>NC_037353.1:24331422-24931422 GCF_002263795.3 Bos taurus | reverse complement strand
TCCATTTTTCAAGGTGCCTCATGCACATTACCAAAGGAGAGAATTATTGACTTAAGTATTTTTAATTTCACCTTAGGGGCTAATACATTATTTTGCCTTCAGTAGTCATTTCATTTCTGCTTTAACATGGAGCATTCTCATAAAGAACAGTGAGTCAAGCCTTTCTGGACTGCTTAAATGTTCCTCAGCCTCAGATCCTGTGGGGTCCAAATTAGTTCATCTAAGATCCCTTTCAATTAAAAAAAAAAATGTTCTAATTCACTAGTTATTCATCTAGGCCTCCTAGTGATACTTCAGAAAAATTTCTAAGACTGCATGCAAAATAATATATAAGATGTACAAATATTAGTAAGTGTGTGTATGTATGTATGTGTGTATGCATGCACACACATGCTTTTATCAGATTCCCAAAAGGGGCTGTGACACAAAAACTGTTAAGATTTACTACTCGAATCAACGTAGTTTTGTGATTAGTCATTGCCCAGTATTCTAACAATACTAGAATAAGGTTTATGGATTTTTCAAAACTGCTGATAAACATAAAGCCACTCTGCTAAGCATGTAGGCAGACAATATGTATCCAAGTATAAAACGGTTATCCAAACTTAATTTGCAAGCACTCTTCAGTGAAGGGAGACCATTCTTGAAATTTACACTGGACAGAAGTGAAAATCATGATTCTGCAGTCCTAAGAGTAGACACCAAACAGTACCAGTCCATCCCCCACCCCTCCCCTTCCATACAAGCAGTGAAATATAATCTGACTTCTTTGTCACTCACATGTGTAAATGGTTTCTAGCTCTGGGCTGCTGGTTACTTGCAAGGCTGAACTACAGAGATGAACATCTGAGCTCGCTTTGGAAAATATCTGCATAATCATATGACCAAGAATCAGCTTTGCAATGTTATGAGAATGGACGCTATTATATTAAACTGCTTCTGGGCATCAAGCAATCACTGTAGGTTTGCACCTGCCTCTGATGGACCAAGGCTAATGCAGGTTATGCAACCAAGGGCTCCCAACAGCACGGATCAACCTGCATTTACACTACTAGGGAATGAAAAAGGGCGTGCCAAAGGAACAGATATGTCACTCCGTGTTTACTTTGAGCTCCAACGCCTTCTGCTGGTTTTCTTGGGATAGCTGCTCACAAACCAAACTGTGCTGTTCGTTCTCTTGCTGAAGTTTAGCATTTCTCATCTGAAACTGCTCCAGCTCCTTTGCGGCTCTCTCGTTGAGTATCTGAAAGATGCAGAACAAGCTGGTTAATGCTTTTACGGGGGCTGCATACCCACACAGGAGGCCAGGCAGACTTCCTGGGACAAGGCAAGGCAACCACCCATTTTTTCATCTTTGCAGAAATGGTTCTCGCTCCCCAGTGAAAGCACAAATGCACTCAAATATGATGACTGTTAAATGGCTGAGGGAAATGATGCCTTCTAATGAATAACACAGAGAGCATAACTTTTTTTTCTGGGAGCCTTGGGAAGCCTTGTTCACAGGTGGTGGATAAATATTTTAATGCCTGTTTGCCATTTGGCAGGCTTTGCATATGCAACAATCGCTATAATCATTGCAAATGAGCTAGAGATTCAAGCAGGCTTTATCGGCTATGGGGCTCAGAAGCTACATCTTCAGAAGCAAATCCTGCATTAACATGCCTATACTTTCGTGAACAGAACCTTTCACTAAACACCAACACAAGAGACAATTCTCCTTAATCCAACTTAAGTCAAAACTGTAGAACAGTAGTGGAATGATTTATAACTGCCTGACTTCAGAGTCAGTTTGATTTTCCTCTTCCTTACTTTGACTATCCTAAGAAGATATGGTTTCATAAATACATATTTATAAACACACATATTTTGGGAGGTCATTTCTATTGGGAAAATACTGGGGAGATGAAGGGATATCAAAAAGGTTAAAGGGGGGGAAGGGGGAGAAGATAGTTTAGAAAACACTTATTCCAATAACTTCCATTCAAGCAAAAGTTAAACACAGAAAGAATCCATCCAACTTCAAGCTTTTCCATGGGTCCTGACTATTGTTTTATGATGACCAAAAACCTCTCAAAGAAAGGTTTTCATGCTCAAAGAAAGCCTCATATTTTTCTCATGTATATTGCACATCATATATTATCTACTTGATTTCTGGCTTTACATAAAATTAATAAAGCAACTGACAAATGAATGTGCTCTAATATCTAATTTTTTAAGTAGAAAAATGCTGGACGGCTTGAAAAATAGTTTGGAAACTTCTGAAAAGGACATACTTTGAAGAAATGACTTTTTTAAATTACATGAATTGGTTCTTTAAGAAATTAGAAAAGACAGATTAGTATTTATGTTACCTTAAACTGTTACTAGAGAGGAAATATTAGAAAACTATCATATTTAGAATGCATAAAGACTGTGTGTGGTTTTCCAGACTTGAAACTTAAAAATAAGCATGTTAAAAATAAATCATGTTATATTTACAGGCTGGAATGCTCTGTCCAGTAGAACTTTCTGCAATGAACTAAATGTTCTCTGTTCTGCGTTATCTACTAGTCCCATGTGGCTGTGAGCACTTGAAATGGTGCGACTGAGGAACCGAATTTTTTATTTGATTTGATTTTAAATAATTTACATGTAAATAGCCATATGTGGTTAGCTACCACATTAGACAGTGTGGTTCTGTAACTGTGACAATAACATAAATGAATCTCACAAACACAATATGAGGAGAAAGACATTAGACACCAAAAGAGTACTTCCTGTATGATTTCCTTTCCGTAAAGTACAGAAGCAGGCAACACTAATGTCTGCTCCGAACTCGGAAGAGAGCTGACCTTTGTGGGAGGGGGTGATTGGGAGGGGGCGCAAAACGAGGAGGCTCTTGCAGTGCTGTTTCTCCCAGGCTGGATACAGGTGACCAAGATGTGTTCAAGGGCAGAAAATTTATCAAGCTGTACACCTGTGACTTATACACTTTTCTATGTGTTACGTTATACATCAGTAAAATGGTAAAAAGAGATTAACCTGTTGGAGTATGGGGTGGGGGGGGAGGAGAGGGCATAGGACAGGGGAGGACATCTCTACCATCAGAGTCATTCGAAGACCAAACACAGCGCTACGTGCTGTGTTACCAACATCCATCAACATCCATAGTGAAGGGATTTGCTGCTTTCCAGAGGAAATTCAAGAATCACCTTTGGCCAGACCCCACGGCGCAGCCCTGCCCAGCCCACCTTCTGCTCTTTCAGCTGCTGCTCCAGCCTCTGAAGCTCCTCCTTGCTCTTCTGCACGTACTGCTGCAGCGCCCTGATTTCCGTCTGCCTGCTGTCCATGTCCATCTGAATCTGCCTGAGCTCCTTCTCTAGTTTTTCTTTCTTCCGGGTCTCCCGTGAAGCTTCATTCTGACGTTGCTGGATTTCTTGTTGGAACTACGGGCATAGAAAGGACAGGCGGGGAAGAGATGAGCCCCTCTCTAGGACGAGCGTCAACAAGCTGAGCTTCTCCCTCTCTCGGATATTTTCAGGGCAGTGATGTTTTAGTAGTATTTCTCCTGTAGGAGAGTCATCTTTGAACCCCACTGTTCAAACTTTTCAATAATATTCTGTATTGTTTTTCAGAGCCTCGGCACCAAATGTATACCCTGATGGTGGGAACAAATCTACAAAGAAAGGTATGAAGTCCAGTTAAATATGGAAGCCCAGAGTTCTAGGGAGGTCAAACGTGGAAAGAATTCATCCAACTCTCCATCGATAGAAACAAAGTAAAATGTAGCCAGCTACCCTAAATATGCAAATGTGTTTTCCATGAGTCCTGGATATTGCTAAACACAGTACCGTATAGTTTTATCATGATGGCCAAGTTCTGTGAAAAGTCATTCTTTTATCTCAGGCTCGAAGGAGTCTCCTGTTATTCTCCTGAAGCTTGCATTTGTGTACTATCTATTTGACCCCTGGCTTTATAGCAAAGTGTATGGAAGGATTCATAGATGGCTTCCTCACAAAGGAGAAAGCCCAGGGGAACTGCTTCCACCATCCCCAGAGGCAGGGCATCCTGGCTGTCACAGGGGACTCCTTCTTGGGCCAGAAACGTAAGCAGTGCCCTGTCTTGGTGACTTCTCAGGCAAAGGCTATTGAGAAGAATGACTCAAGTAAAACCGCTCTTGCAAAAACCAGAGAAACAAGCAGAACCATGGATGCTTCATCTGGGGAACAGGGGGGTAAATCAGAGAGAGGAACAAGACGGGAAGGGAGACTGGAGAAGGACAAAAGCTCCTTCTGGAAGGTGATGTTTCTCCATCTTTCTCTCCGTGTTCAGAGCAGACCTGGATGATGGCCTGCTCTGCCTCTTCCCTGGACCGCTCCATTTCTTGCTGCTGTTCAATGGTCTGAGCTAAGCACTCTCGCAATTTCACCACTTCTGATAACAGCTGGTCTCGCTCCTTTGTCACTTCTTCTTTGAACTTCAGCAAATCCCGGATACTACAAAAGAAGAACACGAGAGTCAGACTTAGCAGCCACAGCCATCTGCTCAGAGATCCTGTTTATCATCCTCTGAACTCATTTTCAGAGGAAACACTTTCGGTCAAGGATCAACACTATTCAAGTGTGAAAGAGAGTTCTTTATCTCTGACACGGGAGCTATTTGTGAGTTGTTAACTGGAAAAAGAAGACGTTCCAGTAATAATATGCATAATATGATCCCTTTTCTTGTTTTTAAGCAATTACAGTCCATGTGTGTGTGCTATAGGCATTTTTATATCAAGATTAGGCACCAAACTGATAACCAGTTATCTCTGAGGAATGAATTTTAAAGTGGAAGAGTTGACAGGCTGATTTTTACCTCTGACTTCCCATATTCCTGTTGTATTTGAATTTGTTACGATAAAACTGTAGTTAACAAGAGCTACTGTTAGCTCTTGTAATTAACCCTAAGGAGATGTCAATTTAGGAAATTATTTGCTTAATATATTCACTGGAGAGCTATAACCACAGCTATAAAGTCTAAAATGAAGCAAAAGCCTAAGCAAACAATACACATTGTCAGTTTTTTATTCATTCATTCATTCACTCTCCCAAAGGGACATACCACATAAAATGTTCCCAAGAACAAAATTTGGAAAATGATTAGTGATGCCAGTTTTGGAAGGGTGCACGCATGCCTGCTAGGTCACTTGAGTTGTGTCTGACTGTGCAACGCTATGGACTGCAGCCCGCCAGGCTCCTCTGTCCATGGGATTCTCCAGGTAAGAATACTGGAGTGGGCTGCCATGCCCCCCTCCAGGGGATCTTCCCGACTTAGAGATTGAACCAGCATCTCTTATGTCTCCTGCACTGGCAAGCAGGTTCTTCACCACCTGGGAAGCCTTTTAGGAGGGTATGCAGTAATGTTTATTGATATAAATTGTAAACCAGTTACCTCAGCATTTCAAAAACAATTGCATATGGTTTGGCATGCTGTTCTTCAGAATTAGCATTTTGAAAGTAGAAAAACTGTCTGATAAGACCACTACCACAGAATTCATCTAGAACAAGGCAGCTACTCGGAGAAGGCAATGGTACCCCACTCCAGTACTCTTGCCTGGAAAATCCCATGGATGGAGGAGCCTGGTAGGCTGCAGTCCATGGGGCCGCTGAGGGTCGGACTCGACTGAGTGACTTCACTTTCACTTTTCACTTTCATGCACTGGAGAAGGAAATGGCAACCCACTCCAGTGTTCTTGCCTGGAGAATCCCAGGAAGAGGAGCCTGTTGGGCTGCCGTCTATGGGGTTGCACAGAGTTGGACACGACTGAAGTGACTTAGCAAGGCAGCTACTTTAGGGCTAAGGAACCAGAGAACTTGCATTTAAGATGCTTGTAGCTGACAGTCATCAAATGACTATTGGAAGCACAGTGATTGGGTAATACATACTGACTATCCTTTGATATGATTGTTTAATAAGGAACCCTCAAAATCGCAAACTCTTCTCCAAAAAGACGACCTGGAATTCTAAGGTTACTGCAAAGATAGACCGCTACATCTAAGTACACTGTGGAAGATAAAATGCAAGCCGGGTTCCTTCATCAGCTCTCCTACTCATCATGTTCTAATTTTCTTTTTTTTTTTTTTTTTTTTTTTTTTGTTTTTTTGTTTTTTTTTAATTTTATTTTATTTTTAAACTTTACATAATTGTATTAGTTTTGACAAATATCAAAATGAATCCACCACAGGTATACATGTGTTCCCCATCCTGAACCCTCCTCCCTCCTCCCTCCCCATACCATCCCTCTGGGTCGTCCCAGTGCACTAGCCCCAAGCATCCAGTATCGTGGATCGAACCTGGACTGGCAACTAGTTTCTTACATGATATTTTACATGTTACAATGTCATTCTCCCAAATCTTCCCACCCTCTCCCTCTCCCACAGAGTCCATAAGACTGTTCTATACATCAGTGTCTCTTTTGCTGTCTCGTACACAGGGTTATTGTTACCATCTTTCTAAATTCCATATATATGCGTTAAAACTCCTCCTAACGAAATCAGCTCCCTCATGTTGCTCTTCAATAGCTACTCTGATTGTATGTGACTTCTTTAACAAGAAAACGGAGTCATTATGAACACCACATCTTCTGTTTATTTTTCCTATTCCCTCCTGCGTTTAGAACTATCTATCAACATTGGAAAATGTATCTCGAAAGCATAGGAAACCTAAACAGCAGGTAAACATTGCCAAGGATGCCTAAGGAAGTGCATGCTCATTCCTGGTTCATTAAGGTTTTGCATGCCCTGCAGAGTGCTAGGTTCATAGAGGAAAGATCAAGATAGCTTTCTCCCTTCAAGGAGTTTATAGCTTAATGGGCAGAGAAATGCAAATCATTTAAGTACAACATGATAAGTGCCATCTTTGAGGGAAACATTGGGTCCTATGACAGGGTTCCCACCTGGCTCAGGTGGTAAAGAATCTGCCTGCCAATGCAGGAGCCACAGGAGACATGGGTTCAATTCCTGGATCGGGAAGATCCCCTGGAGGAGGAAATGGCAGCCCACTCTAGTATTCTTGCCAAGATAAACCCATGGACAGAGGAGCCTGACAGGCTACAATCCATGGGGTCACAAAGAGTCAGACACAGCTGAGCACACAAGCATGACCTGTTGGGTCCTATGGAAAACAGGGAACACAATGACTCCTCTGCCTGGTCATTAGGTCTGGGGCTAGGGACGAGGCTGAAATAGGGAAGCTGATGGTGATAAAGTTAAGATGGTGCTTAAGATGGGTCTTGAAGGATGAATAGTTGTTTACTGTGTGGAGAAGGGAAGAAAGATCCGTGGCATTGAGAACAGTATGGCCAAACGCATAGAGACGTGGGCAAGCATGATGCTGCTGGATGTGAGTCTAGCAAGGCTGACTGGGGCAGATCTACAAAGGGCTTTGTATGTTCAAGACTTTGGTCTTTATCCTTTGGAAATGGGTAGTTGTCAAGGGTGCAACGTGTTGGCAATGGAAGCATGCAGTAGTACATGTTTGAGGAGCATAAGGCTAGTATGGAAGATGGTAAAGAGGGGAGATGTCTCCTTGAAGGCAGAGAGAACAGTTAGGAGTCTGCTGCCAAATCCTGCAGAGAATGGGGCACCCAGTGGTGATGGGGAGGAGGGGAAGAATGAAGTGATGCTTAGAAGACTGAGTCAACAAGACAAAACTTTAAGGGATGGAGGGGTAACAGGTATGAAGAGCAAACTATTTTCTGGCCTAGAACCTGAGGAAGTAGGAAGGATGGTGGTACGGCTAATCATGGGTCCAAGGACATTTGGGAGGCACTGGGAATCTGAGTAGAAAGTCAGCCATTTCCATTCCATACAAGTTTCATAGAAATAAACTTAAAATCTTTACTCATTTTCAAACTGTATCACTGACTTTATAGAGCCAGAAGTTTGATATAACCACAAATTAGTCCTGAGGGGACTTCCCTGGTGATCCAGTGGCTAAGACTCTGCACTCCCAATGCAGGGAGTCCAGGTCTGACCCCTGGTCAGCAAACCAGTTCCCACATGCCACAGCTAAAGAGTTCACATGTTGCAACTAAGACCCAGAGCAGACAAATAAATAAATAAATGTTTTTAAAAAAAGAATACCTTTATTTAAAAAAGAAAAAAAATGAAGTTCTTGGGTGTGGAAAAAGGGAGTATTAAAAAGAAAAAAAAAAAACAGTAATAGACAAGCAACTATCTCTGGGAACCCAACAAGGGAGTGTCTTACATTCACAAAGAACCAGCAAGCCCCAGGCTGTCTGTTGAAGAAGGAGGCCTCCACAAGTAAAATGACCTACTTGCTATCTTGGTCCATAGACAGTCCAGACCCTTGCTCGACTAGTTTGGTTAGGTTCACTATTTCCTCCTTCAGGGCAAGAATCGTCTCCTTTGCCTTCTGCTCTTTATCATAGGCTGAATCCACCATCTTCCAGGCCTTTTCAATTTCCTAGATGAGCCATGGGATATCAGTGAGAAAAACCAAACTAGGTTCCATATGCAACATAAATTGAATAAATAGAATAATAAAACAAATACAATATAGAAGTTATTTATAGGGACAGAAGATTATACCTTATACACTATGTATTAAATGTATATTGACTTACTGCATTGTTTGGCATGAGTTAGTCAATACTGAAGAGCTGTTCTAAAGATGGAAACTGGCAAAGGGTATTTCTTCTTGTGTAGGTGAATGTAGTTACAGGGTTCACATACTGCAAGAGTTGCTAGAATTAGTGGGATTATTTCTAATAAAGATGTTAAGATATGTTCACAAAATCTAAAATGAAAGTTTATGTGCTTTCCAAGTCCACATATTTTATAGGAAAAAAAGAAAAAAAGGAATGGTCTTGGACCCAAGTCCTAAATGTGAAGCTCTTCATAATTTCATATTAAAAATATGTTTTGCCCTCAGGCCCTAAGTGAGCTCCTGGATGGCAATGTGAACTTTAGAGCCATCCATGGAAACGAGGCCTTGACTGTCACCTAATTGTACACAATAGCCTTGATAATTCCCATTTCCAGAAACCCAAGCTTAGCCTTCTCATCGAATGCTTATAGGGGAAAAGCAATACTATTCTGAATGCAATGGGGAACACTAACAGAAATACTTAAAAGAGAATCACAGGCTTTAGGGTACATGGATGAAGGACAGTAAATGTTGCAACAGACTTGAGTTTTGCCCTCTGACCTAATTTTCTTGCAAAATTTCATCAAGTGGAATGTGAGCCCCTTTACACAAATAAGAATCTATATGTTTAAGGTGAAAATATTGTACTTTTATGTGACAAGGAATAAAATGAGTGGAAGAAAGTATTTAATTAAATAAATTCATCCCATTACATTAGAAAGAGATGATTCTTGGGTAACTGCAGCACATAATTTAGTGATTCAAAACAAAATGTCAGTTCATGGGATATTTTTTTCTGTAGCAACCATATGTACTATTTTCAGCAAAACAAAAGAAAGATATTTAAATGAAAATATGATTATATGAGGTTCTTGTCTGAAGCAATTTCACCAATTATATTTTAGTCAATTCATGACTTTAATTTTCAGTTTTTTAATTTACAGTAAAAAGTGGGAGGGAGTTCTCATCATAAAATGATTTAAAGCCTTCTTATATTGGTACTCCTGCAAAGATTAGAAGAAAATAACAATAGAGAGAGAAAGACACTGAAAAAATTGGGGTATGTTTAACTGTATGATATCAAGGGAATTATCTAAACATTTTGTGATTATTTTTCAGTTCTAGGGTTTCGATTATAAAATATCTTAACCTCTTATCATCCTACAGTCCACAAGGAACGTTTGTGTTTCACCTTCAAAACAATGTAACATACTTGAGGATGAAAAAATAAAGTGTAAAATAAAGCCATACTTCCTCAATAACCACTCCTCCAGACTGAATCCCTATTCTCCCATTATGAGAAACTGGGACAGTCATTGCAGAAGCAAAAGGGTGATAAGAGAAAAGACCATAAAAACTACCATCTGGAAATTCTCAAGGTAATCTCTCCCAAAATATTGGAAAAAATAGGGATATGAAAATATCTTTAATAAGCTATCACCATAAGGTATTTAAATACTTATCTTTCTTCAAACAAGAGATTCTGAGATTCCTAATATTGCACTTCAGTTCAGTTCAGTTCAGTCGCTCAGTCATGTCCCACTCTTTGCGACCCCATGGACTGCAGCACGCCAGGCCTCCCTGTCCATCACCAACTCCCGGAGTTCACCCAAACTCATGTCCATCGAGTCAGTGATGCCATCCAGCCATCTCATCCTCTGTCATCCCCTTCTCCTCCTGCCCTCAATCCCTCCCAGCATCAGAGTCTTTTCCAATGAGTCAACTCTTCGCATGAGGTGGCCAAAGTATTGGAGTTTTCAGCTTTAGCATCAATCCTTCCAAAGAACACCCAGGACTGATCTCCTACTTATGGCCAAATGTTTTTGCTAACCCAGTATTTCCTAGAACCAAGTCAGTAAGGTTCTACATTATTTTCTACATAGTGAAATTCACTGAAGCAAATTATTTTCTTTGAAAATGAAAATTTTCATTATTTTTCATAAAATTTTCAAAATTTCCATTATTCCCTAGGCTTAATGAATACATAAATTATGTAAATTTTTACTTAATAACTCTTTTACTAGAGCCCAGAGCTGCCAATATAATGAAAGGATGATGTTTTAAAGATGGGATGCATTTATGGCAGCTCGCCATGGTTCCTTTTCTAGAAGATGACTGACCTTCTTCAGGGATGCGATGGTGGTCTGATCATCCTGAGAGAGCTTCAGGGCAGTGGCGACCTTCGCAGAATTAACCACGATCTCCGCATTCAGCTCTCTGCACTTGGCCATCAGACGCTTTTCATTGTCATAAGACTTTTTCATGACAGCATGAAGCTTCTCATATTCAACCCTAAATTTCTCCAAACTTCTGTCCCCTGAAAGTTCATTGAGGACCTCCTGAAAATCCCTTTCGATTTCTTCATATGCAGTTTCCTCCAGCACTAGCTTTTCAGTCTTTTCCTGTTCAAAAAGTCAAAGATGAGAATGAAGATTGCAATATTTACCTCATCACTATTCAGGAATGACTGTTACTATCCGTGAATAAGACCTTCGTACAAGCAAAATAAAAGCTACTGATAAGCAGGCGATTTATATGAAGATCTGCATATACGTGGGCTTCTCTGATGGCTCAGTGGTAAAGAATCCACCTGCCAACGCAGGAGACTCAGGAGACGCTGGTTTGTTTCCTGGGTCGGGAAGATACCCTGGTGGAGGACATGGAAACCCACTCCAGTATTCTTGCCTGGAGAATCCCATGGATGGAGGAGCCTGGCAGGCAAAGAGTCGGACACGATTGAATGAACATAAGCATTCTGCATATATGTATACATAAGCATAAGGATAATATTTCCTAATATTTCCTCCCACATACAGCTAAGGATTAGATTAGATGGGATAATTCACGTTAAACACTTAGCCAAGTGCCTGGCAAACAGAGTTACTCAATAAATTTTGAGAGCTGTTATGATTATTCCAAGCCTGCTTCTTACCATCCCCAGGACTGCAGAGGGAAGCCACAGCATGCTGAAGGTCAGATATAACATAGATACCATGAAATCACACTTACAATGAAATCTGTCCAGAATGTACAGTATTCTATTTTAAAATATTCCATCATTTTTACCCCTTTAAAAATTAGCCTAGTTCATCTCCACAAGAATTTTGAAATGCCCCGTGGGCAATGGTCATGGGCTTTCTCCACATTTGCTTTCCATGATTAGCTGGGCAGCAAATTATTTAAAATAAAAGCATATAGATGTAATTTAAGCAAGTCTGACTTAGATGAGAACCAGGATTTAGTTATATAAGAATTCATATTTCCCTAGTCTTGTGGGCAGAATTGTGTACCCTAGAGAAAGGACATGAGTGAGGCGACTTAGCAGCAGCAGCAGAGAAAGGTTTGATGAAGTTCTAAACCCCAGTAACTGTGAATGTGACTTTATTTGGAAATAGAATCATTGCATATACAATTAAGTTGAAGTCATACTGGAGTAGGGTGGGTCCTAATACCATATGACTAGTGTCCTTATAATAAGGGAGGGATTTTTATAATTATGTGGGGTAATAGATGTTAACTAAACTTATTGTGATAATGACTTCAAACTGTATACATAAATCAAGGGGGCTTCTCTGGTGGCACAGATGGTAAAGAATCTGTCTACAATGTGGGAGACCCAGATTCAATACCTGGGTCAGGAAGATTCCCTGGAGAAGGGAATAACAACCCACTCCAGTATTCTTGGACTTCCCTGGTAGCTCAGTGGTAAAGAATCCACCAGTAACGCAGGAGCTGCGGGAGACACAGGTTCGATCTCTGGACTGGGAAGTTCCCTTGGAGGAGGGCATGGCAACTCACTCTAGTATTGTTTCCTGGAGAATCCCATGGAGAGAAGAGCCTGGTGGGCTACAGTCCATGGGATCAAAAAGAGTCGGACACGACTGAAGCGACTTAGCACACACACACATATATCAAATCATCATGTTATACACCTTAAAACTAATACAATGCTACATGTCAATCATATCTCAGTAAAAAAGGTGGGGAGGCATTTGGACACAGATACACACACACACAAGAACCCATGTGACAGGTGGAGGCAGAGATTAGACTGATAAAACTGCACGCCAAGGAAAACTCAGGATGGCTGGCTACCACCAAAAGCTAGGAAAAGGCAAGGAAGTATTTTATTCATTAGTCTCAGACGGAGCATGGCTCTGCAGACATCTTGATTTCAGACTTCTTAGTCTCCAGAACCGTGAAATAATAAATTTCTGCTGTAAGCTATCCAGTTTGTGGTACTATGTTACAGATGCCCTAGCCAACGAATACACCTATTTCTTACTACAAAGGGCGAGACAGTGAAGTGAAAGTGAAGTCGCTCAGTCGTGTCCGACTCTTTGCAACCCCGTGGACTGTAGCCTACCAGGCTTCTCCATCCGTGGGATTCTCCAGGCAAGAGTACTGGAGTGGGTTACCATTTCCTTCTCCAGGGGATCTTCCTGACCCAGGGATCGAACCAGGGTCTCCCACATTGGAGGCAGACGCTTTAACCTCTGAGCCACCAGGGAAGCCCTACAAACAGCATAATAATAATAATAAAGAATGAGTATGGTTAATATATTTATTCAGGAAATATTGATTGAATATCTTCGGTATATAAGTTGGAATGAAGAGGCTGGAGGAGACACCAAAGTAAGGAATAAACAGCCTTCCCATAGGAAATGTGTACATTAAAAGCTGATGCAGTATGTATGCAGAAAATAGAAACATGGAGTTTGATACCTGCCATAAAATAGATTCAAAATTCTATGAGGACCTATAGGAAGATGGAATTACTTCCAGCAGCAAGAATTAAAGCCAATTTCATAAAGGAAGTGGCATTTGAGCAGGCATAAAAGGGAGATTGGAGTTTTCACAGGTAGAGGTGAAGAGAAAGGGCATTCCTGGCCCATGGCAAAACTTGATCAAAGACTCAGGGCCAAGCAGGTGTCCGTGATTTGAAATTGGTTAAGAAGTTCAAATTAGCTAAAGAAGTATGATGTGGAGAGGGACAGAGACTAGACAGGGAGTTAGGAACAGACTGGACACCTTGAATAGCATTCTGAGGAATATAGAGCAAATTATTCTGGAAGCCACAGGTAACCACTTAACCTTTTGAGCAAAGAACTGATAAGTTTTGAAAGGTCTTATTTATGTTTGTAACATTATGCTTTGATATCTCCACTAAAACAGGCTTTAAAATCGAAACTATTGCTAACACTGTTGATGGGAATGTAAATTGCTACAGTCACTATGGAGAACAGCATGGGGGCTTCTTAAAAAAACTGCAAATAGAGCTACCATATGACCCAGCAATCCTACTCCTGGGCATATATCTGGAGAAAACCATAATTCATTCAAATAGATACATGCATCCCAATGTTTATTGTGTTAACAATAGCCAGGACATGGAAGCAACCTGTCCATCAACAGAGAAATGGATGAAGAAGATGTGGTACAAGGGATGGGGGAAGGGAGACTCAAGAGGGAGGGGATATATGTGTACATACATACAGCTATTTCACTTTGTTGTACAGCAGAAACTAACACTGCAAAGCAATTAAACTCCAATACTAAAAATTCTAAAAAGATGTGGTACATATATACAATGGAATATGACTCATATTACTTAGCCATAAAAAGGAATGAAATAATGCCATTTGCAGCAACATGGATGTACCTAGAGACTGTTGTACTGAGTGAAGTAAGTCAGACAGAGAAAGACAAATATCATATGTTATCTCTTATATGTGGAATCTAAAAAAAAAGGTACAAATGAACCTATTTATAAAACCAAAATAGAATCACAGATGTTGAAAACAAACTTATGGTTATTGGGGGAAAAGATGCAGGGGAGGGATAAATCGGGAGATTAGGATTGACATATACATACTACCACATATAAAATAGATAACTAATAACCTCTATTGTACAGCACAGGGAACTGTACTCATACACAATGTGATGACCTACATGGGAAAAGAATCTTAAAAACAGTGGTTACATGTGTATGCATACCTGACTCACTCTGCTGCACACCCAGAAGTAACACAACATTGTAAATCAACTATATTCCAATAATTTTTTTAAGAAACACCTCTATTGCTAGTCAGAGAAATTAACTGACACAATCTCTAATCCCAATAATAAAGTAAAATTCAGATTCACCCTGCAGACTTTGGGTAAGTTGTCTAGTTTACCTTCTGCCTCGACAAACCCGTCTTTTCCAACATAGAGAAAGTTGACATGCTACTGGTCTTCAAAAACACCTGTACTGTTGATCACACTTCTAAATATGATATGCAAGCAAAACAGAGTCTATATCTTAAACCAGATATGGAGTCACAAGCATGTTTATAGAATGCTTTGTGTAACGTTAGTATTAATACTAACATTACACTCAACAGAGGTTTTCTTCCTGACTAAAAAGCAGATTATTGCAAAGATCACAATACAGAAATTCCACAAAGCAGAAAAACTTGTATTAAGGAATGCTGCTGCTGCTGCTGCCGCTAAGTCACTTCAGTCGTGTCCGACTCTGTGAGACCCTATGGACAGCAGCCCACCAGGCCCTTCTGTCCACAGGATTCTCCAGGCAAGAATACCAGAGTGAGTTGCCGTTTCCTTCTGCAAGGAATGGTGCTGCTGCTGCTCAGTGCTTTCCGCTTGTTGATGTTAACATGAACACACAACAAACATTCATCCCAGCAATGTTCTTGGTTCCCTCCCTGTAAATGGTATTTACCGGTCATGGAACAACAGATTGGTTCCAAATTGGGAAAGGAATATGTCAAGGCTGTATATCGTCACCCTGCTTATTTAACTTACATGCAGAGTACGTCATGCAAAATGCTGGACTGGATGAAGCACAAGCTGGAATCAAGATTGCCAGGAGAAATATCAATAACCTCAGATATGCAGATGACACACCACCCTTATGGCAGAAAGTGAAAATGAACTAAAGAGCCTCTTGATGAAGGTTAAAGAGGAGAGTGAAATAGCTGGCTTAAAACTCAACATTCAAAAGACAAAGATCATGGCATCTGGTCCCATCACTTCATGGCAAATAGATGGAAAAACAATGGAAACAGTGACAGACTTTATTGTTTTGAGTTCCAAAAATCACTGCAGATGGTGACTGCAGCCATGAAATTAAAAGACGCTTGCTCCTTGGAAGAAAAGCTATGACCAACCTAGACAGCATATTAAAAATAGAGATATTATTTTGCCAACAAAATAATGGTCCATCTAGTCAAAGCTATAGTTTTTCCAGTAGTCATGTATAGATGTGAGAGTTGGACAATAAAGAAAGCTGAGCACCAAAGAATTGATGCTTTTGAACTGTGGTGTTGGAGAAGACTCTTGAGAGTCCCTTGGACTGCAAGGAGATCAAACCAGTCAGTCCTAAAGGAAATCAATCTTGAATATTCATTGGAAGGACTGATGTTGAAGCTGAAACTCCAGTACTTTGGCCACCTGATATGAAGAACTGACTCATTGGAAAAGACCCTGATGCTGGGAAAGATTGAAGGCAGGAGGAGAAGGGGATGACAGAGGATGAGATGGTTGGATGGCATCACCAACTCGATAGACATGAGTCTGAGCAAGCTCCGGGAGTTGGTGACGGATAGGGGAAGCCTGGCGAGCTGCAGTCCATGGGGTCACAGAGTCGGACAGGACTGAGCAACTGAACTGAACTGAACTGAAATGGTATTAACATCAACACTTGATCACTAGCCCAAAGAGTTGTTCACAAGAAAGGTTCTCCCTGTGCACCTGGCACCTAGCACAGGCATGGAAAAATATCAAAGAAAAAAAGCTGTAAAGAAACTTTTACGAACAAAAGAAATTTGTTTGTATTTTCATTTTAAAATATATTGCAATTCAAAGCAAAGCAAAAACAATCTTTTAGCTGTGACCAATAACCAGTTGGTATCTACACTGTTATAGCATATAATAGTATCTACTTCAGAAGCAGGATTTCAACATGAACTGATCAGAAAGGCGCTGTGATGCTCCTTCATACAACACTGATTTGGGTGTGTACTATTAGCTGAGAGTAGGGGAAAAGGGAAAAGAAAAAGCAAGCTGCAGTGAAAAATGAGGCTGCATGGAAATGAAGACTTATGAAAGCAAAAAGTGAAGTTGCTCTGTCGTGTCCGACTCTTTGCGACCCTGTGGACTATAGCCTACCAGGCTCCTCTGTCCGTGGGATTCTCCAGGCAAGGGTACTGGAGTGGGTTACCATTTCCTTCTCCAGGGTATGAAAGCAAACGTGAGGAAAATTTGACTGAGGTCAAATGAAAATAAAAATAGATGAAAAAATGACAGCAGATTATGAAAGGGAAGAGAGGAAACAATTAGTTTATAGTATTGATATCTGGGGCTTACATAGGGAAAATGAAGAATAATGAAATAAACCAAGAGGACTAGTGGGGGGAGAAAAGGAAATAAAGGAAAAAATAAAGGAAAAATTAAAGAACTAGAAGGAACAGGAGGAGGAAATGGGAAGAAAGAGGTATGAATGAGTGTGGGTACTGAAGGTAAGAAATTTGGCCTTGGATGGACAAAAAACACATGAAGAAACGCTCAACATTACTCATTTTCAGAGAAATGCAAATCTAAACTACAGTGAGGTATTACCTCACACCAGTCAGAGGGGCCATCATCAAAAAATCTACAAACAACAAACGCTGGAGAGGATGTGGAGAAAAGGGAACCCTCTCGCACGGTTAGTAGCAATGTAAATTGATAGAGCTAATGTAGAGAACAGTATAGAAATTCCTTAAAAATCTAGGAATAAAACTACCATATACCCAGTAATCCCATGACTGGGCATATACCCTGGAAAACCATAACTTAAAAAGATCCCCTATGTTCACTGCAGCACTATTTACAATAGCTAGGACATGGAAGCAACCTATATGTCCATCTACAGATGAATAAAGAAGCTGTGGTACACACATACAATGGAATATTACTCAACCACAAAAAGGAGCAAATTTGAGTCAGTTGAACTGAGGCAGATGAACATAGAGCCTGTTACACAGAGTAAAGTAAGTCAGAAAGAGAAAAACAAGTATTGTATATTAATGCATAAACATGGAATCTAGAAAAACGGTACTGATGAACCTATTTGCAGGGCAAGAATAGAGACACAGATGTAGAGAATGGACTTGTAGACACAGCAGGGGAAAAGGAGAGGGTAGGACAAATTGAGAGAGTATCAATGCCACGCATACACTACCATGTGTAAAATAGATAGCTAGTGGGAAGTTGCTGTTAACACAGGGAGCTCAGCCCAGTGCTCTGTGACAACCTATAGGGGTGCGATAGGGGGTGGGAGGGGGGAGGCTCTAGACGGAGGGGATACATGTATTGATTGATGATTGATGATTGATTCACATTGTTGTACAACAGAAACCAACACAACACTGTAAAGCAATTATCCTCCAATTAAAAGTAAATTTTTTAAAAAAGAAAGACATTTGGCAGGGTGGATGAGAGTGATGGAGATTAGAGAGGGAAGCAGATGGAGAGTATAAGAGGGATTGTATAAGGAAAGAGAGTTGTTGACCACAGGAAGATGGAATTTGCAAGGGCAGACTAGGTGTGGAGGAGATGGAATGATGAGGGGATGTGCAAGGTGTAAAGGAGACCGAAGAAGGAATTAGAACAGGGTATGACGGTAGTGAGAGACGCTGGGACCAGGCCTGGCTTCGTGGGTGTGTGAACTATTCAGATGCAGGAGCCTCCTTGCTAAGATGTGCTCCACCCTTGCTTTACTGTTCCGCTAAAACCTGTTAATTTTTTTTAACATGAGACTCTGCATTTTCATTTTTCCTTGAACCCCACAAACTATGTAACTGATCCTGGCTGGGACTGACCATGTGATGAGAGAGACTGGGGAGGTCTCTGATGGAGTGATGAAGGATTTGAATTAGGGCCATAATGGATGAGGACTGGGACTGGCAAGTAAGGACAGGGATCTGAGGTTGTCCAGGTTATAAATGAGGGTGCTAAGGGACAGGCCGATGGACAGGGGAGCCGGGTGTGCTGCAGTCCACAGGGCCATAAAGAGGCCCACACGACTTAGCTGCTGAACAACAATGGACAGGCAAGGGGTCACTAGAGAGTTGCAGAAATAACCTCTCATCAGTGAGGCTGAAGTTGGAGTGTGTCACAAAGTCGGGGAGTGAAAGGAGGGCATAAGATTTTAACACAGTGGTCAGTGACAGCAACAGGGCAGTTAGTGATGGGCTGAAATGAGTAATGGGTGATCAGCTGATAGGGAATCGTGGTGTGACGTGGTCAGTAAATAAGGGTGACACTGGATATATATGAAGCCTTCTTCCAGGTTTCCCCATTCAGCAAGACATCAATATTTCTGTGTATCTCTCCTGTGGTTTCACCTTTCGACTCAAAATCTAGAAGTGGGGGCCTGTCATGTGTGAGGGGGGGACCTTATGAAAGTCCTACCGCACTTTGCACCATGTGAGTTTAACAGGGTCAGGGGTGGGGGGCAGGGGGAGGTGTCCACCCAATGGAAGGAGGGGCAAGAAATAATGGACCCAGCGCCAACGGGAACCCGAGGAGGGGGGCGGTAGGGAGTGAGGTTGTGGGAGGGGATAGGATGCTGACTGAGGGAGTATTCGGAATCGGTGGATGTGACACGGGATAGCAGAAAAGAGACGACGGGGAGGGGTCGAAGGAGAGGCGACAGAGAAGGGGGCGCTGACTTCTGACCTCGGCCATCCTGGGGCGCTCTGCGGGTGGCCTCAGAGGCAGCTGCGGAGACCGTGGAAACTGGGCCTCAGGCTGGGAAGGGGGGCCGAAACCCGGCGCTCCGCGCGTCCCCCGGTCTCCTGGCAACCGCCTAGCCCTCTGCGGGCGCTAGCGAAGGTTCGAAAGGGGTGGAGCCTCCGAGGCGGGCACCCGGGCTGTGCTCCTCAGAGTCGCGTGTGCATCCTATATGGGGCGGGACCAGGGCAATGAGCCGCGGTGTCTCTGAGCGGCTGGGAGGAGTCCCGGGGTGTGCAGAAGTGAGCAACACCCAAGACCAAGAAGACTCGGGTTGAAACCCGGGATTAGACGCGGGAGCCGGCAATGGAGAACCAAGGACTGACGCTTAGAAGATGTGGATCAGAGGGTTTGAATGAAGGAAAGGCTGGCAGTCTCCCTCTGCCTTCTGTCACAAAGTGACTCGGTCTCGGGAGCAGGAAATATTCTCGGTTCGCGTCAATTCCAGCCCTTGAGAAGCAGCTACTGTGTGCAAGACATAAGGTGGAGGGGGTGGGGGGAAGAGAACTAAGGTAGAGGAAACACAGACCCTGCCCCCAAAGGCTGTAGTCACTTGTGGTGAGGAAAATAGGGTGCAAAGGTCGAAGCACCCTGAAAAAATACGTGGAGCCACGTCCTGAAAATCTGCCTGGTATCTGATTTCTCTCTTCCTCCCTGCCCCTCCTCCTCCACTCCTTTAGACTTCAGGTGCAGGGTTGGAGTAATTAAACTCTTTAATTAAAGACCTTCCTTTTTTTTTTTTTTTTTTTTTCCATTTTCCCCACACCTCAACTTTAGCCTCCATAGGAATTCATGCTACTGTGCTTGGGTATATGGGCTTCCCCGGTGGCTCCCACCTGCAATTCAGGAGACCTAGGAAATGCTGGTTGGATCCCTGGGTGGGAAGGATCTCCTGGGTAAGACCATGGCAACCCACTCCAGTATTTTTGCCTGGAGAATCCCATGGACAGAGGAGCCCAGCAGGCTACAAAGAGTTGGGACACGACTGAAGCGACAGCCCGCATGCACGTGCCTGGGTATATATTTTTGAAAAAATGTATAGCATTTTCATTAGTGCATGTTTTTCATTGTAACAGTGGTATTGGACTTTAAGGATCATCCTGTTTCCTAGTTTTCACTCAGCAATCTTTTTAAGGTTCTGTCCCTGTTTTGTAGGTGTTGTAATCCCAGGTCATTGCTTCTCACTGTGGCACTGCTTTCTGTGTTGGACGTCCTTACCTTTTATGTTCAGCCCCCCAGTGCTGGATACCAAGGCTGGCTCCACCTCTCCAATATCATAAACAGTGCAGCTATGGTCCTTGTCAGTGGTCTTTTATGGACCTATGAACAAACTCCTCTGAAATATATGCCTAGGAGTGCAATTGTTCAAACCAAAGGCGATGCACGAGGCCACCATATTCAACTTGTCCTGCACAGACGCATCCAGCCAGCCAGCCAGTGGGGGCTGAAAAACAGACCCCACCCTCTTGCCCATGTCATGTGCTCTGCTGGAGGAAGACATGTCCTTTCCTTCCCACCAAAGTTTTGTTCCTTAGTCAAGCCATGAACCTATAGGCTGTGATTATCCAGAGGGTATACCCTCTTCAAATTCATACTGTGGTGGACAGTATTTTCCAATGGCACAAAGGTGCCTAGTAGCCTGGTGGAAGCCCTGGGTACTTGACTTCACCAGTACTGCTAGATGGCATACCAGAACTGCTGCCCTACACCACATTCCAGGGTGTCCCCTACTCCATCCTTACCAGCATGCAGTGGTTTACTTATTCATAAACAGTCATATAGTGTTTACTAAGTGTCAGATACTATTCTCAGGGCCTTACCAATACTGATTCATCTAATTAGCCAGGTTCCTAATTTGTGTCAGTATCATGGAATTCATGTCAGCACATTGTTTTAATTTGCATTTCTCTCTGAGTGAAATTGAGCAGTTCTTCGTACATTTATAAGCCACTTGGGGTCCCCTTCTGTGAATTGTCTATTTATAGCCTTTGCCTATTTTTCTATTGCTCTTTTTGATTTGCAAGAGGTCTTTGTAACATCTAGACATTAATCTACTTTCAAAGACTGGCCATGTTGCTTGTGATATCCTTTGTAGAAGAATAATCTTTAATCTTATAGCCCTTCATCCTCTTTATGCTTTTTAGTATAATTTAATAAGTCTCTCTCAATCCCAAGGTTATAAACATATTCTCTATCATCCTCTTCTATTAGCTTACTAATTTTACTTTAACATGTCTAGTTCAATCCATCTGGACCCATTCCCTTCTCCAGGGGATTTTCCCAAGCCAGGGATTGAACCCAGGTCTCCTACATTGCTGGCGGATTCTTTACCAGCTGAGTCACAAGGAAAACCCAAGAATACTGGAGTGGGTAGCCTACCCCTTCTCCAGTGGACCTTCCCGATCCAGGGATCAAACCAGGGTCTCCTGCATTGCAGGTGAATTCTTTACCAGCTGAGCCATCAGGGAAGCCCAATTAGCTTAATAATTTTCCTTTTACACATTTAGTTCTTTAATCCATATGTATATGGTGTGAGATAAGGTTCCAGTTTTATTTTTCTCAATGGAGTGAGTCCTTTTTCCAACATCTTCCCAAATATAGATGGGTCTGTTCTGAACTCTCTGGTTTATTCCCGTGTCAGCACCACAAGGTTTTATTACTATAATTTTGTAGCCAGTCATCATAGTTAAAGGACAGAACATGCCTCCCTGCTCTGTCAAAATTGCATTGGCTATTCATGAATCTTTATTGCCCCATATAAGTTTTCAGGATATTTTTCAAATTCCTCATGACAAGTGTTAATTGGAACTTCATTGAATGTATGAATTAATTTGAGGGAAATTAACATTTGCACAATGATATCTCATTCATGAACAGAGACTGTGTATCTGGTGGACAAATAGAACAAAATATGACTGAGCCATAATGCGCAGGGAAATAGTGAAAGAGGTGGCACATGAAGCTGGAGAAGCAGGTTGAACCAAACTTTAAGCCAAGTTAATAGAAATGAGGTGGAGATGGAGCAGGAAACATGACTCAGGCTGCTCTGTGTTAACAGAAAACTTGATTACAACACTGGGACCAGCTCGTGGGACCACCATAGTCCAGAGAAACTCCATAATAACATTGTTAAAGGTACGCAGCCATAAAGGAAGACCTAGAGGGCCCTGGCCACCCGTATCTCGTACTGGTGTCTCTTGCAGAGCCATGTGTCTTCCCACTGCCTGGGAACTGCCTATGGGACAGTTTCACAAGCAGATGGCCTGCCAAGGTTGCAGCAGTTCAGTGCAGAAAACACTTTGTTTAAGCAACTACTACAGAACAACAGCTCCCAAGGCTGGCCATAGGAGCCACAGCAGTGAGTAAGACAAAGTCACTGCCCTTTGGCTTTAGGGGGAAGAAAGAAAGAAAAACCTACAATTAATTCTAACATGATGTGATGGTGTCATTTACAACAGACTCTGTCAACAGAAAGCACTGTGAGTGCTCGGGGAATCTAGACACTGATACCTGAGCATAGTATTTACCATGTGGGGACAGAAAGGCAGAACACAGACACTCAGGGAACCACTGGAGGTGGACAGGAACATGACATCTTTAATTCGCAGGAAAGAGATGCAGGAGGACATCAAAAAGGATGTATGAGTGAATGAGAGGATGGGTGGCTTGATAAATTAATTTATGCTGATGAAAAAAAAAATGCTTTGTGTTCCAATTTTCCAGATTACAGTCGAAGACTACTCACTACCAGGCTCCCCCTTTGTTGCTGTAATTAAAAGGAGCACTAGGTGGCATCGTACTACCAAAAGTCCTCACCTTCTAGAGCCTTTGGGAGAAACTCTCCAGACTGGGTCAGCCCCTAATTTAGACAAGAGTGCTTCCGTCAATCTCAGGTCTCATTACACCCACTTAATTTGTTTACTGAGCACCTGCTATATCCCTTCACACCATGGAGACTATGAAGGAATAAAGTCTCCCCTCCCTAAAGGAGCAGAAGGGGACGTTAAACATGCAGTGCCCCCCTCCTCCACGCATAAAAATCAGTCCAAGACACGATGCAGTAAGCATTGTCAGGACAGAACATCCTGTGTAATCTGGTCCCGTCAGCTATCTGCTGCCTTCTCCCACCACTCACTTCTTGCTGCAATATCTTCTTTTGATTCCTTGTATATGTCATGTTCTTCCATGCTACCAGTATGGAATAACCGACCTTCCCTCTTCAAACTGGCTGACCGCCACCCATCCTTCCTTCAGCTCTAACTAACTTAGATGACATTCCTGACCTGCCCCCAACACCACACTACCTCTTCAAGTACCTCTTTCTCTGCTTCTTGGACCATCCCATAATGTTAATTAACTATGGATTCAAGGAAATAGTTGTTTCATATCTGTCCTTGTTGTTGAACCCAAGTTCATGTCCCCAATGCACAGTGAGGCCAAACTGAAATATCAGAGTCTCTTTATTTAATGGGCAGACCATGCTCAGAAAGCCAGAACTCCCTGATGATTTGGGGGTCAGGGGCAGGCTACAAAGTGTGTGACCTTTTTTTGATTGGTTGGTGATGAGGTAACAAAGGTGGTATTCCAGGAATCTCAATCATCAACCTTCAGGTTCCAAACAGTCCGGGTTCCTCCTGATTGTGTTTAGAAAGAAGTTACCATCCCCCACAGGTGGATGCCCTAGAAGAGATCAGTTCAGTTCAGTTCAGTCACTCAGTCATGTCCGACTCTTTGCAACCCCATGAATCGCAGCATGCCAGGCCTCCCTGTCCATCACCAACTCCCAGAGTCTACTCAAACTCATGTCCATCGAGTCAGTGATGCCATCCAGCCATCTCATCCTCTGTCATCCCCTTCTCCTCCCGCCCCCAATCCCTCCCAGCATCAGAGTCTTTTCCAATGAGTCAACTCTTCGCATGAGGTGGCCAAAGTACTGGAGTTTTAGCTTTAGCATCATTCCTTCCAAAGAATATCCAGGACTGATCTCCTTTAGAATGGACTGGTTGGATCTCCTTGCAGTCCAAGGGACTCTCAAGAGGAGATACATTATATTATTATGTATACCATCTGAGGAAGAACTAGGACCCTGCTTTATGGCCGTGAAATTGTTTCTCTTTTGTTTCTGCATTCCCTCTGCTCCCCAATTAGTAACTGTTTGAATCTGCCCTTTGGTACTCAGGGAGGATCTAGGAGTTGGAAGCCTTTTTCCTACAATTAAGAAAGGAGAGATAGGCTTTTGTACCCAGGAGGGTACTGCTCAGTTTCATCTTTTCTACCAGGCTGTCAAACAAGAGAACAAGTATCTCTTTCTTTCTTGTTCAGCCTGTCTCTATTGGTGTTATGGGCTAAACTGGATCTCCCTAAAATTCATATGTGGAATCCCTAACCCCCAGTACCTTGGAATGTGACTGTATTTGAGAAATACGGTCTTGGAAGAGGTGAATAAGTTAAAATGAGGCCATTAGGGTGGGCCCTAATGGCCAAATCTGACTCCTGCTCTTATAAGAAAAGGAAATCTGGGCACACAAAGAGACACACAGACGAAAGATACAGCAAGAAAGCGACCATCTGCAAGCCAAGCGGAGAGGTCATAGGAGAAACCAAACCCTCAGACACCTTGATCTGGGATATCCAGCCTCTAGAACTGTGAGCAAATGCCTATTGTCTATTGTAAGCCACCCAGTCTGTGGTTCTTTATTATGGCAGCCCCAATAAACTAATACAAACGGCCATCACGCCTCTCAGTACGTAACTATTAAGTGAATGACTATTGAATGAGTTCTGAAATAAGGAGGACCTGTGAAGGATGGATGGTATTAGTAAGGAAAGGTACATGGTAGATGTGGTTCTTAAACTTGACTGTAAGTGATACATGGAGACGTGGAAAAGAGAAATAATCCCAAGTGTGGAAAATAGCACCCAGCAGATACCAAGGTAAAAAGGCAAAAATCCTCTCAGTTGTTCAAGAAGACTTGAGGTAGGAGAATGGTGGGCTCTGTTCAGCCTGTTATCAGCTAAAAAAAAAAAAAAAAGGCAAAAATCCTGCTCCAGGAAGGGTGGGGTCCATATCAGGGACTCGTGGACATTAACGTTGATATGAGGGTCTGGGTGAATGTGGAGCCTTTGGAAGACTAGCAGAGACATAGCTATAAACTCAAGGACCGGGGACAGCAAAGGACGTACCCATTTGCTCTGCTAAATAATTTAAATGTATGATCATGATCTGTAATACATATGCAAAGCTCCTTGTTTAAACCTGGATATCGTTGTTGAGTCACTCAGTTGTGTCCAACTCTTTGTGACCCCATGGACTGCAGCCCTCCAGGCTCTTCTGTCCTCCATCGTCTCCTAGAGTTTGCTCAAATTCATGTCCATTGAGTTGGTGATACTATCTAACCATCTCATCCTCTGCTGCCCCCTTCTCCTTTTGCCTTCAATCTTTCCCAGCATCAGGGTCTTTTCCAGTGAGTCAGCTCTTCTCATCAAGTGGCCAAAGTATTGGAGCTTCAGCATCAGACCTTCCAATGTGTATTTAGGGTTGATTTCCTTTAGGATTGACAGGTTTGATCTCCTTACAGTCCAAGGGATTCTCAAGAGTCTTCTCTAGCACTATAATTTGAAAGCATCAGTTCTTTGGCACTCAGCCTTCTTTATGGTCCAATTCTCACATCTGTACATGACTACGGGAAACCATAGCTTTGAGACCTGGATATAGCGCCTCTTGTTTAGCTTCCTTGGGACTTGCTATGTGCTATGACTCAGTAATAAAAGCAGCATTTTCTGTACACAGTGCTCACCTCTTCAACAGCATTCCATGAGGCTATGAAGTGAAACTCCAGAAAAGCAGAAAGAAACATGGATATGCGCCTCCACATGGAAATTCCAGCTTGCAATACAAAATGACTGTGTCCTAAAAGAAACCTACTCCTCCAATGGATCAGAGAGCTCCTAGAAGCAATTTGCGGGAAAGGCAATGGCACCCCACTCCAGTACCCTTGCCTGGAAAATCCCATGGATGGAGGAGCCTGGAAGGCTGCAGTCCATGGGGTCGCTGAGGGTCGGACACGACTAAGCAACTTCACTTTCACTTTTCACCTTCATGCATTGGAGAAGGAAATGTCAACCCACTCCAGTATTCTTGCCTAGAGAATCCCAGGGACGGGGGAGCCTGGTGGGCTGCCGTCTATGGGGTCCCACAGAGTCGGACACGACTGAAGTGATTTAGCAGTAGCAGAAGCAATTTGGGGGGAGTCTGTGGAGCCTAGAATCCCCATCCAGAAATATGTTCCTCCCACCTCCCCGCTCCACCTCTGGCCATAGCTGAAAGGGTCAGGAGTGGAGACTTAACCCACGTGACCCATTATCTTTCCTGGGAATTTATAATTAGGACCAAAAGTTGCAAGTCGCTCATTATGGAGCCTGGAACTGAGTACGTGCCACCCAAAAGAGGCAGAGAAGGCAGGCTGCATAGAGGGAAGAATAAATGAACAAGAAGGGGATTCCACAGGCTCAAGAGAGGGAGGAAGAATTGGGGGAGGGGCTCCCTTGGTTGTTGATGCCGTTTCAGATGCTGGGTGCAGTCTCTGAGGGGGCCCAGCACACCTGCTCTCTTGGCTTCTGCCAGATATTTTGCATCCTCCTAACAAATTCACCTTATTTGTTTAAGCACCAAGTTTCCACTATTTATCTGCCCACCCAACCCCACCAAAAGAAAAAGACAAAATAGGACCCACACAGGTCCTGTTTGCACAGGCATGTGATGTCGCTGGATTTAATGTCCATGAAATCTAAACACTGCTTTTGGGGCTGCAAACAACACGGGAAAAACTCCAGTCATCAGAGCTAACACTTTTCCTCCAGGCTTTTGGGAAGATTAAAAGCCCACGTGTGACAGAAAATTATCATTTATCAGATGACCCCATGCTCACCTTAAATGACAAAACAGAGTCCCAGCTGGCTAGTACTCTCCAAAACTGTTTGGGCCATATTTTATTCCTTTAATCTGCTTCTTTTCCACACTGCTGCAGACCTAACTTAACAGAACATTTGCTGAGCATTTGACATCGATTCCCAAAGGGTCTTCATACAAATGCCTCTCTTGATACCCTAGGAGGCAGCAAAGCTCAGGCAGATTTATTAGGAAGATTGAAAGTCGGGCACAAGGTGGAGGCAGCGTGCAATCTCCACTGTCTGGGATCATTTTTACAAGGAGACTGTCACAACCCAGTCATCTTAACTGCCCCGCTCCCACTGGGTCAAGTTCCTTCTGGATGTGACTGGATAGATAAGCTAGCTCACTCAGGGGGTGCTTCTTGCCCAAGAGGCCAGGCCAAGGTTGCAGTTTGACGTCCTACCTAAAACTAGTGAAGATTTACACAGACCAACCAGCTAACCGAACCAGCTTGCTGAAAAAGACTGAATCGATCCACACAACCTGTTCCCACTACAAATAACCAAATACACTAAATGAATGAAGAAGTAAATAAGTAAATAAACAGAATTTTTTAAATCACCTTAAGAGAGAAAACTGTAAGCGAAAAAAAAAAAAAATCAAGGCACAAATCCCTTGATGATGGGCCACTGCTCTTGTTTTCTACTATCCCCTGAAAACATCGTATTTTCAACATACATCTAGTCTTAACGTGTGCTGGTGCCTTGTCTAGAATATCCTATGTCTCCTTTGTCCAGTGAGTTTTTTCAAGAGTCAGCTCTGTGCCACCTCCCCGAGGAAGTCTTCCCCTGTTTGGCACACCTTCTCTGTATTACTAGAAAATCTGAGCATCCCTCCATCAATGTACTGTATTGTAATCATGTGTTTATATCTATGTCTGGAAAGACCAGTCTTTTCTTTAATACATCTATGGTGCTGACCCAAAAGAGACATTCAAAACAGAAAGTTTGTTAAAGGAAGGAAAAATGGAAAGAAGGATGGAATGGAGAGAGGGAGAGAGGAAGGAAGAAAGGAGAAATAGAAGCAGCTTATGCACTCAGGCACACAGCAATCACTTTGGGAGTGATTAGTGACTAGCTAAAAGCTATTGGAACATAAACATTTAAGATTCTAAGGTAATTAAATAAAATCATCTCCAAGTACGCACTAGGCCCTCAAATAGAGATATTAAGTATCTCATTTCTCTTCCCATCTTTGATGCAAGTGTCAAAGAACCAAGGCTTTTCTTTTTATCCACAGGGTTCGATGCACAGTAGGCACTCAACAAAAGTTACAATTTGCTTCTCTTAGCAAAGATAAGCATCTGTAAAGTGAAACTCTTTGCTGTCTTAAAGGAATAAATTCTTTCCACCCTGTAGATAGGTTGCTTTATTTCCAATATCGGCTGCCAAATCTACCTAACAGTTTCACTACCGAAAAATGCCTGCTGAGTTAATCTACTGCGGGCAGGTGTTCTCTGAGGCAGTGCAAGGGAGGCAAAGAACCTCCACACTCCCTCTCCAATGCTGCCAAAGGAACTGGAAACACAGCATAAGCTAAATAGGACAATGCAAACATCCAGGATGGTAGAGACCAGCCTAGAATACCACTGTGTTCTAGAATCTAGCACCATAATCTGCAAACTAGGTCTATAAAGAACCAGATTAAGAAATATTTTGGCCTTCACCAGGCCACACATTTTCTGTAGCAGCTATTTTCACTCTGCCGTAAGCACAGAAGTGGCCCAATATATAAATGAATGGGCTTGGTTGTGATCCAAGAAAACCTTATTTACAGAAACAGTGGTACTCTGGAGTTGGCCTGCCAGCCAGAGTTTGCCAACTCCTGATTTAGCACAATGCCTGGCATATAGTAGGTGCCCACATATTGAATGAACGAATGGATGAGGGAATGAAGATTTTTCTAAGGTAATGGCACGGTGATTTGTCTTAAAGCATTCATGTACCATCATTAGACATTAACTACGAGGAGAGCAATGAATACCTCCTGACCAGAAATACACTTGATAGAAATTATCTGACAGTCTTTCCCACTCCAAGTGGTGTGTATGAATGGAAACTTAACAAGTAAAACCACTAACAGCTTTAGAGATGTGAACCAGAAGATCAGTTTAAAGAGGTATTTTTCCCAAACCATGGATCATGACTCTTGAGTAAGTTGTAGCCTGCGTTTTTTTTTTTTTTTTTTTTCAAAAAAGGATAAGAGATGCAAGGAGAAACAGAACAGGGAATACACCACAGTCTATTACATGTAGTAAGCATAAGGATTGTTTCTAAGGTGACTGTCTTTCATCTGTAAAGTACTTGTATGTGAGAGTATTCACATTCTGGGGTAGAATGTATTTTCAAAAAAGGTTGGGAAAATGTTCTATTATAATCTCATTCTACTATAATCCCATTCTTGAGGAAATTCAGTGTATTTGTACATTTGAAGGGGATTTACTTCTTCATAGCAAAGTAGTTGAAGGCAAAATTCTGGAGCAAATTTCTTGACTCTCACTTGTTAGCTGTGTGATCTTGGATAAGTTAATTAGCTCCTCTGGGCCTCAGTTTCTTTACCTGTGAAATGGGAATGCAAATGATACCTATTATTGTTGTTTAGTTGCTAAGCCATATCTTAATCTTTTGTGATACCTAGAGCCCACCAGGCTTCTCTGTCCTTGGGATTTCCCAGGCAAGGATACTGGAGTAGATTGCCATTTCCCTCTCCACGGGATCTTCTCAACCCAGGAATCAAACCTGAGTCTCCTGTGTTGCAGGTGGATTCTTTATCGCTGAACCACCAAGGCTTTCCAACAATACCTATTACGGTTATTATGAGAATTAAACAAGTTATCAATTGCCAACATCCGCTGGATCATAGAAAAAGCAAGAAAGTTCCAGAAAAACATCTATTTCTGCTTTAGTGACTATGCCAAAGCCTTTGACTGTGTGGATCACAATCAACTGTGGGAAATTCTGAAAGAGATGGGAATACCAGACCACCTGACCTGCCTCTTGAGAAATCTGTATGCAGGTCAGGAAGCAACAGTTAGAACTGGACATGGAACAACAGACTGGTTCCAAATAGGAAAAGGAGTACGTCAAGGCTGTATATTGTCACCCTGCTTATTTAACTTATATGCAGAGTACATCATGAGAAACGCTGGACTGGAAGAAACACAAACTGGAATCAAGATTGCCGGGAGAAATATCAATAACCTCAGATATGCAGATGACACCACCCTTATGGCAGAAAGTGAAGAGGAACTCAAAAGCCTCTTGATGAAAGTGAAAGAGGAGAGTGAAAAAGTTGGCTTAAAGCTCAACATTCAGAAAACGAAGATCATGGCATCTGGTTCCATCACTTCATGGGAAATAGATGGGGAAACAGTGGAAACAGTGTCAGATTTTATTTTTCTGGGCTCCAGGAACACTACAGATGGTGACTGCAGCCATGAAATTAAAAGACGCTTACTCCTTGGAAGGAAAGTTATGACCAACCTAGATAGCATATTCAAAAGCAGAGACATTACTTTGCCAACAAAGCTCCATCTAGTCAAGGCTATGGTTTTTCCTGTGGTCATGTATGGATGTGAGATTTGGACTTTGAAGAAGGCTGAGCGCCAAAGAATTGACGCTTTTGAACTGTGGTGCTGGAGAAGACTCTTGAGAGTCCCTTGGACTGCAAGGAGATCCAACCAGTCCATTCTGAAGGAGATCAGCCCTGGGATTTCTTTGGAAGGAATGAGGCTGAGGCTGAAACTCCAGTACTTTGGCCACCTCATGCGAAGAGTTGACTCATTGGAAAAGACTCTGATGCTGGGAGGGATTGGGGGCAGGAGGAGAAGGGGACGACAGAGGATGAGATGGCTGATGGCATCACTGACTCGATGGACGTGAGTCTCAGTGAACTCCGGGAGTTGGTGATGGACAGGGAGGCCTGGCGTGCTGCGATTCATGGGGTCGCGAAGAGTGGGACACGACTGAGTGACTGATCTGATCTGATCATATGTGAAGTGTTTAGAGCAACATCTAACACAGAGTATAAATTTTAGCTATTATTATGCGGCCTTCCCAGGTGGCCCTAGTGGTAAAGAACCTTCCTGCCAATGCAGGAGACATAAGAGACGCGGGTTCGATCCCTGGGTTGGGAAGATCCCCTGGAGGAGGAAAATGGCAACCTACTCCAGTATTCTTGCCTGGAGAATCCCATGGACTGAAGAGCCTGGAGGGCTACAGTGCGTAGCATCGCAAAGAGTCGGACACAACTGGGGCGACTTAATACGTACACGTGCATGCTGTCACTAACCAATAATGTGACCTTGAGTACGTGACCTAAATTCTCTTGGTTTCATTTTTGTTGGTAAAAAGATCTCCAAAGGCCTTGCTGGCAGCAACATTCCAAGAAGGGATGGGAAGTGGTTTCCCAACACAAACCTTGAGGAAAGCAAATGCAAATCATCTTTCCTGTTCAACGACACTTTTGAGGTCTCAGCAAAGCAGCCTGTTTCAGAGAAAAAACCAATGTAAGCCAATTTGTTATTATCTCTCAAAACTGCATGCACAGGTGAATCAGGATGGTAAGAGACTGACCAAATCAAGGGAAAAGCTCTTCTTTCCGTCCATCCAACCCTGCAGGACCAGCATTGGCCTCCTGTCTCTTCCACTGTCGTGTATTATTCCATACACTGGGATAACCACAGCTGGGGGTGAACAGGAAACCTGTCCCCGTTTGTTTCCAACATTCCTGACTGTGAAGTATAGTGTGAGGCTGCCCTGCAGTTGTTCTGGGGTTGATCACAAGTCACCTTTCACTGTGGAATTTGAAGCCCTGTTTAGCACCAAAGACCATTTAAAAAAAAAAATCCATTTACTTTCACACACACAAAAGAAGTCGACAGAAAAACAGGTGAAGTTATTACTGATTACTCACAAACAAAATGGTCAGTAATAATGTTCTGTTTAGCCCCATTTGTAATTAAAGAAATGCACAGCAAGACACTGAGATATTTTTTACCTATAAAAGAGGCAAACTAATTAAAGTCAAAAAATAGTCAATGCAGAAAAAGATGCAGAGACACAAACATTCTCATGCTTTTATGAGAGTCTAAATTGGTGAAACTTCTTTGGAGGACAACTTTGCGATAAAGAGCAAAACAGTAAATATGCATAACCTTCAACCAGCCCCAAAACTAGGAAGGTATTGAACAAAAGCAGCCTATATACAGACTTCTCCTTTGAGAAAAATAAAGCCCTATTTGTTTAATTTCTTGTCTTAGACACACATAAAATTATAGTCAGGTAATCTATCAGAGATCAAATTGCCAACACCCGATGGATCATGGAAAAAGCAAGAGAGTTCCAGAAAAACATCTATTTCTGCTTTATTGACTATGCCAAAGCCTTTGACTGTGTGGATCACAATAAACTGTGGGAAATTCTGAAAGAGATGGGAATACCAGACCACCTGACCTGCCTCTTGAGAAATCTGTATGCAGGTCAGGAAGCAACAGTTAGAACTGGACATGGAACAGACTGGTTCCAAATAGGAAAAGGAGTACGTCAAAGGCTGTATATTGTCACCCTGCTTATTTAACTTATATGCAGAGTACATCATGAGAAACGCCTGGACTGGAATGAAGCACAAGCTGGAATCAAGATTGCCGGGAGAAATATCAATAACCTCAGATATGCAGATGACACCACCCTTATGGCAGAAAGTGAAGAGGAACTCAAAAGCCTCTTGATGAAAGTGAAAGAGGAGAGTGAAAAAGTTGGCTTAAAGCTCAACATTCAGAAAACGAAGATCATGGCATCCGGTCCCATCACTTCATGGGAAATAGATGGGGAAACAGTGGAAACAGTGTCAGACTTTATTTTTTGGGCTCCAGGATCACTGCAGATGGTGACTGCAGCCATGAAATTAAAAGATGCTTACTCCTTGGAAGGAAAGTTATGACCAACCTAGATAGCATATTCAAAAGCAGAGACATTACTTTGCCAACAAAGCTCCATCTAGTCAAGGCTATGGTTTTTCCTGTGGTCATGTATGGATGTGAGAGTTGGAGTATAAAGAAAGCTGAGTGCTGGAGAGTGGATGCTTTTGAACTGTGGTGTTGGAGAAGACTCTTGAGAGTCCCTTGGACTGCAAGGAGATCCAACCAGTCCATTCTGAAGGAGATCAGCCCTGGGATTTCTTTGGAAGGAATGAGGCTGAGGCTGAAACTCCAGTACTTTGGCCACCTCATGCGAAGAGTTGACTCATTGGAAAAGACTCTGATGCTGGGAGGGATTGGGGGCAGGAGGAGAAGGGGACGACAGAGGATGAGATGGCTGGATGGCATCACTGACTCGATGGACATGAGTTTGAGTAGACTCTGGGAGTTGGTGATGGACAGGGAGGCCTGGCGTGCTGCGATTCATGGGGTCGCAAAGAGTGGGACATGACTGAGCGACTGAACTGAACTGAACTGAATCTAGTCCTTGTAACCTAACACATCCCTAATTGACAAATCTAAAAAAAGTGGAGGGGGGTGGTGAGAGGACATTCTCATCTTGCACTAATTTTAACATTTCCCATTAAGCATAATATTGGCTTTGGAGAAGAATTTCACTCTCTACTTTTTTCATACTACAGAAATGTTTAACTGTGTTTGGATGATGAATTTTTTCAAATGGCTCTTCAGATCTTAGTGATGGTCTTTCAGTTTTTTGTTTTTGATCTATTTGTGATGTAATATTCTTTTGATGTGCTATGGAATTCTGTGTTAATATTCTATTTAGAATTTATAAAACAGTATTCACAAGTGAAATTTGTATGTTACTTTTATTTTCCTCTTTTTAATGAGTTATTTTCATTGGATTTTTGCTGGATATATTACCATTGACTTAAGAAAAAAAAAGAATTCTACCCTTGAGGGTTTTTATGTAAATGACTAAAATTTTATTTCTAAATATTATATTTGTACTTTTCCAAATCTGCCCTGTTTTTTTCATAGTGGTATGTTCTATCCTTCTGTCTCTGTAATTATGTTGAACATAACTATTTTAGTCTTTTTCAAGTTGTTCTACTGCCTCAAGTTCTTAAGGAGCTAATTCTCCTGTTTATCACCGATCCAGGCCCTCATGTGGTTCATTTCCTAGTTGAGTTTATAATTTCTTATTATAAACTCATCTCGAATGGGAGTTTTTTATCTGTCAGAGATCAAGAAAAAAAAATTGTGTTTTGCATTCGCTTCTGACAGGATTGGGGGGATTCATCACTTTGGAATCAGCTTCTATGTTCTTTCTGGACTCCAGGGTTCTCTCAACACATGGGTAATATTGGGACCTCACAACTAATCATGGCAAAGGCAGGCTAGTGGTTTCAGTCTCTATAGCACACATTTTAAAATTCATCCAGAGGCCCCACACAAATCACAAACTTCTTTGGTGTGGTCCTGGATAGTGGGAGACTTTTTTCTCCTAAGATCCTTCCCAGGGTGTCAGCTTTAGGCAGGAGTCTCAAGTCCAGATCTCTGCTTTTCTAGAACCCAAGGTTTGTGTGGGTACCAACCCCAGTCCTTAGCCATTTGTGCTTATATTCATGTCAAATAACCCTATTTGCCTTTGAGTTCCTTCTTCCTGTCTCACACCTAGTGATCCCCCTTTCTTTTTTTCAATTGTTGATTTTTGACCCAGCATTTCTGTATTCAGCAGAGGTTCCCCGAATTCTTGGCCCCTCACATTCCCAAAAGATGAATCTTTGCACATTCCTATCTTTTTAAAACTTTACTTACTTGGCTGTGCCAGGTCTTAGTTGCAGCACACAGGAATCTTCATTGCGACATGCAGGATCTTTTTTTTTTTTTAACCTGTAGGATCTTTTTTTTTTTAACTTGGGCTTTCCCGGTCACTCAGTGGTAAAGAATCTGCCAGCCAATGCAGGAGACACGGGTTTGATCCCTGGGGTTGGGAAGATCCACTGGAGAAGGAAATGGCAACCCACCCCATTCTTGCCTGGGAAATCCCATGGACTGAGGGGCCTAGCAGCAGTCCATGGGGGTAGCAAAAGAGTTGGACCAATTTAGCAACTAAACAACAACTCAGGATCTTTAGTTGTGGCATGCAAACTATTAGCTGTGGCATGTGGGATCTAGTTCCCTGAGGAGGGATCCAACCAGGGCCCCCTGCACCGGGAGCTTGGAGTCTTAGCCACTGGACCACCAGAGAAATCCCTGTACTTTCCTGTCTTTTAAAAACCTTTCTTAGAATAAGCACAACGTGCTATGGAAACTACATGGGGGAGGGGAGTGTCTAACCCAGGCGTGGGGGTTCAAAGAAGACTTCCTAGAGAAGAAATCACCTATTCGGAGACCTTAAGACTAAGCACACATTAGCCATGCAAAAAAAAAAAAATGTGTGTGTGTACATGGGGGATGATAGGTTAGAGGAAAAGGTGGCGTGAAGGTTGCAGACAGAAGATAGAGCCCATGTGAACATCCAAGGGGGGGAAACAAACCTCAGATCACATTCGGAGAAGCACAAGTTCCAAGAACTACAAGAATTTTAGTGTGGAAAATGGAATGAGATATGTGCTTGGTAAGATAAGTATTAAGAGAGGCCAGTTCATGAACGACTCAGGTGCCTAGATAGGAAAGTGGACTTAAGGCTGAGAACAGAGTGGTGCTGAAGGTGACCATGCGGTCGCGGAGAGTGAAATCAACAGGTCTGAAAGGAAAACAAATGTAATAGATTTGTTGCCCCATCAGTAAATAGAAACCACCGTTAGAAAACGCTGAAACAACTTTGCTTATAGGACAATCCCAGAGGGCATTCAAGCACTGTTCTCGGCATTCTACCGTACATAATATAACCCTGAGTTCTACCCCAAGGACTACAAGGCAGGGTAGTGGTGCTCAATCCAGGGTCCCCACCTCCCAGGAATTTCTCCCCCTACTTGGGGGATGGGTGGTGGGTGAATACCTCACCCATCCAACTGGCAGACATTTTCAAAATCACCACCCTTTCAGGAAGGTTTCCACAGATCACCCCATTCCTCACCTCTCCCCGACAGCCCTCCAAAACTCTACTATAACCGTCTCTGATATAAGGAAAGAACTGTGAGCAGCAGCAGAAGCTTGAAAACAAGAGTAACCTGGGCCAAGGGCCAGGGGGTCTATTTTTAGAACTTGTTCTCATTGCCTGTTTATCTTTCAGACTAAGCCTAATGTCTTCCAGGCGACTGTGAAAGCTATTTGGCTGGCTTGCGGAGGAGAGGAAGGTGATCTAAAACCAAACAGCAGTGGCAATGGTGATAATCATTTAGCCAGTGTGTTCTCATAATTTCCCCCAATGTACCCTCAGTGGCCTTTAATTCCTGCAAAGCCACTTACCTAGGATTTATTCAAGCCCTTCCCAGCCACTTCTAATGGCTGTGGAATTTGGGCAAGTCACAAAGTGAAGACAATAGGCTGTGGATTTCATAACCCATCAAGTCTGACCAGGGTACTACAGTCCGTCCTGGCCTCAGCTCCTCCTTCTAAAATAGTGGTCTAACATCCCTACCGTAAACACGCTTTGGACACTAAAGCGCCCTCTACAGATGAAAGTATTTAGTAATAATGTTCCTTTGTGCCTAGTTACTCAGGAAAAGGCAAAGATGCGTTCAATTGATCATAGAATTTGGTGAGCTATTTTAATCCACTTAGAAGTCGAAAAAAAGAACCGGCGTTGTGTCTCGACTTATATTTCCCTCCAAAGGACAAAATAAGTGGCCCCTGGAATTCCACCGCTTGTAAAACGCGCCGCTGAAAACCCAGTGTAGGCGTGCAGGGACTTAACTCCTTCCTTTCCGCCTGCCCAAACACACTTTTAAGGGCGTCCTCTCCTGATTCCCTGTCCATTCGCTCCAGTTTAAATCCAGCAGCCAGATTCCGTCTTGCCCGATCACCCTCCAGTTCTGCTGGCCCCTGTGGAGTTTCTGGGGTGGTCGATGCGCAGATTTCCGCGCCGGACCCTGGGTCAGCCGCCCCCTAACCCTCACGGTCCACCTTAAGGAGCCTCCGCGGCGGGGAGGAGAGGCGGGTGTTTGTTCTTATTTGGAGGAAAAGTTTCTTTGACATCTAGGAAATGAGTAACTCTGAAGTCCTCTAGAGCCCGGCGGATGGGGGCCAGAAGGCGGGAGCCAGCCGAGGTATCGCCGCCCCCGTCCCTCTAATTGTCGGGCGGGAAGCTCAGCCTCAGCGGCGGCCAGACAGCGGATTCCGGGGCCCCCGGGACCCGCGAACGCAGCCGGGACTCGTGCGATCCCTCCCGCCTCGGGGAGCGGAAACCGAAGCCGAAGGTAAGTACCGGGCCCGCGGCCGCGAGGCTCTGCGTCCTCCCGGAGCATTTCGTGGATTGGAAGGAAGAAGAGGGACCAGGGGAGCTGCGCCGGAGATGGAGGCGGATTGGAGGGGCGCGCCCGCTCGGCCCCCCCCCCCCCGGGTTGGGACTGACTTGGGGGACTGGGATACGGCGCCCGAGCACAGCGCGGGTCGGGGAGAGGCTGCCCTCTTCCTCTTCGCGCCGTGCGGGGTCCTGCATCCCAGCCTCGCCTCTGTGGCTTCTTCCCGGCCGCGGAGACCCCAGTGAGCGATGTCCGTTGCAGCCCCGCGCGGCGGCAGCCCCTCCTCCCGGCTCACCGAACCGCGATGCCGGAAGCGGGACCACGTTGTTGTTTCTACCGCCCCGAAGATCCGTTACTTTGGACCGTGTGAGCAGAGCTCTGGAGCTGAAAGAGTAGTCGAGTCGCCCTGCTTCTTAGCCAGCTCCCTTCCATCCTTCCTTCCCCCTCCTGGAAGGAGAGAGTAGGTATGAAGTCTTTGTTTTCTAGGTTTAACGTAGTGAAGCCATGAGGTTGCTGGAGGCGGGATAAAGCCCCCGCCGCTTCCTCTTTCTGGGCTATTAGTGGAGGAGACCCCACGCCGTGCAGAACTTTCTCTTGGGGCTGCTGCTAGTCTCCACCTGACCTCTAGTAGCATCCTAGACCCCTTCCCAGTTTCCAACTTCCTGGCTGCGATTTGGAGGAACTCGGATGCCCCAGGACTGGGCTTCCCATCCAGAACGCTCCTTTTCTTTAAAAACAGAAGTGCTGTGTCCCAGGAAGGGCAAGTATTTTACTGAACCCCTAAGGGACCACATTTTGCCTTTTGCTCCTCTGAAAGCTGTGAGAACCATCCCTCCTTATACTCCCCCCACCCAGCTCCCCAAAACTAGAAGAGTACCAAGTACTGGTGGATCCTGGACCCTGTCCTTTTGAATCTAAATCAGTTCAGAGTCCTATTTTTGGTGGGGAGGAGGGAGTGGGGAGGTTTTTCTTTTGGATTTGACCCAAGGTTCTTCCCTTTCATAAACTAGTTCTACTGCTGAGTGGCTGCCAGGTAAAGCAAACCTGTGCAGGGTGCAGTCCCAGGTCCAAGCCAGCCTTGCAAAAAGGCCTGGTGGGCAGGTAGAATTGCTGCCATTCACCTCTCCTTTATAGCATAATGGGCTGTGCTTTTGAGTCCTCCCTCCAGCCTACGTGCCTGAAGTGGCTTTCACTGTTTGCTAATTCCCTGTGTGCTGCTGCTGCCGCTCCAGGCCGTCCTGCCCTCACATTTTCCACTTGTGGGTAACCGTAAAGTGGTTAGGCTGACTCTCCAATGGAAAGAGTTTTGTGCAAGTGCCATCCTCCAGCTCGGTAATTTTCAAAGACGCAGCAGTTTCAAGCTCCAACTTTCGGGTGGCAAGGATCTGAACTTTTAACCTCGTGCCATCAGCCCAGAAGTTGTCAGCAAGAACACCTCCCAGCTCCTGCAGCACTCATGAGAGGGACAAAGATGAGGGTTTGTGGGTGAACTTTTTATCTGAGGACAAAAAGTGGAGGAACTTCTGGTAGAGGCTTCTAGCAAAATTGCCCACCTGAGAAGGTATTGTCTGGGAGGAACCTGGTCTTGTGTTTTTTTCCTTCTTGGACCCCCTTGGGATCAATAAAGGGAAAAAGATGGAGGATTCTGTCTGGAGGAGACGTATCTCTGGGTGGAGGGCTGGAGTGCACAGCCCTGTTCTCACTTGTCTGCAGGGGAGAGGTGGAATGCCATGGGAGTTGGGAAAGTGTTTCTTGTCAGGGAGAAGGGAATGACTGGCAGTATTTCCTCCAGAGACGAGAAACCTAGGGGAAGGTGGCTCTGGCCTTCAGGAATTTCCCATTTTGTCACTCGAGAGAAGGAGACTTGCTCTGTCTGGCCTTAGAGATTCACAGGGTGGGAGAAGCAGGAGATGGATTTCACTTACTCAGAAATAAGGAGGAACTTGCTGACAACTGGAGCACCTCAGTAGTTAAGGCATTGCCATCACTGGCAGGAGACAGGTGGCCATCAACAATTATGAAGGAGAGGGTCCCTCCAGAGTCCAAGACTCTGTGGCTCCATGTTTGGGGTGCAGAGTCCCTCAATTGGAGGGCAGCCCTGGGGGGCCCTTGGGGAAAGCTTCATCCCACGAGCCTGCTAAGGGAGGGGTAAGTGCTCCAGATGTGCTGGACACCTGAGGAGCAGGACCTTACTTGTGGCTGGGACTAATCTTGTCTTGCTGGGAAAGGGATGTACCCGAGAGAGTGCCAAGAGCTGACAATAATAACCTCCAAGACTGCTGCTAGCCTGTTCCGTCATCTGCATGAATTAGAATAAGGTACTTCCTCTTAACAAGAAGATGGCACCTTGGTATCATTTAGAAAACAGGGGCCTCATCTGGGTGGACAGAGCCAAGGCACATAGCTGTGCAAGCTGGCATCTGAGCTTGATTCATCCTTTCCACTCTCCTAGCCAGGTGTTCTTGAGCAGTATACCACCCATACAACCGTACACAGCAGCCTGATAACCAATTACCGAGGGCTTAACATTTGCCAGGCTTTTTTTTCCCCAAAATCACTTTGCCTGTATTAACTCATTTAATCTTCTCAGTAGCCCGGTGACATAGGTATTGGTATCCCCATTCTATAGTTGAGGAAACTCAATCACAGAGAGGTATAGTGTTCAGAAGCCTGAAAGTCGCTGAGCATTCACAGAGCAAGAAGCAGGTAAAGTTTCAAAAGGTAGTTTAGTTGGGGCCCCTCGTGAGAAAGAGATAAGAGCGATTGGTCTTTTCTTTGTCAGAGGAAGGAAACCCACTGTCAGCTCCGATGGAGGAAGATGGAAAACTTACCTGGCAGCTGAAGGAAAGGAAAGAGAGGCAGGGCTGGCCCAAGCCTCAGATGTCCTTCCTTTTTAATCACTGGGCAGTGTGACATCGCACATCCAGTCTGGGGCCTGTCCTGAGGGTGGTGAGTAAGTGCTGCCTGGGTGTGGTGCAGAGGAAAGGGGCCATGCAGGGTCCCTGACCTGGGCAGAGAATGCCTGAGGGAATGGAGGATGGAAAAAGTATCTGAACACGCTGTCCTGACACTTGCAAGCTCTATAGCCCCATCCCTGTCCAGTGCTGCTCATCTGCAAACGCCCTTCCCAACTCATCCAGAAAGACTTCCAAAACTGCATCTCACAGCTCTGTATATATGGTCACTTTTTTTTCACCCTATACATTACAGCACTTAATTAGCTGGAACGGAGCATTTTACTATCTACTATCTGTAGACAGTATTTTAAACAAAATAGACTTCTCAGCTAATGGGAAATTCATCATCGCCTTGGAAAGGGACGACTGGTGCCTCGCCGATTTCCCAGGCATGTGACCCGCCCCAGAATCTGGCTCTTAGCTGCACGCGTTCAGAAGCCCTGTCTCCACAATTTTCAGAACAGTTTGGACTTGAGCTACTGAGTCATCTACAGAGAGCTCTTGTACACTACAAAGTGTACAAATAAAATTGCTAGCATATTAATTTGCAAGAAGACTTCGTAACCATTGTAGAGCCAGTGATACTGGCTTCTTGAGTTCTGGGCAAGCCACATGGGAAACTAGAAATCAGAAGGCAGCTTGTGGTTGGCAGAGCTGGATTCAGGTCAGGGGAGGCAGAGGGCAGGGGCAGCAGTGGTCCAATAGCATGGACTCCGTTCGCTTCTGTGGCCCCGTCACCAGTGGAGAGATGCCTGCCAGGTAGATCAGCAGTCCTGTATGTTACGTATATCTCCTTAGCCAGTCCCTCAAGGGCAGTGTTTGCCAGTAGGATGTCTCCCTGTCCTCTTTCATAATTTAGCATTTTTTATTTTATTTACTTATTTCATTTAGTGCTTTCTAAATAGTAGCTCCCAGCTACATTAAGTTGTATTTGCATAAGTTAAATAACTACTATAAAATTTCAGGGTTGTAGGTTCAGGCCACAGGGGTAAATGCAAACCAAGGAGATGGTCAGGTGGCCTGGATGGGTCAACAAGAAGTCAAGTACAGAGCAAAGAAACATGGTCCTTAGTCAACACAGAAACTCAACGAACTGGAAGGGCCAGGACTGACCACTTACTGCAGCCCCAGTGTGAACATGAGGGTGATACAGTCCTAAGTCCTTGCTTTGGCTGTCTGAACCACCTGGCCTGCCCAGCTGGCCTCTTTGGATTTAAAAGGTTCTCCCTGGCCTCTGTCCAGGCCCCCTCATGGCTCTTCTTTAAAGCCACAAGCCTCCAGGTGTCCCAGAGCCAAGGAGGTATGACTCACATCGACCTTGACTTAGGGCAGGCTTGGGTTGAGTCCTGGCTCCAGAGCTCAGGAGTTGGGCAACTGCTTTGACTGTTCCAAGCCTTGGCTCTGTCATTAGTAAAATGTGGACAACCCTCACAGGGTCTGCTTATAAGCCACTGTGATGGTGCCTGGTGCAGACCAGTGTCTGGCTGGTATGAGCACTTAAAGATGGGAGGTCAATGGAGGATCATCATTCTCTGCCAGATTGGGACCTCGCTTCCCCACTGCTTCCTCCTCTTAGCTCTGGGCAAAGGGCAAGGCCACAAGGACCCAGACTCTCCCAGATGGTGAAAAGGAGATTGGTGCCCTGGTGTGGGGTTCATTCAGAGTTGAGGGTAAAGCTACCCATCCAGACGTTTCCACCAACACTAGGAGAGGGGAATGAGGCATGGCCTGAACAGGCACCCAGAGGGGAGAGAGGGTGAGGTTTTTCTGGGACAGGAAGAGGATCATTTGGTTGTGCCCACGAGGTATACAGGGTCCACCTGGGCAGTTTGGAACCTGGGATGTCTTCCTGTAGGAAGCTCAAACCCCTTCATCCTCGTGGCCCACCCCGTGACATCAGCAGAATGGAAGCACCTCACCAGTGACATCACTGTTGCCCAAGGCAACAGACACCTCCACCTTAAGTTATACTGGGAGGAACGAGAACCACCCAACTGTAAGACACATGTTGAAAGGAAGGAGCGCTGCAAGTGCTACATCCACAGGTGTGTTCCTCGGGATGGGCTAGGGGAAGAGGGCAAGGCTGCAAGTCCGAGGTCTGGGCTATGAGCCTTTTGGTGAAGGGTCTTTGGGCTTTGGGTTTGCTCCAGGCCTGAAGTACTGACAGCTGCCTTCTTGTTTGGGTCTCTGAGCTGCAACTCACAACAAGAAGGATGCCTCCTGAGGGGCTTCTTGTGGCTTCCATGGCTCTGAGCCTCCCTTCTACAACCTGAATCAGTCCACAAAGGGAGTAGGGCGAGAGCAGCCAGGAGTAGTGAAGGGGAGGTCAGAAAAGGGGCTTTCCCTTCTTCTTCACCTCTTCCCCCTAAAGGAAAGTAAGAAACATGGCCTCCTTCCTGGGGAGGCTGACCTAAGAGAGAACCTTCATTCATTGATGGAACAAGTATGCTCTTACTGTGCACCTACAAAGTGCCCGACACTGTGCTGGGGCTTCAGTAGCCTCACGGGGCCTTGTGATCAGATGCACACAGAGGAAGATTGTGCAGAATCCACTGCCCCATGGGTGGCTACCAACTGGAAGTAGAAACAAGGTCTCTGAGTCTGCCTCTCACCCAGCTCTGGCATGCCCCGGGGAATTCTAAGTGGGTTACATGAGACCTGTGGAATGCTTTCCTCCCCAGCAGTTTATGTAGGAATCTGAGGGTGTCTGAGATATACTGGAGATTTGGTGAGTGGTGTTAGCGAGCACAGCCGTGGGTGTCCATGGTGTCCTGCCTAAGGACAGAATCTGACAAAGTCTGAGTGTCAATGGTGAGGGGACAACAGGCAGACTGCCAACCCCAGGTCCTCTCTTGCTCTATGATATTGACGCACAGGACTCAGTTTCTCTGTCTGTTTAATGGGGACAGTAACAATCAGAAGCAGATAATACTCAGTACACTTGAGATCCTCTGATGGAACTCCTAAGGAAAAAATTGAAAACCCACAGTGTTTAACAGACTCACTTCCAGGTGAATAGCACAGCAGGACCCTTGCTGTGCCCAGGAGGAGGGGCTCCCCTTTGTAGCTCTCCTGGGCTTCCTCCCTCCAGGTCACTTCCCTGCAGCGCGGATGCAGGAGCGTCTCCTACCCCTGCCTCAAACCACAGGGAAGGCGTTGTCCTCATAATTGCCCAGCTGGTTGATGCAAAACCACGTGCTCATAACAAAAAGTTCTCCTGGGAGCTTGTTTCAATAGCCTTCTTAGTAGCAGTCTGGGAACCCGCCTGGAGTTCCTGAAAAGGTCCTTTGTTTGCTGACTTTGTTTCAGAGTCACTGAGGAGGTAGGCATGCCTGGGCCGGAGGGGAAGACAGCGGGGATGCCTGGGCCCCACCCTTGTGTGCCTCCTCTGAATGCCCCCATGCATCCATGCCTTTTCCTCCTACTGCCTCACCCCTAAACGCACTGCCCAGGGTCTCAAGAGACCTCAGTCCTCTTTCCCCATGCACTGCGGAGGAGGCTTCCCCATCCTTTGAACTGAAAAGCCATCTCAGATATCCAGGGTCACACACCCAGAATCTCTGGATGGAAGGAGCATCATAGCTTCATTAAGTCTGACTCCTTGCACCATGCCCACATTTCACCTAAATTGTCACCTGTTTTTCCAACGGACAGAAGAGCCTGGTGGGCTACAGTCCATGGGGTCGCAAAGAGTCAGACACGACTGAGCACATTGAGCAAGAGAGTTTCCCTAAATGGTACAGGGAAGGAAAGCCCATAGGTGCGTGTCTGATGTTTCATAGCTCACTGAGCAGCACGGTATCACGGAAGGACCAGGGGCTTGAACGTTGGACAGTCCTGGGTTCAAATCCCCGCTCCGTGATGCTGGTGTGGGTGGCCGCCCCTCTCTGTGCCTCCTTTAGAGGTTTATTGTGAGGATGATATAGCAAAGTAAAGTGTTTTGCATCATGCTTGAATCTCAATAAATGGAGTGCATCAGTTGCTGTTTACTAAGCCCTGCCCTGGGTATCAGGGCCCTGCAGCTTGTCTGGTGTCCTCCAGAGAGACCAAGCTGCTTGTCACTCTACCAAGGATTGCTCTTCTGCTTCTTCCCTTGCCTGATTTGCATCTCACCCTGTCATCCTTCATTTGTCTTCCTTTTCTCCAAGGCCCTCAAGCGAGGAGGTGGGTGTCAAGGGGAGAGGTAGCTGAGGGTCAGATAACTTGTGTCGGAGTTCATTCTTGGGACGTCATCGTGGTCGGTGGTGGTGGTTAGCCAGCCTGCAGTTAGCAGAAGGCTGTACAGACCTAAAGTGGCTGTGGTCTGTCCCAAGGGGTGTGCTCACATTTCCCAAGGCACTGACCACTGTTAGGGCTTTACTTTGCTTTTCAGATGGCAGGGTGCCTCCCAGGGGGAAAAAAAAACTTAGAATTTACTTTATCCAGGATGCCCCACTCCACTCCCATTTCAAATTCCTCCTCCAGGGAATGCAGTGAGGTTCTTTTCCTAGTCCTGACTTCATTCATTCATTCAGCAAGCATCCATGCAGCACCTTTAATGCCAGGTATCGGAGACCAGCACTGGTTTCTCCTTCTAGGTGCTCAGAAATGGTGGAGGAGCTCTCATTGTTGCTGCCAGATGGGCAGGGCAGGGAGCTGTGAACTTCCCAGGTGCCAGACTTCCTGCTCTCCCTTGGTGGCAGCCCCTGGGGCCTTTAGAAGAAAACAGGAGGTAGAGGTGACAACTTTCCCTGTCCCCAGGCTTCTGGGGTTGCTGCAGGAATGTAGGCCATCTCACCTCTGCCCAGAGGAGTCTCTAAGATGCACCCAGCAGGATTTTACAAATCAAAACGGAGACCTGGCCTCCTCACCAATACCAATGCCAGTAACAATGTCCTTTACGGAGCACGACCATGTGACTGCCATGCCATGAAGTAGGTGCTATTGTTATAGCAAGTGGGAGAGCCAGGATTCAAACCAGGCCTCTGATTCCAGAGTCTGGCCCTTCTCTAGGAAGCCTCTACGAAGTGTTAAGCCCTTCTGAGCTGAACAGCTTTGGGCTATTTCTTTCTGGGTAGCCTTGGGGTTGTAGGATGTCCGGTAAGCTTGGCAGTATCAGTGGCAGTTTGCAGCGTATCCCAGCCAGACCCGTGTGTACCTGAATTGGTTCTGGGACACCTACTGTGTGCCAGGTGTAGCCTGGGGTAGAAGCTCGGACAGAGCGTGGGCATCCTCACAACAATGTCATCCCTCCAACCCTGTGGCTGGAAAACCGTGTGGTTGTAGATTGTGGTTTTGTGTAATTCACAGGGAGGGTGACTGTGTTCCTGGGTAATTCTGGGGGCTGTTTTTCTCACAGTTCCTAGGTCCCCGTGGAGGAGGAGGACTGGTTTGCTCTGACTGGTTTGGCCCTAGTGAGGGAGGTCCCTGCAGCGGAGAGCCCAGCCAAGAGGGCCAACCGCAGCTCTTATGTTTTTTACAGCTGGGTTGGCCTCCTTCTTGCCTTTGAGTCTCTTACTGTTCCCCTTTATTAAGATGAAAGGGGTCTTTAGATCTTTGTAGTCACGGAGCAGCGTGTGTGTGTGGGTGTGTGTGTGTGGGTGTGTGTGTGTGTGTGGTGTGTGTGTGTAGGAGGCCCAGAGCGCTTCCTTTCCTCCCCACCTCTCTCCCCCTCTCCCAGCCCAGCTGGGGCCCGGACCTTGTGTCAGGTACGCCCAAGCCTCAGGGGACCAGGGTGGGAACACCGCCTGAGATTTCACTGTGGTGGGGGCCAGTACCCCTCGAAGCCTGAAGTCAGAGGCAGTGGGGAGGGTGGGGAGAGGGAAGAGGCGGGGAGTGGGGGAACTGGCTGTTCTGTGGCCACAGAAAAGCCCCTGGAGCCCATCACTGTGGGTCCTGCGCTGGGCTCTTTGTTCCAACCCAGGGAAGGTGGGGCACAATCAGCTTAATCCCTCCATCCCCTGCTCAGCTCTGAGAGGGGCCAGTGGGTGGGTGGGAGGGCCTTCCCTTCCCTTCCCTTTGTTGTCCTTTGTATTTACTCTTAGCTTCCTGCTCCACCCCCTTGAGTCCCTCCCCTAAGCCTGTGTGTTTGCTGTGGTCTGGAGCCTGCTTCCCACCCCCTGCTGCAGACTGCCCTCTGTGTCCCAAAAGCGGGGTCTGCCCTGAGCATTTGCTGTTGTGCTTGGAGGCCTGGGGTGTAGAAAACACAGGATGCAGAGAGAGACAGCGGACAGTCTGGGGAGCCCTGGTGTGGCCACCCTAAAGTAAGTGTTCATGTTCCCTCCGGGCAGCTGCTCTTGGGAGTGAGATGGGGCCCAGGGGCAGAGGAGACCCCAGAAACTGCAGTTTAAGCCAAGCCAATGTCTGACAGTCAGAAGGACTGCTTCGCTGTGGAACACGGTTAGTACTGCACTTCTGTTGTTAAAATGCACCCTGTAACTTCAAGTCTAGAAACCTGGTGTGGGAACTGGGTTTCAAGGGAAGCCCCTGGGTACATACCTGCTGTAGGAAATACATGGAGAGTGTTTATAGACGCCTTTAGAAAGCAGTGTCTCCATATGTAGGGTGTAAGCCAGTGGGTCCCCAGGGTCGCCATGTCCTTGGCACAGTGAGCAGGCGGCCCTGCATATAGTCTCTGCCAGGTGCTCTGCAGAATGTCAAGGCATACAGGCCCGCCTTGACCCCAGAGGAGCCCAACCACAGAAGGCAGTGAGATACGACCAGAGCTCAGGCCAACAGCTCCTTGTGATGAAGCAGCAGCCTGGGTCCACTGGGGAGACAGCAGGGTCCAGAACCGCAGGCCTGGCACAGGCCTCTGGCTCCTCTGCTCTCTTCCTACTTGTGTGACCTTGAGCAATGGCTCAACCTCTCGTTGCCTTGGGCTCCTGCCTGGGAAATGGAGCTGCTGCACAGGCAGATGAGCCAAGAACAAAGCCTTGAGGAGCAGGTCTCTATTGGGTCCCTACTTGGGTCACATTTCTGGAGATACCATCTACACTGGTACCAGATGCCCGCCTACACTTGAGAGGTTTAGTAAATAGGCTGTCTCTTCCCCTTGTTCATCCGTCCCCTTCAAGAAAAGGATTTGTCTCGAGTTGGGGGAAGAGATGATCCCGAAGACTTTGCCAAGTGGTTTCTGAAATGGGCTGACTGTGAGCACTGTACGATGGGGTTAGGTGTGGGCGTTGTACGGAATGGTGGGGGAGTAAGTCTAGGAGGTGTTCAGAGGACAGTAGATAATTTGAAGTGGCCCTCGCAGGAGAGAAGGGAACAAAGGGGGTCCCCTGACTGAACTAGAGCTCAGACCTGTGTCTCATGGACACAGGATCTCCCTGAAGTGGGGCAGGGAGACCTCCAGGGCCTGGGCTACCTGAGGTGGCTGGGAATTAGGGGAGAGCTCAGAGGAGCTGATTCCAAAGGATGATACCCGGCCAGGAGGGAGAGTGTGGCATGCCCAGTAGTGTGGCATCCTACACTTGGAATCCCGGGTGATGGCTGGTTTGCTGCTGGTGACCAGCAGAAACGGGAAGCTGGGTGGCCAAGCTGGGATGCGCTGTGAGATTGCATCGGCCACCTAAGGGCTGTTGTAACTAAAGATCACAAACGTGGTGGCTTGAAACAACAGGATTCTGCTCTCTCATAGCTGTGGAGGCCAAAAGTCAAATCAAGGTACTCCAAGGACCACGCGCCCTCCAAATGCCCTATGGAAGAATCCTCTCTTGCCTCTTCCAGCTTCCCATGGCTCCAGACGTTTGTGGGCTATGGAGCATCACTCCAACCTCTGTCTCCATCCTCCACCTTCTCCTCTTTGTCTGTTTTCTCCTTTTCTGTCTCTTTAGAAGGACAGTTGTCTTTGCATTCAGGGTGATCGAGAAGTGTCTCATCTCAAGATGCTTAATTAAATTACATGTGTAAAGACCCTTTGTGCAAATACAGCCCCGTTCACAGGGTCTGGGTATGAGCACATGCACTTGTCCTGTTGAGGTGTGCCATTCAACAGCAGTAACTTGTATTCCAGGAGCCTTGGGAAGGATGAATGAAAGAGGAGGGTGTGGGCCCCAACTCAGGGCTGCCAGGAGAGCCCTTCCTTGTCTCTGTGACTGCAGCCTCCTTGTTATCCCTTAGCCTCTGAGACCCCAGGCCTTAGTCTGTCTGTCTCTCCATCCCAGAAATTTTACTGTGATTTCCCATGATGCCCTGTGGTTCAGGGCCTCGGTGGTGGGGAATCAGGCAGCATGCCTGGACAGGAGGAGGCCCTGTCCTTCTTGGGAGACTGCTGGCTTCCCTGCCTTGTCCATCCCTTGCTGGCCGAGGGACGTGCATGTGGTGCGGTGGAGGAGCAGGAACAGGAGGGATGTGGGCTGTCCCATCCATCTGGGCAGAGTCCAGGCCATTGCACCTGGACTTGCTGCACCCGGGCTGGCCGGCTGCTTGACCCCAGTCCAGAGGATGGGGTTGGCATCCTGGTGGCATTGTGGAAGCGCCTCCCTTTTCTGAGAGTGGGCCTGGTGGAAACTCCACACTCTGGCAGAGTGAGTAGCCTCCCTCAAGGAGTCTGGCCAGTGTAGCCGCGTGCGGCCACAGCAGAGCTCCCATCAGTGGAAAGGCTGCTCCCCCCGCGTGTCCAGTTCCCACGGGCCCATCGGTAGGTAGTCCACCTCCCCGGGCGTGGGGGTGGGGGCTCTGCTCTCTCCCTTGTTCTGCCCTGCTCCCCCACCCCCACCAGGGCCAGGGCCAGTCTTGACCCCTGGCGTTTCCCTGGGTTAGGAAGGGGTGGTGAGGGTGCAGCTCTCGGTCCTGAGAGAACCACAGGCCTTGGACTGAAATCTGAGTGCTGCTCAGTGCCTGCCTATTAGACCGCATGGTCACTCTCTTTCCTTCTCGTCCCTAGAGAGGCCATGGGGAAGGCGCATGCAAGCCCCAGGCACCGGCTGGTTAGGATTAACTGAGGGTGGTTGCTGGGGCCGACGGGAAGACACTGGAATGGGGTCAGCACTGGACTAGGAGTGAGAAGTTGAGGGGGGGTGAGCGGTGGGGGGAGGTATTTCAGGGAGTCCCGGATGCAAAGGCTCTAGCTAGCAGGTGGCGGTGTGGCTGAGGGGGAAAAGTGAGGAGAATCCCGGGGTCACAGGCAGCCTTGAGTGGAATGCTGGGTGGGGAGTGGGGGGCGGCAGTGGGCAGGGAGAGGAGGCATGTGAGGGGCAGCAGACTGGGTGGCCCGCTGATACAGTTTTTTTGGCTCACGTGGATTTCAAAGAATTTTTGAAAGAGTGGACAGCAGAGTAAAATTGAGATGCTGGTCAAATGCAGATTTCTGGCTTCTCTTGGAGGAAACAGGAAAGATCATGCCATTTTGGGTGCAGTGTGGTGGCTTCCCCAGAGAAGGCCTGAGTGGCCCAGCTGTCCAGCACCTGCACTGAGCCATTTACAGTGGGGAAGTGTCCCCTCCCCACTCCATCCCCACATCACCACCACTCCTGCCCCCAGGAAGGCGAAAAAGAGATAAAGGAAGGAGCCCAATGGCCACAAAAGTGGCAGGTCTGAGAAGTGGCAGGCTGAGGCCAAGAAGGAGGTCCTGCCCACCATTGGGAGGAGTTAAAGGTGATGCCGTGGAAGGTAGGGGTGTTGCAAAGACACTGAAAAGAGGAAGCCCTGGGGGCCCAAAACTGCACCCTTTCTACCCACTTTCTCAACTGATTTTGGTCCTCTTCCTTCCCCTTTCCTTGCCCGCCCCTCCCTCTCTGCCCAGGCCTCAGGCCAGCCAGCACCCAGTTCCCACCCCCAGAGCTGTTTACCCTCTCCCTGAAATTCCCCTCCCCCATCCACTTGCGGGGTGCAGGTGAAGAGACCCCAGCCTGAAATGCACTGGTGGAGGCTGTCTGCCTTGCCTAGGGGGATCTCTCCTCTCCAGCAGGGGTCGCGTCCTGAAAGGCGGCAGCCAGCGCCTGCAGCGCTGCCCTTATGGCACCGTCTGTGCTGAGTCTGTCTGTCCCCTGGCCCAGAGTCAGGCGGCGAGGAAGGAATGTGTGGAGACCTATCACTCAACATGGCGGGCCATTCCTCCCAAGTAGGTGATAAGCCAACTCCCCCTAACACATTCACCGCCTGCAGGTGTCCAGCCCCGTGTGTGGTGCCTGGAGGAGGTAGGGGTGGGGATGCAGATGATGTTCAGCTTCGAGCCCTTGCTGGCACTGCAGGTAGAAAGGCAGGGACACAGCGTAAACCCACACAGTAAAGAGCAGGGATGTGGCCTGACCCACGGGGTTTGGAAAAGGGCAGGCTTCCCGGAGGAGGGACCCCTGAGCCGGCCCTGAATGGTGGGTGCTATTGAACAGCAGGGAAGCTGATCAGACACCAGCATGAGACATGGCCTCTGCCAAGAGAGAAGAGTGGAATCGGGCATGAGACAGACAGACCGTACGTCACCAGGGCTCAGACAGCCTGCCCCAGGGGCCCAAACTGCAAACCAAGACTCGGGGTCAAACTCGCACTCTGCATTCCACCTCTCTTTGCTTATAGTCCTGTTTCTCCAAGGCCTAGGAAGCTTGGGGTCAGCCAACCTGATGATTTTGGTGATCACCACTGGCAGGGAACCCAGGGAGGTGTCACCAGGCGGGGGAGGTTTCCTATCAGCCCCTGCGGGGATGGAAGGAGTAAAGCACAGAGAGGAAGGCAGGCTTCATCACAGACTGCAGTCCAGGAAATATTGGAGGCCACCCAGTGAAAGTCCCTGACCACCAGTCTCTTCACAAAATAGGGATGCCGCAACCACCTATCTGGTGTTCTGAAAATTAAATGACAAAACACACGCAGAGTAATTAGCTTCCTGTTAGCTGTTAATGAAAACATCACCTTTCACTAATCCTCTTCTGCCTGCGAGGGTCCACAGTCCACCTGGACCACTTCCACCTTTACCCACTCTCCCAGTCAAGTGTGTTGCCGCATGATGCCTCAGTTTCCCCACCTGTAAAATGGGGCTTAGATGAGTACCGCTCTAAATTCTGACTTTCTTAAATTTGTGGGTTTATTTCCCCCTAACAACATGTATCTCATTGGCCAGGACTGTGAAACTCCAGCACAAGGCCAGGGACACAGGAGGGGTTCAGCCTAAACTTTGGACAGTTTGGGTCTCCTTTAGCCACTTCTTTCTTGGGAGGCCCAGAACCTAAGCAACAGGAAAGGGACTCCAGTAACCCCATAGGACCTGGGCTGTCAGTGCGTTCCCCTGCCATCAGCCCACCTCCCTATTCCATTTTGTAAAGACACATAGGTTCTCCTTTCAGCTCTGAAGATGACGCCAGGGCCTGAGCTACATCTGCCGTGGTAATTAGCAAAGCTAATTGCATCTGAGAGGCTAGGTGTGAGGTAAACCCTTGGCGAGTGCCAGGATCTGGGCTGCAGGGACACTGTGGAGTCCCACCCTCCTCCTCCCTAGAAGCCTGCCTGGCTTGGGAAGGGGTGGGTCTCAGACTGGAGTGGGCATTAGAACCACCTAGAGGTGCTGGCCCCACCCCTGGAATTTCTGATCAGTAGGTCTGGAGCTGCACCTGAAATCTGCTTTTCTAGCACATCTCCAAGTGATGTTAGGGATGCTGAGCCACAACCACATTGGAACCACTGTCCCGGGGAGGCGGAGGCCCTGGCTGCTGGGCTGCTAAGAAAGGCACCCCCACTGCTGAGGCCACAGTCAGCCAGCCCCAGGTGAGGGCAGGTGGGTGACAGAGCCAGGCCGGTGTTGATGAACACGTTTATAGGGCTGGACACAGGCTCCTGCTGTTCTCGATTTGTAGTTGGAATTCTGCCTGGAAGGAAAGGGGCGTGGTGGATATGGAACCAGGTCAATGGGCGCAGAGATTTACAGATAAAGAAGTTCCTACAAAGAACAGCAATGAAACTCCCTCTGAAATGCTGTAGCCTACTGTTCATTCTGTCTGCCTCTTGCATGGATTGTAGTGTTTTCACTACTGAGGATCATGCCATCCTCATCTTTGTGGGCCCTGTAGCACCCAACCTTGCACACTATTAAGTGTGGGAAGATCCCCTGGAGGAGGGCATGGCACCATACTCCAGTATTCCTGCTGGGAGAATTCCAGCACTTTTACTTCACTAGGATGTGCTGGGCACTGCTCACAGCAACCCCTGGAACCTTCTAAGTGGTGGGTTGTTACCCCTGTTTCACGGGTGGGTTAACCAAAGCCCAAGATGAGAAGTAATTTTCCAGCCACACAACTAGAAAAGGCACAGCTAGGCTGAGAAAGCTGCTCTGACTGCCTCCACCAAAGCCCAAGCTGCTTCCACTGTGTTAGGTTTGTGCGTGAGGGCTAAGTTGCTTCAGTCATGTCCGACTCTTTGCGACCCTATGGACTGCAGCCCTCCAGGCTCCTCTGTCCATTGAATTCTCCAGGCAAGAATACTGGAGAGGGTTACCATGCCCTCCTCCAAGGGATCTTTGTGACCCAGGGATTGAACCCAGGTCTTCTGCATTTCAGGCAGATTCTTTACCATCTGAGCCACCAGGGAAGCCCCACATCCTAGTGAGGGCTGGATAAAATGAAGTGTATCACTATTTTGGGGGGGCCATGTGGCATGCAGAACCTTAGTTCCCTGACCAGGGATGGAACCTATGCCCCTGCATTGAGAGTGCAGAGTCTGAACCACTAGATCGCTAGGGAAGTCCCACTATTAACCAACTCGTAGTGGCATTTATTGGATTAAGCTGTGGTGAGGGTGCCTCGGGGGCCTGGGGGATGTGGAAGTGAGGGATCCACAGAAGGAAGGGGAGGTCTTAGATTTCTCCCCCAGGGTCTGGGGCTTGCAGCCAGGCTCAGAGTAAGGGTTTGAGTAGACCATTGGTCCGGGCTAACCACACACAGCGCTCCGCCCCAGCCCCAGTGACCTTGGACATTTGCCAGGCTAAGTTTAGCCGTGACCTGCATGGGCTGCCACGCTCTGTGGGCAGGGGCGGGGGTGGAGAGGAACTCAGCAGGTTTCCTCCCTGCTTCCTGGCAAGCAGACCCACAAAAGCCCTCCAAGTGACCCAGGTTTATATTCAAAACTGAACCCAGCTGGATGTCTCAGACTACTTGTATGGGGCAGCCTTGCAGAGGTAAGAGATTTGGGCCAAGGCAGAGGTGGAATACTTAAGTCTGGGGAAAGGGACCCTTTGGTGAGGAGTGTGTGTGTGTGCGCGTGTGTGTGCATGCATGTATCCACGGTTTTGTGAGAGGTTCTAGCTGCTGTCCTGCCCCTGTGGTCTCCAAAAGTCCCAACATCCAGATTCTCTCCCTTATTCTTCTGACCCCCGAGGACCCTGGGGCAGAGTTCTTGCGACTTGGCTTGGGGAGGGGAAGTAATGGAGGCTTCTAGCCCAGCCCCACCTAGTGCGCACTCAGCAGCTCCGTCCTGTTCCCCATCACCTAGGCGCCACAGGCAAAGCCAGCCTGCACAAAGGGTATCAGGAGCAAGACAACAGCTGGGAGCCCATCCCATCCCCAGAGGGTGGAGGTGGTTTAAACTAGAAGTGAGTCAGAGGGAACTCCACCTCCAGGAGGATCCAAGGCTCGGAAGGCTTTGCCGCCCCACTGCCCCCACCCCCACCCCCTGTTACTGGGGGGCAGGGTGGATGGAGTGGTTTACCGAGGAACAGCAGGCTTAGGGAAGCATTTTGTGCTTTCAGAGCACTTTTGAGCGTGTGTTCCTCCATACCCCTGGGACTTGGGTAGGGTTGGTGTGCTTAACAGGTGAGATAATAAGCCCCTAGAGGCCAAGGGGGAAGGAGCTGGTGTTGTAATGTGCTTACTGTATGCTGGGCACTGCTCAGCACCTGAATTGGATGGTCTTGCTTAACCTGAAGGAGGGCCTGCTGTTAGCTCCATTTCACAGGTAAAGCAGTGGAGCCCTAGAGAAGCTAAGTGACTCACCCACGACCCCTCGGCAAAGGACAGAGTCACGGTTCAAACCTGGGCCTCTCTCTGCAGCCCAGGGTCCTTTGTGATTCCTGCTCCTTTTGAGTCTTGCTGTTAACCTTACTATTGCTAGTGTTCTCTGGCTGCCTACATCTCCTGTAGGGGCATTTGTTTGTCCCACTGCATCTGCAGACCCCTGCAGGCAGGTTCATCTATTACTCCCATCCCATTACAGCTAACCTTTTATATGAAAATTTGCTCAGGGGCAAACATTTTGGACTTCCCTAGTAGCTCAGATGTTAAGCATCCGCCTGCAATGCAGGAGACCTGGATTCGATCCCTGGGTTGGGAAGATCCCCTGGAGAAGGAAATGGCAACCCACTCCTATATCCTTGCCTGGAAAATTCCGTGGACAGAGGAGCCTGGCCGGCTGTAGTCCATGAGGTTGCAAAGAGTTGGACACAACTGAGTGACTAACACACAAGCATTTTGCTGAGTGCTTTTTATGCATTATTTCCTTTACAACAGCAGGTATTATTCCAATTTTACAGATGAAAAGACTGAGATTCTGAAAAGTTGAATGGTTTGTCAAGGTCACATATCTAGTAGTGCACATGCTGGTGCTAACCCAGTCTGTCCCCTCTAGAGTCCATCCTCTCATCACAGTGCCGATTGCTCTAGCTGATTTGGAGTTTTGAAACTTGGCTGCCCTAGTTTAGCACATCATCTTATAGCAGGCATGAGGACATACACAGGGAGCCCTGTGGAAGCTGTTGGATAGAGAAGAGGAGGACTTCCCAGTTATGGGACTTAGTGATAGCACCCCACTCCCCAGCTGGTGGCATCCTACCCTGGAAACTGACCTCAAAAATCAGGTGTTGCCAAAGACTTTGGCTGTGACTTATCAGGGCCTGCCTGTGCCCAAATGTGGCCGTCTGTAGTACAGGCCCTTTAGGGCCTCAAAATGCCCAAATTATCTCCTGACTGACTGCTGCCTGTATGTATGTTGTATGTGTTAATCGCCTGGTCGTGTCTCACTCTTTGCAACCCCATGGACTGTAGCCGGCCAAGCTCCTCTGTCCGTGGGATTTCCCAGACAAGAATACTGGAGTGGGTTGTCATTTCTATTACTAGTACTCCACACCTTTATCCTAAAGTTCTGATCCATGTTTATCAGCCAGCCTTACAATCTCATCCTGGACCACCCTGGTCAAATTTTCCACTGATGTTTCTCTAATGTAGAAACCAGAGCTGGCCTGTTCATGCAATTATCCTGCACGCTGCTCCTTGTCTTGGGGCAGAGAAACTGGCTGGCTGCCCCCTGCCCTTTTTCCTCACCCTACCTCTCTCCCAGCCCAACTTCCTCCACTGTCTCCTGTCCTCCATTGACTTCTCAAGTGGAAATGCATAAGTGTCTCAGAGTTCACCTCTTAGGCCTGAACGTAACTACACTGAATTCTGCTGCTGCTGGACCTCCCCAACCCCAACACTTTTGGTTCCTGCTAATGAGGAGGGGTCACCTCTGAGCAGCAGGTTTTACCCAAGTGTGAAAACTCAGGCTACCTACATCCTGGCACTGCCAGGTAGAACCTGCAGAGGTGTTGTTGTTCAGTCACCCAGTCGTGTCCAACTCTTTGCAACCCCATGGACTGTAGTATGCCAGGCCTCCCTGTCCCTCACCATCTCCTGGAGTTTGCCCAAGTTCAAATTCATTGCACCGGTGATGCCATCCAGAGGTGTTCTTAACCTACTGATAGATACCTGCTTCTTGGTACCATTAGGGTAATAACCAGAACATGTGACTTTCAGGGTGCAAATTCAAGGTCAGAGAATGGGGTTCCTATCAGGTCTGTTGGCATGCACTGGGGCAGAGATGGGGGCTCTTGGTTCTCCAGCAATGACCTCCTTTTTCCATTTGCTTTCCTAGCTGAGGTCCCCAACGGGAAGTGGGTGGGGCAAAAGCCAAAAAGGCCAATTGTTACTTCCCAAGGTTCCAGCCAGGGGAAAGAGAGGGTATAATATAAGGGTTACGATGTGAGATAGTCCTTCGAAGACTTTAATGTAGATGGTATTAAAATGCAGATTCTGGTTCAGTGGGTCTGGGGTGGGGCCAAGATTCTACATTTCTAACGGACTCCCAGGGGATGTTGCAGCTGCTCAGTCTGAATAGCAAGTATTATAAGAGGTTAGTCCTTACCCCAAAGTCACTTGAGACCTAAAAATCCTGGAGGAATGGCACGTCTCCTTTCACAATTAAGAAGTCAGGTTAGAAGTTCAGATGACTAGTGAGAGGAAAGTCAATGACTCAGTCACTCTGGTTGTTCCCTAGATTGGCCAGGGAAAGATCCAGGATCAGCCAGGAGAACAGTGTCTGAATTTAGGGTGGGGTCTTCCGATTGGAGTGAGAGGTTTTCACTGGGGGTATATATAAGGGCTCAAGACTGTTTCAGCTGCTGCTGAGTAAACATGCTGTTCACCATGCTGTGTAGGCTTTGGAACCCAGCCCTTCTGTTCTTAAGCACTAGGCTATACTATACCGAGGAATCAGCCATTGACTGAGGGGGAAGAAAGGATGTCTTATACAGGATTATTTTGGTTTCAAGTGTTAGAAAAGAAACTTGACTTAAACAAAAAGAGAATATATTGAGAATTCCCTGGTTGCCTAGTGGTTAGGATTCTGGGCTTTCACTGCCAGGCCCAGTTTCAATTCCTATTGATCTCAGGGAACTGAGATCCTGCAAGCCATGCGGTGCAGCCAAAATAAAAAAGGAATGTATTGATTTATATGACTACAAAGTCCAGAGGTACTGGCTTCAGGCACTGCTGGGTCCATGTTGGCACCTCTCTCTGGCAGATCTCCCTTTGAGGTAGCTAGAGAGCCAATCGGAGAAGGAAATGGCACCCCACTCCAGTACTTTTGCCTGGAAAATCCCATGGACGGAGGAGCCTGGTGGGCTGCAGTCCCTGGAGTCGCTAGAGTCGGACATGACTGAGCAACTTCACTTTCACCTTTCACTTTGATGCATTGGAGAAGGAAATGGCAACCCACTCCAGGATTCTTGCCTGGAGAATCCTAGGGACGGGGGAGCCTGGTGGGCTGCCGTCTATGGTGCGCACAGAGTCGGACACGACTCAAGCGACTTAGCAGCAGCAGCAGAGAGCCAATAGCAGGTGTAACCCCTCAGGGTTCCCTGAGCTACCCTAGGCAACAGGGTGAGCCTTTCTCCCCATTGGTCCCAATATATCCTACCTCTGTCTCCCACTGGCCAGAGCAGGTCATAAACTCATCCAGAAACAACCACTGCCAGGGTGAGGAGTATGAAGTAGTCAGGCCGGGGTTATATCCTCACCCCTTGACTGGGGGTGGGTTCATCCCCTCATCCCCTCCCAAATCATGAGGACTAGGAGTAGAAAAGATTCGGTTCCCAGGGGAAGTGGGTGCTGCTCCCACAAAGAGGACTGTTTGGACAGACAGAAACAGGTCCACCAGTGTGGTGGTTTAGCCAGGATGCTGGTGTGGGACTTCAGGGTTCCTGTTCCCAACAAGGCTGGGCTGTGGCTTGGGTGGGGCGGAGGTCCGCGGGAGGGAACGACAAGGGAGTGAGCAGTGTTGAGGAAAGCTAGGTGTGACCATCCGTGTCTCTCTCTCTGTTCCCAGGAAAGCTGCCGCCATGGCCCTGGGGCTTTTCCGGGTGTGCCTAGTGGTGGTGACGGCCATCATCAACCACCCACTGCTGTTCCCGCGAGAGAACACCACAGTCCCCGAGAACGAGGAGGAGATCATCCGTCAGATGCAGGCGCACCAGGAGAAGCTGCAGCTGGAGCAGCTGCGCCTGGAGGAGGAGATGGCGCGGCTGGCAGCCGACAAGGAGGCTGAGAAGGAGGCATTGGAGCGGGTGGCGGAGGAGGGCCAGCAGCAGAATGAGAGCCGCACCGCCTGGGACCTATGGAGCACTCTCTGCATGATCCTCTTCCTGGTGATCGAGGTGTGGCGGCAAGACCACCAGGACGCGCCCTCACCCGAGTGCCTGGGCTCGGACGAGGACGAGCTGCCCGACCTGGAGGGCGCCCCGCTCCGGGGCCTCACCCTGCCCAACAGGGCCACGCTCGACCACTTCTACGAGCGCTGCATCCGGGGGGCCACAGCAGATGCCGCCCGCACCCGGGAGTTTGTGGAAGGCTTCGTGGATGACTTACTGGAAGCCCTGAGGAGCCTGTGCAGCCGGGACTCGGACATGGAGGTGGAGGACTTCATCGGCGTGGACAGCATGTACGAGAACTGGCAGGTGAACAAGCCTCTGCTGTGCGATCTCTTCGTACCCTTCATGCCCCCGGAGCCCTACCACTTCCACCCAGAGCTCTGGTGCTCCAGCCGCTCCGTGCCTTTGGATCGCCAGGGCTATGGCCAGATCAAGGTGGTCCGGGCCGATGAGGACACGCTGGGCTGTATCTGCGGCAAGACCAAGCTTGGAGAAGACATGCTGTGTCTCCTCCACGGCAGGAACAACGTGGTGCACCACGGCAGCAAGGCAGCAGACCCGCTGTGCGCCCCCAACTCCCCGTACCTGGACACCATGCGCGTCATGAAGTGGTTCCAGACCGCCCTCACCAGAGCCTGGCACCGCATCGAGCACAAGTACGAGTTCGACCTGGCCTTTGGTCAGCTGGACACCCCAGGGTCCCTCAAGATCAGGTTCCGCTCGGGGAAGTTCATGCCCTTCAACCTGATTCCCGTGATCCAGTGTGACGACTCCGACCTGTACTTCGTCTCCCACCTTGCCCGGGAGCCCGGCGGGGGAACCCGGGCATCCAGCACCGATTGGCTTCTGTCCTTCGCTGTCTATGAGCGCCACTTCCTCAGGGTAACCTCGAAGGCGCTGCCCGAGGGCGCCTGCCACCTCAGCTGCTTGCAGATCGCCTCCTTCCTGCTCTCCAAGCAGAGCCGCCTGACCGGCCCCAGCGGCTTGGGCAGCTACCACCTGAAGACCGCCCTTCTGCACCTCTTGCTCGCCCGGCGGCCTGCCGACTGGAAAGCCGAGCAGCTCGACGCTCGTCTCCACGAACTGCTCTGCTTCCTGGAGAAGAGCCTGCTGGAGAAGAAGCTCCAGCACTTTTTCATCGGCAACCGGAAGGTGCCACAGGCCATGGGGCTCCCTGAGGCCGTGCGCAGGGCGGAGCCTCTCAACCTCTTCCGGCCCTTCGTCCTACAGCGAAGTCTCTACCGGAAGACAGTGGACTCCTTCTATGAGATGCTCAAGAATGCCCCAGCGCTCATTAGCGAGTACTCCCTCCATATCCCCTCAGACCATGCCAGCCTGCCCCCCAAAACTGTCATCTTGTAGAGCATCCATGACCCAGAGGGCCAGGACACAGGGCATCCTGTGCGTTCACACCCCTGGGGGCACCTGCAGGCCCTGTCCTGGGAAGATGGCAGGCTTTATAGGGTGCCATGGCTTAGCCTGCCGGGGAAGCCAGACCCTATAGCACAGAGCAAATGCAATTCCAAGCCAAAGCTGGTTTGCGTTCATGCCCTTGGGATTTGCCAGTTGAAGCTATTGTCTGGGTTTAGGGACTGATCCTTTGCAGCTGACTTGTGGATCACTACCAATGACAAAGATGATGATAGAACTCAATGGATTCTGAGTTGCGGGACAATGCAAACAGCGATTTGGGTGTGATTCTTTTTATATCCCAGGTCCAGTCTTTACTTGAATATCAACAAAGGATCTACAGGAATGCTAACAGGAACCCAAGTTAAGACCCTGCACCCTGATTTTCCAGTAGCAGCCAAACAGTGGACGTCAATATGGGTATTTGCAGCATTCAATCCATAGCCTGCACTATAGGGATCCCCACTGTGGCTGCCATTTTTATACTGTTTGGAGAAAAGACAGATTCGCAGCCCAAGTGGCTAACGGCTCTGTTGTACGGAAGTGGGTACCTGGCAGAGAGAAGTTGAAGTTGGCCGTTGCTTCAGCTCCACATCTCACTCAGGGTGCACCCATTTCTCTCTGCCCCTTCCCCTTGGATGCTGCGTTTTGGACCCAGTAGGGGCCACATACCATGTGGGTACAAGCTCAGTGGCTCCTCACCCTCATTTGTCTCCACAGCTGGTCTCTCCAGCCACCAGTATGTTGGGAGGTGGAGGCACTGAAGGCGGAAGATGAGAGAGAAAGAGGGCACTCACAGGGTGACTGGGGTGAAGGACAGAGCCTGGTACCTGGGGTGCTGGGGTCTGGCCTGAAGTCTGGCCTTCAGAAAAGATGCCCAGTTCAGAGAAGATCATAGAGATGAGGGATGCCATCGCCCTGGGTTTCCCTCAGGGTTCCATCCTTAGGGCAAAGGGTGCCTGCAAGCAACATCTGTTGTGGAATCCCAGCTCCACATGCAGACCCCCACATTCCCTTGGTTGTTCATTCCAGTGGGGTTCCCTCACTGCACAGAACCCCCCTTTCTGGATGGGCTTTGCTGGCCACACAGATGACCAACACCCGAAGAGCGTGACAGAGCCTTGGCTGACTGGGACACATGAAGACAGACTATAGGCACAGCCCACAAGCCTCAGAGAGGGCGCCTTGGCACTACTGGGCCACGGCCCCGGGGCAGGCACAGAGCCTGTGGTCAGCATTGGCCTCCGCCTCCAGGCCTGGCTCAGGGGGCTTGAAGCTGCTCCCTCCTCCGTTTGTGGCTTCACTAGCCCTCTGGGAGCTCCTCTCTTGGCATCGCTTCAGTCACCCTGCAGAGGGCCAAGCAGAAAGCAAGGATGAGTGCTCCTTCTGCAGCACTCTCCCTCCAGGGCTGAAGCTGCCCATACCGCCCAGACTCATGCCTGATTCCTTGGGGGTGTCGGGCTTACCATGAACGAAGAAAAGATCCTGTCTCTGCCCCAGGAGTGCTCTCACCTAGCCTTGGAAATTTCCAGAAGATGGACAGTTTGCCTGACAGGGTTAATTCGCAGTGGTTGGCTCAGCTGTGATGAGGCATTACAGACTGTAGGAAGCTGCAGGAAGCTTTCCATGTGAGCTGGGGTTAGACTGAGCAGCACCTGGGCTTGCCCCTCTCCAGGCCCACGTGGTCTCCAGCAATAACCCTAAGCACCCATTCTGTGGGGATTCATTTCCAGAGTTGGGGTGAATTTCCTTATTTATTGTCACCCATGCCTTTACTTTCTGATCTTCATCCTCATCTGATGTACTTTGAAGAGACCCCAGTGACCAAGAACCAGTCTCCTTAAGCCAAGATCAAGCCTCAGTCTCCCCCAGCTTCCCCTTTGCTTCCAGAAGAAAATTCACCGAAAAATTACCTTCTGGCCTCTTGTTTATACAGAGACAACAACTCAGCGGGGAAATGGGGATCTTGTATGCACCAAAGCTGCTTCTGAAGCAGGAAGCAGCGGGACTCTTGGTGTTTCATGCTGCCTTATTTATATTAAAGGAAGAATTAAATTCTTGCAAGGAGTAGAAACTGGTCACAGTATTTGTTTTTAACTTCAGGAAATCTGTGAGCTTCCCAGGGCAGAGCTGGGGAGAGGGTGGATTTCCTATTAACAAGAGGAAGCTTTCACTCCCTTTTTTATTCTTATGCTTTTGGAAAACTTTTTAAAATTGCAAAATCGAGTATTTCTGGCCCATCTCTGAGGCAGCCTGCAGAGTTTCAGAAAGGGCCTTTGAAAGCCAGCTATAGGCTGGATTTCAACACAAAACCATGTTTCACACAGCTGATTGTGTGCAGACTGTGGGGGCCTGGGAGTAACAAGAAGCTTTTGGCTTGAAGAAAACAGATTGCCTTCTAAACAGAAGAGATCTAGGCCTGTAGGGCCTTTTCACTAAGGACAACTTTCTCCAAGGAATCTCTTTTCTTCCCAAGGATGCTAGACTTTACCCAGCGTCTGCTCACTTGCTATGCCAAATGCCCAGGACTTTTTCTGTGCATCTTGGCAAGTGAAATGAGTAGGGCTGGCCTGAAGCCACAAGGTTGGTTAGGTTGAAGGAGGACCCCTCGTCCCTCCTCAAAACCCCAGCCCCTCTCTCTACCTTGTCAAAGCACAGCTTAAGTTCAGAACCTGCTTTGTAATCAAACCAGCACTGGTTTGTAATCAAGGCTGACATCAGAATAACATGAAGAGCTAGGTCAAATGCCCAGACACCAACTTGAACCTACAGGGCACCCAGGTAAGGCTCCTAAAGCGCCCTCAAGTGACCGATGATACCCCCTAGTTGGCTGAGCATGGCTTTTCACTTCCTTTCCAAAGCTGTTAGAACACAGACCTGGTAGAAGCCAAGGAGCTTGCTTGGGATCTGTGGTCCAAGGGGAATCTGGCATGCCACAGGCTTCTGAGACTACACTAGTATGAGAAGCAGAGAGGATGCGGAAGGCAAAGCTGGTGAGCACTCCTTTCTGGCAGGTCAGGTCTGGGTATCACTGGCAGGCGACTTCCTGGGCCACACAGCAGACTTCAGTGGAGTCTCTTAAGAGTTCAGTGCAGGAATCTGCCTTCTGCCAAGTTCCCCAGGTGATGCTGGAAGTCCAAGAACTCCTGATAACGAGGATTAGGGAAGGCCTCACGGTCAGGCACTGCCGGAGACTGTTTCTCAAAGCTGGGCAGGACTGACCAGGAAAAGCATTTCAGCCAGAACCATGGAGTGAGAGCAGGAAAGCACCTTGTGTGTGTGTGTGTGTGTGTGTGTGTGTGTGTGTGAGAGAGAGAGAGAGAGAGAGAGAGAGTTGCTCAGTCATATCCAACTGTGCCTGCCAGGCTCGTCTGTCCATGGAATTCACCAAGCAAGAATACTGGAGTGGGTTGTCATTTCCTCCTCTCGGGGATCTTGCTGACCCAGGGATCGAACCTGGGTCTCCTGCATTGCAGGCAGTTTCTTTACTTTGTGAGCCCCCAGGAAAGCACCATGGACATAGGCAACATTTAAGCCACCCCTGCTATGCAGCAAGCACCCTTCCAGAGTGGGTTTGGTGGCAGCAGTCAGCAAATGTCCCGGAAGTTCTAACTGAAGTCATTCTGCAGACTGTGATTCAGAGCGTTCTCATGCCCTGTCTGGTCTCTGCCCTATGGGATAGAGCCGGAAGATTGTTTGGTTTGGCCAGTGGATGACAAGCAGAGAAAGCCAAGAACCAGTGACAGAGTGTGGGCCTTCAGTTCACCTCCCCCATCCCCTCCCCTGCCTCACTGCCTCACCCTCTCTCACTACCCTGGAGGGACATCTTTCAGAGTTAACATTTTTCCTTGCCATCCAAAGATAGCTTGTTTTTCTAACTCATGGTTTGTTTTTTTAAACAAAAACAATGTAGTCATTATTAAAAAATCCAGCCACTGACCAAAAAATTAAATAACAGATAAAAGCCCCCACTCTTAACTTCTCAACCCGTTTCCCCCAGTGTTAATGAATAGGAAGTGACTTGTGTATCCTTCCAACATCTTTCCGTGTGGGTGCGTGTTAAGTCACTTCAGATGTGTCTGACTCTTTGCGACTCTTTGGACTATAGCCGTCCCCAGACTCCTCTGTCCGTGGGATTCTCCAGGCAAGAATACTGGAGTGGGTTGCCATGCCCTCCTCCAGGGGAGCGTCCCCACCCAGGGATCTAACTTCTCTTACGTCTCCTGCATTGGCAGGCAGATTCTTTACCACTAGCGCCACTTGGGAAGCACGTTTTTCTGTGTATGTGTCACATGTGTCGATGCATCCCTTTTCTTTTTTTTTTTTGGCCACACTCTTCTGCATACAGCGCCCAGCTCCCCCAAAGCAGGGATCACATCCATGCCCCCTGCATTCAGAGTATGAAATCTTAACCACTGGACCACAGGGGAAGTCTGCCTTTTGTTCTTTTTCACTTAAATTGCACCACAGCATCTTAACTTTTCTTGGACATCTTTTTTGACTGTTTGATCTACCTTAGTCTTTAAAATAGCTGTTGGCTATCACCCTGTGTGATAGATGTACCCTAATTTACCCACCCTCCCCTGAGGAACACTTAAGTATCCTCACTTTTTTTTTTTTTTTTTTTTTGCTGTTTAAACAACACTGCAGTGAACATCTCTGTATTAAACCTGCTTTGAGGTGAACCTCTGCTAATAATTGCTATAATCTGTACTCACCAACTTGTTGCATATGGATTTACCACCAAGCATCTTAAGAATAACCCCTTTATTCTGGGATTGATTTAATCACCATGACTCTGGAGTGAGGAAAGAGCATTTTTTTTTTTTTTTTTTTTTAACCAAGGACTGAGTAACAGCTTGTGTTCCACCCTGGGTCAGATGATCTGTAGGGAACAGAAATATAAAACAAGGGGAGGGCTCTTTCCCCAAGGAACTGGGTCTTTTAGGAAGGTAAGAACAACGTCCACAAAGTAAGCCAGAGAAAAATGAAGTCTGGTAAGTAATTGAAAGTGAAACAATTCGGCTCTGAGGCCTGTGCAGGGAGACAGGAATATGAGCAGCTGGATCAGCTTAGGGTTTGAGCTGTTAAGACAAACACACATCTCTTCATCATTCATCCAGTCATGTGTTCATATATTTGGCTCTTCACAAAACATCGAGTGGCTATCACTGGTATATGCCAGGCCCTGTGCCAGCTGCTAGGAAAACGAAGTGCAAGTGAGACCCTTTGTCCTTTTAAACAGGAAAATGTGAAGAGCCTCCCCAAAGAAAATCAAATCTGTGCGATTGTTGTTCCAGCACCAAATGCCTGTGCTAAATTCATCTAAGCCCCAGGACTGGTTTATTTTCTGCACAATGAGGAACCCTGCTTTAGAGATGACAGTGGTGTTTTCTATCCCTTTGGTGTTTCTCTACAGCCCTACAAAGAGACCAGAAGATAAAACTCAACAACAAATTCTCTCCCACCAAGATGGAACCACATAAATCTCAGTGATGTTCAAAGATACTTCTTTTTTCCTAGATCAGAACAGGTAGGTCTTAGAAGTTGCAAGGTGAGATTTTTCAGGCCGGGGGTGGGGTGGGGATAGGGAGTCAGGAAGAATTCAGTCTCATCTGTCTCTTTAAAACCCACCGATCAGTAATATTTAAGATTTCTCTTAGGGTCAGTTTATTTGAAATAGAAATAGAAAGCAGAGACCCACTTCCTGCCACTTCTTACAAGCTTCCCTTGGGCCTGTCTTCCCGGAGATGACTCACACAGCCCCCAAGCCTCATTTCTCACCTATTTCTGGAGACGACTGAGCTATGGTAGACCAAAGGTCTCTTGGGACATTGGTTGGACCTCCAAAAGCTGAAAATGGCCTTGGATCTCTCCCAAAAGGCATGGCTGGTGCTGACTCATCCCCCAGGAGTTGAACCTCAGGTCCAAGAGGCCCCTGTCAGAGACCAGGAGTTAACCCATACATGCCCCCAATTCCTGATACCCCCAGAATCAGGGCCAGCAGAGGCGACAGCAAAAACTTCAGTGGAGCCAGATTCAAGGCCAGAGAGGTGGGTGGCGTCCAGCCCCCTTGACGACACAGCTCCCACCAGAAGAATTCCTGAGATGCTCTCTCCACACATCTGTCTCCTCACAGTATTTTGTAATCCTTCAGACAGGGAAGCTACTGAAGCCACACCCCTCCAGGACAGGACAAGACCTCAAGCAGTAAGATTGCTTAGCTGAGTGTTCAAGGAACCAGAGAGACAGGAAGGGAGGTCCCCCGGCCCCTTTCCATGTGTCTGCTCAAACTGGAGGACCGCTGTGAGGTTCTGCCCCTGGGAGACCCAGATTTCTGTGACAAAGCCATGCAAGAACCAATAGGACTGAGATTCCAGACAGTGCAGATGGCACAGGGGCTAAGAGCTTGGGCTCTGTGGTCAAGTCCCAGCAGTGCCACGTCCTGCTCAGCAAGTCAACTAATTTCTATGAGCCATGGTTTTGCCTCCATCTCTTCTGCAAATTGGGAATAATGCTGCCCATCTCGTGGAGTCATTGAGAAGGCTGAGTGAACAGGCCACACGGGAAGCACTTAGCTTAGGGCTTGATGAGTAATAAACAACAAAAACAGCAGCGGTTATTACCCTTGCCCTTAGGAGGGCTCCTTACAGCCAAATTCCTACTTCGTGTTTCCCCCACTGATGATGAGGCTGTCCCTAAGTACCCACTCTCCCCACGTGAGTCTGTCTTCCCTGGGTTCCCTCAGCACACAGCACGGGACCTGCAGGACCTGTTTCCTTCACACCTACCTTAGGGCCAGGCGCATGCTCAGAAATTACACTTGCCCGTAGTGTCAGGGCACTGTGCTTGGCTTCTCTGCCTCCTCTGCTTTCTTGGTCCCTTTGCAGAACAACCACAGCTTAGACCAGCAGTTGCAAAGAAACAGTAGAGCCAGAGAGAGGGTACCAGGCAGAGCATCCCTGTTTCTCGGGAGATCAGGTGCTCTTCTGGGCAGCAAAGAGGGGAATCAGCTATGACAGCTGCCTGGAAGCAGCCCCTGGAGGCGGATGCAGGTTTCTATGTCGTCCGTACACCCCTTCATTCTGTCATCCATGCAATCACATCTGCCCTTTTACAAAACACTGAATGGCTATCACTACTATATGCTGGGCACTGTGCTAGCTGCTAGGAAGTCAAAATTTAAGTGAGACACTATTCTTACCTTCAGAGAGCTCCCAGTCTAGAGAGGTAAGCAGAAGGAGAAGTCAAAGGAGGGCAGGAGGCAAGTGGGTATGGGTGAAGGGGGAGCAGAGGCGTGCAGAGGTTAAGAGCATGGCATCTGGAGTCCACTTCTTGCATTCAAACCTGGACTTCGCCTGTTATTGGCCATGTGACATCTGGACATGTTACTTCATCTCAAAGCCTCGGTTTACCCATCTGTAAAATGGGGGTAATTAGCAGTTACCTGAAAGACTGTGAGGTATCACTAGGATATGTAAAGTGCCTGACATATGGCAGGCAAGCACTCAGTAAATGGAAGATTTTCTGTTGTCTGACTCTACCCTGAGCTCCCTCCTCCATACACCCAAAGCCAGTCTTAGATGAGAGCTTCCTCCGCAGAGCCTCAGCTCTCCTCCCCTGGCTTCAGGCTCAGCAGTGCCCCTGTCGCTGCACCTGGGAAGACTGTGTGTACCCACCCCTGCTGCCAGCAGATTACCAGGACAGTGTCCCGGATAAAGACCCCAAGGGCACCTTTCTGTTTAGCACATGAATGGCCAGTACTTATTTCAGGATAGAATTTCTTAACTATCTATCTCCTGCTCTGATCATTTATAAGTTTCCTCAGTATTCATCCTGGTACTTTGCTCCTTTGACAGAGATACCCAGAAACACACACACACACACACACACACACACTTTGAGAGGTTTTCCTAAACCCGTGAAGTATAAATGAAATATTCCACAGCTTTGGAAGTATAAACCCAGATTTAGCAAAGTCTGGGGGCTTCCTGGTGGCACTAGTGGTAAAGAATTCACCTGCCAATGCAAGAGATTCAGGAGACATGGGTTTGATCCGCAGGTTGAGAAGATCCCCTTGGGCAGGACATAGCAATGCACTCCAAGGGGAGCCTTGCAGATCGGGGTCAAAAAAGAGTTGTACCCAACCAAGTGACTTAGCACACACACCCCTGCTAGCAGACATCTACCCTCCTTGCTTCCCAGCCCTCAGTCCTGCGCTGCTGGCGGAGGGGTGCCGCACTCAGTCTCCCCAGGGCAGGCAGCACAGAGCCTGCCTCAGTTGCTTGTCCTGCGTGGCTGACGGATGGGCCTGTGAATGGCTCTTTCCCACTGGCTCCAAGCCAGTGAGCTGACTGCTGCTCTCCCTTTGAGGAGGCTGTCTGCTACTAACAAAGTGGGCTGGGGGACTCTTGCTGCCCGTGAAGGCATTCTTGGTTGTGGTGGATCCTTGGGAGGAAATGATATGGCAGAGTAGCCCACAGTTGTTGCCTGGAGCACGTGATAATCATCCTTTCCATTAACAACACGGTCCCAGCTGCTTTTGTGTTCCATGCAACATCCAAGCTGTCTGGTAGCTGGGCAGGCCTTGCAAACCCCTAACCCTCTCACCCGTGTAAGGTGGTAACATGCTCTAAGAGGGTAGAGAAGCAAGATTCTGAGTACTCCTCCATAACATGGGAGAGAGTATTTATTTTACCATCTTCAGCAACATGGAAAGATTCCAAGAGGCACGATATTAAAACTAGACTTTGGATGCACTGAATGGGAATGGGGGAAGGGAGCATTTGAGATTAAACCTACACACCCAAGTGAAAGTCGCTCAGTTGTGTCGGACTCTTTTCAACCCCATGTACTGTATAGTCCATGGAATTCTCCAGGCCAGAATACTGGAGTGGGTAGTCTTTCCCTTCTCCAGAGATATTCTCAACCCAGGGATTGAACCTAGGTCTCCCACATTGCAGGTGGATTCTTTACCAGCTGAGCCACATGGGAAGCCCAAGGATACTTGAGTGGGTAGCCTATCCCTTCTCCAGGGGATCTTCTCAACCCAGGAATCAAACCATGGTCTCCTGCATTGCAGGCGGATTCTTTACCAACTGAGCCATGAGGTAAGCCCCAAAGCCACCCGAAAACAACTCTAAACCATGGATCAAGCTGTGTGCAATCCTGTTCGGCGAAGTGTTGGGAGAATGAACTCAGAGTTCATGATTGACCATCCGCAGAAGCCTCACTCACCATGGTGTTAGGGTTGTTGTCCATTCACTGAGCATTTCCCTGGCAGATGCTAAGTCCTGACATGGATGATCCCATCATTCTTCAACAACCCTATGGAACAGGTCCTTAGTGGTCCCGTGTTACAGATAAGAAACTAAAGCTCAGAAAGCTGGAGCAACTTGCCCATGGAATTTAATGAGTGGCAGAGTGAGAATTGGAACCCATTCACACAGGCCCCTTCTTATCCTCTATGGTATACCACCTCTTTGCCCAAAGAAGAATTCTTATCTGAACTTTGCAAGAGAAAATCTAGTTGCAGAAAAGCACCAGGAGGCTGCTCTGAGGAAGATTCAAGAATGGAGGAAGCAGCATTTGCAAAGGCTCTAGAGGTCTGACAAGGCGGAGGCAAGCAAAATGTTGGTAAAGACCAGATGCTCAGCCTTCCGGGGACTCACAGATGTGAATGAAAGGGAAATGGGCGGGTGGGGGCTCCCGGGTGGGCCCAGTGCTCACTATGTGTGTGAGGGGAAGAAGGGGCTGAAGGCTAATCGGTGAGAAGACCCTCGGGCTGGATGGTTGACTGTTTGTATAACTTTTGATAACAAACAGAACCAAGCTGACATAAACCACAGAGGAGCCTAAGGCAGAGCGGTGATGTCCCCTTCCATCAGGACCATTGACTCGGACAGAGGAGATGTGGACCAGGTGGTACACGAGGTGAGAACTTAAGGGAGAGAAACACCCCATCCCCACCCCGACCACCAAAGCTCCAACGTGGAGAAATGTGGAGGTACCTGAGGGGAGTCCCTGTGACAGTGAAGATGCTCCACCTTGGACTTGACTGTTTAGATTTAATCCACTCTAACCCAGCCACTCTGCTTGCTGTCCGCCATCAGAAAGGTTTAGAGCTAGAAGGAATCTCAAGTAACCCTTACTCAACATCCCCACCACCCACCCACCACCATAACCACGGCCAGCTATCCTGATCACTCCCCCTACACTGTGTCAGGATGTAACTGGACTCAGCCCAGATGGGCTTCTGTCCAGAACCGCGAAGAAAAGAAGTCCACATGACTCCTCTGATCATCAGCTCTGATATTAACATCATCTATGACAATGAGGCTCTTTCAGTGTGGTGGTTTAAACTACTTTTTTCTAATTTGCTGGACATAGAGAACAGATTTCACCCTAAATCCACAGTTCAACATGCTTTTATAAGATATTCTTCAATTGTCAAAAGTGGTTCTCTCTGGGACATGGGATGATGCACAACCTCCTGTTTCTTTTTCACTGAAGTTTTTTTAACCCTGATGTATTATTTCTACCTCCCCTACCGCACCAATAAAATAAGTGGTTATTTTGAAAGCTCCTCATGGAGCCTTATTTTAATTGTCTCTTTTATCCAGGCTAAATGTGCCTAGTTTCATCCAGAGGTCGATAATTCGGATCCCTCTGTGGTCAGACAGATGACATAAAGGATTGAGAAGGAAGTCATGGAAGGCCCAACCTGCACACTTCCCATGGGCACTCTCCTCCATCCTTTATTTCCTGGTTCTCTAAGCTTTCTAAATTAGCACGTGGAGCCTCAGAAGAGAATATCTTTGGTTTTAGCCATCCAGCGACAGGCCTTTATTTGTTGTCTCAACAGCAGTCTTGGTCCCGTGCCAAATGCTGGCCAGCACACAGGATTTACACCTGCAAAGATGATCAGTCCCTGAGTCCCAGGAGAGCCACGGAAGCCGAGCAAGCATCCCAAGGAAATGTGACTCGAAGACCTCACTCTGCGTTGGCTCAGGTGCCATGGCAACAGAGCACCCCATCCTGAGCAGATGGCACAGCAGACTGCCTGGTCACGTGGTGCCTGCTCTGGCAGACTGGCTACCTCCCCGAGCTGGCTCACTCTGTCCAGCTGGCACGGAGTCACACTGGTAACTATTTACATGAGTCAAAATCCACCAGGCGGCAGCAGATGGCCAGGTCAGGATGAGACATGGGGAGTAATGGGCGGGTTTGGGCTGAGTCAGAGGCAGAAGTAGCACACAGCTCCTCCGTGGGCACTAACAAGTCTGAACATTGCTCCACATCGCTCCTGCCACTGCCTGGTCTCAGCGTGGCTAGAGGCTGGGAAAAGATCCCACGTGAACAAAGCAAATGATCACCGGCTGATCTTGAGACCCTGAGATAAAATGGTGTTGGCCAGGCCTGTCCCACTCCTAAGGCACCTGTCGTCACACCTGGCCATCCTCTGGGGCTCCTTATCATCTTTGGAGGAGGGCACATCTGGACAGAGCCCGCCAAGGTGCCATGCCTGCCCAATGGAAGCATTCCAATACATTGGTGTGGCTTCCCTGGAGAACAAATGAAAATTCCTTTAAAAACTAAAAATAAGAGTTACCATATGATCCTGCAATCCCACTCCTGGGCATATATCTGGGAAACATGAAAACTCTAATTCGAAAAGACACATGCACCCCAATATTCATAGCAGCACTATTTACAATAGCCAAGACATAGAAGAAACTTAAATGTGGACATTTAGAATAAAGAAGATGTGAGATATATATATATATATATATATATATATATATATATATCACATGTTGTTTAGTTGCTAAGTGCTGTCTGACTCTTTGCAGTGCCATGATTGTAGCCTGTCATGTTATTTTGTTATGTTAGATCTGTCCATGGGATTTCCAAGGTAAGAATACAGGAATGGGTTGCCATTTCCTTCTCCACGGGATCTTCCTGACCCAGGGATCGAACTCACGTCTCCAGCATTGGTAGATGGATTTTTTTACCACTGAGCCACCAAGGGAGAGTAATGAGTAATATTACTCAGCCATAAAAAGAATAAAATACTGCCATTTGCAGCACCATGAATGGACCTAGAGATTATCATACTAAGTGAAGTAAGTCAGACAGAGAAAGACAAATACTATATATCACTTATGTATAGAATTAAAAATGCAATACAAATGAACTTAGTTGCAAAAGAAAAAAAGACTCAGAGACATAGAAAACAAGCATGGTTACCAAAGGGGAAATGCGGGAGGGATAAATGAGGAGTATGGGCTTAGCAGATACACACTGCTAAACATAAAATAGATAAACCATAAGGACCCTCCTATATAATACAGGGAACTGTGTTCATTATCTTGTAATAATCTATAATGGAAAAGAATCTGAAAGAGAATCTGTATATGTAACTGAATCACGTTGGTGCATACCTGAAATGAACACAACATTGCAAATCAACTATACTTCGGTTTAAACAACCTTTTTTAAAAAGAGAAACCTTCCCACTACAAGGCAAGCAGCTCCAAAGCTCTAGGTGTAAAATCTCAACCAGGATCAGTGAAGAGATCAGGAGCTCTGGTGTCTTTGTCATCTTGGTCACTCACGTGGCCCAGGCTTGGTACACAACAGGCAGTCAGGGGCATGTGTTGGGGTGAATTGAAAGCATCTGTGACGCAAATCCAACAGAATGACCTTTGCCTGGGACCAGGTTTAGGGTATGTGTAATTTTTTAAGGCAGGATGTCGACTCTAGAACATTTTGTGAGCCATTCTGAGCGCCGAGAGCACCAGTGATATTCTGACGTCGTTAGTCCAGGGTGATCTGGGTGTTTCGTTTCCTGCTTTGGAATTCTTTCTGTCACAAGACCTCGGTGTCTCCCAGGCCCACAGCCAAAAAGCTGGAGCCAGAGAGAGACTCATGCACGCCCACAAGGACTGCAGCTCTCATCTGCCAAATGGAGAGTATGTGGACTTGAAGCGCTTTCTTCCTTCTCATCTCTCTCACCAGGAGGATATGCAGGGTACCAATCTGTAGTGACAGCATCAGCGATGGGGCGGCCTTGAACCTCAGCATCAGCATCGGCACCAATAACCTGGAGGTCAAACTGGGGCAAAGGTCATCAAGCTGGGAGGCACACGGTCTCCCTAAACATCTCTGGATGTTAACACTGAGATTTCTAGAGAATGATTAGATGCTACGGGCTACAGGAGTCATAAAATGATTATCAGAAATGATTCTGTCTCCATGTTTATTTGGAACCTTAAAGAAAATGAAGAGAGACTGACTGCCCCACCAAAAGAAGTGCAGAATCACGACAGGCTTGGGAATTCTGGGTGGTGAAGGGGTGGACTGCAAGGCTCAGCAACTTAGCCCGTAGTCAAAGGCACCGGGGTTGTTCTGAAAATAGAGATTCAAGAAGCCCAAGAAGGTGTTCTTATCTGTGAGAAGAGAACAGACTGTGGGATCCTGCTTCATGGCTGCAATCCAGAGCCGGAGCGCAGGGGTGTGGTTCACACAGCTGCAGGACAGGAGAGAAGCGTTAGCCGGTCTGAAGGTGAAGGGGGACGCAAGTCACTTTTTAGACTACAAGCTACAACGGACGAGTTTATTGGGGCAACAGAGCTATCTTAGTTACCTTCCTATCAACTGAGCACAGTCACTTACTGGAGGAAAATCTGACTTGAAATGGCTATGTGTCTTTAGAATCACCAAAGTTGTTGTTTTTAACCCTGCAGTTAAAACACTTGTGGACTGAGTGCTCTGGGGAAATAAGGTATCTGTTTTTTACTGTTTACCAACAAAAAGATGCATTCTTCAGTCATTCTCAGATTTTACTTTTGGGGGATTGAAAAAAAAAGTTTTCAAAAACACATTTTTAAAGAAATGAGTAAAACAATCATGAAACCTTGAAATAATGGAGCTGACTGGGCCCTTTCAGGGACTGATCAGGACGTGTAGGTCTCGGATCTGTAGTGACTTGCCCAGACAGTAAACTTGTTAATGGAAAATCCAGGAGGAGAAGGTTCCTAATGTGTGGTTCAGCTCTGTCCCCAGAGGAGACAGGTTTTGGCAAGGTTTATGTTCTGACATGGTTTAAAATATCCAAGTCTGTGACATCTGACCTGCCCTAAGTGAGGAGCTTATAAGATGAATCCTGGATAAACGCAAGCATGTGCATTATAAAAGTCTAGATGCAGTTCCACCTCGGCAGGACGGCATTCCCCAACACCAGAATAGTCCGGCACCCGCCATGTGACTGGCTGGTGTGAGAGCAGAGCCAGCTCAAGTTCAGGTTCTCCTGTGAGTGTCGTGGGAACAAAGCACATGTCTGTCCGGGGCCCCTGTGTGGTCTCCCTGAGTCTACAGGAAATTTCTTCTACTTTATCCCTATACTCGTGTGGTGTATATGGCTGGCCTTTTTGTTTCTCTGATATCAAGCATATATTACTTTAAAATCATTTGTTTTTTAAGGGTATGCCTATCTGGAGAAAGATTCCCCCAGTAACTAAGGTGCCCTGTAAGGGATGTGAGGTCCACAGGGTGACACGGCAGGACCAGGCAGAGGGCCACCGACGGAGCTGCAGACAAGCCACCAAAACCCTGTGACTGAGACCGTCCACCTGCTTCTACACTCACCCCCAGCTATGCTGGATGCATGGTGAGGACAGCCAGCGGCTCTGAAACACTGGGGAGGCTCTGGGATGCAGTCTTAGCAGCAGCAACATGGATAAAGTGTGTGTCCGCAGTTAGTGGCACAAGAGCACAGGTGCATTTTGAACAAAGAAGCACACAGTTTAAAGCTCTACGTTCCACATTCACGTGAAACATGTCCAGAGGAGGACAGATGGCACAAAGATCATTTGAAGCACTGCTACCCAGTGCGACCCTCGGAATCTATGACCATACAGCTTAATGTCTTACTCGGCTATTCCATATACTTCCAGCCGCTCAAACCAGGGCCAAAAGAGGTAATCAATCATGGATATACAATCTCCGCCAAAGAAGACGGTGTTCTGATAGCCAAGAATCTGGAAGTTTAAACAGAGCAAAAGCAAGTTAATTAACCCATCTGCTAATGTATTTATAGGCACTAAATACAAATATCAAATTAAGTCCCAAAGAAGGAGACCCAAGGCTTGGCGTCGTCTTCCATTTGGTTAGGTGAATGCTTCTACCCTTTTTCTGAGGTTTCTTCCATTTCCTTTAGGGTCTGTTGTCCAGGCCACACTTAGCCCCGCCCTCCTTTCAACCCTGGAGTATCCCAGCGGCTCATCTGATTGGAGGATTTGGAAGAACAACCCGCCTCTCTCAGCCTAGAACAGGCTACCCCCTGTTCTAAGCTTTCTAGGGCTCAGCCCCTGGAGAGGGGCCCTGCCTCTGACCAGCACTGCCCATTACTGGGAGGGAGGGGCCACATAAGGAACCTCACTTGTTGTGGTCGTGCCCCCCCCCATTCTCCAGGATCCAGTTTATCTGTAATAAAGGGGATACCATAGCCTCCACATGTCTTCCTCTTTAGCCTTATTTTTCAGCCAATTCAAAACTAAGGCAAGGAAGAGCAGGGCTATCTGATGGGCTCTCTCAAATCCCAATACTGTCTTTCTACCATATTTTCCTTTTTTATTTGAGCTTTTTGAACTTCATATGTGTTGGCCACTCAACATTATCAAATTTTTGCATTAAAACAAAAGTTCTCATTCCCAAATGGGACAAATCAACACAGATAGACGAACCATCAAGAAAACAAACTCTTGACAGAGAGCTAGCCAAAGACATTGGTGGCGGGGGAGTGGGGGACGGGGAGGTACTTGAAAATTTAAAAGGCAATAGTATTTAGCAGAGGTTATTGTTGGGCCAGTTCTTCCCATTGAGAAAAGTATGATGCCAATTATCTAGTTAAGTCAAACAAAAGACTCTTTGGACTGACATAATCCAAATGTCATAACTGGACTCTCATAATGGACTGACATAATCATAATCAATTATATACTTCCCTGTAGCAAAATATCTAGATCCCTATATCCTTTATCTAGATTCCTATATCCTTTATCTGGACTTCCCAGGTGGTGCTAGTGGTAAAGAATCCACCTGCCAATGCAGAAGATGAAAGAGACGTGATTTCGATCCCTGAGTCAGGAATATCCCCTGGAGTAGGGAATGGCACGAAGAAGGCAATGGCAATCCACTCCAGTACTCTTGCCTGGAAAATCCCATAGATGGAGGAGCCTGGTGGGCTGCAGTCCATGGGGTCGCTAGGAGTCGGACACGACTGAGTGACTTCACTTTCACTTTTCACTTTCATGCATTGGAGAAGGAAATGGCAACCCACTCCAGCATTCTTGCCTGGAAAATCCCAGGGATGGGGGAGCCTGGTGGGCTGCCGTCTATGGGGTCGCACAGAGTTGGACACGACTGAAGCGACTTAGCAGCAGCAGCAGCAGCAGCAGGGAATGGCAACCCACTTCAGTATTCCTGCCTGGACAGAGGAGCCTAGAGTGCTGAAGTCCATGGGCCACAAAGAGTTAGACACGACTGAGCAACTGAGCACGTCCTTTACCTAGATTTCAAACTTCCTATCTCTCAGGCTTGATTCTTCATCCTTCAGGCCAGCTTGTTGCTTCTATGAGGTAGTCTAGGGGTGGAGTTAAGAATGAACTCTAGGGCTGGCAGATCTGGTCCTCTCCTGGGTTCCGCCTCTCATTCAACATGAAACCCAGACAATTTACTCACCTTCTCCTCCAAGCCTCAGTGCTCTCATTTGTATAATGGTGGTAATGTTATTGCCCACCTTAGAGGTTACGGTAAGGAATGATGGAATCATGCCCAATAAGTGTGAGCTCTCTTGATGAAAAATCACAGAAACCTCTAGAGGTTACATCTACAGAAAGTAAATCCTTCGCCACCACCCTTTTCAGAAGAGAAAGCAAATATTGGTACCCTAATGTCTATGTCTTCATTATCTCCTGGCATGGCATAGAGGAGTTCCCCTGGCTAAGCTGAAATAATGCTGCTGCTGCTGCTGCTGCTGCTAAGTCACTTCAGTCATGTCCGACTCTGTGCGACCCCAGAGATGGCAGCCCACCAGGCTCCCCGTCCCTGGGATTCTCCAAGCAAGAACACTGGAGTGGGTTGCCATTGCCTTCTCTTTGGATCGCTGCTGCTGCTAAGTCACTTCAGTCCTGTCCGACTCTGTGCGACCCCGTAGATGGCAGCCCACCAGGCTCCCCGTCCCTGGGATTCTCCAAGCAAGAACACTGGAGTGGGTTGCCACTTCCTTCTCCAATGCATGAAAGTGAAAAGGGAAAGTGAAGTCATGTCTGACTCTTAGCGACCCCATGGATTGCAGCCCGCTGTTTGAAGAAGACGGTACTGAAACGGCAGAGCCTGGCCAATGAAAATTTAAAAGAGGCTATTTTCAATCATATGTAGTAAGACCTGATTTACAAGGAAGAGGAACCATCCAGTTTTCATGAATTCCAGAAAGCCCTAACCCTTCTTTATATTCAGGATCAGATAATAATTACCCAAACATTTATCACTGGCTTTGAAACGTATATGTCCAGCTTATTATTGGCCTTCATGGCACAAATCAGAACTGAATCTGAACTGACTGACTCTGGAACTTTTATATAACTCTTCTGCTTTACAGAGCAGAGATGCTCTTGAGAAAGTCCTTATCAAAACAGACCATATATGGGTATTTATTAGAACCCATGATAAGTCTTTTGTTAAGGTGATGAAAATATTTTGAAAATGAATAATTGCTTAGTAATTGATGTTTATTTAGTATATTTTAAAACCTTTCATTTACTCAAAGTTAGAGTATGTCTTTGAATACATATCATCATTTGGATGCAATGAATTTTTAACAGAATGGTACACTTATTCATTCAGACATTAGGAACCATCGAAACTGTTTTACTTCTATTTATCAAGGAAGTCTGTCCTCTGTTTTTTAGGAATATCTTTGTAAAACTACCCTCAGCCGTGTAAACACTCATAGGGACTTCCCTGGCTGTCCAGTGATTAGATTCTGCACTTCCACTGTAAGGGGCATGGGTTCAATCCCTGGTCAGGGAACTTAAGATCCTGCATGCCAATGCAGTGTAGTCAAAAAAAAAAAAAAGCCATTCATAATGTAATTCAACCTTTATCAAGGTATTCATTACAATAAAAAGTCAAGACAAGTATATGGATGAGACTGATGTCTTCTGCCAGCCTCTCCCCTGCCCCTGTGATACATTTACACATTCCCTCAGACTTTCTTAAATCCAAGTGTGACATCAAAATTCCTTGGAGTTCTTGATACAGGTGCAGATTCTTGAGCCCTGCCTCAAACAGGCATTTCTCCACCAGATTTCATACAAAGCAAGTCTAAACGTCCCAGTAGAAAAGCAGTCTTCCTATAAACCAAAGTGCCAGCTTCTCTATAGACACATCACAGTGACCCAGGGGCACATTCTGGCTAGGCCTCTTTGGAAGCTCATTACCATCTTTAGGACCTTCAATAGGAGAGCTCCCTTCTCCGCAAACCTGAGACATTCCAGACATGTACAAAGACTTGTTCCCTGAGAATCACAAAACTTCAGTACTGGAAGGGCCCCTGGATTCATCTAGCATAACTCCCCTTCCATTTTTCCATTTATTTATACCATGCTCACTAGACAAAGGATTGGAGGTGCATTGTATAAAAATGTGTACACTAAAATATTAAATATGAAAAATCATGCTAAGAAAGGCAAAAATAAAAGAACATAAGGTCAAAATAAGGAAGGAAAATGGTCTCGAGATATCAAGCCAAGGCTCCTGCAGAGTTCCTTAATAAATAAAGCTTTGAATTTGACTTGAGTTTCCTGGCAATTCAGAGAGGAAAGCATGCTAGTGAGCTGATTCTTGTCTCCTGTGTGGAAGACACTCTTGCTTAGAAAGAAGGAAACTCTGTCCCAGGGAAGTAAGAGGGCTCTCTGGTTCGTGCCAGAGCCAAGACAAAGACACCATTCTCCTAAGTCCCAGCCTAGTGTCAACCCTGTGTCAACGTCAAATATGTATGTATGAGGACTGTAATCACAGAGGCTTTCCCAAGTCTCTTGTGAATTCTTTGTCTGTTCCTTAAATTTAAGTATCAGCAACAAGCTCAGAATCAGCAAACCCCGAAACCCTCTTTCCTTCTGCCAAGGACCGGCCCAGCTTTGAGAGTCCCTGTGAGGACTCCCCCCACCCCCGCCTCACAATCTTCCTCTTTCTCCTTCTCTCTCAGTCAGGCAACTAACTGATGGAGAGGTGAGATACAATCATGGCAAAAGAGCTTTTCAAAATTCTCTCCTTCCTGTCTCATTCCATGGATAAGACGGTCTTCAGGAAACTTGACTTAAAATAGTTCTTCCGTATTCTCAGTTTAAACTAAGTCCCTTTTGTGGTTGTTCTTCAGTCCCTCAGTCGTGTCCAATTGCTTGCGACCCCGTGGACTACAGCATGCCAGGCTTCCCTGTACTTCACTATCTCCTGGAGTTTGTTCAAACTAATGTCCACTGAGTCGATGATGCCACCTAACCATCTCATCCTCTCGCCACCTTCTCCTCTTGCCCTCAATCTTTCCCAGCATCAGAGTCTTTTCCAATGAGTCGGCCCTTTGCATCAGGTAGCCGAAGTATTGGAGCTTCAGCATCAGTCCTTCCGATGGATATTCAGGGCTGATTTCCTTTAGAATTAACTGGTTTTATGTCTTGGGACTCTCAAGAGTCTTCAGCACCACAGTTCTAAAGCATCAATTCTTTGGCACTCAGTCTTCTTTATGGTCCAACTCCCACATCTTGACAAATTTAGGACAGTCAGAAGTAAAATAATATGACAGTGTTAATTTCCTATGTCTTATCTTTCCTAAATGATCTGTCATCAGAACAGGAAGCTGCAGCTTTGCCTCCACCCACTGAGCAGTGGCTATGCTAATAGCCAATGTGTTTAAAAAAAAAAACAACTCTGTTTTGTGGTATTTCTGTCACCTGCCTGTCACATATAGTGATATTGGTCATTCTTAATGTTGAATAACTTTTCTCACAATGGACTCTCTCATTCTCAGAAATACTGCCCTTCAAGATGGCCTTCTTAGAAAAGATACTTTCCACCAAGGCCCTAGGCCACACATGGCCTGGGGAAGAAACTGAGCCTCTAGCTTCAAGCCCTAGGATTTCCTTAATGTATTAACACATCTTCCATTCAGATTAAGATGTGAGCTATTTCAGGAAAAAGCCATTTGACGTTCTGGAATAGTAGAAAACGTTATTTTTTAAATTTCTCTGTTCTCCAGTTCACTGAAAAATGACTACAGATCCTTCTCTTGGTTCTGGATGTGACTCGGAAAAAGGAATGAGCATGCAAATGAAGAGGGAGAGACTGGTTGGTGACACCTGAGTACGCTGTTTTCACCCCTGAACTTGAACCCTGAAGGGCCGCTTATCTGCCTCGAAGGCCTCTCGGGCTCCCCCAGGCGGACAAAAAGAGGTTCCCGCTAGAGCGCACGTAGAAGGAAGAAGCGCGCTGGGCTCCCCCGCGTGGCCATCGTGGTGAGGCGCACTGGCCAAGGCTCCCCAGCTAGGACGTTCACCAAGGAGGAAAAGGAAATCTGCAAAATTTTTTGTGAGGGACAAGATTATAAAGAGAAGCCCAGACTTCCTCAAACCAGACATCCTAAGAATCATCAGTCTACAGTCTTGGGCGCTCAAGTGCAGCGTCAATAACTGCACTTGTGGTCTTAATGCACCACCTGCCCTGCACACAAGAGAAGTCTCCTGGCTCTAACCAGGACAGCATGCTGGCTCTGGCCTGGCTGGAGGAGGAAGGAAGCGGTTTTTCTTGATGGAAACAGTTCTTATGAAGCAGAACCAGTCCCCTCCTATAAAATACACAAAGCCACCTGCTGTTACATCAGCAATGCAGACCCTAACCAGAAGCAGAAATACTCAATCCACTCCAGGGCAGATATCTTTTGAGTTCGTACAAGATAAGGGAAGATTCTCAAGATTTCAAATTTCAGGTGTCTGCTCCACTGACATACTATAGCTGAGGCTGAGCTAATGAAGATTAACGGATTCTCCTTAAAACAAACCAAGGATACAGAACAAACTTAGAGTATACATAAAACCCACTTCTCTGGAAAGAAGCCTGAGAAGCAGGGTCTGTGCCAAACACACCCCTCCTGCTGGTCACCACTTACAACCAGGAGTTTCCTGTGAAGATTCAGAATGCAACCTGTCAACATTTGGCCACCCTGAAAATTCTATCCTGGAATCCCTTTCATAGGTTTAATTCTTTTTGTTGCAATATATTTGTAAGATAATAGTGGAGGGAAGCTAGTGGGACAAGGCTTGACAAGTCAAATATCTTTAAAGTGATGGGTGGTAGATGAAAATATAAAAGCATTTTATCAAATTTCTGAAGGGGGAAAGGATTTCCTATGTACAAAAGCAGTGGAAGAAATCACAACAGGAAAGATCACACAATATTTTTAATGTTAAATTTCTATATGTACAAAGACGACAAAAACTTAAAACAATGTATCTTAAAAGCAGGCCAATGTCCTTTACATATAAAGAACTCTTAAAAAAATTAACAAGGAAAATCAGGAAGATCTTGACAAACAGATGGGTAGCAGACCATCTGCACAAATAAAACACAAAGAAATGGAATACTTTGGGGAAAACATACCATCTCACTATCAAAGAAATATACATTAAAGCAACTATGAGAAACTACTGTTTCTCAAGACAGGCAAGTATCTTTTTAAATGAAATCTCCCAACAGTGAAAAGGGATTGGTTCAAAGGGCATTTTTGACACTCAGAGGGTAGGGGGTATACAGCACAAGTCTTGGGGGAAGCAATTTAGCAACATCCAGCTCTAGCTTCTAAAATGGTCATACCCTTTGATCTGGTAATTCTGTTCCTGGAAGTCTGGCCTAAGGACATATTTTAAAACAGAGAAAGGGCTTTTTATGCAAAGGAGCTGCTGTTTCTGGGAGGCATCATTAATAATGATAAGCAACTGAAACAATCTAAATAACCCTAATGAGTGTGCTGGATACATAATTCTGGCTTATGCATATGGCAAATTATGCAGAATGAAAAGTTATTTTTTTCCATCTTTAATAATTACACATATAATAGAGAAAAATATTCTCATTATTAAAAAAAAGATTCAAACACAGAAAGCAGTATAGAAGGCAAAGGCTCTCCTTTCCTATCCTTGCTCTGAACCACTCTTCTTTCCCACCCCCAGGCTAATCCCCTTCCAGTAGTAGGCACCAGCCAAGTCTGATTTGAGTCTCTCCAGACATTTTTCTAGGAGTTTATTTACATTTGTGCATATAATCTCAGATATGCAGATGATAACACCATCCTAATGGCAGAAAGTGAAGATGAACTAAAGAGCCTCTTGATGAAGGTGAAAAAAGAGAGTGGAAAAGCTGGTTTAAAATTCAACATTAAAAAACTAAGATCATGGCATCCAGTCCCATGACTTCATGGCAAATAGATGGGGGGAAAATGGAAACGGTGACAGACTTTATTTTCTTGGGCCCCGAAATTACTGTGGATGGTGACTGCAGCCATGAACTTAAAAGATGTTTGCTCCTTGGAGGAAACGTTATGACAAACCTAGATAGCATATTAAAAAGCAGAGACATCACTTTGGTGACAAAGGTCCGTCTAGTCAAAGCTATGGTTTTTCCAGTATTCATGTACGGATGTGAGTTGGAACATAAAGAAGGCTGAGCACTGAAGAATTGATGCTTTAGAAATGTGGTGCTGGAGAAGACTCTTGAGAGTCCCTTGGACAGCAAGGAAATAAAACCAGTCAATCTTAAAAGAACTCAACCCTGAATATTCACTGGAAGGATGGTGCCAAAGCTCCAAAACTTTGGTCACCTGATGCGAAGTGCCGACTCATTGGAAAAGACCCTGATGCTGGGAAAGACTGAAGGCAGGAGGAGAAGAGGGTGACAGAGAATGAGATGGTTGGATGGCATCACTGACTTAATGGACATGAGTTTGAGCAAACTCAGGGAGATAGTGAAGGACAGCCTCTGCAGTCCATGGGGTCGCAAAGAGTCGGACACAACTAAGCAATTGAACAACAGAAAAATGTATCTCAAAGACCTATAAAAATAACATGGAAAAATGAGGTTATATAACAAGCACAAATAAACCTTCAATTTTGATGATACTTGTTTGAAAGAAAAATGTAAAAGTCAAACGGCATTTATTTAAAAAGAAGAAAACGTTAGAGTATAAGGCTGCCAACTTAAACTGACCTGTTTGCTTGTGGGTAACATGGACCATTATACACTGGTCTCTTGAGTTGCTTATCACTCAAGACAGTCCATAGATATTTAAAATATTTTCAACTCACAGAAAATCCTGATTGTACAAAACCATGGAGAAAAAATTGTACACATCATCTCTATAATAGAGAGAAAACATCTCTATTAGAATTATTCTGACAAGTTTCAATTTCACTAGAATCTCCTAGAGTCAATATACTGGTATTGAGAGGAATGTATCAAATAATTCAAGCTCAGTGGGCATCTTTCAGATTCTGATATTACCTATGTTGTACTTACAATTCCTACTAACATTCTATGGGACAAAACCCAATTCAAATCTGGAACAATATTGCATATTCAGTGGTCCTTAATTAGCCCTGGCTAGCACCCCACTCCAGTACTTAGCAGCAGCAGCAGCCCTTAACTAGCCAGAATTTCACTGATGCTACTTATTACATCTGAGAGGGTCATTGGCAAGATTAAATAAGAGGAGTATGCAAAGCAACTTTAGCATCATGCCCAGCACGAAAATACAGGCTCACTTCCCTGGAAGAACCCAAACTAAGAAGCTGTGCCTCCATTGTAATATTATACATGTACTTAGCAATCTGTAATTTTCAAAGTTCATCCATCATTCAAATGCAGAGTAGGAAAGAGATGGGTCAACCTATGTTTTCAACTATCTTTGAATTTAAAAGATTTTGTTTCAAGGTTCCTTTCCCTGGCCAAGCATTTAACTTGTAAGAAGGTAACCAGACATGATAAAATCAGTTCAGCTAATCTTTGAAAATAAAGACCATAAAAATTCTCCATGGGCAACAGCTATCAAACTTCTTTTTCAAAGCAAGGTCCCCCTCCCTCTTCAAATTCAAGCTTATTAGATGTCTTGTTAAACACAGTGTCGAAACCAGGGCTGGTCTGGCTGAAGCAGGCTCTAAAACCACCAGCAGACCTCCTCTCACTGGGCCGTCCCTCTGCAAAACTTGTGAACACACCTTTTAAAAGACCCTTTCTTTCTATGAATGTGGAAACGAAGGCACAGAGAGGTCCAGAACTTTGATGAAGGTTCTGGAATCCCATAAAGCCAAGCCCAGGAGCCAAGACTCTTTCTACCTCACCCTACTTGCCTCCTCAGAGTTAAGACCGCAGTCTGAGTTCTCAGGACCAAAGGCTGACACTTCTTACACATGATGCTGAATCCATAAATGCTGAAACTATATAAATCTAAGACAGGCAGCTGTAACTGTAAATAAATTTAACAGCTTCCACTTCACAAAGGTCATATGGAAGAATATTAGTAATCAGCCTTCTTCTAAGGGGATAAAAATAGCATTCCCTGGCTGCCAAAGAATCACAACCCACCCATAGGGGAATTTATCAGTTTCTAGAACAAAGATAATGGAGAAGGCAATGGCACCCCACTCTAGTACTCTTGCCTGGAAAATCCCATGGACGGAGGAGCCTGGTGGGCTGCCGTCCATGGGGTCGCACAGAGTCAGACAGGACTGAAGTGACTTAGCAGCAGCAGTAAAACAAAGATAAAGGAAGTCAAAGGACCACCTTCCAGACTATAAGAGAGTTACAGGGTAAATAGCCCTATTACTGCTAGACACATGGAGGATCTGGTAACAAAGATTACCCATAGACACTCCCCCCTTCTTCCTCTTCTTCTTCTTTTTTTTTTAACATTTATTTATTTGGCTGCTCAGGTCTTGGTTGTGGCATGTGAGATATTTTTAGCTGTGGCATGTGGGACCTAGTTCTCTGACCAGGGATAGAACCTGAGCCCTCTGTATTGGGAGCATGGAGTTTTAGCCCCTGGACCACCAGGGAAGTTTTCCCCCTTCTTTCTTAATTACAGAACTCTGATATATGCAAGGTGGTCCCAGCTAAGAGATTAAATTTCCCAACTTCCCCTGCAGATACTTATAACTCAATGACTACGTTCTGGCCAATGAAACTTAAGTAATCATTGGACAGAACTTCTAGGCTTGTGTGTGTGTGTGTGAAAGAATAAATCCTTATAAGTTTTTAAATCAATGCTATGCTATGCTAAGTCACTTCAGTCGTGTCCGACTCTGTGCGACCCCATAGACGGCAGCCCACCAGGCTCCCCCATCCCTGGGATTCTCCAGGCAAGAACACTGGAGTGGGTTGCCATTTCCTTCTCCAGTGCATGAAAGTGAAAAGTGAAAGTGAAGTCGCTCAGCCGTGTCGGACTTCTAGCGACCCCATGGACTGCAGCCCACCAGGCTCCTCCGTCCATGGGATTTTCCAGGCAAGAGTACTGGAGTGGGGTGCCATTGCCTTCAATACTAGAAGCCAAACACAATCCCTAACCAATATTGACCCTGGACTCCTAAGCAGAAGCTACAGAATCCGTGCAGAGATAGGTCAGGAATGTGGTGATTCTGGGACAGGAACAAGTTCATCACATGCCCTCCCCTACCCCTAGGCATATTTTCAAGAAAAATTCCAGAGGAGGTCAGTGGAGCGCAAGTACCTACAAGTTAGATGACCAGTAGTTGAACTTATCAAAGTCTGACAGGAGAAGTATATAAGTCTGTGAAAGCGGAGGGTGTCAGGGTGACCAGGGTGTGGACCTGCATCACTTTATCCACCACATCTGGCCAGGAGAGGGCCCCGTTTTTACCTCTTCCAGGTTGCAGAACTCCTGACGCAGGGCCAGCTTCAGATCACCGCAGTCTCTCCCGCATCTCAATGCTACCAGACACTCCTTGGTCAAATGTGGGACCTGATCGGAGGACACAGGTTCTGAGCAGAGAAGTCCGAGGGCACTCCGTGCTCCTGCTCTGCCTGACAGTGCAGCCAGAGCTCTGTCACTCTGTCAACAGTGCCACCTGATGGCCATCTCAATGGTTTCAGGAATCCACTTGTCACAGCACTCTGGTAAACAAGGTGCTTTAAAGGGGGCTCTCTGGTACGCCTTACTTGTTCAGCTATTTCCATACTGTACAATCTTAGGTGGGGCATTTTCCTTCTTTAAGCCTCGGTGTTCTCATCTGAAGAATGGACACAAGAATAGTACCCACCTTAAAGGGTGGGACCTGATGAGGGCAGTGATGGGGATCAAACAGATTAACGTTTATAAAATAGTTAGAACCGTGCTTGGCACATGGCTAGGGCTCAGTAGACATCAGTCACTAATATCATTGAGTCATTTTTGTTTCTTTAAAAAAAAAAGCTATCATAAAATTTCTCCATCACATTCTCTCCCAATATCAACAGCTGTCTCCTTTTCTCTCTTCTTCACATTTCCTGGGCAGTCGGCACTCCTGTTCCCCATAAAGGGCAATCTCCTTCTGTGCATTACCTTTTTCACACCCCGATATTTTTTTCACCTGAGACCTTGGAAATAGCTCCTTCAAAGTATCACTAGTTTTCTACTCTTTCAATATTCCTTGTCTCAAGTTACACAGTCATAACTATGCCATAATCATAACTCTTGAGACTGTTCGTTCCACTGGAAAAGTAGTTATTGGCAAAGACTTTAACCTTTAATATCAGAGGTCACAGCTTTACTATAATTCCACACGAGTTATCCTCCTAAGACACACACAGGTATTAAATCAATTTCACCAATGATTTGACTTTTAAAATGGACTGGAGTTTGAGAAAGACATACAAAGTAAAATAGAGTGTTAAGTGTTTTTGTTTTTCTTTAAATGGATATACCTTATAGAATAGCTCCAATAACATCTTTTGGCGAGCTCGCTCGTAAGGGTCATACGGGTACAGCTTCCTTCCAGGGTAAGCGTCATCCAGGTACTCACAAGCGATGACAGACTCATAGATCAGTTGACATTTGCTGTTCTCCAGGACAGGAATTTGGCCAAAAGGATGCTTTGTAAAGTACCACTCAGGCTTGTTTCTCAGGTTAATGTTGATAACTTCATGTCTTATAAAGCAAAGGGAAAACAGGACAGAACAAAAATGAGAGGATTAGGCAGACACTCATCTTTTTTTTTTTTTTCCCCTGAAGTGCACAAAGACCCTCTGTAAGATCTTCGTGTCTAGACCAGGGATCAAACCTGTGCCCCATGCAGCGCAAGTACAGAGTCTTAACCACTGGATTGCCAGGGAAATCCCCAGACACTCATCTTGAAAGCAGAAACAATCAATCTATAAAATTAAAATTTGCAACAAGGTTTTTAAATTGAGGTTTGTACAAAGAAAAATACATAACAACATCATTCTTCAACAGTAGGATGTGTTCAATGTTTTTTATGCCTTATTGCATTCACTCTCCATGATTCCCATGAGATAAACTAGGGAATCATGATGAGGTGCAAACAAAGGAAGGCAAAGAAATCATTTAACACATCCCTTCTGAGAGATAAGGCTCCTTGTGGTTCAATCCCTTGCCCAATATTACCCACCAGGAAGTAGCAGAGCCAAGATGGAAGGCCAGGCAGTCTGACTCAGAGCTCACAAGCTTAACCACGGCACCACAGATTTTAGTACATTTTAAAGTTTGAAAGTACAAATCTGATATCTGGAGACATTTTTTGTTTGCCACAACTGGAGGGAGGGGGATTCTACTGGCACCTAATGGGCAGAGGCCAGGGACGCTGCAAGATATCCAACAACACACAGAACAGCTCCTCCCCCCTCACCAAACACACAAAGCCAGGAATCATCTGCCCCAAATGTCAGCAGTGCCAAGGGTGAGAAACTCTGCCCTAAAGAAGGACTTCCATCAATTCTCAAGCTGCCACTTCATCACTGTGGGTAAAACATCAATCTGTTGTTATTTTTCTTTTTTATTTAAAAAAGTAAACTTTGGGCCAACTAGAATTGAGCAAGAGGGAATAACCTGGAAAAAGCCATAGACACTCCACAGAGCAGAATTATATAATTTTTTTTTAAAGTCTCTGTAACAGTCTCTGCGTCTCTATAACACAAAACTCCAAAGTCATCCCCTAATGATACACACTGGAGGCTGAAGTAACACTTTAGCTTTGAGCTGGCTCCCTGCAGCCTCCCCCGTTCCAGTAAAGTTGCTCTGCCTTCAAAATCCAGACCTGCTTTGCAGGAGCTCGTCTTGCAAAATTACTTCTATGACCAGTGTGCCCCCATTTTTCAGGTGTGTGGGAAACCTCTTGATAGCAGTCCTTTCTATTTCTTTGTTTGAAACTATTTGTTCATTCATTCAAAACGTAGTTTTAAGTGCCTATTATTGGCCAGGTTCTCTTCTAGCCCATGAATAAGAAAAAGTCCCTGCCTTCAAGAACATACATTTGTGTGTGTGTGTGTGTGAGAGAGAGAGACAGTGTGTGTGAGTGTGTGTGTGAGTACAGGTGTGTGGGTGTTGGGGGAGGGGCAATGGAAGTGAGTCTGGGGAGTGTGGAGGAAAAACAGATAAGTAAGGAAACGTTGTTAGTGCAATAAAGGGAACAGAACTAACCTGAATATAGCTGGGGTGGGGTCTGGGCTGCATTTCATAGAGCTGTCAGAGAAGGCCTCAGTAGCCTCCGCGGTCCGCTCTTTCACAAACTTTAGGGAAGAAACCCAGCTCACCAGAGCATCATTCAGTTTACTCCGAGTGGTCCTAACAGTTTCCTGCAGAGACCTGATTCTGCATTTCAGGATGGCCCACTCAAGAACCCACCTGCCCTCTGCTAACCGTTTATTGACTTCGTCTCAGAAGAAAGTGACAGACAGCCTGTGACACCTAAGCGGGGACCCCCGGATGGTGAACCTATGGGGCCTCCCACCGCTCACCTGATGCCTTTGGCCCGGAGGACCAGGCGCGTCCTGTGCGCGTAGGGACAGAACCTCATGCTGTAGAGGCGGATTACGCCTTCAGGGACCGGCCCTGGGGGGATGCTCCCTGCGGGTGGAGGGGGGACGGGGACGCGGATTAGCTCTGTGTGGAGAGGGGCTCACTCGCCTTCCCAGGACCCCACGAGGGCCGCGGTCCTCCGCCTCCCGGGCCCCAGAGAGGACACCTTTTTTTTTTTTTTCCCTGCACGTGTCTTTTTTGCGGAGGAACCGCGATCCTCCTCGCCGCTGCGCTGATCGGCGAGCCAAGGACCGGCAACCGCCTCTCCAGAGCCAACATCCAGCCAGCCGGCACCCCCAGCCCGCGGACAACTGTCAAGAGGACTCACCTTTCCCCAAGGTCCTGGTCGCGTCGTCAGTCATGCTCTCCCGGCGTCTGCGCAACGACCAACGCTCACAGTCTTTGCCGTGAGGCTTGCTGCCGCCGGCGCAGGGTCCAAGGACGGCAACGTTCCGGCGCGCCCCGCTGGCTCCAAATGCAACTTTGGAGCAACAGGGCCGTGTCGGGGTGGTAGGGAAGTGATCCAGGACGGCAGCTAAGATAATTCAACCTGAGGAGACAGAGCCCCAGATTCAGAAGCCAGTGTAGCAGGAGTGGGAAAAACAAACAAACCTGAAAAGTACCCCTTGCTTTGAACTCACAACATCCTGCGCGGTCTTTTCTCTGCATCAAGAATCTGTGAAGAACAGGCATGTGAATTTCACTTACTCCAAGGGAGTTTAATACAAACTGACCAGGGTGACACTAACGTTTTCTTTCTCATTCTAAGCCCTCCCTCCTGTCCATACTCTGTACATGAGTGTACTTTATCTTAAAATAAGGCCAAGGATTTCCCTGGTGGCTCAGTGGGACAGGACTTGGATCTCTGATCAGGGAAGATCCCATATACCCAGAAGCAACTGAGCTCATGTGCCACAACTATTAAGCCTGTGCCATAGAGCCTGGGAACCACAACTACTGAGTCCATGTGCCCTAGAGCCTGTGCTTGGCAAGGAGAGGCCGCATCGATGAGAAGCCCAGGTACAGCAAATAAAGAGTAACCCCCTGCTTGCCATCTATGCAGCAATGAAGACCCAGCCTAAATAAATTATAAAATAAGGCCAAACTTTTTCATTATCTAGCAGATAAGAAGAAAAACTTAGTGTTAAGATCTTGCATGACCCTAAAGTGTCCCCTTTAATTTTATGTCCTCACTACTCTAGTTCCAGCCTTATTTATGAGATTTTACTCAAGTTGTGAAAAACTGGTAATGAATAGGAAACCAGATATCTAGAGGCAGAGACAAATCTGTGCACTCTCTTCAACTCCCAGTATACATTTCAGAGCAGACCCTTTTTAATTACTAAGGACATACTGCCAACAGCCCAGCAATACAGAGGTCACTTGGATAGCTCCTTCATCTACATGAGATAAAGGGGTTAACTAGCCTTTGCTCTGACCCTGAATCACTGCAGATGGTGATTGGAGCCATGACATTAAAAGACGCTTACTCCTTGGAAGGAAAGTTATGACCAACCTAGACAGCATATTAAAAAGCAGAGACATTACTTTGTCAACAAAGGTCTGTCTAATCAAGGCTATGGATTTTCCAGTAGTCATGTATGCACGTGAAAGTTGGACTATAAAGAGACCTGAGCACCGAATAATTGATGCTTTTGAATTGTGGTGTTGCAGAAGACTCTTGAGAGCACCTTGGATTGCAAGGAGATCAAAATAGTCAATCCTAAAGGAAGTCAGTCCTGAATATTCATTGGAAGGACTGATGCTAAACTGCAACTCCAACACTTTGGCCACCTGATGTGAAGAGCTGACTCATTTGAAAAGACCCTGATGCTGGCAAAGATTGAGGGCAGGAGGAGAAGGAGACAACAGAGGATGAGATGGTTGGATGGCATCACCGACTTAATGGACATAAATTTGAGTAAACTCTGGGAGTTGGTGATGGACAGGGAGGCCTGGCATGCTGCAGTTCATGGAGTCGTAAAGAGTTGAGCGACTGAACTAAAATGAACTGACCGGTACATAAAAAAGAAACAGTCAACATACCCATGTCATGTGAGAGCTTCTGGTAGACAAGGAAATTAGTCCTGATCAGGTAAATGTGACACTCACATAAAGGAAGTATAGTATTTCAAATAGTTGACTTTCATATAAACAGATTCTAAAGGGAAAAGCCATATGAGGAATGTGAAACTCTCTAAATTCAAAGTAAATTATACTAACATGTATTTAATGCTTTATGTGTATTAACTCACTAAATCCTTAAAATAATCCTACAAGGATTCTCTTCTTACCTCATTTTAAAAGATAAGTAAACTGAGACTAGCAAGGTTAAGTCACTTGACCAAAGCCTGATAACTAGTAAGAGGTGGAAGGAGGTTTATGAAGCCTGGGAAGTTTGATTTCCAGGGCAAGTCACTCCATCTAGAATCTTAATCTATATCAGAGATGGGCAAACTTTTTCTGTTAAGGTCAAGACAGTAAACATTTTAGGCTTCTCAAGCCATCTTGTCTCAGCTACTAAACTCTACCCTCGTAAGGTGAAAATAGCCGTAGATAATATGTAAATAAATGGGCATGGCTGTGTTCCAATAAACCACTATTTATGAATAGTAAGTTTGAATTTCATATACAGGTATATTTTAACAGACTACTTTTTAGAGCAGGTTCACAGAAAATTTAGCAGAATATAGAGACGTTTCCTACCAACCTATCCCCACACATGCATAGCCTCCCCATCAACATCCTGGATCAGGGTGGTACACTTCTTACAATCAATGGATCTATATTGAAACATCATTATCACCCAAAGTGTAGTTTGCATTAGGACTCACTGTTGGTGAATTTCACGTAGTTTTCACATGTTATAAATTATACTTCTTCACTGAAATGTTTTCCCCTAACTATTCTTAGCTCTTGAACTGCAAAGAAATGAGCAGTGGGCTTGGCTTGACCCTCTGGCTTTAGTTTGCCCATCCCTGGTATACACTGATGATGACTGGATTAGCAACCAAGCTGAGGATTCCATTGGAAAAGTAAAAGGTTCCTGGGTCCATCTTTCTACTATACTAGAAGAGAATGTATTTTCATGTTGTGTCCCCTTATTCCCACCTTTTCAATAAAACCAACTCTGAGAGCTGGTAAATATTGTTTATTAAAAATACAGCTGACCCTTGAACAACTAGAGACTTCAGGGCACTGGTCCTCCACTGTCAGCCCTTCACATCTGTGCTTCTACACCTGCAGATTCAACCAACTGCAGACCATGTAGTACTGTAGCATATATTCAGTGAAAAAAATCCAGGTATCCATGGACCCTTGCAAATCAAACCCATGTTGTGCAAGGGTCAACTGTATACTTGTATTAATATATGGGAAGTCATGGGGTGAAGGTCTATTTGATGTAGTCAGGGGAGAATGGACAAAGAAGTGGAATGTTTTTCCTCTGAAGGGAAGGAATATTGTCAAGGTTCTCACTTGGCACTATATTCAAACCCTGACCTTGGCACTTAGGCAAGCTATCTAACCTCTATGATCTTCATCTTCCTCACCTGTTAAATGAGAACACGAAGTACCTACTCGATGGGTTTTGAGTATCAAATGCAATTGTTCAGGTGGCTATCCTCAGTATAGTAAGAGTTTAGTCTACTTCAAAATTAATGATTAATCCTAGTGAATAAGGACACATTTTTGATAGTATAGTACATTCTGATTTTATATCCAAAAAGATAAAATGCACTGCGATTGAGCTTTGCCTTGCACATCAGAATTAAAGTTCAACTCAGAACGCTTATTTCACCAGTTACCTATTTAACAACAATTGAATGGGCTGAATGCTGCAGGTTACATTTCAGTTTTTAATCTTACCACTGAACAATATGGTTACCCTAGAAAGGTTTTAATTGTGACATTTAAGTTTAACCCTATTTTCTCATTGAGACTCAGTAAGTACCGCTTGGAAATCCTCTTTGTAAATTTCCCTTGTTTGTTATTATATCATGTTTACACCTCTATTATACTGAGTCACTCAAGCAAGGAATAAATGGTAATTGGGCTACATTAAACCTACTCCAAATTGGTTTCCAGAGACTTGAAGTATGATGGAATCTGTTTTGAAAATGTGGAGATCTTCAGTCCTGGGTGAAGATGTCTTAAGCTTTCTAAGAAAAAAAAGTGCCACCACAGAAATAATCTTTTCACTCTATTTACATGAGTCTCTGTTTTGAGGAGAGGAAATGGGGTTTGCATTTTGCAATTTTTCAAAGTTATTTTGTCATACTAATCTCGGATAGTGGAAGAACTTGGAAGACATTCCTCTTAATGTTTCAGAAGCTTGATTTACATGACAGATTATGTTACTGAGAGTTCCACTATTGTTCACCAAGTTCAAAGAGTTAGACAAGTGAGGAAAAAGGCTCTTGTGCAAATGGGCCTAGATTTAGGACTTTTCCCCCCTTTAAGTTAAAGGTATTCGCTTTAAAGACCTGTTTCTTATTCTCAGAGTAGCTTTTTTTTTTTTATGTTAAAATCTTTGATGAAACTTTCGTGAAGACAGTTGGGCTTCCGTAGTTGGGCTTTCGTCTAAAAGTGTTAGGCAAAATTAAAAATCGGCAATCCCATTCTGGGTCCCCAAATTCATGAAAAAATCTCAAGTTTCAGAATTGACCTCAAACCCCTCTCCCCTTCAATGCTACGCAGGGCCAAGCAACCCACCCGGTGCATGCAAAATGATAAGACGCCCCCGAGGCACCTCCCGGCGCGCGGCAAACGGGACCGGATATGGAGCTGGGGGAGGGGGGGGGGGCGGGTCGGAGAGAGAGGCGGGGCACAGGCGGAACCCGCCCCTTAGAACGCGACTCTATCCGCCAATTGGCTGCGGCGCCCGGAGCTTCACCAATCCGCCAAGCCTTTGGAAGCGCTCCGGTGGAAAGCTGAGCTAATGGGCGGCCGCGTTACAGGCTCCTGGGTACCGGAATCTTGGATCCCAACGGGTATGTGGCTGGCCAAAGTGGAAGCCGAATAGTGGCTGGTCGTGGCACCTCAGCGCCCGGGTCTACATCCGACTGAAGTCCGCCCGCAGCGGACCCGGGCTTGTTGGGTGGGGCAGGCGGACGGCAGCAGAGATGAGTCAGCTCGGAGCGTGGGCATTGGTGGCGGCTGAGGTGGGCGGCTGGAGACCTTTTGTGAAGTCAGTCAGTTCGCTGCTGCCTCCTAGGGTGCGGCCCCCAGGTCGCCTGCATCACCATAGGACGAAAGACCCATTTCATATATGTACTCCTGGGCCCACCCGGACCTACCGAATCGGAAATCCAGGGGTGAGCCTTAGGGGATTGCTAGGCGCTCTTTTAAGAGTATGAGGGCAGGTCGAAACCGCTCCCTAGTTCTGATATAAGAGCCCTGTACTGCGTATGTTCTCCAGCACTTTCCTCCAGCATCTTAAGACTTCAGTTAACCTCAGGACTTTAATTGAATCATCTGTAGAATGAAATGATGCTCTCCGGACCTACTTTCTCATGGAGGTGATGTGATGATAGAAAGTGAATAGTAAGAAGCCCAATGAGCTATGGAAGTGTATAAAGACATTAGTATTTCTGAATTACTCATCCAGCTTTAGAATGGATGTGGCCTTCTCAGCATTTAGTTATATACATGGAACACCTTTTGTGCTGGGCAGCATAGGATTTGGTAGGAAGGATTTTGAAAGGGTTAGTGACTGAAGCCTGAGAGAGCCAATAGGAGACCACCTAGTCACTTGGCTTTGAAGTTAATGTGGGTCTGGACTTCAGTGGCAACAGCAGTTATTACTGTTGTATAAAAGGCATGAAACTGAGTCAGACATGGAAATGAAAGAATGAGGAATTGAGAAGTTCTTAACTCAGAACCTAGAAGACAAACTTGAAAGGGCATCTCTTGCAATGACAACACAGTATCTATTTGGAAATGTCCTATGGGCAGTTAAAAATCCAGATTGACTTCCAGCTCTCACTAGAGGTGACTTAGAAATTTTCAGCATGGAGTGTGATAGAACCCTTAGAGTCATATGAACACCCTGAGACAGGAAATGTGTTTATATTGCTGCAGGGGGGCCTTGAGGAAAGCCCACAGTGTGGCCAAATTTGGTGTCAAATCAGAGGTGATTCAGTAAGACATGAGAGCACGTGGTAAAATAAAACCATGGTATTATTCATATTAGTGAAGGAAAGTATCAGCTATGTCTTCATTGCTGACTCGTCCCCATCAGAGTCCATAGTCATAAGCCTCAGGGCTGTTCTGCAAGTAGAGGTTGAAGAAACCTTGAAAGGTCTTCACGTCAGTGAGGAGAGATGATACTGTGGGATCCTTCTTCATGGCTGCCATCCACAGCTTAAGAGTTGGAGCGTGGTCTACACACCTGTGGGAGATGGAAATAATGAAGGGATGAACTAGGCTAAGTAGGAAGGCATTGCAAAGGCTCCTATAACTCTACAGTTTCATATCATTTTCCTCTAATCTTTTCAAAGCATTCTTTAGAAATACTTCTTTAAGATGTGCATAATCATAAAATATGAGATTTGGAAGATATTGTAGAGGTCCTTGTTTTGTGGAAGAGGAATCTAAGACTAGAGTGAAGTGACTTGCTCAGTTAACCTGAGAACTTGTCCAAACTAAGAGACTGATTTTTTTTAAAATGAGAATGTGAAAGACAATCAAGAACATGACATATTTATTACTCTGTGGTCAGACCATGACTAATAGCAACTGAGCAGTTCTAAGCTCTAGGAAATGGGAGTAAGCCAAGGTGGCTGCTAAACTTCAAAACATGGAGTTTGGGAAACAGTGTGGGACTCTTGCTGGTAAATGGAAGGTGGCATTGGTCACACAATCCTGCCTGATGTCCTTACGAAAATGTGCATCCTTATGGGTTTTTAACCAGGAGGGGAGAAGTAAATCACTTTTCAAACATTTTACTACCTGTTACAGAATTCCCCACCCCTGCCCAGCCCAGAGATGGGAGAAAATGGAGGGTGTAGGTATAGGACATGCTCTGGAAAGTCCAAGTCTCCTCCTGTCTGCTTGTTCCCATTCATGTCAGTTGAATGAGATACATTAATTTTTGTCTATTTGAAAGGTTAGTATATATTATTCTGGTTATCACTGTCCTAAATTATGCAAAAAATATTCAAGTGTCTTACTCATTCAACTCCAGAGCTTCCAGACGTTCAAACCAGGGCCAGATGAGGTAATCAATCATAGAAAGAGAATTGCCACCAAAGAAGGTTGTCTTCTTATCAGTCAGAACCTGAATATTAAACAGCATAAGAATACTGTCCATCAGGACTAAAATGGATAAACTGTGCAGTAGTCATATGCTGGAACACTACAAAGAATAGGAATGAACTATACACAACACACACAACCTCAGAAACTTGACCTTGTATGAAAGAAGTCAGACCCCAAAATGTATATTATATGATTCCATTTGTACAAAGTACAGAAATCATCCAAAACTAATATTTACTAACGTTCACTTTGTAAATTCAAGCTGTACTCTTACGCTTTGGGTAAGTCTCTGCATACGATACGTCAATAAAAACTTTACTGAAAATAAACTGGACACAACTAGATTAACTATTAAACAATGCCATGTAAAATTCTTTGAAAACCAAGTACAAAGTATATATCTGAAATTTAAGGAGGTGAATTAATATTATGGTTTTGCAAACAGAAGATTGAGAATATTATCTGGCTAATAAACACCAAAGCATTTTATAAAACATCCATGATTTTTCTCAGGGCCCTTATAACATCCTACATTGTAGATAGATTATATCTACCTGAGTATTTATTTTTGGTCTACTATCAAACCAATTATCTAAACAGTATGGACTGCCTCTCACTTTCTACCTCCCATACTGTTGAGCAGAGTGCCTTGTAGTTACTAGGCACTCAGAATTGTACAATGAACCAATATTGTCTAGGTCTGTCCTTAAATTGTAGGGCCTGGTAATTATATTATGCATAAGTTAAATTAAGTATGATAGTTTCAGTCAGAAGGAAATACTCTCTCAGCAGCCTGAAACATGGAAATAGTACCACTTACTTTTACCGCATGAGTCCTTAACCTGGAGTCTGAAATTAGATGGGAAGAAAATTATATGTCCCCCAACTAACCCCAAATTTAGTAGGTAGTATGTGGATTTTCTACTGCTTGGGGACTTGGCACCTTAAACCTCTACCTTGTTCAAGAGTGAGTTGTAGTTGTACATAGAGATTTTTTTAAATCAGGAAACATGATTCTCTTTCTGTATATATGAGAATATGAAATATGTAACTTTAAAGAAAAATATAAATTACAAAACTGATTCATTACAAATGAATTACAATTCATTACAATCCAATTACAAAACTGGAATACAAAAATCCTAAAAATCAATTAACATTAAGGAAACTGAACTACTGATAAAAACTCTACCCCTATAAAATACACCGGACTCAAATGTTTTACACAAATTGCCAAACCCTATCAAATGGTTTCAGAACTTAGAAAACCAAAGAAAGTAATGGGACTCATTTTATGAGTTGAGAAAATCCCTGATACGAAAAACCAACTAGTGAATTCCCTGGGGGTCCAGTGGTTAGGACTCTGTGCTTTCATTGCCCGGGGCCTCCTGGCATGGCCAAAATAACAAACAACCACAACAACAACAAAAAAAACACAAAGATATGATAAGAACAAAGTAGTCTCTTTTATGAACAAATGTGCAATAATCAAATATCAACTAGTTTTAAAATATATATGAAAATCCATTGAAAGCAAGTGGGTTTTACACAGTAATACTGGCATGGTTCAACACCAGAAAAATCTGTCAGTGCTACCATAACTATTCACCAGATTAAAGGGAACATATTCAGTGAACATTTCAGCAGATGTAATAGATGAAGACAAAACACTCAATAAAATCCAACACTTTCATGACTTTTTAAAAAATATTCGCAAACTAGTAATAGAACTTTCTTAATGGGAAAAAAAGCTTTGAAAAAATCTACAGTAAATGGCAACCCACTCCAGTATTCTTGCCTGGAAAATCCCATGGACAGAGGAGTTTGGTGGTTTATAGTCCATGGGGTCACAAAGAGTTGGACACAACTGAGTGACTTCACTCACTTTACAGTAAACTTCAAACTTACTGATAAAAGGTTAGGATGCATTTCCATATGAGACAAGAACTGTGTCTTCCCTCAGTAAAAACCTAAGGCTGACTGTGAATGGAAGAGAATTCCATATAAAGGTCCAAATAGCATCTCTCCCACAAAGGAGGAAAAAACACACCTGGGTTTCCCCAAGCGTGTCTAATGGCAGACTCTTGTGGGAAATGTTCATTATATAATAAACATTTTTATATAATTTTAAGTTTTAATGTATAAAATAATTTTATTTCCATAAAGTTTATTATATAACATAAGTGGAAAAAACCACAATGACTTATGTTCTGATTATAGTTAACGTTTTAAATATATGTTCAAGGATTGAAAACAAGCATGGAAAAACATAAACAGGTGTAAAGCTGTGGAAATTTGGTTGAAATTTTTCCTTAATATTTTGTGTCAGTGCAATAAAAAGTTTTAAAAGCAGGCCCATGACAAAACATTTTTAGGTATTTTGGTTTGTATCTTAAATACAGCAGCTTACAGCTGCTATCTGTTGTAAATGAAAATTTCCTATTTGATGCTATTTCTAAGTACCTTAAACTCATTTTGGAGATGGGAGTATGAAGAAAAGAGGAGAAATGAGTGTGGGTATAATATATCACTTAATCCAATAAGAATCAAGGAGAAGGGATTGATTACCTCCTCTAGCTTGGTGATTTCTTTATGCAATTCTTCTTTTAGGCCAGAGCAGTCTTCCTTATTTTGTGTTCTAAGAATCTTCAATATCAAAGGTGGTACCTAGACAGAGAATAATGTCTTAGTTTATCAGTGTGAGGCTAACCATACTGACCCTGTCACATAAAGGCAGGATAGAACCCTCACAGTCCGTGTCAGGGTATTCTATACACTTGATATGTGCACGAGTTCCTCTTCACAGAGGTTATATACTGATCCTAGAAACAGTTTTGTTACCAAAGATGCTATACTGTTCAGGATTTTATAAGCTGCAAATAAGCCATTTTGGTGAGTCTGAATCAAATATATCTTAAAAGGACACTGAATGGCATGTACTGTACATGAAAGAGACTTGAAGACAATTTGGCAAAGTGAGAAGGAGAAAGAGTCTTTTAGCAAGAATAGAGAAGAAGGTGGCAAGTTTGGGAAAAATAAAAATATTCAGCATGACATGAATATAAAGTATTAGGAGAACAGTGAAGAGATGTAACTTTGAAAAGTAAACAGGGTCCAGATTATGAAAGAGCTCATTGGACATGTCAGAGCTGGCAAGAGCATAATCCTGTTTGTCTTTCCCTCCCAAATCACTGAACCTAGAGTGACAGCACTGATTCAGCTTTAAAAACAAAGATATTTTCAATAGGAGCTGAAATTTCTTAAACACGCACCTTAGAAAAGGACTCCAAGACCATCTTTTGGCAAGCTTTCTCATAGGGGTCGCCTGGCAACAGCTTCTTCCCTGGATATGCTTCATCCAGGTACTCACAAGTGATGGCAGATTCACAGATCAATTGACCCTGACTGGTTTCCAGAACCGGCACCAGGCCTGAGGGATTCTTCTTGAAGAACCACTCAGGCTTATTTTTCAGGTTGATGTTGATGACTTCATGCCTGAAAAACACAGAAGACAGTGAAGACAGTAACATTTTTCTTGTATTCCTGAATAAAATGTCATTGGTCCCATCACCCACTGAGCTGATCAGACCCCAATTTGGGAGTCAGCGTGGCCTTTATTCCTTCCCCCTGCCCCCTCTTCCTCAAATCACCTGGATCAGCAAGACCTGTCAGCTAGACCGTCAATTCAGTCTGACTTCATCTGCTTCTCAGCTTTAACACTTGCCACCTCGTTCAAGACATCACCTGCCTCCTGAATCTCTATAGCAGTCCCACTGGCCCCTGTGCTTCCCCTGTGACCTCCCTATAGTTCATTCTCCACATCCATTTACAAAAGTAAATTGGAGGAGGCCACCTCCTGCTTGCTTACAGCCCTCAAGTGCTCCTCACTGCAGTGAGGATAAACTCTAAACCTCTTCCCATGCCATGTGATCTGGCCCCTGCTTACCTGTCACATGTTTCCTATGACTTCCGGTTTGGTCATTATGATCTGGCCACAATTACCTTTTTCAATATTTCTTGAATTACTTTCTCCATTGTACTGATGATACATAACAAATTACTTTGCTCACTTAATTACATGTTTGTTATGTCACCTCCCTACAATATAAGCTCCAGTAAAGCAGTGATCTTGTGTGTCTTGGTCATATTCATAAACAAACATGTAAGTCAGCAAAGTTTTAAACAGATTTATATGCTATGAAAAAATATATAAACATTTTCAGATTGGTACTCAGTACACACTGGTTGAATAAATAAGTGGAAATGCTTCAAGACTGTCAATTAGATATTCCATTTGGGACTAAGATGTATCTTAATTGCAAAAATAAATCAGCCTACTAATTGAGTTTGTCCACACCCGCTATATAGAATCAATATGATAAATTCCTTTTGCTAATTTGAATAGAAAGCTAGTCATTTTTTATAAGAATATTAGAGAATCCAAAAAATTCAACCACAAAATAAGCTCCCAGATTAAATCTCCATGCATTGATATTTTTTAAAACTGCCACATGGGTAAACACACTAAGTAAACCCATAAAGAAGAAACAGGTGAAGTCCAGACTATACTAAGATTGTTTTTAGATCTAACTTCTCTCTTGTCTGAGAGATTTTAGGGGAAATAAGCGGAAGGGAAGTTTCATATAATTGCTACAGCCAGATCCATATCATTTCAAAGCTGGATGAGTGTTCAATAGAACAGATTAGTTACTCAGAAATAATATACCCTAACATCTTTTGTTTCCTTTCTCCCCATCCACCTCAGAAGCTACAATAGTATTTAGCTTGAGGTACCATTAAATACACAACCCCACCCTCTCCACCATGGAAACAAAGGAATAGCCAGATTGAATACTGGCATCTGTGTGTATGTATTACAGGGTTCGTCTGCTGACAGATTACTGTATACTCAGACACAAGCCACTGTAAGAACAATGAGGCTCCCTGCCAATCAAGATTTCTGCAATTTCATACTGTGAAAAGAAAGGGTAAATCCTGGGCTTTTGTAATAAGGCTCTCAGAACACATATGCATTTTGGTATCTTGGTAATGATGAGCCAACAGGGCGACATACCTGCTGCAACAAGTTGGAAGATGAGAGAAAACCGTGCTTTAGTAGATTCTGTCATATGGTAAAGTCTACCACCTCTCTAATCAAAGTCTCCTGGGACTTAAAACTAACCCATGAACATAGTATGTCAGTTGCTCAGTCATGTCCGACTCTTTGCAAGCCCATGGACTGTGGTCCACCAGGCTCCTCTGTTGTTTGCACTGTTCGGCAACAGTTACCACCCTTCACTCTCCATACGTGCACTTTTATGATAAGATCACTTTAATTTTCCTTTGGAAAACTGTCCCAGAAAGATAAAGTTTTCAATCTAGAGTTCCAGAGGGGCACTAACCCAGAACTCTGTGCCTCCAAATTCAGCTGTCTTGATCCTGAACTTTTCAGTTGTATGAGCACAAGATATGTCATTTTTCAATCCAATTGAATTGGATATCTGCTATGTATTGATAAATGTTACTAAACGTTAAATATTTTGCTATGTATTTAGAATCAGTTTCATCTAAAGACACAAGAGTTACTGAAGTGATTAATCCAAAAATAATTTGTTTTTTTTTCTTTAGAATATATAGCTTACTTTTTTTAGGGAAAAGTATTGCCTGCTTAATTCTCCCTCTAGCAGGCTAAAGTTAATTTTAAAACTCTAAGCATATAGATGAAAAGTTTCTTTGGAATGGGGGCTATGTTTTAAACTCCCACATCACAGGTATTTGATGTCTGTTCAACAGATCCCAAAGGTCACTGGAAGAGAGGCAGTTCCAATGGCTGTTCAAGTCAGAGAAAAGTCAATGACTTGGATATTTCCTGTAGATAACTAGTTTCTGTGGGGCTTCCCCAAAATCTGAATCTTAAGACAGAGACACTTTATTTTATTCAAAAACTCAAGCTATAAGAAAATGCACCATATAGTTAATTCAGCACTCTACCAGTAGGATAGTCAAGGTCTGGACTCTGTAGTAGGGTAAATTACCCACTGTTCAGGAAAGGGCTATATCCTCAGAATAAATGCAAACAATATATAGATAAATAGGATGTGAATGAAATGGGATGAAGGAGAAGGCAGTACAGAAGGATTTAGGGATGTGCCAGAGCTAAAAGAGCCGTTGCCTGTGATTCCCATTCCAGTGATCTCTGCATACCACCAACTTTACTGGAGCCCCAGCTTTGCTGACCCATAAAACGGTTAGGTTAATCTAAACGAGATGTCCTCAACTGGTGCAGTGGTCTATGGCATTCCTTCCACTCCCCACCAGGGGAACAGAGTTCATAGCTTTCTACGCATGCAATAAGTCGCTTCAGTCCTGTATGACTCTTTGCAACCCCATGGACTGTAGCCCGCCAGGCTCCTCTGTCCATGGGATTCTCCAGGCAAGAATACTGGAGTGGGTTGTCATGCCCGCCTCCAGGGGATCCTCCCAACCCAGGGATCCAACTCGAGTCTCATTGTCTCCTGCACTGGCAGGCGAGTTCTTTACCACTAGGCCTTTATCACCCCGCAGAAGGCTGAGAATAGTGTATTTGGCAGTAAAGAAAGCTGTGGGGACCCTATCAGAGATTCTCATACCCCGCCCACGGGCTGCCCAAGCCTCCCCAAGCCCCTGGTTCCGGGCAGGCTGGGAGTGGCCCCTGCCTCGGTCCTCACCGGATACCCTTGGCCGTCAGGACCAGGCGAGTCCTCTGGGCATACGGGCAGAACCTCATGCTGTAGACACGGATCAGGCCCTCGGGGACGGGCCCCGGGGGGGCGCTTCCTGCGGAGAGAAGCGGACGCGGTTACAGCCTGGACCGCAGTGGGGACATCCAGCATCCGGCTGGTTTCCCGCGAATGTGAAGTCTCCTAGGCCGCTCGGCTCCGGAGCAGAACCACCCCACCGCCCCCACCCTCCCCCACCCCCCCACCCTCCCCCCAGCACGCGTCGGATCACGGTCGGCAGGTCTCACCCTTGCCCAGGCTCCTAGCTGATCCTCCGGACATCTCGCCGCCGCACAGATAAAGCTGGCACCGGGGTTCGTAAGGGTTTGCAGGCCAATTAAAAAGTCGATCGCCCCGCCTTCCCTCTTTCCCTCCCTCCCTTCCTATCAGAAGTAAACCAAACCCGCGCGCAGAAGCCCTCCGGGGCGGCCCTGCCCCGCACTCTGCCGCATTCCCCACCCTCTGCAAGAAGGAACACGCCGCAGCCCGCTCGCCTGGTGGGTGATCACGGCCGGACGCCACCCCGTAAGCCCTGAGGCAGCGCCGGCCTTCCGGGTTTGGTGGGGGTTAAGTCTTAATTAAAACATCTCAGGTGGCGACTGTGCCAGAGTTCATCGTGCTGGCCAAGAGGTGCTGACATATCGAGATGCACAAATGACGCTCAAAATCCTCAGAGCCTTTTCCTGACCCCGAAGGATGGTGGCCTTCACTTTGTAAGTGAGTGGATCCACGCTCCACCCAGACCCTGACCTCCCACGCCAGGCGCCCTGGCGGCGGAAGGCGAGCTCTGGCCGCAGTCACGTGGCTCTGACTTAGTTGCAGCTCTTCCTACCCCAAGGTTTCCAATACTTAAGGGCCTGTGGCCTGGGCTCCAGTGCTTGCTCAAGATTCCAGAACATGCTCTCCCAAGGTTCCTTTCCATAGCCCAGGGCCAGTCGTGGAGCCACCTGGAGAGCCTTTTCCCTTTTTCTGTCTGGACTAACTTAATATGACTACTGGGAGGGTTGCTGTCCCTACTGTTACTCTTAGGACACATCCTTTTAATTTTAACCCAAAGGAAACAGTACAAATTTGGATATTACTAGTATCTGAAGGATAATGCTGCTTTCAAAAATCTACTAACTATGGGGATTTTGAAGCTCTAGAAGGCGTACATGCTCAAAGTCAAGTAGGTTAGTGGATTTAGTCTATAGGTCTATGAAAATTGTCTGGCCAGGTCATCCACTCATTCAGCCCCTCTTAATTAGGAAAGAGGGGCTTCCAGAGCACATAATACAGATACTGGAAAAGAGTACATGCTCAATCGCTCAGTCGTGTCTGACTCTTTGTGACCCCATGGACTGTAGCCTGCCAAGCTCCTCTGTTCATGGAATTTTTCAGGCAAGAATGCTGGAGTGGATTGCTATTTCCTACTCTCTTTGGAAAAGAGTAGTCAGTGTTTTATTTGACTACTGTGCCATTTATTTATTATTATAAAAAAAGCTGAGCGCCGAAGAATTGATGCTTTTAAACTGTGGTATTAGAGAAGACTCTTAAGAGTCCCTTGGACGCCAGGAGATCCAACCAGTCAATCCTAAAAGAAATCAGTCCTGAATATTCATTGGAAGGACTGATGCTGAAGTTGAAACTCCGATACTTTGGCCACCTGATGCAAAAAACAGACTCATTGGAAAAGACCCTGATGCTGGGAAAGATTGAAGGCAGGAGGAGAAGGGGACGACAGAGGATGAGATGGTTGGATGGCATCACCAACTTGATGGACCGAGTTTGAGCAAACTTAGGGATTTGGGGATGGACAGGGAGGCCTGGCGTGCTGTAGTCCATGGGGTCGCAAAGAGTCGGACCCAACTAAGCGACTGAAATGAACTGAACTGTTCCATTTATTTGGGAAGGGAGAGGCATGGTGTGTTTTTATTTTTTATTAGCTCTATTACTGGAGCAGCAGACTGTGGTAATTAATAAACACATCCATCTTGGAGCCTTCCTGCCTGAGTTTGATTATGATTCCATGCCTGTCTTAGTTTGCTGGGGCTGCCATTATCAAAATACCCCAAACTGAGTGACTTAAACACCAGAAATTTATTCTCATAATTCTGGAGGCTAGATGTCCCAGATCAAGGTGTGAGCAGGGTTGGTTGTCTGGTGGAACACAATTCAACTGCTTCTTGAGTCTGTCTCCCAGCCTTTCATCCTCAGTATGGCTTTTTAAAAACCTCTTTTCTATTCCTAGAATAGATTGGTTTATTGAGTACTTCCCTCTACAGTTCCAACTGACTAGCAGAATGCACAGGAGAAACTCAATCAACATTTCTCAACGGAATGAAGGTAAGAATTTGGCAAGACAGGAAGGAGAGCCCTAAAGAAGGGAAGAGGGGAGGATTGGAGGAGAGGGAAGAAAGAAGGGAAGAGAGGGCAAGTAACGGTCTGAGAGGGAAGGTCAGAAGTAAGGCAAATTGCTAACCTGTCTTATCAGTTACTTCCAGAAGCTGTCCTTGAAATAGCCGAGGGTACACCACAAAGTGTACATTAATTGAAAGTTTTGCATATCAGACTTGGCTTTAAAGTCTTTTAAATTAGCTTTGTAATTTGTAAATTACTCAGCTTTGTAATCTTGGGGAAATTGTCTTATCCTCCCTTTCTTTTTCTGTAAAACGGGGCTAATTGGGGATTTGAATAGTGAATGAAATTATGCCTGCACCGGCGCTTGGACGGTCAGCACTCAACGTTAAAGTCGACTGTCGTTATCTACTAACGTAACTATTTGCCCTAGCCTGGGCCACTGCACAACCCACTGGAGGCCCGCCCCCCTCCTTCACTCGCCGCTCTCCCGTTGGTTGAGACAGCTCAGCGCTGCCACCAATCGGCTTGGTTCGAGGGGGAGCAGCCGAGAGGGCGGAACCAATGGGCGCAGGGGGCATGGGAACCTAAACAGTGAAGGCTTCCCGTCTGCAAGCTGGGGGCAGTCCCGGGCCTCAGAGTAACAGTTAGACTCACGGCCCCTGGCCGGGGTGAGAGACACCGGGCCCTTGGGGCAAGGCTTGGAGAGAGGCCTACAGCGTTACGTCTTTGAAGTGCGGCATCCCCGGCCTCGCTGCTCACAGTTTGGTCTTGAGAAAATTCTTCTCTCAGACTACATCCTCTCCCTTCCCTCCACCTCTTCCCGGTCAACCCCCAATGCCTTCCTGCACACTTCCTTTCTCTGTAACTTTTCTCCCGCCCCTCCCCGCTCCCATCCCCAGCGCGTCCAGTTATTCAGTGTTATTCACTTTAATAACAGCTCTTTCCCGCCTTTGGTGATTTTCCCCGTACTTAGGGCCATCAGTCCCTTCTGTCTCCTATCCACTGACTCTGGATTTGTTTGCACTTACAGTGCATGTGAAAAACATAAAACGCTGCACAGGTGTAAGTTGGCATTGCTTTCCTTCCACATTCTAGAGTGTTACTTGTATTCCAAACAGCATCCACCACGGGTCCTGATTGTACTATTCCCTTGAAGTTTATCTCCAAACCAGTGTCCTTCTCTTGTCCTCTCCACCATCTTTAAGCTTATCTTTAACATTTAAATAGAGGTAGACTCCCCCCTCCTCTCAGACTCTCATTTCTCTAGCTTACACTCATCACGAACTCCTTACTTTAAAATATATTCCCTTTGTGTTCTCACCTTTTTCATCCATGTCCTATGATTATTCCTTTTACTTTCTGCATTTATCTCTAAGTTTTAAATCTAAAATATGGCTACACACGCTCCTTTTTTGTAAAGAAGCAAAATTTCCTACTGGGCTTACAACCATAAAGCAGGCTGTCGTATTCGAAGTTGCTTTTTAAAGTTTATTTTTAAAATTAAAACTAATTTTAAAGGTAAGACCCAGAATGCACCCTGTTTTCTTTGAGAATTAAGCTCTTTTCTCTGTCGTTTTCACATTTTCTTTTCCATGTATACAGGACTTCAGAAATCCTTCCAAAATTTTCTTAGGTTTGAACAGAGATTGTGCTTCACTGGAAAAGCTCTCTGAAGAAGGCTTTTGAGACCTAGAGAATTTTCAGTCTGCATTTAAGTTTCTATAGTGCCTGGACTGTAACTGTCCAGTTCAGAACACACAGCAACCTCGTGTGTTCTTTTATCTGAGAGATTGTTTTGGGCAGAAATGGGGTGAAAAGGGAATAGATGAGTTTCAAAGATGTTAATGATCTATTGCTTGTGTTAGGTAGTTAGACTAGGGGAAAGGAGTTCAAAATGGCAGTGGCTAAAATACGAGGAAGGGAAAAACCTGTGAAAATAGAACAAAGGAAGGTCGGAGGACCGGAGTGAAGACCTCAGGTAGAACAAACAGCACTCCTGGCTAAGCCCAATTTGCGTAAGGCAGGCCCAGGGGGAGGAAAAAACATATCAAAGGAGGAGCCAAAGCACTTTCTCTGTCTCTCCCCAGCGTGGGTGTGCTGTTTATCTTGGTATGCCCTCACGTTTTGAGGATGGATTCTCCTGCTAACTTCTAAATAAAACAGAGCTGTAACACTGATTTGTCTAAGAGCTATAACACGGTCTGTGCAAGACCCGAGAGCTGTGACGCACCAAGGGCTTTAATGTCCATCACTCCAAATCTTTGTGACGAGACAGAACCGAGGAGCATACACTCGCCTGACACTTGCATTATTTAAAAAAAAAAAAAAAAATGAAAAGTATTTAAAATGTATTTTATTGATGGCGATTGTATCTTTTCCTAGGGAGGTGCAAGTATTCCCCAAGAAGAATGTTCATTTTGTCAAGAACAGCACCATTTGCCACCCTTGTGGGAATTTCATAGTACTTATTAGTATTGAAATCAAGAAAAAGACTGTACTCCAGTGTATGAATGGAACTGTGGGCATCCTGGCAACTAGTGTTCCTTATGAAGTTGTGGTTTTTCTGACCAGCAGCTCTGTTCCCTCATCTACATATACAACTTCCTCTGAAATGACCAGAAAGATCAAATTAAAAGGTATCTTGCAAAACTCTTTCCTTTACCATGACCAAAGGATTGTATTAAAGATGTGACCAAATCTAGTTCTTATAAATGTAGGGTTTGGGGGTTTTTTTGACTGGTTGGGTTTTTTTTTTTTTTTTGTAATAAGCATTTTTAAGGACCAAATCAGGCTGATCACATAGGATTTAATTAAGTAGGCTAGAGCCTTGCTACTCAAAGTGTGGTCTGCTTACAGTCAACATTGCATCACCTAGGATGGCTGAAACTCTGCTCCCATCACAGACCTATGCATCAGAATCTGCATTTTAACAATATTTCCCCGGTTAATTCATATGCACTTTAAACTTGAGAAGCACTGGACTAGAACACTACTAGAGCACTAACTGCTGTTTAAAACCCTTTTTTAGAACAGTTTTTTTTTTTTCCCTTTTGTTAGGTAGGTAGAATAGGGAAAAGGAGTCCAAAATGGCAGTGGCTAAAAGACAAGGAAGGTCCGAGGACCAGAGAGAAGACTTCAGGCAGAACAAACAGAACAAACAGCACTCCTGGCTAAGCCCAATTTGCATAGGGCAGGCCCAGGTGGAGGAAAAAAAACATATAAAAGGAGGAGCCAAAGCGCTTTCTCTCGGACTCTCTCTCTCTCTCTCTCTCTCTCTCTCTCTCTCTCTCTCTCTCGCGTGCGCGCACTCTCTCTCTTTCTCTCTCTCTCTTTCTCCTTCCCCATGCACTCCTCCACTCTCTTCTCTTCGAGTCTTGGATTCTCCTGCTATCTTATAAATAAAATGGAGCTGTAACACTGATTTGCCTAAGAGCTGTAACACGGTTTGTCCAAGACCCGAGAGCTGTGATGTGCCGAGGGCTTTAATGTCCGTTGCTCCAAATCTTTGTTGTGATGAGACAAAGAACCGAGGAACATACACTTGCGTGACACTTTCCTGATGATTTATTGAAAATCTGGCTGAAGAGATGTGTATAACTTCTAAAGATAAGTCTCTGAGCCTCAATTTCCTTTTCTATGATAAAGATAATGGTATCTACTGTCAAGACTGTGCTGAAAAAATTGAAATTATATATAACATATAACCTTATATGTTATGTATAATTAACATATATGTTAACACATAAATTACATGTATAATATGTCACTTATGTAATACGTCAATCACTGTTGTTGTTGTTCAGTCACTCAGTTGTGCAGAGGGAAGGAAGAGACTTTGATCAGAAAGCCAACTGACAGAGAAGATGGCAGGCTAGAGCCTCACAATAACCATCTTATTGGGGTCTGGATGCCAGACTCTTTTATAGATCAGAGAGAAAGAAGCAATGAGGAACTAAAGTCAAAAGGCAGAATAGAGAGGGTGATGCAGTGGGGAAGTAAAGTTGAAAGGGTGTTCAGTCTTGCAAAACATCTCCAAGGGAATGGCCTGCCTTTGGAAGGGGTGTGTTAATCTCTCCTTTCACAGGTGGGTAGGGACAAAGTTTCTCTCCATGTGCTGAACAAAGGCACTTTAGTTTACAGTCAAGCAGAGGAGCAGGGTCCTCCAGGCACACCACTAAGTATGATAATAATAATAAAAGCAATGAAAAAGCAAGTCAGAGAGACAGTTTCCAACATGGAGTCAGAATTGGCTTCCTCCCTGTAGCAATACAAGGTATGTCTACAGGCATACCTTGTTTTATTGTTTGCAAATATTGCATTTTTTATTTTTTTGTGGCAACCCTGCACTGAGCAAATCTGTTGGCATCGTTTGCTCAATTCGTGATTCTGTCCCATTTGGTAATTCTTATAATATTTCAAACTTTTTATTATTATATTTGTTATGGTGATGAGTGATATTTGATGTTACCATTGTATTCATTTTTGGAGGCAATGAACTATACTCATATAAGAGGGAAAACTTAATCTCTAAATTTTTTGTATGTTCTGACTGTTCCATCAAACAACCATTATCCTGTCTCTCTTTCTTCATGTCTCCCTATTCCTTGGGACCCAACAATGTTGAAATTAGGCCCATTAATAACATGACAGTGGCCTCTAAGTGTTCAAGTCAAAGGAAGAGTTGCATATCTCTCACTTTAAATCAAAAGCTAGAAGTAATTAAGCTTAGTGAGGAAGGCATGTCAAAAGCTGAGACAGACTGGAAGCTAGGCCTCTTATACCAAATAGTTAGGCAGGAATCAACGCAAAAGAAAAATTCTTGAAAGAAATTCAAAGTGTTACTCCAGTGAACACACAAATGATACGAAAGTGAAAAGGTCTGGTTGCTGATATAAGTAAGTAAGTGCAGTCGCTCAGTCGTGTCCAACTCTTTGCGACCCCAGGAGTCTGCCAGGCTCCTCCATCCATGGGATTCTCCAGGCAAGAATACTTGAGTGGGTTGCCATTTCCTTCTCCAGCGGAACTTCCTGACCCAAGGATCAAACCAGGATCTCCCACTTTGCAGGCAGACTCTTTACCATCTGAGCCACCAGGGAAGCCTACATTGCTAATATAGAGAAACTTTATATTTCTTCTGGATAGAAGATCAGACCAGCCTTAACATTCCCTTAAGCCAAAACCCGATACAGAGCAAGTCCCTAACTGTCTTTAATTCTATGAAGGCTGAGAGAGGTGAAGAAGTTGCAAAAGAGAAGTTTGAAGCTACCAGAGGTTGGCTCAAGAGGTTCAAAGAAAGATGCTATCTCCCTACCATAAAAGTACAAGGTGAAGCAAGAAGTGCTGATGTAGAAGCTTCAGCAAGTTATCCATAAGATCTAACTAAGTGGCTACACTAAAAAGATTTTCAGTGTAAACAAAACAGCCTTATATTGGAAGAAGACATCATCTAGGACTTTCCTAGCTAGATAGGAAAAGTCAATTCCTGGCTTCAAAGCTTCAAAGGACAGACTGACTCTCTTGTTAGAGGCTAATGCAGCTCGTGACTTGAAGTTGAAGCCAGTGCTCATTTAACATTCTGAAAGTTCAGGGGCCTTTATAATTATAATAAATCTCCACCTGTGCTCTATACATGTAACGACGTAGCCTGGATGACAACACATCTGTTGACAGCATAGTTTACTATTTTAAGCTCACTATTGAAACCTACTGCTCAGAAAAGAAGATTCCTTTCAAAATACTGCTCATTGACAATGCACCTGGTCACCCAAGAGCTCTGATGGAGATGTACAATGGGATTGATGCTGTTTTCATGTCCTAACACAACATCCTTTCTGCAGCCCATAGATCAAAGAGTAATTTCAACTTTAAAGTCTTATAATTTAGGACGTGTATGTTGTGAGACAATAGCTGCCATAAGTAGTGACTCTTCTACTGCTGCTGCTGCTGCTGCTAAGTTGCTTCAGTCGTGTCCGACTCTGTGCGACCCCATAGACAGCAGCCCACCAGGCTCCCCCGTCCCTGGGATTCTCCAGGCAAGAACACTGGAGTGGGTTGCCGTTTCCTTCTCCAACGCATAAAAGTGAAAAGTGAAAGTGAAGTCTCTCAGTCATGTCCGACTCTAAGCGACCCCATGGACTGCAGCCTACCAGGCTCTTCCGTCCATGAGATTTTCCAGGCAAGAGTACTGGAGTGGGGTGCCATTGCCTTCTCCGGAGACTCTTCTACTAGATCTGGGTAAAGTAGATTGGAAATCTCTGGAAAGGGTTCACTGCTGTAGATGCCATTAAGAACATTCATGACTCACTGGAAGAGGTCAAAATATCAGTATTAACAGGGGTTTGGGAGAAGTTGGTTCTAACTTTGATGGATGACTTTGAGGGGTTCCAGATTTAGTGGAGAAAGTTACAGTACACGTAGTGGAAATAGCAAGAGAACTAAAACTAGAAGTTTAGCCTGAAGATGTGACTGAATTGCTGCAATCTCATGATAAAACTTGAATGGATGCAGAGTTGTTTTTTTATTGCTAAGCATAGGAAGTGCTTTCTTGAGAAGGAAACTACTCCTGGCAAGAACGCTATGACGATTGTTGAAATGGTAACAAAAGGTTTAGAACGTTATATGAGCTTAGTTGACAAAGCAGTGACAGGGTTTAAAAGGATTGACTCCAGTTTTGAAAGAGGTTTTATTGTTGCTAAATGCTGACAAACAGAATTGCATGCTATAGAGAAATCATTCATGAATGGGTGAGTAAATCAAGCAGACTTCATTGTGGTCCTATTTTAATAAATTGCCACAGCCACCCCAAGCGTTAGCAGTCACCAACCCCAGTCAACAGCCATGAACAAGAAGGCAAGACCCTCCATCAGCAAAAAGCTTATGACTCTAAAGGCTCAGCTGATGGTTATTATTTTTAGAGATAAAGTATTTTTTTAATTACGTTGTATAAATGATTTCTTTAAACATATTATTACACATTTAATAAACTATATTATAGTGTAGACATAACTTTTATATGTATTGGGAAACCAAAAAATTTGTGTGATTTACTTTATAGGAATATTTACTTTATTCCTGTGGTCTGGAGCCAAACCTATAATATCTCTGAGATATGCTTCTATATGGACTGTATCTACTCTTCATCTTTAAAATACTCCCAGTTTGGTTACTTGGTATAGTCTTATCAAAGGAATTGATAGTTAATTCAAACTAGTAGCCAACATTCATGTTGAATCATTAAACTCTAAAGGAATCCATAATAAAATTAGGATTAAATCATCAAGGATATACAGTGTTACTACTGTTATTTAATATCAACTTGGAAGTTCTAGTCAATGCAACAAAATATGAACATATAAAACTTATAGCTAGGAGAAAAGAGATAATGGATAATACAATAATCTTCTAGGACTGATAAAAGAATGCTCAGTAAGATGCTGGTTTCAAAATAAATATCCTTGCAATTAGAAGATTTAAATATTTAGGAGTGACTCTAATGAAGAAAATTACAAGAATCACTGACATAATATTTAGACATATAGAGACATACTCCTGCATGGCAAGTCTGGTTATCATACATGTAGTTCTGATATTCTTTACAGAAAGAAATTCATAGTTTTATCAAATGTTTTAGAGACCAGGAGTACATAAATGAATGATTTCAAGGTTCATCTAGAAGAACAGAAAGTAGAGAATGGGGATAATTTGAAAGAGAATATGACAAGGTAGAGGGCCCTCCTTAGCATTATGGTGCTGTCATCATATAGGGTGTGGGATTGGTTCAGGAGTCAATCAGTGAAAGAATTGAAGAGTGAGGACAGGCTCTGGAATACATGAAGCTAAGTATATGAAGAAGACACTCCCAGAATGATACCCATACACAGTAGATGATATGAATTATTAAACAATGGTGTTAAGAAAAATATTAGAACAAAAGTATCAAGTTAAGTCTTTATGTTAGACTGTGTATCAAAACATAAATCAAACAAAAGCAAGAGAGAATATAAACAACAAACCTATTGAAAAATAGATGAAACTGTGGTAGAAAATTGAAATAATTTAAGGTTGAAGAAGGACTTTTTGCACAAAGGAAAAAAGTGGAAATAGAAAGATTGAGATATTTCATTATATACAAATTTTACTCCTATGAATATTGAAAATACCATGAAAAGTTAAAAGGCAAATAATACACTGAAGAAAGTATTTGGGACAAATATGGCAAAATATTTTCAGACCATTTATGAAATAAGAAAAAAGATATCTCATTAGAACAATGGATAAGGAACTCACCTAAACCACAAAACTACTAATGACCAAAAACATAAAAAATGTTTCATTTGAATATTCATTTTATAAAGTGTCATTTAAACAAAGGTGAGGTTTTTCTACTTATCAAAGTCACAATTCTTTTAAAGCTCATATTTGCTAGCACAGACTGCAGTGAAACTGGGAGCGCTCTTTTCCTAATGGTGGGTATATGAATTCATACAAGCTTCCCGATAAGTAAATATCTACTCTATATCCACTTCAAGAACTATTCAGTTTAAAGGAAATAATCAGAAATAGGGCCACACATTTGTGTGCAAACGAATTAAAAGCACTGTCATAATAGCAGAAGATTGGAAGCAACCTAAATTTCCAGTAATCTGTGAATGGTTAAATAAGTTAAAGATCCCATAAAGAGGTACTATGCGAATGTTAAAATTCGTATTTTTGAAAAATTATTAATGATAAAATGCTCAAAGTAAACAAGCAAAAAAAAAACCTCAATAGAAGTCATGGAATATATGATCCAAGTTCCATTTCTAAAATGAATTATTATGTAGGTTATTTATTTAATCCATGATTATTATAGCTATAAAAAGCAAAGTTATATTAACAAAAAAATGTATTTTTATAAGTAAAAACACAAGAAAACACCAAAAACAAATTTATCAAATTTTGTAGTATAATTAAGGAGTGTTTGTTTTTCTTCTCTGGATGGCTAGTGTGTGTGTGTGTTTTCTTCAAAAGTCTTGTGTTTTGTAAAATAAATGTAAAGAAAATATAAAATTAATAATCTTCAATTATGGGAGGAAGTGTCTGTCTAGCAAGGATAGAAAATTATTCCATTAAAGCCCCTGTCCAACAAGAAATTATATTTATTTTTGCACTGGATCCTCAGAAAATATAAGCTGTTTTTATTGATCAGACTATGCTAAATAAACCCAATAAATGATAAAGTTTAGTGGAATAGTAAGTTCAGTTAAAGTGAAAAGTGTAAAAATGCAGAGAACAGGGCCATTAAAAATATGCAGAATGAGCAATAGAGAATTGAATGTAAAGAAGACAGACATAGGAGAAGGCAAAAGTTGTGTCTATGGAACCACAGTGAAGAACAGCAGCTAAAGGAGGGGAAACTAAAGCCTCACACACAAGGAAGCGGAAGCAGACACCTCCCTGCATTAGCATCCTCACTGTGTAGATTTTAAACACATTGTTGCTAAGACTTTAAAGTCAAGTTTCATTTGTTCAACTGTAGGTACAAATGAGAAAATAACTTTTTATAGTTGTTCTAAGGACTGGAAGATATTAAGCTAAGGGCCAGATATGGCCTAAGGGACAGAGACATGCAATTAAGCTAGAATTATTGCAACTGCCCAGTGTATTTCAAGTTGTTTGAATAACTTCTCTAATTACCATGTTTCATATATTTATGGAATATTTTATGGTTCTTGGGCCATTTCAAGGCACACAGGGACATACATAGTGCAGTGTGCTTAATTCAGCACTGAAGTCATGAGACAGTGACCTCATGGCCTTAGTTCACTCAAAAATCTTTTAAACAGAGATCTTAACTTTGCTCATAGCTTTCTGTTAATAGTGTAAGAAACCAGCCTAGACATTGCACGAGGCAAATATATTTGAATTATGTGAAAATTATTAAATAAAAGAAATTAAACTATAAGGCTATAGTTAACCTGAACATAATGATTAAATCCTTGCACTGTATTTTATATTATAGGCAATGTTCTCCTGGACTCTACTTTCCTTCAGTTACTGTGGCACCTACCTGCCTAGTTACTCCTCCCTTCCAGAATTTGAACTGGCCCTCTGGTAAGTTGCAGCCTCCTGCAGAATTCCTTTCATTGGGTCACATTTTAATTTATCTTTCTGGATTTTATCAAAGCACGTCTACATAAGAAATTGGAACAAGGAAAAATGGAAGGAATAAAAGTCCTAATCATAAGGCTTAATATAATCAGTACTTTCAGGCAGCAAATTGGCAGGGCAAAAGCTAACAGATTAATTACTGTCTTTCTCATCAGTGTGTTATAATATTTCCTTTGTCAAGTAAAGAATACATGAATAAGTACATAAAGTTTCATCTTTTCCTAAAAGGGTACCTATGAATTATTTTCATTATTTCTACTAATGCTGAAATTAAGATGGTCTTCATATTAGAGCCCAGTTTGAAGTAACTGTTTTTAGGGACATTAAAACAATTAAATGTTCAGAGACTGGAACATTATACTGCATTTCCCAGCTGTATAGGAAATACTTGTGAATAAGACACACGTCTGGTCTTTGCTGGATCACTTCATGTGGTCACCTTCAAAGATGCATTCACTGTTCTATCCATAATATAAACTCCTTTGGGGGGAAATTTGTCTTATTGAGGGGAAATACTTAATATTCTCAATCCAAGAATGATTGTGAATACTTACATACCAGCATTTTTCATGGAAATATGTAACAATCTTGATTCATAGAATAACATTTAGTTTATGCAGAATTTCTTTACTGTTTGTGCAGAAAAATTTTACTATTTACTGGTGGTCTAGTTGTTAAGGCTCCATGTTCCCACTGTAGTGGACACAGGTTTGATTCCTGTTTCGCAACTATGATCCCTCAATCGGCCAAAAAAAAACCCACAACAACTTTCAGTTCAGTTCAGTTCAGTTGCTCAGTCATGTCCGACTCTTTGCGACCTGGTGAATCGCAGCATGCCAGGCCTCCCTGTCCATCACCAACTCCTGGAGTTTACTCAAACTCATGTCCATCGAGTCGGTGATGCCATCCAACCATCTCATCCTCTGTCATCCCCTTCTCCTTCTGCCCCCAATCCCTCCCAGCATCAGAGTCTTTTCCAATGAGTCAACTCTTCACATGAGGTGGCCAAAGTACTGGAGTTTCAGCTTTAGCATCATTCCTTCCAAAGAACACCCAGGACTGATCTCCTTTAGAATGGACTGGTTGGATCTCCTTGCAGTCCAAGGGACTCTCAAGAGTCTTCTCCAACACCACAGTTCAAAAGCATCAATTCTTCGGTGCTCAGCTTTCTTCACAGTCCAGCTCTCACATCCATACATTACCACTGGAAAAATCATAGCCTTGACTAGATGGACCTTTGTTGGCAAAGTAATGTCCCTGCTTTTGAATATGCTATCTAGGTTGGTCATATCTTTCCTTCCAAGGAGTAAGTGTCTTTTAATTTCATGGCTGCAATCACCATCTACAGTGATTTTGGAGCCCCCAAAAATAAAGTCTGACACTGTTTCCACTGTTTCCCCATCTATTTGCCATGAAGTGATGGGACAAGATGCCATGATCTTTGTTTTCTGAATGTTGAGCTTTAAGCCAACTTTTTCACTCTCCTCTTTCACTTTCATCAAGAGGTTCTTCAGTTCCTCTTCATTTTCTGCCATAAGGGTAGTGTCATCTGCATATCTGAGGTTATTGGTATTTCTCCCGGCAATCTTGATTCCAGCTTGTGCTTCTTCCAGCCCTTTACTGAGATATAATTGATGTATAATTCACTGTATGTATGTATATATATATGTGTGTGTATATATATATATATAAACAACTTTATATGTATATAAACAACTTGATAACTTTTGACTTACCCATAAAAGCATCACTATAATTGGGATAATGAATATATCCATCATCTCCAGAAGTTTTTCTGTGCTCCTTCAGGTCCTTCCTTATTGGCTCTCACCACACATACCCGTACACCACTGAAGCCCTGCCCCTCACTCCCAGGGAATCACTGATGTGCTTATTCACATTCTGGGTTAGTTTGCATTTTCAAGAATTACACATACATTATATACTCTTTCTTTGGGGTCTGGCTTCTTCCATGCAGCACAATTATTTTCTAATTCTCCCATGCTGCTGTGTTTTAGTTGTTGATTCCTTTCTATTCCATGGTATGGATATATATCACAGTTTATTTACCCACTCACCTTTTGATGGCTGTATTAGTTTGCTAGGGTTGCCATTAACAAAGTACCACAAACTGAGTGGCTTAAACACAGAAATTTATTGTCTCAGTTCTGGAGGCCAGAAGTCTGAGATCAAGTGTCAGCAGGATTGATTCCTGCTGAGCTACGATGGAGAATCTGTTCCTGATTGTGAATAACTGTCCTTGTGTTCACATGGTGTTCTCCTTCTGTGTGTATCTGTCTCTTAATTTCCCTTTTTATAAGGATACTAATCATACTGGAGTAGGTCCACATTAAATTACTTCATTTCATTTCATAAAGACCCTACTTCCAAATACAGTCACATTCTGAGATACTGAGAGTGAGGACATCAACCTACAAATTTTGAGGGACAAAATTCAATTCCTAGCAATACTTAAAGGATGAGCTTTGTGATGAGGCAAAGGAAGAGGATTCCAAGCAGAGGAAAGGCATATGCAGAAGCCATGAGGTCAGAAAAATTTGAAGATCTAATTAAGCAATCATAATGATGTGAACAAGAGATCAGCTATGAGAGGCAAGCACAGGAACAGTCTGAGGCCAGCTCATGATCAGCCCTAAGAATAAGTGCACTGCAGTTTATCCTCCAGTCTATCAGCATGGACTGTGATAGCCCTTAGAGTCATTTGAGCATTCTGAGACAGGAAATATGTTTATATTTCTGCAGGAGGGTCTTAAGGAAAGCCCACAGTATAGCCAAATTTGATGTCAAATCAGAGAAGGTGATCCAATAAGACATGAGAACACTTGGTAAAATAAAAGCATGGTATTATTCATGTTAGTGAAGCAAAGTATCAGCTATGTCTTCATTGCTGACTCTTGTCTCCATCAGAGACCATAGTCACAGGCCTCGGGGCTGTTCTGTAAGTAGAGGTTGAAGAAATCTTGAAGGGTCTTCACATCGGTGGGGAGGGATGATACTATGGGATCATTCTTCATGGATGCCATCCAGAGCTTTAGATTTGGAGTGTGGTCTACACACCTGCAGGATTTGGAAAGAATGGAGGGATGAATAAGGCTAAGTAGGAAGGCATTGCAAATGCTCCTGTAACTTGCCAGTTTCATATTGTTTTCCTCTAATCTTTTCAAGTAGTCCTTTAGAAATATTTCTTTAAGATATGCATAACCATAAAATAAGAGATTTGGAAGATATTGTAGAGGTCCTTGTTTTGTGGAAGAGGAATCTAAAACTAGAGTGAAGTGAATTGCTCAGTTAACCTAAGAACTTGTCCAAACTGAGAGACTGATATTTTTTTTAAATGAGAAAGTGAAAGACGACCAAGAACATTACATATTTATTACTCTCTGGTCAGATTGTGACTAATGGTAACTGTAAGCTCTAGGAAGTAGGAGTAAGCTAAGGTGGCTGCTAAACTTCAAAACATGGAGTTTGGATAACAGTGAGGGACTCTTGCTGGTAAATGGGAGGTGGCATTAGTCACACAATCCTGCCTGACGTCATTATGAAAATGTATATCCTTATGGATTTTTAACCAAGAGGGAAGGAGTAAATCATTTTTCAAATATTTTACTACCTGTCACAGAACTCCCCACCCTTGCCCACCCCCAGAGATGGGAGAAAATTGTGAGTATAGGTATAGGACATGCCCTGGAAAGTCAAAGTATCCTTCTGTTGGCTGCTCCCATTAATCTACTTGATGAGATACATTAATTTTGTCCATAAAAAGGTTAGTGTATACAATTCCAGTTATCATTATCTTAAATTATGCAAAAAAATATTCAAATGTCTTACTCATTTAACTCCAAGGCTTCTAGCCATTCAAACCAGGGCCAGATGAGGTAATCAATCATAGAAAGAGAACTGCCACCAAAGAAGGTTGTCTTCTTATTAGTCAGAACCTGAACATTAAACAGCATAAGAATACTTCTTATTTCTGCATCTGGTAAGGCAAGTCAAGTAAGTGACAGTAGCAACTTTTGCCCTGACATAGTCAAGTTGGGGTTTGTCTGATTAGTTTAAGCTTTAGAATCTCTTGGTTTGGGATAACGCAAAACAGTCTATTTTACTGGAAAGGGGAAAAAAGTAAAACAAGCCACAGAATACAAGATCTTTGCAATACACATACCCAACAAAGGACTGGTATTCAGAATATAGAAAGAACTCCTGGGAATCAATAAGAAAGAGGCAAACAATTCATCAGAAAATTGGGCAAGACTTGAATTTCACAAATGAGAAGTTCCAAATGGCCAATAATCATTTGAAAAAGTGCTCAGCTACATGAGTCATTCAGGAAATGCAAATTAAAATGAAAATGTCATACCACTTCACATCCATCAGAATGGCTAAAAGGAATAAGATGAAGTTAGTAACTCTGTAGACCCACTGCTGACAGGAGTATAAATTGGTTTAGCCTTTTTTTTTTTTAACATTGTCTCCTAAAGCGGAGTGCATGCATACTCTATAACCCAGTAATTCTACTTTTTGAAAATGTGAACATATAGTCACTAAACCATAGGTATAAGAATGTTCATCACAGCACTATTTTATAACCCCAAATTGGAAATGTTTACTGTCCATTAGGACTAAAATGAATAAATTGTGCAGTAGTCATACATTGCCTGGAGAATCCCAGGGACAGAGGAGGCCGTCTATGGGGTTGCACAGAGTCGGACACGACTGAAGCGACTTAGCAGCAGCAGCAGCAGCAGCAGCATACATTGGAACACTATACAAAGTATAGGAATGAACTAACTACACGCAATATAGATGAACTTCAGAAACTTGATATTATATGAAAGACGTCAGACCCCAAAGAGTGAATATTATGATTCCATTTGTATGAAGTACAAAAATCATTCAAAACTAATATTCTCTTTCTTGATACGGGTGCCAGTTTCATGGTTGTGTTTACTTTGTAAATTCATCAAGCTATACTCTTACGCTTTGGGTAAATCTCTGCATATAATACTTCAGTAGAAAAGTTTACTTAAAATATATTGGAAATAACTAGATTAATTATTAAACAGATGCCAAGTAAAATTCTTTGAAAACAAAGCACAAAAGTGTATGCCTGAAATTTAAGAAGGTGAATTGGTATTATGGTTTTACAAAGAAAAGAACTGAGATTATTGTCTAGCTAATTAACACCAAACCATTTTGCCATTTACAAGATATCCATAGTTTTTTTTCAGGGCCCTTATAATATTCTGCATTGTAAACAGGTTGTTTATACCTACCTGAGTATGTTTTTGGTCTACCACCAAATTAACCGTCTGCATAGTATGAACTGCCTCTCACTTTCTACCTCCCATACTGTTCAGCAGAGTACCTTGAATTATTAGGTACTTAGAATGCTACAATGAATCAATATTGTTTGGGACTGTCCTTAAAACTGTAGTGACTGGTAATTGTATTGTGCATAATAAAGTAAGTATAGTTTCAGTCAGAAGGAAATAACCTCTCAGCAGCCTGAAACATGGAAATGTATTAGTCCTTAACTGGGAGTCTATAAGCACAGATGGGAAGAAACTTATATGCCTCCCAACTAACCCCAAATTTAGCAGGAAGTGTATGGATTTTCTACTGCTCAAAGGGTCAGCACCCTCAGCCTCCACACTGTTCAGGGCCAACTATAGTTGTACACAGAGATTTTTTGAAATCAGGAAACATGATCATCTTCATGTCCATATATACGAAAACTTAGATGAAATGGACAATTTTCAGTAAAAATAGAAATTACCAAAATTGATTTAAGAAAAAATACAACACCCCCCCAAATTAATCACCATTAAAAATTGAACTCTACCCACATAAAAGACACCAGACTCAAATATTTTACAGAAATAGCCAAAAGATATCAAATGGTTTCAGAGCTTAGACATCCAGAGAAAGTAACAACTCATTTTATGAGGTGAGAATATCCTTGATATATAAAAGCAAATAAAGATACTATTAGAACAAAGTAATCTATTATATAAACAAATACGCAAATATTCTTTAAATATTAACTAATTTTAGAATATATATGAAAACCATTTAAAACAATTAGGTTTTATCCCAGTAATACTAGCATAGTTCAACACCAGAAAAATCTGTTAGTTATACTATACTCTTCAGTTTAAAGGGAAAAATTTTTTATGAACATTTGAAAAAATGTAATAGGAACAGACAAAGCATTCAATAAAATCGAACACTCATTCATGGCTTAAAAAAAAAAAAAAAAACAGCAAACTTCAAGACTCAGTTGGTAAAGAATCTGCCTGCAGTGCAGGAGACCCAGGTTTGATCCCTGGGTTGGGAAGATTCCCTGGAGAAGGAAATGGCAACCCACTCGAGTAGTCTTGCCTGGAGAATCCCATGGACAGAGGAGCCTGGCAGGCTACAGTCCATGGGGTCGCAAGAGTTGGACACAACTTAGTGACTAAAGAGAGAGAGAGTAATAGAACTTTCTTAATGGAAAAAAAAAAAAAAAAAACCGGTTTCTGAAATAATCTACAGCAAAATTCATACTTACTGATAAAAGCCTGCATTTCCATATGAAACAGGAACTGTGTCTTCCCTCAGTAAAAACCTAACGCTCAGTGTGAATGGAAGAGGAATTCTCGTGTAAAGGTCCAAATGGCAGTTCTTCTGCAAAGCAGGTAAACCATATCTGGGTTTCCCCAAGTGTCTGTCTAATTCATGGCATCTCTTTGTGGTGGGGAATGTTTATTATATAATAATAAGTAGAAAAAAGAACATGAATGATTTATGCTCTGATTATGGTTAGGATCTGATAGAGTGCCTGATGAACTATGGAATGAGGTTCGTGACATTGTACAGGAGACAGGGATCAAGACCATCCCCATGAAAAAGAAATGCAAAAAAGCAAAATGGCTGTCTGGGGAGGCCTTACAAATAGCTGTGAAAAGAAAAGAGGCGAAAAGCAAAGGAGAAAAGGAAAGATATAAGCATCTGAATGCAGAGTTCCAAAGAATAGCAAGAAGAGATAAGAAAGCCTTCTTCAGCAATCAATGTAAAGAAATAGAGGAAAACAACAGAACGGGAAAGACTAGAGATCTCTTCAAGAAAACTAGAGATACCAGGGAACATTTCATGCAAAGATGGGCTCGATGAAGGACAGAAATGGTATGGACCTAACAGAAGCAGAAGATATTAAGAAGAGATGGCAAGAATACACAGAAGAACTATACAAAAAAGATCTTCATGACCCAGATAATCACGATGCTGTGATCACTGACCTAGAGCCAGACATCCTGGAATGTGAAGTCAAGTTGGCCTTAGAAAGCATCACTACGAACAAAGCTAGTGGAGGTGATGGAATTCCAGTTGAGCTATTCCAAATCCTGAAAGATGATGCTGTGAAAGTGCTGCACTCAATATGCCAGCAAATTTGGAAAACTCAGCAGTGGCCACGGACTGGAAAAGGTCAGTTTTCATTCCAATCCCAAAGAAAGGCAATGCCAAAGAATGCTCAAACTACCGCACAATTGCACTCATCTCACACGCTAGTAAAGTAATGCTCAAAATTCTCCAAGCCAGGCTTCAGCAATATGTGAACCGTGAACTTCCTGATGTTCAAGCTGGTTTTAGAAAAGGCAGAGGAACCAGAGATCAAATTGCCAACATCCGCTGGATCATGGAAAAGGCAAGAAAGTTCCAGAAAAACATCTATTTCTGCTTTATTGACTATGCCAAAGCCTTTGACTGTGTGGATCACAATAAACTGTGGAAATTCTGAAAGAGATAGGAATACCAGACCACCTGACCTGCCTCTTGAGAAATTTGTATGCAGGTCAGGAAGCAACAGTTAGAATTGGACATGGAACAACAGACTGGTTCCAAATAGGAAAAGGAGTACGTCAAGGCTGTATATTGTCACCCTGTTTATTTAACTTATATGTAGAGTACATCATGAGAAACGCTGGACTGGAAGAAACACAAGCTGGAATCAAGATTGCCGGGAGAAGTATCAATAACCTCAGATATGCAGATGACACCACCCTTATGGCAGAAAGTGAAGAGGAACTAAAAAGCCTCTTGATGAAAGTGAAAGTGGAGAGTGAAAAAGTTGGCTTAAAGCTCAACATTCAGAAAACGAAGATCATGGCAACCGGTCCCATCACTTCATGGGAAATAGATGGGGAAACAGTGGAAACAGTGTCAGACTTTATTTTTCTGGGCTCCAAAATCACTGCAGATGGCGATTGTAGCCATGAAATTAAAAGACACTTACTCCTTGGAAGGAAAGTTATGACCAAACTAGACAGCATATTAAAAAGCAGAGACATTACTTTGCCAAGAAAGGTCCATCTAGTCAAGGCTATGGTTTTTCCAGTGGTCATGTATGGATATGAGAGTTGGACTACAAAGAAAGCTGAGCACTGAAGAATTGATGCTTTTGAACTGTGGTGTTGGAGAAGACTCTTGAGAGTCCCTTGGACTGCAGGGAGATCCAACCAGTCCATTCTGAAGGAGATCAGCCCTGGGATTTCTTTGGAAGGAATGATGCTAAAGCTGAAACTCCAGTACTTCGGCCACCTCATGTGAAGAGCTGACTCATTGGAAAAGACCTGATGCTGGGAGGGATTGGGGGCAGGAGGAGAAGGGGATGACAGAGGACGAGATGGCTGGATGGCATCACTGACTTGATGGACACGAGTCTCAGTGAACTCCGGGAGTTGGTGATGGACAGGGAAGCCTGGCGTGCTGCAATTCATGGGGTTGCAAAGAGTCAGACACAACTGAGCGACTGATCTGATCTGAATGTTTAAAAATATACATAGAACAAGCATAGAAAAATTAAAACAGGTGACAAATTGTGGAAATGTGGGTGACATTTTTCCTTGATATTTTAATGTCAGTGCAATAAAATGTTCTAAAAGCAAGTCCATGACAAAACATTTTTAGGTGTTGTCATTTATATCCTAAACACAGCAGCTTATAGCTATCTGTTGTAAACTAAAATTTCCTTTTTGGTGTTATTGCTAATTACCTTAAAGTGATTTTGGAGATGGGAATATTAAAAAAAAAGAATAGAAGAAAAAATGGATACCATGTATTACTCCCATAAAATCAAGAAGGGGTTGATTACCTCCTCCAGCTTGCTGAATTCTTTATGCAGTTCTTCTTTTAGGCCAGAGCAATCTTCCTTATTTTGCTTTCTAAGAAAGCTTACCATCAAAGATGGTACCTAGACAGAGAAAAATTTCTTAGTTTATCAGTGTGAAGCTAACGATATCAGCCCCTTCATATAAAAGCACCACAGAACCCTTATAGTCCCAGAGTCAGGGTGTTCTGGAAACTTTAGTTTCTGTACTCACAGAGGTCAGGTACTGATCTTAAAAACAGTTTTGTGGCCTAAGATGCTGTAAGAGTCAAGATTTTATAAGGAACTATTAGGAGAAGCCATCTTGTTGAGTTTGAGTCAAACATATCTTGAAAGGACACTGATAGAATTGTTGCTCATTGAATTGTTGAGAGGCGGAACAAACAGGTCTGGAACTGAACTGGACCATTCCAAAATCATGGTGGAAACGGACCTGATGGGAAGCATTCTTTGCCACCAGTGAATTGAGCACTCAGTGCTACAGTTTGTGCCCCTGCCAGATGCTGGACTATAAGGTTAGTGATGCCAGGCTGGAATTGAATCTTGCAATCACCCCAGCTCCTGAAAGCCAGGAGCTCTGCTACCAGCCACTCTCATCAGCAGAACCGGTGCCCCAGCCCATGCCTACTTCTCCACATGTCTCATTTCTGAACTGAACCCTAGCATGTGTGCATGTGAGAGGAAGAGCGTAGATCCCAGGCCTTGGCACGAGCTGCAAAGAGAGCTGGGAAGGAGATTTTCCTGATCTCTACCTTGGGACAAGCATGAGAAGACAGCTCAAAGTGGCTGACAACCTGAAGACTTGACAGGTGTAGCAGCAGATGCTTTAATGCTTGTGGTGGAGGTGTTTGTGTTTTAATGCTCAGTCTTTGGTATTGTCTCACTGCAAGAGACAGAAATCCACTTGTCCCAGTGTAAGTAAACAGGCCCTTGTAAAAGTACAGGAGAATGTCCAGAAAGCCTATCCATGTTGGTACAGCTTGCCTTCATTGGAACTGAAGGTTTGCAGGCAGCCTTTCCTTCCACATTTCCATCTGGGTCTGGATGGTCTTTCATCTCTGCTTCTCCTTGAATGTCTGCTTCATATTATTTGCCAAATGTCAGTTCCCTTTGCAATGTTCTTAACCTCTGCTTTGCTAAAAATTCTTTTTGTGTGTGTCTTTGGTTTGTTAGGTCTCCAGTGATATAAACGTACAGCTCCAAAATCTCAACACCTTTATTGTCTTAGTTTGTGTCTCATTCCCAAGTTCTCAGGAAAATAATTATTGGTCTGGGGTACGGCTGGGGGCGTTTCTGGCTTCCTGAGCTGTGGTCAGGAGGATGGGGTCATGCGGTACTTAAGCCCACCTCTTCTCTGAGTGTGAGCAGGGAAGAAACGGTGGGCGTCTCCAGCTGTTAGCGCCTTTTCTTTCTAGACAGTACAAGGAATCTCAGTATTATGATTCTTTAATTCTCCAATATCTTTCTTGTAAACACCATATCCCCTGTCTATCATCTTCGACAGTGGAAATCTCTAGCATTCTTTCACTGTCATTCTGCTAAGCCAGCCAACTCCCTCTTCCTTCCCCACTGGTTTTTCCCTTTTCAGTGTTTCCTTAGACAATATGTTCTCCCTACAAGTCTCACTTTGTAGATTTTTTTTTCACCATTTCTTTCCCTAGAGACAAGATGTTTCCTATTATGCTGACATATATCCTGATGAACTAACAGAATTATACAGACATTATATAGATATAACCTGATGCGGCTATTCACATTGTCTGCTCTTGGTCATTTCTTTTTTGATACTAACTGTTTGAACTAATCTAACTGTTTGAATTAATACTGATGCTAGTTCAAACACAGGAAGTTCTCTACAGGAATGCCATTACTCAGCCCATAAGGAGCTGTTGCCAACACGCAGGAGATGCCCACAGATAAACACTGAGGCTAGAAGAACAAGAGCCAACACTGAGTATTCACCATGTATTGGACTTCAGGTGTTTTATATTAACCGATTTTTTTCAGTGGCACAGGAACCCTTATTATACTCATTTTATACATGAGCTGAGGTACAGAGGTAAATAATAAATAACTTGCTTAGAGTCACACAGCTAAGGAGTGGCAGGGCTGGTGACAAGCCTAGGCAGTGAGCCAGCAGTAATGGAAACACGGCTCTCATCCTCAGAAGCTCACAGCCCTGGTACAACACACAGGCATACAACTTACGTACAAGTCAGCAGTCCCCACAGACGGAAGTTAGCACATGTGGGAACACAGAGCTGGGTACTAACAAGCTTCTGGAAGACAGCAGTCTCCAGACAGGTACAGTGGTTCCTTAGTGTTTGCTGGGGGTGGCACGGTTGGGGTGGAAGTGGGGGTTGGGTTCCAGGACACCCTGCCCCCAGATAGGAAAATCTGAATGCTCAACCCCCTTATATAAATCGGCATAGTATAGTCAGCCCTCAGCCTCTATGATTCCACTCATACAGGAGTGCAGACTGCACAAAAGAGAACCTGAGACAACCAGGCAAAGTGAGAAGGGGGAAGAGTCTTCTAGAAAGACTAGAGCAGAAGGTAGCAAGTCTGGGAAAAACTTCAGCATGACAAGAATATAAAGTGTTAGGAAAGTAAAAAGGATTCAGATCATGAAAGGGTGCGCGGGACATGTCAGAGCCGGCAAGACCATAATCCTGTTTCTTTCCCTTCCAAATCACTGAACCTAGAGTGATAGCACTGATTCAGCTTTAAAAACAAAGACATTTTCAATAGGAGCTGAAATTGCTTAAACACGCACCTTAGAAAAGGACTCAAAGACCATCTTTTGGCAAGCTTTCTCATAGGGGTCGCCTGGCAACAGCTTCTTCCCTGGATATGCTTCATCCAGGTACTCACAAGTGATGGCAGATTCATAGATCAACTGACCCAGACTGGTTTCCAGAACCGGCACTAGGCCTAAGGGATTCTTCTTGAAAAACCACTCAGGCTTATTTTTCAGGTTGATGTTGATGACTTCATGCCTGAAAAACACATAAAAGACAGTGAAGACAGTAACATTTTTCTTGTATTCCTGAATAAAATGTCAACGGTCTCATCACCCACTTAGCTGATCAGACCCCAAAATTTGGAGTCAGTGTGGCCTTGATTCCTTCCCCCTGCCCCCTCTTCCTCAAATCGCATGGATCAGCAAGACCTGTCAGCTAGACCTTCAAATCACAGTCTGGCTTCATCTGCTTCTCAGCTTTAACACTGCCACCTCGTCCAAGACATCATCTGCCACCTGGACCTCTACGGTAGTCCCACTGGCCCGTCTGCTTCCACTATGGCCTCCCTACAGTCAGTCACTCTACTCGAGTGCCTGTGTACTCAGCTGCTAAGTCGTGTCAAATCTTTGCAACCCCATGGCCATGGACTGTAGCCCACCAGGCTCCACTGTCTATGGGATTTCCCAGGTAAGAATACTGGAGTGGGTTACCTTTTCCTTCTCCAGGGGATCTTCCAGACACAGGGACTGAACCGGTATCTCCTACATTGGCAGGTGAATTCTTTACCACTGAGCCACCTGAGAAGTCCCCACTCTCCATATACAAAGGTAAGTTGAATGAGGCCACCCTCCTGCTTATTTACAATTGCTCCTCACTGCAATGCGGATAAACTCTGAACCCCTTTTTATGCCATGTGATCTGGCCCTAGGTTACCTGTCACATCTGTTTCCTATGACTTTTGCTTTGGTCATTATGATCTGACCACACTGGCCTTTTTTATATCTCTTGAATTACTTTCTTCATTGAACTTAAGATATGCATCTGAAATTACTTTGCTAACTTAATTACATATTTGTTATGTCACCTCCTTAGAATGTAAGCTCCATGAAAGCAGTGATCTGCTTGTGTGTCTTGGTCATATTCATAAACAAACATGTAAATGAGCAAAGTTTTAAATAGATTCAAATGGTATGAAGATATATAAACATTTTTAGATAGGTACTCAACACACATTGGTTGAATAAATAAGTGGAAATTCTTCAAGATTGTCAATTAGATATTCCATTTGGGACTAAAAATATCTGAGCTAACTAATTGAGTTTGTTCAGGTCTCACTACATGAGAATCAACATGGTATTAATAAAATTCAGTTTCTTTTGCTAATCCAAATAGAAAGTTCATCAATTTTTACAAGAATATTAAGGAATCCAAAAAATTCATCCACAAAATAAGCTTTCAGATTAAATTTCCATGCATTGATTTTTTTTTAAATGGCATATGAGTAAATTACACTAAATAAACCCATAAAGAAGAAACAGGTGAAGTCCGAACTATATTGATTGTTTTTAGATCTGATTTCTGTCCTGCCTGAAAGATTTAGGGGAAACAAGAGGAAGGGAAGGTTCATATAATTGTTAAAGTCAGGTCTCAGGTCCATATCATTGTCAAAGCTGGAAAAGTGTTAATAGAACCAATTAGTTACTCAGAAATAATACACCCCAACGTCTTTTGTTCCTTTATCCCCATCCACCTGAGTAGCTACAAAATCATTTAGCTTGAGGATTAAATACACAATCCTACCCTCTCTCCCACAGAAAGAAAGGAATAGCCAGAACGAACAGTGGCGTTTGTGTGTATGTATTAAAGGGTTTGTCTGCTGACAGATTACTGTACACTCATATACAAGCCACTGCAAGAATAATGAGGCTCTCTGCCAAGGAATTATCAAGATTTCTGAAATTTCATACTATGAAAAGAAAAGGTAAATTCTGGGTTTTTGTAATAAACAAGGTTCTCAGAACACATGCATTTTGGTAATCTGGCACGATGAGCCAACAGGGTAACATACCTGCTGCAGCAAGTTGGAAGATGTGCCTTTCAGAGAAAACCAGGCTTTAGTAGATTCTATAATGATCCAACCAGTCAATCCTAAAGGAAATCAGTCCTAAATATTCATTGGAAGGATTGATGGTGAAGCTGAAGCTCCAGTACTTTGGCCACCTGATGTGAAGAACTGACTCATTGGAAAAGACCCTGATACTGGGAAAGATTGAAGGCAGGAGAAGGGGACGACAGTGGATGAGATGGTTGGATGGCATCACTGATGCCACGGACATGAGTTTGAGTAGGCTCTGGGCGTTGGTGATGGATAGGGAAGCCTAGCACGCTGCAGTCCATGGGGTCGCAAAGTTGGACACAACCGAGCGACTGGACTGAACTGCTAATGCTGTACAGTCAGCGTGCATGCATGCTAAGTCGCTTCAGTCATGTCTGACTCTTTGCAAGCCTAAGGACTGTAGCCCGCCAGGCTTCTCTGTCCATAGGGATTCTCCAGGCAAGAATATGGAGTGGGTTGCCGTGCCCTCCTCCAGAGGATCTTCCTGACTAAGGGATCGAATCCGTATCTCTTAAGTTTCCTACATTGGCAGGCAGTTTCTTTATCACTAATGCCACCTGAGAAGCCCCATAGTAAAGTCAGCTACCTCTCTAATCAAAGTCCCCTGGGACTAAAAACTAATCCATGAACATAGTAGACCTCTGTTGTCTGCACTGCCCAGCAGCTGTTACCACCCTTCACCCCCTATCACACATTTTTATAGTAAATCAATCCCGTTTCCCTTTGGAAAACTGTGCCAGTAAGATAGGGTTGTTTTCAACTTAGAAGTCCAGAGGGGCACTCACCCAGGACTTGGTGCCCTCAAATCCAGCTGTGTCTTAATGCTGAATTTTTCTTTTTAAAAAAATTAATTTAATTTTTGGTTGCACTGAGTCTTTGTTGCTGTGCAAAGGCTTTCTCTAGTTGTGGAGAGTGGGAGTTACACTCTAGTTTTGGAGTTACACTCTAGATTCTTCAATTGTATGAGCACAAGATATGTCTTTTTTCAATCCAACTGAATTGGATATCTGTTAATTGCAATAAGAGATTCTAATACAGTAAATATTATGATATTTAGATAAGACAATGTTTTGATAAGTGTTACTAAATGTTGAATATTTTGCTATGTGTTCAGAATCAGTTTCACCCAGAATATGATGGAAATCTTACTGCAGTGATGACTAATTGATAAATAATGTGTTTTTTTTACCCTTTGGAATATATCTTACTTTTTTTAGGGAAAAGGAATTGCCTGCTTAATTCTCCCCCTAGAAGACTAAAAGTAGTTTATACATTCTAAGCATATAGATAGAAAATTTCTTTGGAATGGAAACTATCTCTTAAAACTTCCACACCACATATATCTAATGTTTGTTCAACAGATTCCAAAGGTCACTCTAAGGGAGAAGGTTCCAGTGGCTCTTCAGTGTCAGAGAAAAGCCAATGACTTGCAGATTTCTTGTGGAAAACGCCTATGTCAATAACCTTGCTGTGTGGCTTCCCCAAAGCATGAATTTTTAGGCATAGACACTTTATTTGCTTCAACCAATAACCCAAACTATAGAAATATGCACAGTACAATTAACTCAGTACTCTACCCAGAGTCAAGGCCGGGACTCTGGACTGGGATATAGGGCAATATAGCAAGACTCAGGGATCTGCCAGAGCTCAAATAGCTGGCCTTCCTCAGCAGCTGGTTCATGGCCAAATCGGGGAGCAGCCCCCTCCATGGTCCTCACCGGATTCCCTTGGCCCTCAGGACCAGGAGCGTCCTCTTGGCGTAAGGACAGAACCTCATGCTGTAGACACGGATCAGGCCCTCGGGGACGGGCCCTGGGGGCGCGCTTCCTGCGGGGAGAACCGGACGCAGTTACAACCCAGAGAGTGGCAGGGACCCCCAGCCTCCAGCTGTTCCCCGGACCCAGCGGTGGAGAGGTCCCGCGCGCTGCGGCCCCGGCCTCTTTCCCCGGGCGGGTGCCTTCCCAGGAGGTTCAGCCGCACGCCGACCCGCGGCCGAGGGTCGCCCAGATCCCCGCTGCAGATCGCGGAGGGCAGCCTCACCCTTCCCCAGGCTTCTGACCGTTCCTCCGGACATTGCAGCGCAGCACAGGCCGAGCTCCCAATGGAGTTTAAAGTTCAACCAGGAAGTCGGTCGCGCCTCCCCTATTTTTCTCAGAAGTGCCAGGCTGGGGCAGCCGTCAGCCCGCCCTGGGCTGTGTGCGCAGGGACCCGCGCTGCCCGGGCGCTGAAAGGAAATCTGAGCGCAGAGACCCTTGGGCGACCCGACCCAGCGCGCAGGCGGATTCCCCACCCTCTCCAAGAAGGAAGACCCAACTACCGCAGCCTGGGCGCCTGGAGGGAGATCACAGCCGATATTCCCACTGCAGGCGCCTTTGCAGTACATGTGAAAACTGGAGTCTTAAATTCACCCTCTCTGAGCCTGTTTCTTCTGCAGTATGGTTGTTGGAAGGATTCTATTTTTACTAAGTTCTTAATACATAGTAGGAACTCAATAAATTGAGGTTTATTATGACTACTATAAAACGGATCAATTACAGGAAAATAAGTAGATACTCTCTGTTGCAACTGCTTACCTTTACTGTAAAAACTTTGATTATTTACATCTTTCTATCCAGAGAAATGATGCTCACATGTTGCTTTCTCAATTTTCTTGTACACATTGCCTTTCACAAAAAGCAAATACTTGTCTAATACACAGAAGGTCATTGATACGTGTACTTAATAAATGGAGTAATTTCCAATATGCTGTATAATCTTTTTCCATGTTTAAAGATCCTAGAAAACCTACTTCATGGGTGAATATTTTAGCGAGATGAGAAAAGTCATCTTTCAGATATCACAGAGCTTGGCTACAACCCAAGAAAAGCTGAGAAGCTGGGAGTGAGATGAATTCTTCTTGGAAAATAAATGTCCTTTGTTGTTGTTTTGTTTTCCTGTGGATGGTTCTGGACAGGTTTTGGGTTTTAGAGCTCCATAAACTCGAATAGACCTTTGCTCTTTTGGCCTTTAAGACAAGCTGAGATCTACAAAGGGATAAAACCTCAAGGTGAGGATTAGGCTTAATCTGTCCAGGACTGGTCTAGTGATGATGGGATGGAGATTTGCAAGGAAAGAAAGTTGAAAGAGCTAAAATGGGTTTAGGAGGATTGCAGGCTTCCTAAAAATAGTGAAACACACTGCTTATCATCTTTGGAAGCTCAGGGCTGCTCCTTGCATCACTGATTAGATTAAAAAATTATGGGTCTTAGATTTTATTTCTAATATCAAAAATCATTCACAGTGAGAACTCACCCATTTTCCTCAATTGTCCCTCCAAGTCCATTTTCTGGGATAGTCTGTCTTTCACCTCCAGACTAAGAAAGAAAGAGCACTCCTCTTCCTGTGATCTGCACGGTGTAGAGGTCACGGCATCTCCACCTGAATACCAGCCACAGATATTCCCCAGAAACCCAGTTAGAGACCTCCATTTTCATCTAAAACCCAGTCAGATTGCAGAGAGTAAGACATGCTTTTCCAATGCTTTTTCAATTTGATTTTGTTCAGTTTCTCCTTTGCTCTAGCAAAGGGCAGGTTCGACTTCCCAGGTCATGGCTGATTCCAGCCCAGATCAGTATCTCTTTCCTAGAGTTCACACTTCTTCTCACCTTCTGCCTCACCTACCTGCCATTTACTCTGGGAGCAGTAGCAAGATTTGCCTCTTCACCTTCTTTTCTAATGATGGCTTTAAAATGCTCAAGTTGTAGTTAAAGGAATATTGTGTTTTCTGGGGGTGGCGTGGGGGTGTAGGGAGGGCTTGATGGAACACAAATAAGTCAACTAGTGAGGGAGTGGCAACATAAACTATCCCGAGCTTAAGAAGTACTTGAGAAGAAAGTTTGACTGTTGTCCAAGCCACTTCTCTCTATGGCTCAGCAATGTGGGATTTTGTCAGCCAATCAGTGCAGACCTTTAACACCAAGCACCACCTGTGTTTGGCACTCACATTTCAGCAAAGAAATTCTTCAGAGCAGAAACACATAGCTCCACTCCTTCCTCATCCCACGTCAGCAAAGTGCATCACCATCTCTGATTGTGATAATCAGACTCCCAGGAGCATCCTGGATTCTTCCTTCTCTCTTACCCCTATTTATCAATCCATCACCAAAGCCCATAGCTGTTGTTGTTATTGTTTTTCATATTTATGTATTTGGCTGTGCCAGGTCTCAGTTGCAGCATGTGGGATCTTTGATCTTCACTGTGGCATGTGGGGTCTTCAGTTGTGGCTTACAAACTCTGAGATGCAGCATGTGGGGTTAGTTCCCTGACTAGGGACCAAACCCAGGTCCCCTGCACTAGGAACAGTCTTCTTCACTGGACCACCAGGGAAGTCCTGATATAGGTTTTTACCTTTAAAATATTTTTAACACATTGCCTCCTCAATGGCTTTCAACTGGGGGTGATTTTGCCCCCCCCCTCAACGGAACATTTGACAATATCCACAGACATTTAAAAAAATTATCTTACTTACTTATTTTTGGCTGTGCTGGATCTTTGCTGCTGTGCAAGCTTTTCTCTAGTTGCAACAAGTGGGAGCTGCTCTCTAGTTTCAGTACACGGGTTTCTCATTGAGGTGGCTTCTGTTGCCGAGCTCGTACTCCAAGGTGTTGAGGCTTCAGTAATTGTCACACATGGGCTCAGTAGTTGGTGCTCCCTGGCTTAGTTGCTCTGAAGCATGTGGGATCTTCCCTGATGAGGGATCAAACCCATTTCTCTTGCATTGGCAAGTGGATTCTTTACCACTGAGTCACCAGGGAAGTCCCTATAGACATTTTTGATTGTCACAACAGTAGAGGTGCCCTAACAGGGATGCTGCTAAACATCCTGCAGTGAGACTCACCCCCATATCCAGTCCCAGATGCCAGTAGTGCTCAGCTTGACAACCCTGCTTTGCTTCCCTTGTTAGAATCATGAAATCAACTCCTAACAGATCTTCCTATTTCTATTCTCCTCACTCTCCTACCCAATTGATAATCCTCCAGCCAGAATGATCTTTTATAAACATAAATCTTATCTTGTCATTCCTCTAAATCATTTAATGTCTTCCCCAGAGAAGGCAATGGCACTCCACTCCAGTACTCTTGCCTGGAAAATCCCATGGATGGAGGAGCCTGGTAGGCTGCAGTCCATGGGGTCACGAAGAGTTGGACACAACTGAGCAACTTCCCTTTCACTTTTCACTTTCATGCATTGGAGAAGGAAATGGCAACCCACTCTAGTGTTCTTGCCTGGAGAATCCCAGGGACAGGGGAGCCTGGTGGGCTGCCGTCTATGGGGTCACACAGAGTCAGACACGACTGAAGTGACTTAGCAGCAGCAGCAATGTCTTCCCCTGGCTCTTAGGATAAAGATCAGCATTCACAACTTGGCCTTTACTTGTCCCTTGCTCCTTCTCCAGCCTTCAGTGTTTTCTACTGACCTTCCTCTATTTCAATAACACTGCCCTTCCCAGTGCTTACCATCTGTTGTCCTGCCTTGATACTTTTTAAAAAACTGTCCTCTATTCCTTCCCCATCCCCTGCCCCTCAGCCATCACTCTTTATCCTTTAAATCTCAATGAAAACAGCACATGCACACAGCAATCAGCTCTGACACTGCCCATGCAACCAGGAGAGAATTACACCATAAGCCCTCATAATATCGTTCTTCTTTTCTTCTTAATTCAATCTACCATTCTACCTTTATGTAATGAAATGGATGTCTATTCCTCACTCGCTGGGCCCCACTAAGAAGGAGGTTCTTCTAAGTTCCACAAAGAAAGGAACTGTATCTGGTTTGCTCACTATTTTGTTCCAAGCGACTAGCACAATGCACAGTAATACTCGGTAAATATTAATATGTGCGAGTGAAATGAAGACGAGAAGATGGCAAGATGAGAAGGAGAGACGTAAAGAAGGGAAGAAAGAGGACCAGAAGGGAGGGAAGGAGTGCAGAAGTAAAGGTGGGGAGGGCAAGAGAGGGAAGGGAGGAAGCAAGAACAAACTGCGAATCTTTTGATCCGTTACTTCCAGAAGCTGAATGCCTCCTTGAAATAGTGGAGGGTATATTAGAGTATGTAGTTAGTAATCAAAGGTTTGAAGCTCTAGATTTAGACTCGATCTGGCTTTAAGTCCCTCTCAGTTTTGTAGTCTTGGGCAATTACTTCTCTCACCCTGCTTTTCTTTTCTACAAAATGGGTCTGATAGAGGATTTGAATATTAAATGAAATAATATCTGAACCGCCCTTGGAACAACGTCTGGCACGGTCAGCACTCAATACTAAAGCCTGTTAATGCCATTTATTATTTGTGTAATTACTTGTCCGAGGCTGGATCACTCCAGCACCCACCCGGGGCCAGCCTCTTGTTTTGCCCTCCGCTCTCCCATTGGTTGAGACAGCTCAGCTCTTCCACCAATCCGCTTGGCTTAAGAGAGAGAAGCTTAAAGGGCAGAACCAATGGGCTCAGGAGTTACGGTATCCCGGATACGGTGTAAACAGTGGCGGCTCTGCCAGCCCAGCAGCCAGGGACCTTAGGTAACCGTTGCGGACCCTGGCCTGGGTCAGGTGTTGGCTGCCCCCGGCCGGCTGAGAAATATCTGGGCCATGGCGCAAGGCCGGGAGCGAGATGAAGTCCACAACGTCGCTCTTGGCGCGTCCCTGTCCGTGAGGTGCGGCGTCCCTGCGACTGACTCCTCGCGGAAATTCTTCTCTCAGAACTACAACCTCTCCTTACCCTTTGCTTCATCTTGTCCTGTAGACCTGCCGTCCCACAAATTCGACCTCTTCTTCAGCCACCAACGCCTTCCTTCAGACTTCCTTTCTCTGTGACTTCGCTCCCCTCATTTCCTTATTCAATGACAACAGTTCCATCTCTTTCTACTCCTCCCTGCCCCTCCCCCAAACTCACCCCCCACCCCCGACCCCGCCGCTGTCTTACCCAGTACTGCTCTCCTACACTCTTTATTTCTGCCTCCTCTTTCTGGCTATTACCTTCAATAATCTTTTCCTTTCATGTTCCCCACCGCCCACACGCATCCCGGTGACAGCCCTCTTTCCATCCTAATGGTCTTTGGTGATTTTCTCCGTACTTAGGGCCATCAGTCCCTTCCTTCTCTCTCCTATCCACCGACTCTGGATTTGTTTGCACTTGTAGTGGCTTTTGAAAAACAAAACGCTGCGCAGGAGTAAATTGGTATTGCTTTCCATCCACATTCTAGAGTGTTACTTGCACCGTGTTCCACACAGCATCCTTCACCGGTCCTGGCTGTACTCCCTATTCCCTTGAAGTTTCTCTCCGAACCAATGTCTTTCTCTGGTCCTCTATATCATCTTTGCTGCTGCTGCTAAGTCGCTTCAGTCGTGTCCGACTCTGTGCGACCCCATAGACGGCAGCCCATCAGGCTCCCCCGTCCCTGGGGTTCTCCAGGGAAGAGTACTGGAGTGGGTTACCATTTCCTTCTCCAATGCATGAAAGTGAAAGTGAAGTCGCTCAGTCGTGTCCGACTCTCAGCGACCCCATGGACTGCAACCCACCAGGCTCCTCCATCCATGGGATTTTCCAGGCAAGAGTACTGGAGTGGGGTGCCATTGCCTTCTCCCTACATCATCTTTAAGCTTATCTTTAACATTTAAATAGAGGTAGACTCTCCCCTCATCTCAGACTCTCATCTTTGTCTTCTTCCTCTAGCTTAGCATTCACCACACACTCCTTACTTAAAAATATATTACTTTTGTGTTCTAACCTTTTCATTCATGTCTACTTACTTCTTTTACTTTGTGCATTTATCTGTAGTTTTAGATCTAAAATATAGCTGCACACACTCCATCTTAGTAAAGAAGCAACTTTCCTATTTGGCTCAGAACCACTAAGCAGGCTCTCTCTCTCTTTTTTTAAACTTTTCATTTTATATTGGAGTATAGTGGCAACCCACTTCAGTGCTCTTGCCTGGAGAATGCCAGGGACGGGGGAGCCTGGTGGGCTGCCGTCTATGGGGTCGCACAGAGTCGGACGCCACTGAAGCGACTTAGAAGCAGCAGCAGCATAGCTGACCAACAACCTTGTGATAGTTTCAGGTGGATCCAGGCTATCTTATTTAAAGCTTTTTTAAACATTTATTTTAAAATTAAAATTAGTTTTAAGGGTAAGGCTAAGGATGCACCTGTTTTCTATTAGGATCAAGCTCTTTTTGCTCTCTCTCGTTTTTACTTTTTCTTTTCCATGCATACAAGACCTCAGAAATCCTTCTGAGATTTTCTCAGAGGTTTGAACAGAGGTTGTGCTTCACTAGAAAACTCTCTGAAGAAGATTCTCAAGACCTGTGGAACTTTAGGTTTTCACTTAAGTTTCTTTATTGCCTGAACTGGAACTGGTCTCACAGCAACCTTGTGTGTTCTTTTATCTGAGAGATGGTTTGGGGCAGAAAGGGGGTGAAAAGAGAATAGATGAGTTTCAAAAATGTTCATGATCTATTGTTTGCCTTGTTTAAAACAGAAAGAAAAAGTATTTGAAATATATTCTATTCTACTGATGTGACCTATTTTTTTCCCCCAAAGATGGGTGCAAGGATTCCCCAAGCAGAATGTTCATTTTGTCAACGACAGCACCATTTGCTACCCTTCTGGGAATTTCGTAATATTTATCAATATTGAAACCAAGAAAAGAACTGTACTCCAGTGTATGAATGGAATTGTGGGTGTCGTGGCAACTAACATTCCTTATGAAGTTGTGGCTTTTTCTGATCGACGGCTAAGACCACTCATATACATATACAACTTTCCTGGATTAACCAGAAGGACCAAATTAAAAGGTATCGTACAAGACCCTTCCTCTGACATGACGGAAAGATTTTAAGATGTGACCAGATCTAGCTCTTATACATGAAGGTTTTCTTTCTTTTTTTTTTTTTTTCTTTTGAAAGGTTGTTTTTTCAGTTTTGGTGGTTTTTGTTTTGTTTTTTTGGAATACACATTTATAAGGAAGGAAACAGGGTGATCACTGAGAATTTAATTAAGTAGGCTAGAGCCTTGCTACTCAATATGTGTTCTCCTTACAATCAACATTGCATCACCTCGGATGCTTGTTGTAAATGCAGAAACTCTGCTCTCATCCCGTACCTACTGAATTGTAATCTACATTTTAACCAGATTCCCTAGGTGATTCATATGTACATTAAACTTGAAAGGTGCTGGATTAGAATACTCTATTAGAACAGTAAATGCTGTTTGTAAAACTTTTTCAGAACAATATTTTCTTTCCTTATGATTTATTGAAAATCTAACTGAATGGATATCATATAACTTCTAAAGGATAAGTCTCTGAGTCTCAATTTCCTTATGCATGAAATGAAGATAATGGTATCTACTGTTAACAAATTAAATTATATATAACATATATAATTGAATAATATATAATGTATGTGAAAATATGTGTATATATAATGTGTGTGTGTGTATATATATATATATATATATATATATATATCACATATTGTTTAGTCATGTCTGACTCCTGCAACCCCATGGACAGTACACTAGACTCCTCTGTCCATGCAATTTCCCAGGCAAGAATACTGGAGTGGGTTGCCGCTTCTTTCTCCGTATGTCATATATGCAATATCAATCAATGTTTCCTACCATTTAAGTTATTATTAACTCATTCATAGACACAACTGTCCCAGACTGGCCTACTGCACATCTACTGAAGCCCCAGTGTAACCATTCCCTCATGTAACACATCTTGGGCAGAATCTCAGGAAGGCTTGAGGCTGTAGCGTCTTAATTCAGTAACTTTTGGTGAAAGAAGTGTTTGGATCATGCCAAGAAATTTATCATTTAATATTTTATTTGTGGGAAATCTGTGTTCTCAACAGAGTAAAATAACATTTAAAACATAACCCTGACTCATGCATTGGGAACTATCTACAGTCATATCTTGTTCTATTATGCTTTGCTTTATTGTGCTTTATAGATACTGTATTTTTTAAAGATTGAAGGTTCATTGCAGCCCTGCATTGAGCCAGTCTACTGGCACCATTTTAACAATTAGTATTTGCTCACTTTGTGTCTCTGTGTCACATTTTAGTAGTTATTACAATTTTTCAAGCTTTCTCATTATTATAATATGTGTTATAGTGATCAGTGCCCTATTCAATAGAATACAGTTAGCGTTGTATTTGTTTTGGGGTGCCACAAACTACACCCATATAAGATGGCAGACTTAATCTCTAAATCTTTTGTTATGTGCTGACTGTTCCACTAAACAACCATTCCCCTGTCTCTCTCTCCCTCTTCAAGCCTCTCTATTTCTTGAGACACAACAATATTGAAATTAAGCCCATTAATAACCCTACAATATTGAAATTAGGCCATTAATAACTTCCCTGGTAGCTCGGTGGTAAAGAATCTGTTTGCAATGCAGGAGGCACTGGAGATGCGGGTTGATCCCTGGGTAGGGAAGATCCCCTGGAAGAGGAAACGGCAACCCACTCCAGTATTCTTGCCTGGAGAATCCCATGGACAGAGGAGTCTGGCAGGCTACAGTCCATAGTGTCTCAAAGAGTCAAACACGACTGAAACGTCTGAGCATGTAGCACAATAACCTTACAAAGGCCTCTAAGTGTTCAAGTGAACGGAAGAGTCACACACCTCTCCCTTTAAATCAAAAGCTAGAAATAATTAAGCTCGGTGAAGAAGACATGTCAAAAGCCAAGAGGGGTCAAAAGCTAGGCCTCTTGCACCAAATAGTTAACTAAGTTGTGAATGCAAAGGAAAAGTTCTTAAAGGAAATTCAAAGTGCTGCTCCAGTGAACACAGATATAAGAAAGCAAAATAGCATCATTGCTGATATGGAGAAAGTTTTAATGATCTGTATGATCAAATAGCCTTAAATTCCCTTAAGCCAAAACCTAATCAAAAGCCAGGCCCTAACGCTTCAGTTCTATGAAGACTGAGCGAGCTGAGGAAGCTGCAGAAGAAAAATTCAAAGCTATCAGTCATTGGTTCATGAGGTTTAAAGAAAGAAGTCATCTCCATAATGTAGAAGTGTAAGGTGAAGCAACAAGTGCTGATGAAGAAGCTGTAGGAAGTCATCCGAGAGATCTTGCTAATAAAGGTGGCTAGACTATGGAAACAGATCTTCAGTGTATTTAGATGAATCAGCTTTGTACTGCAAGAAGATGCCTTCTAGGACTTTAATACAGAGAGAAGAGGTCAGTTCAGTTCAGTTCAGTTGCTGTCATGTCCGACTCTTTGCAACCCCATGAACCGCAGCATGCCAGGCCTCCCTGTCCATCACCAACTCCCGGAGTCCACCCAAACCCATGTCCATTGAATCGGTGGTGCCATCCTACCATCTCATCCTCTGTCGTCCCCTTCTCCTCCTGCCCTCAATCTTTCCCAGCATCAGGGTCTTTTCAAGTGAGTCAGCTCTTCGCATCAGGTGACCAAAGTATTGGAGTTTCAGCTTCAACATCAGTCCTACCAATGAACACCCAGGACTGATCTCCTTTAGGATGAACTGTTTGGATCTCCTTGCAGTCCAAGGGACTCTCAAGAGTCTTCTCCAACACCACAGTTCAAAAGCATCAATTCTTCGGCGCTCAGCCTTCTTCACAGTCCAACTGTCACATCCATACTTGACTACTGGAAAAACTATACCCTTGACTAGATGGATCTTTGTGGACAAAGTAATGTCTGTACTTTTTAATATGCTGTCTAGGTTGGTCATAACTTTCCTTCCAAGGAGTAAGCGTCTTTTAATTTCATGGCTGCAATCACCATCTGAAGTGATTTTGGAGCCCAGAAAAATAAAGTCAGCCACTGTTTCCACTGTTTCCCCATCTATTTGCCACGAAGTGATGGGACCAGATGCCATGATCTTAGTTTTCTGAATGTTGAGCTTTAAGCCAACTTTTTCACTCTTCTCTTTCACTTTTATCAAAAGGCTTTTTAGTTCTTCACTTTCACCCATAAGAGTGGTTTCATCTGCATATCTGAGGTTATTGATATTTCTCCCAGCAATCTTCATTCCAGCTTGTGTTTCCTCCAGCCCAGTGTTTCTCATGATGTACTCTGCATAGAAGTTAAATAAGCAGGGTGACAATATAGAGCCTTGACGTACTCCTTTTCCTATTTGGAACCAGTCTGCTGTTCTATGTCCAGTTCTAACTGTTGCTTCCTGACCTGCATACAAGGTTTCTCAAGAGGCAGGTCAGGTGGTCTGGTATTCCCATCTCCTTCAGAATTTCCCACAGTTTATTGTGATCCACACAGTCAAAGGCTTTGGCATAATCAATAAAGCAGAAATAGATGTTTTTCTGGAACTCTCTTGCTTTTTCGATGATCCAGCGGATGTTGGCAATTTGATCTCTGGTTCCTCTGCCTTTTCTAAAACCAGCTTGAACATCTGGAAGTTCATGGTTCATGTATTGCTGAAGCCTGGCTTGGAGAATTTTAAGCATTACTTTATTAGCGTGTGCTGCTCCTGCTAAGTGGCTTCAGTCGTGTCCGACTCTGTGCAACCCCATAGATGGCAGCCCACCAGGTGATGAGTGCAATTGTGCGGTAGTTTGAGCATTCTTTGGCATTGCTTTTCTTGGGATTGGAATGAAAACTGACCTTTTCCAGTCCTGTGGCCACTGCTGAGTTTTCCAAATTTGCTGGCATATTGAGTGCAGCACTTTTGCAGCATCATCTTTCAGGATTTGAAATAGCTCAACTGGAATTCCTTCACCTCCACTAGCTTTGTTTGTAGTGATGCTTCCTAAGGCCCACTTGCCTTCACATTCCAGGATGTCTGGCTCTAGGTGAGTGATCACACCATCATGATTATCTTGGTCATGAAGATCTTTTTTGTACAGTTCTTCTATGTATCCTTGCCACCTCTTCTTAATATCTTCTGCTTCAGTTAGATCCCTACCATTTCTGTCCTGACAGAATGTGGGCCACTGGAGAAGGGAATGGCAAACCACTTCAGTATTCTTGCCTTGAGAACCCCAGGAACAGTATGAAAAGGCAAAAAGATAGGACACTGAAAGATGAACTCCCCAGGTTGGTAGGTGCCCAGTATGCTACTGGAGATCAGTGGAGAAATAACTCCAGAAAGAATGAAGGGATGGAGTGAAAGTGAAAACAACACCCAGTTGTAAATGGGACTGGTGATAGAAGCAAGGTTCGATGCTGTAAAGAGCAATATTACATAGGGACTTGGAATGTTAGGTCCATGAATCAAGGCAAATTGCAAGTGGTCAAACAGGAGATGGCAAGAGAGAACATCGACATTCTAGGAATCAGTGAACTAAGATGGGCTGGAATGAGTGAATTTAACTCAGATGACCATTATATCTACTACTGTGGGCAGGAATCCCTTAGAAGAAATGGAGCAGCCACCACGGTCAACAAAAGAGTCCAAAATGCAGTACTTGGATGCAGTCTCAAAAACAACAGAATGATCTCCGTTCATTTCCAAGGCAAACCATTCAATATCATGGTAATCCAAGTCTATTCCCCAACCAGTAACACTGAAGAAGCTGAAGTTGAACAATTCTATGAAGACCTACAAGACCTTCTAGAACTAACACTCAAAAAAGATGTCCTTTTCATTATAGGGGACTGGAATGCAAAAGTAGGATGTCAAGAAACACCTGGAGTAACAGGCAAATTTGGCCTTGGAGTACAGAATGAAGCAGGGCAAAGGCTAATAGAGTTCTGCCAAGAGAATGCACTGGTCATAACAAACACCCTCTTCCAACAACACAAGGGAAGACTCTACACATGGACATCACCAGATGTCCAAAATCAGATTTATTATATTCTTTGCAGCCAAAGATGGAGAAGCTTTATACAATCAGCAAAAACAAGATCAGGAGCTGACTGTGGCTCAGATCATGAACTCCTTATTGCCAAATTCAGGCTGAAATCGAATAAAGTGGAGAAAACCACTGGACCATTCAGGTATGACCTAAATCAAATCCCTTATGACTATACAGTGGAAATGAAAAATAGATTTAAGGGACTAGATCTGATAGAGTGCCTGATGAACTATGGATGGAGGTTCGTGACATTGTACAGGAGACAGGAATCAAGACCATCCTCAAGAAAAAGAAATGCAAAAAAGCAAAATGGCTGTCTGAGGAGGTCTTACAAATAGCTGTGAAAAGAAGGGATGTGAAAAGCAAAGGAGAAAAGGAAAGATACACCCATTTGAATGCAGAGTTCCAAAGAATATCAAGGAGAGATAAAACCTTCCTCAGTGATAAATGCAAAGAAATAGAGGAAGAGATTCAGTACCTGGTTTCAAAGCTTCAAAGGCAGGCTGACTCTTGTTAGGGATAAATGCAGCTTGTGACTTGAAGTTGAAGCCAATGCTCATTTACCATTTTGAAAATCTAGAGCTCTTAAAAGTTGTGGTAAATCTACTCTGTGTGTACTGTACAAATCCTGTTGTCTCTACACATCCTGGATGAGAGCATATCTATTTACAGAATGTTTTACTAAATATTTTAATATTCAGTAAAATATTTAATGTTTAATAATTTAATATTTCACTATTGAGACCTACTGCTCAGAAAAGAAATTCCTTTCAAAATATTACTGCTCATTGACAGTGCAGCTGGTCACCCAAGGGTTCTGATGAGGATGTACAGTGAGATTAATGTTTTCATGCCTGATAACACAGCATCCCTTCTGCAGCCTGTGGATCAAGAAGTAACTTCTCCTGTCAAGTCCTATTGTTCAAGAAATATATTTTGTAAGACTGTAGGTGCCATAGGGAGTGACTCTTTAGTAGGTCTGGGCAAAGTATTAATAGATTGAAAACCTATAAAAAATATTCACCATTCTAGATGCAATTAAGAACATTTGTAATTCATTGAAAGAGGTCAAAATATCAATACTAATAGGAGTTTGAAAGGAGTGGATTCCCACCCTGATGGATGACTCAGCGGTTCAAGACTTTAGTGGAGGAAGTCATTGCAGATGTGGTGGAAATAGCAGGAGAACTAGAATGAGAAGTGGAGCCTGAAGACGTGACTGAATTGCTGCACTCTCATTGTGAAACTTAAACAGATGAGGAGTTTCTTTTCATGGATGAGCTAAGAAAGTAGTTTATTGAGTTGGAATCTATTTCTGGTGACAATGCTATGAGGTTGTTGAAATGACAAGAAAGGGCTTAGAATATTACATAAACTTGGTTGATAAAGTGATGGTAGAGTTTGAGAAGACTGACTTCAGTTTTGAAAGGAGTTCTACACTGGGTCAAATGCTATCAAACAGCATTGTATGCTATAGAGATATCATTCATGAAAGGAAGAGACTTTGATGTGGCAAACTTCATATTGTCTTCCTGTAATTGCCACAGCCACCTAGCCTTCAGCAATCACTTCCCCAGTCAGACAGCAGCCATCAACATCGAGGAAAGTCCCTCCACCAGCAAAAAGATTGTTATTTACTAAAGGCTCAAATGATGCTTAGCATCTTTTGGTAATCTCTTCTCCAGGGGATCTTTCCAACCCAGGGATTGAACCCAGGTCTCCCGCATTGCAGGCAGATTCTTTACAGTCTGAGTCACCAGGGAAGTCCAGTAATACTGGAGTGGGTAACCTGTACTTTCTCCAGCAGATCTTCCCGACCCAGGAATCGAACCGGAGTCTCCTGAATTCCAGGTAGATTCTTTACCAGCTGAGCTATCAGGGAAGCCCCATCTTTTGGTAATAAAATATTTTAAAATTAAGAAAGGTACATTTTAAAAACATAATTCTATTTCACACTTACTAGACTACAGTATAGTTTAAACATAACTTTTATATGTACTGTGACTTTCTTGTGACTTTCTTTTTGCAGTATTTGGTTTATTGCACTGGTCTGAAGCCAAACCCAGAATCTCCAAAGTATGCCAGTACATGAATGTAACTACCCTTCTTCTTTAAAATTTCCCAAAGCTTTATTATTTGGCTGTTGCCCTGTTCAAGCAATGAAAGTTAATTCAAACCAATAGCCAGCATTCATGTTAAATAGTGAAACTCTAAAAGCATTTACAATTAAGTTAGGACTAAGTCACTGAGGATACCTGTTGTTACCATTAATATTAAGACCAACTTGGAGTTCCCAGCCAATGCAACAAAATATGAAACTGAAAAATTATACCTATGGAAAAGGAGTTAATAGATAATAGTGTAATAAGACTAATAAAATAATGCTCAGTAAGATGCCGATTTCAAAATAAATATCCATGCAATTGGAAGATTTAAACACTTAGGAATGCTTCAAGGAAGAAATGTGACTGATCTCAATGAAGAAAAACATAAAAGTCACTGATACAAAATATTTAAACATAAAAGGTGTATTTCTGCATGAAAATTATAGTTATTATAACTATATTTTCATATTCTTCACAGAATGTAAATCATAAGTTTATCATGTTTTAGAGAGCCAGGAGTACTTAAATAAATGTTATTCCAGAACAAAAAGTAGAGAATGAGAATAATTTGAAAGAGCTTGATGCCAAGGCCAAGGGCCCTCTTAGCATTATGGTGTTGTAGACAGGTAGATTGTGGTATAGGTGTAGAGATCACTCCATCAGTGGAAGAATTGAAGGCTGGGGAGAGGCTCTAGGATCTATAAAGCTAAGTATATGATGAAGATGCTCCCAGACATGCACACACATGCACAATAGATGATCTGAATTATTCAATGATGGTGTTAAGAAAACTTATTAGAACAAAAGTATCAAGTTACGTACTCATTGTTATCATACTGTACACCAAAACTTATATCAAACAAAAATAAGACCTCATTCTAAACAACAAACCCATCGAAAGTTAGAAAATATGTGGTGGAAAATTGAAATAATTTGAGGACGGAGAAGAACTTTTCACATAAAGGATGCAACTTAAAATAGACATATTTTTGATTACATACAAATTTAAAACTTGTGAACATCTAAAATACCATAAAAATTAAAAAGCAAATAACAAACTGAGGGAAATATTTGAACAAATATGACCAAGTATTTTCAGAGAATTTATGAAATAAGGAACAAAGACAGATATTCTGATAGAGCAGTGGAAAAAGAGCTTATCCAAACCACAAGACTAACAATGTCCAAAAGCATAAAGTCTTCTGTCTCAATATTCATTTTATTTATTTTTCAACATTCATTTAAAAGAGTATCTTAAACTGAGATGAAATTTTTCTGCTTATCAAGGTCACAATTTTTTAAAAGCTTATAATTGCTAGGCAGAGTGTTAAATTGATAACATTTTTGTTATTGTTGTTGAAGGTAGAGGTAAAAAGTGATACAAAGACATGAATGTAAAGAAGACAAACATAGAAGGCAAAGCTTGCATCTCTGGGGCCACACTGAGGAGCAGCAGCTAAAGGAGGGGAGACCAGAGCCTCACATATAAGGAAGGCAGAAACAGATACTTCCCTGTATTAGCATCCTCACTGTGCACATTTTAAACATGTTGCTAAGACTTTTAAAGTCATGTTTCATTTCTTCAGCTGCAGGTACAAATGAGAAAAGAACTTTTTTAGTTGTGCTAAAGGCTGAAAGATATCAAGCTAAGGGCCAGATATGACCTACGAGGCAGAGATATGGAAGCAAGCTAGAATTATTGCAGCTGTTCAAGGTTTTTCAAGCTGTTTGCATGAATAACTTTTATAATTACCATGTTTCATGTATTTATTCTTGGGCCATTTCCAGTCACATGGGGACGTGCATGGTGCAGTGTACTCAATTTTGCACTGAAGTCACGAGACAGCAACCCCATGGCTTAATTCACTCTAAAATCTTTTAAAAATGGATCTTCACTTTGCTCATAACTTTCTATCAATAGTGTTAGATGTCAGTCAAGACATGTCTTATTCTAGGGCCCAAAGCTCTTGAATTATGTAAAAATTATTAAATAAGGGAAATTAAACTATAAGACTATAGTTAATCTGCACATGATTAAATCCTTATAACGGGTTTTTATATTATAGGCAACGTTCTCCTAGACTACACTTTACTTTCCTTCAGTTACTGTGGCACCTACCTGGCTAGTTACTCCTCCCTTCCAGAATTTGAACTGGCCCTCTGGTAAGTTGCAGCCTCCTGCAGAATTCTTTTCATTGGGTCACATTTTGATCGTATCCTTCTAGATTGTATCAAAGGACATCTACATGAAAAATCTGGAACAAGGAAAAGTGAAAAAAATAAAAGTCCTAATCATTGGCTTAATCACCACTTTCAGGCAGCAAATTGGCAGGGCAAAAGCTAACAGATTAACTACTGTCTTCTCTTCTTATCAATGTGTTATAATATTCCTTTGTCAGGTAAAGAATACATGGATAATTACATAAAGTTTTATCTTTTCTTAAATCATATGATACCTTTGAATTATTTTATATTTTCCACTAATGTTGAAATTAAGATGTCCCTATATTAGAGCTCAGTTTGAAGTAATTATTTTTAGGGACATTAGAACAATTATATGTACAGAGAGTAGAACATCATACCCCATTTTCCAGCTGTAAAGAAAATACTTGTTAATAAGACTTGTTAATAAGTCTGGTCTTTACTGGGTCACTTCATGTGGCCACCTTCAAAGATGCACTCACTGTTCTATCCATAACATAGACTCCTTCTGGGGGAATTTGTCTTATTAAGGTGAAATATGGAATGTTCCAACGATGATTGAGAATACCCCTTACATACCAGCTTTTCTCGGGGTTTCTGTGGTGACTCAGCTGTTAAAGAAGCCACCTGCCAATGCAGGAGAAGCAAGAAACTTGGATTCAGTCCCTGGGTAGGGAAGATCCCCTGGAGAAGTAAATGGCAACCCACTCCAGTATTCTTGCCTGCAAAGTTCCATGGAAAGGTTCCAAGGAGCCTGGTGGGTGTCAGTCCATGGGGTTGCAAAGAGTTAGACATCACTGAGTGCTCTCACACACACACACACACACACACACACACACACACCAGCATTTCTCTTGGAAGAATGTAATAATCTAGATTCAGAGAACAACATTTAGTTTATATAGAGTAACTTAAAAAAAATAAAACAACTTTACTGAGATATAATTGATGTATAATAAACTATATATATTGGAGAAGGCAATGGCACCCCACTCCAGTACTCTTGCCTGGAAAATCCCATGGATGGAGGAGCCTGGTAGGCTGCAGTCCATGGCGTCACTAGAGTCGGACATGACTGAGCGACTTCACTTTCGCTTTTCACTTTCATGCATTGGAGAAGGAAATGGCAACCCACTCCAGTGTTCTTGCCTGGAGAATCCCAGGGACAGGGAAGCCTGGTGGGGTCGCACAGAGTCGGACACGACTGAAGCGACTTAGCAGCAGCAGCAGCAAACTATATATATACGACTTGATGACTTTTGACTTATTCATGAAACCATCACCATGACCAGGATGATGAATATATCCATCATCTCCGAAAGTTTTCCTGTGCTCCTTCAGATCCTTCCTTCAGATCCAGGTATGCCACACATACATGTGGCTTCCCAGGGTAAAGCACCCACCTGGCAATGCAGGGGATGCAAGAGACTCAAGGTTGATCCCTGTTTTGAGGAGATCCCCTGGAGAAGGAAACAGCAACCCACCCCAGTATTCTTGCCTGGGAAATCCCATGGACAGAGAAGCCTGGTGGGCTACAGTCCGTGGGGCCTCATAGAGTCAGCCGTGACGGAGTGACTGGGCACGCATGCCTGTACACCATTGCTTCCCTGCCTTCACCCCTGGGGAACCAGTGGTGTATTTTCTCTCACTCTGAGTTAGTTTGCGTCTTATAGAATTGCATATACATTATATACTGTTTTTTAAATCTGACTTCTTCCATTTTGCACAGTTATTTTAAATTCTCCCACGCTGCTGTGTGTTTCGAGAGTTCATTCCTTTGTATTCCATGGTATATAGCACAATCTGTTTACTCACTCACCTGTTAATGATTGTTTTAGTTTGCTAGGGCTGCCATTAACAAAGTACCACAACCTGAGTGGTTTAACCACAGAAATTTATTGTCTCAGTTCTGGAGGGCAGAAATCTGAGATCAAGTGTCAGCAGGATTGATTCCTGCTGAGCTGTGACAGAGAATTTGTTCCTGATTGTGAATAACTGTCCTCATGTTCACATGGTGTTCTCCTTGTTTGTATATCTGTCTCTTAATTTCCCCCTTTCTAAGGTCACTAATCATATTGGAGTCGGGCCACACTAAATGACTTCATTTCATTTAGGAAAGACCCTCCTTCCAAATAAGGTCACACTCTGAGATACTGAGGGTGAGGACCTTAACCTATGAATTGTGGGAGACACAAATCCATCCATAACAATGCTTAAAAGATGAGGAGGAATGAGATTTGTGAAGAGGAGAAGGAAGAAGATTCTAAGCAGAGAAAAAGCATGCGCAAAGGCCATGAGGTCAGAAAATATGGCAAATTTGAAGATTTAATTTAATTTAAGAGGTCGTAATGATGTAAACAAGAGACCAGCCATGAGAGGCAAGCCCAAAGGGACAGTGTGTGGCCAGTGTGTGATCATCCTTGTAAACAGTGACCGTGGAGTTTATCATCCAAATCTGGACACTTGTGAGAATGAAAGGGGTATGTTATTAATAATTAATGCAAAAGGATACTCATCCTCTGTGTAAGTCATGCAAGTTGGCACATCCTTTATCATAGAAGCAATGGGAGTCTATTAAGGGCTTTTACCAGGGATGTGAAAATGACATGATCAGTCTGCATATAAAGATCTTCTGGTCACATCAAGGAGGGAACATCAATTAGGAGGCTTTGGTGGTCCAGATGAGAGATAGTCGTGGCATGGACTAGAATAGTGAGCATAGGGATGCAGGAAAGTGGAGATACTTGGGAGGTGTTTAGGAGGCAGCACCATTGGGCTTGGTGACTGACTGAATGTTGGGCATGGTGCTGAGCGAGAGGGACAGTTGAGGGTTTTACCCAGAGCTGTGACTTGGGAAACCTGGGGACATGATGGTGCTTTTCAGAAAGACATAGAAGGCCTGGGTGGAGGGAGGTTGGAAGAGGTGTTTGGGGAAGATGAGTTGGGACAAGCTGAGTTGAGGGTGCCTGAGATAAAGAAATGGTGATGTCTAGTTGGCAGTTGATATATCAGTTAGGATTAAGGTTCAGTTGCTGCTACAGAAACCCAAATCACCCTAAAGAGATGGCATAAACAAGACAGGAGTTTTTTTCTCCCGTGTAGCAGTTTGGGTATGAGCAGCCTGTGGCTGCTCTGGGGGCTTACCGGTGTCTGGGATCTGTCTCCCCTATTCTGTTGTTCTCACACTCCTAGGGTGTTGCCCTCATCTCTAGTCTAAAGTGGGGTACCAGCCATACATTTCTGGGAGCCACATGGAAGAGAAAAGCATAATGGGGAAAGCACAAACCTTTGTTGGACACGTAGCGTAGGAACTGCACGCATCACTACCACTTAGAGCCCACTGGCCAGCTTGGTCACATGCCACGGGGAGCTACAAAGCATGCTGGGAAATATGGTCCTCACTGTGGGTGACCATGTACCTGGTTAAAAACTAGGGGACTCTGTTACTAGCAAGGAGAAATGGAGAATAGATTTTGAGAGACGCAGTTTGCCTCTATCCTAGATAGCTAGGACCAGAGCTCAGGAGAGAGTGCTGGAGGTTAACATTTGGGGGTTGTTAGATTAGTAGTCAGAGTGCTGAAAGTGGATAGGGCACCTACAAGAGAACCTTGAACAGAACCTAGAGGAATGCCAATAAAAGAGGCTGAAAGCGGAAAAGGGCCTCACAGGACATTCAGAAGGAGCAGTCATGGAGCGAGGACGGACAGGGGCATGGAGGTTCCAGAACGCACCTGAGCCTGAATTCTGAAGAAAGCAGAGCCTGAGGCAGAAACTCACATGCCCCTTCTCTAGGAGAGACTACAGTTTCAGGAAGGAGGCAAGCTAGAAAGGGGGAGGGAGGGAAGGAAGAGAGCCGGTGTGAGCGCACATTAATTCACTGGGCACCACTTAGCTGCTCTGCCACAGGTGGTCTTTGGAGAGGCCTTGTGGAATACTGTGAACATGGACAGTCCCTGGGCCGTGACACAAGGGGCTGGGAAGGGGAGAGGAAGATATGGGAACTTGCCCACCACTCCTGTTACCCCATCAATCAAAAGTCCCCTGCACAGGGTATTAACTCCGCCCCACTTTCAGACTTAGTGCAACCTGAGGCTCTTGGCGTGTAGAGCAGGCATGAGATGAGGTGCAAGCAAAGTGGGCCCATGAAGTCAGTTGAAGCCTATGCAGTTAGACAGCCACCAAGTCAGCTAGGCCCATGTGATCCAGGGCCCAGAAACAGCATGGGGCTGACAGTTAGGGGTTTCACGTAAGAGCTTTGTAGACAGAGTCCAAGAGTCATCCCAGAAGGTAGTTGTGGTGAGCAGAGTCCAGTCCTGTAGAAGTTAAGTTAGACAAGGACTGAAAAGAGCCTGCCAGGTTTGGGATGAAGGTGGATGTCAGTGGATTTGGAGACAGACAGATGGGAGACAGATATCTATGTCAGTGGAATGGTGGTGATGGGGTGCAGATATCCTGGGATGAGGGGAGAACAGGAGTGAGGAAGACGATGCGGTGAGTTTAAACAACTCACTCAGGGAGGTTGGCTCCAAGGGAAGACACATTAAAGTGTGAGATTAGGGGAGGGATTTTTTAAAAGATGGTACAGATGAGCACTTCAGGGTTGACAGAGAGGAGTCAGGAGAGAGGGAGAGCCCAAAGGTGCAAAAGAGAAGGAATAATGGGTAAACTAATGTTCTTAAGAAGTCAAGACCTGTAGGGTCCAGAGCACCGGTGGTAAAACTGGCCTTAAGCAGAAGGGAGGATATGTCTTCCATTGTAACAGAAGAGAATAAGGAAAGAATGATACAGAACTTGGCAGGTTGTCACACTTGATCTCAGAAATTTGGAGGAATTGTCAGCTGATAACCTCTGTTTTCTTCATCGAAATCAAGGCCATTTACTGAGAGTAAGAAGGAGCTGGAGGAGTTAGAGCCTTCAGGAAAATGGAGAATATTAAAAATCAGCACTTTAGAGAATAGGAAAGAGAACCAACCAGAGAAACAAAGGAGGGTTGGAGGTTGTATTGAGGGTCCTCGTAGGTGGTAAACATGAATTTATAATATCACCGACACACATAGTCCTGTGATATTTGTTCCTTTGTTTCAGCAGCTCAGGTTTTCAGCCATATCCATCCAAGGTTGATGTGTTTTCCCAGGCATCTGAGGCAGAAAGTAAAAACAATCCAGGGAATCAGTGATACCAGCAAGAGATTAGTTAATATGATGGATGGGACCTCTGTGATGGGGATGGAAGGAGGTGGAAGCAGGAGGGAGCCAAGAGACAGGGTGAACTCCACATAACTTAGTTCTAGTTTGCAATTCGCAACCCTGAGTGGAGTTCTGGCTCCTTGTGAGGGGACAGCTCACATGAATTTTTCTTCTGTTTATCTAGCAAAGGACCTTGCTCATGATAGGCATTCAAGATATTCTTTCAAGTGGGTAAATGAAGTAATCTGTTTTAAAGTACTAGTATTACCGAGCATAACCCTATGGGCTCTTCCAGGGACAGGTGGATGAGTCCCTAAGACGTGTCTGACTCTTTGAGACCCCACGGACTGTAGCCTGCCAGGCTGCTCTGTCCATGGGATTTCCCAGGCAAGAATACTGGACTGGGTTGCCATTTCCTTCTCCAGGGGATCTTCCCCACCCAGGGACTGAACCCGCATCTCCTGCATTGGCAAGTGGATTCTTTAGTGCTGAGCCACCTGGGAAGCCTACTGTGATTTTTAAAACTCAGTAAATGCTCAGCTGGCATCAGTGCATACAGGGCATCTCAACTTATAAGGAGTACTCATCTGTAGTACTAAGCGATTTAGGCACCTACACTTTTCAGCACATGCGATGGTACTTTCCACTTTCTAGATATAAATGGGTCAAATCCAGATTTGATAAGGAGCATGAAACAGCCTTAGTATCACATTGCAAAGTAATATTTTAAAATAATTGTCTTGCTTTCCTAGGAGGGTACACTATAATTATAAGCATAATTATTTTAATCTTGATATTAAGATAATAGATTAATAAATTATATAATAAATTCTCAAGTTATGTAAGTTGTTTTCAAGTTTTGGGAATAGCCAAAAATTCATTCAGGTTTTCATTCTCTCTTATGGAAAAGCCTGAATGAACTTTATGGCCAACCCAATAATTAGATATATGTTCTCAAGACATGAAATTCAAATGAATTATTTTTCACCAAACTCAACTTTGTCTCAGGAACTGGGAATCAGGTGTCATTCTGTGCAGGAAGTCACAACCCGGTGTAGATGTGAGCCAGATGACTTTTAACCCCATGAATTGGCGCCAGCTGTGCTTGTCAAGTCCAAGTGCAGTAACCGTGTGGGCCATCGAAAGAAGTAACCAGGAGCATTATCTCAAAGCAAAGTAAGAGACTTCATTACAACATAGCAAAGTGGGGATTTTTGTTTGCATTCATGTAACGGGATTGGGTCGATTTGGTGAATTAAATGGCTTTATACACACATCTTAAAACATCTTTTCCCATACTTTGGAGTGGTTGGTTGCATTTTGAAGGGACTCTCTTTAACTTGATTTCCCACTGAGTTTAAATATCAACCTTATCACAACATGGTTTAATTTTCCAAAATTGTATTTACTCTTGCCATTTCAAAATATGCCTATTGTATTAAATATATATGTATTTCTAAAAGAGCGTGTTTTTTGTACCTATTATTTTGATACCCAATTGAAATCTCAAAAATAAGAACATTTTAGATATGGGAAATGTATAGATCATATCTTCAGTCACATTGTCTATAAATAAGAGGGTCGTTGCGTGTAGTGAAGTCATGGAATTGCCTATTTCGATAGGATTGGGTCAAAGAGAAGTTAAAAGACCAATGTCCTGGTGATAGCTGATGATCATGGTACCTTTGTTGAAAAGAGTTCAAAGACTTAAGGTGGTCCTGAGCCTACCATTCTCTCCATACTCCCCAAAGTCAAAGACTAAGGGGACGTTGGACATGCACATTCTTGAAGTTGCAGATTTGAAAACCTGCCTTCTTAAAGAGAAATGTAAAGCTAGTTAATAAAGTTTTCAAACTGGAGAACCCTAAGAGAGGCACTTCTTTCTCCTCAGTATTCTTTATGTCTCAATTTCTTTTTTAAGATAATTGATTGAATAGCCAAATCTGTCTCATGGCAGAGTTGACAACACTGTACCTTTTCATAAAGTGGATAATGCCTCTATCAGATCTTTGCCAGGGCAGGCAAGTAATTTATCGCATTTTCTTTTATTTCCCTTGAATATTTTTCTCTAGTTCTGAATGTTGAGTTGTGATTTTTCTATAAGAAAACAAAATGAGAGGTCAAGTAAGTGGATTGTCCTGGATCAGAAAACAAGCAGGATTTGAAAATACTTAGTTAAGCCTTACATTTGAGTGGTAAATACTATTTTTGCATGATGATTTTTCAAAATTATTCAACAGAACCAAGGACGTTTTGAACTTAACACTAAAGCTATGAGTTCTCTAAACTCATCTTTATAACCATGTTATAGTTTAAAAGTAAATATATGGTAAATCTGAAAATAAATTCCTGATACCAGAGGTTGTAAAGGTAGCTGAGTTTAATCTACATATATGTTAATTTTGGTCCATGTGTTTTTATTGGAGTTAGTTACCAATATTTAAAATTTGAGAAATTTCTCATCAATTCCAGATTATGATATTCTCTTGAAATCTTGAAATCAAAATTCTCACAATTCAGCAACCCTCTTGGTTAGAACTGAGTGGCACCTGCCAGCTTTAGGAGGTGTGTACAGAGAAAAAATTCTTAGATTTTCTGTTTCTTTGTGAGAAAAAGCCTAGTTCTTTTTTAAAAAAGCCTGAGTCTCCTTTACTCTCACAATGAACACTTCATTTCTAACATTTGTGGAGGAAGTTTTCCCCTCTACACCAAACAATTCTCCGTGATACCAGCTGGGTGTTTACGATTCGACTCAATTCTGACACTCTACCCAGAGGTAGAACCAGATTCCACAGGCTAAGGGTTCGGTCCTACAAGACTGCTCTCCCCCTTCCACTTCAGATGCTAGCTTCAGACTAGGTTGTTACCTGTACTTCCGACTAACCAGCTACAGATTACAGATTTCAATGACCCACTCCTGGGGTTACATTAATCTGCAAGAACAAGTCACAGAACTCAGGACAGCACTTACTGACATTTACTAGTTTATTGAAGGATATGATGAAGGATGCAGATGAGCAGCCAAGTGGTGATACATGGGGTGAGGTCTTGGAGGGTCTTGAATGAAGGAATTTCTGTCCCATTTCTAGGAGTTGGTTAGACTGCATCACCCTCCCAGTGTATGTGTTCACCAACCTGGAAGCTCTCCAGACTCCCTACCATTACATGATCAATTATTTGCTCCATTTCTAGCTCCTCTGCTCTCTCTGGAAGATGGGAGTAGAAACTGAAACTTCCAAGCCTCTAGTCATGGCTTGGTCTTTCTGGTGAGCAGTACCCATTCAGGAGCCTTTCAGGAGCCCACCCAGAATCGCCTCAATAGAACAAAAGAAGCTCCTAATGCACTTAGGAACTTATAAGAGTTTCAGGAACTCTGTGCCCAGACAGGAGGGAAAATCCTTTCCCATCTGCCACAGTCCCACCTGGTCACACAACACTAGCCTAACCCCTGGCAGCATTCAAGTTTCCAATTTCTGCTTTGGATACTAACTTTTAAAATGTTTGAAAAATCCCTGTGTACTTGATTCATGACTGTGTATTACCTGTCCTTTTATGATAAATAGTTTTAAATCTACTCTTTTACTTTTGAATGGTTTCTGTTAGTTTTTTTTTTTTTTCATGAGTTGTAACACCTCCCACTTTGCTTACCACTTATATGAAGCAGTTCTATCAATGACTAGTTTCTGTTAATCTGATTGTTCTGATGTCTTTTTTCCCCCTACAGGTCAGTAAAACTGCCTTTGGAAGATGGATCCTTTTTTAATGAGACAGATGTCATTTTTCCCCAGTCATTGCCCAAGGATCCTATCTATGGACCTGTGCTCCCTGTGTCAGCCATTGCTGGACTCGTGGGTGAAGAGGCAGAAACTTTCAGGGTAATGACCTGGCCCCTCTCCTTGTGTGCCTGTTGGCTTTCATGACCATCCCATGAGACAGGCAAGATAGAGAGGATCTTCCTGGTTTTTATTACAGATTAACCCTGGAGACCATGAAAGATGAAGGCTCTGGAGTTCTGAGTTTGAGTTTGAGTGACTAGGAAGATGATGGCCCTTGCTAACTGAAGCAGGAGGCCTAGCTGTGATTTCAGAGTTGGACATACTGATTTTGGAGTGCTGGATGGCATCCAGGTGGAGATGCCAGGTGGAATGGGCAATGTGGACCTAGCATCAGAGAGAAGGCAGGGCTGAAGACGAAATAAGTTAGAGTTACTACTGCAGAGAGGATAGTGGGAGCATGGAGCATGAGGTGGGGGAATGGGTAGGGGGTGAGGGAAAGGAAAGAGAGGGTGTCAGGGAAGAGAGCCAGAGAGGAAAATGTCTGCAAAAGACAGGAGGAAGAAGTAGAGTCTGAAGAGGCACAGTCACAGAAATAGGAGAAAATCCAGGAGAGAATGAGGCCCTGGAAAACAGTGGAAGAAAGTTTCATAAGGGAGTTTGCCAACAGTTACTCATTATTTTTTTCATTCAACAGATACTTACCAAGCTCCTTGTGTATAACAGTCACAGTTTTAGACAACAGGGTCATGTGGTGACCAACCAGGCATAGGCCTACCTCTCGGAGCATCCATTGTATTAGGGAGACAGAGACAAGACATCAGTACCAAAAGTAAAGAGAGAGAGTAAATCGTTGCAAAATGTGGCGAGTGTTATAACAGGATAGATGGGAGATGGGGGTGGAGGGGAGGGAGAGATCAACAGGCTGCTCAAGGAAGGCCTCTGGAGGGATGACTGAAGGACGAGGGGGCATTCCTCCTGCTATAAGCAGGGTGAAGAGTGTTCAGGCAGAGGGCACTGCACGGGCGAAAGCCCTGGGGAGAGAAGAGAATTCAGTATTCTTGAGGAGCTGAGAGGAGAATCCTGTGGCTGGAGCACAGTAAACAGGGAGCTGGGGAGTAAGGCACAGTGATGGTCAAGAAGGAGGCCCGGGACAGAGAGTGACACCTGCAGGGTCTTTGGGGTGAAAGTAAGGAGCTGGATTCTGCTGCGGCTCTGGAACCTGCGTGTGTGAACACTTGTGGGAAAGCTCCAAGCCAAGGAGAACGGAAGTAGAGGTTCCCAAATGCTTCTGACCACTGCAGAGCGTTAGGCTACAGATGTTTCAAATAGTTCCGTGTAATAATTAGTTTATGAAAAAGTCTCTGGCAAGCAAAATTTGTATGCCTATAGTATTTCTTCTAAAGGATGACAGTTACTCACTTTTCCTGATTACAGAAGGTAACTAATTCCTGTTAATAGTTCAAGTCTTAGCCTTGGAAATGCAACCACACTCAGCCACAGTGGGGCAGCAAAGTAAAAACAAACGCGTCGGCCTTCACGATTTACAGCTGGAAAATATGTTTCTTTGTTTAGTTTTTGATACCAAAGAAGCCACATTTTCAACTATTTCAACCCCATCATTCACCCTGTGTACCAACTTCATGGATCCTACATAGAGCATTTAAAACTCAGGCAATTATTCTTATCATTTAAAAAATGTCAAGTAAGAGAAAAGATTGTATGCTCTTAGTATTTCCTCTAAAGGATGACAATTATTCACTTTTTCAAATTATAGAAAATAGCTAATTCTTTTAATAGTACAGGAAATGCCTATACTTTTAATAGTACAGAAATGCCTTCTTTAAATACTTAAATATGGAGTTACCGTTTTTTTTAAATGCTCATAATAAACAGACATATTTCTTTCCTAGGACTTTGTAACTCAGTACATTTCAATTTTTTCCTGAAAACAGAAATTTAATATTAAAGTTTGACATCTCTAAATTATACAGAGACTGTTACTAAAGCCATTTATTTTACATTTAAATTAGAAGTCAATTTTGCCACTATTTAATTCTTTCATCTTATAGATAAATAAGGTGGAAAAAAAAATTGCTAACACATTGAGTAATGTCTATAGGAGTGAAAGTGTAACTAAACTTAGATCTCAAATGTCTTGATTCTATTCCTTTGAATGGAATTTCTTGTGGCCCAGTACCAATGGCAAAGAAATTAGTAAGGATTTGACCTATTTAAAGGTCTTAAAAATTGACAAATGTGGATTTTTATAAAATTACAAATATTAAATAGTCCCCTTATCTCTCTTGTAGCTAATGGTAGAATAGCACATAATAGGCCTTTAAATGGGCAGGCATCACATTACACAACTTATTTGGGGCATTAGAAATGGTATCTAGTAGTAGCGTGGGGGAAATCAAAGGCAGATGTTATCTGGGCAGAAATTGTATCCAAGATAGTGAATTTAATCTGAAGTGTCCAGTTTTCTTTTTCCATCGACCTTGAAAAAAAATTGCTAAATAGAAATTCCTCTTAAAGCTCAAGTATTGTGACACATATTCGGATGCTTACATTTTCTGAAGCAATATTAAGTTGGGCTTGAGTATTTTATGTTTGGTCTTCAAGTCATCAAAATGTTTGATTCCAGAGGACTGAGCAAGGATATGGTGTTACCAACAAATACTTTTAAACACTGTCAGCACCTTTTCTTTTAAAATTTTCAATTTCCATAATTGAAAGTTATTCTTTCTGCTTACACCGTGTAATATCACATTCATTTTTAAATGGCACAGAACATATTTATTGATGAAAGAAAATAATAGGAAGACAAGCCCAGGTTTATCTTAAACAAAACTGCACACAGTACTAGTTTAATATACTAAGGCAAGAAAATTCCAAGTTTTAATCCTCACCCTCTGAGGCATATATGTCCACTAACATGATGAGAACCAAATATGTGTGGTTTTTTAAAAAAATTTCAAGCTCATTGCCATACTAGGAAAGAGCCTTTCTTTTTGTGATTTATAGTCAAATGTCATCAAGACAACCAAAGAACTTTTAAATTATGAAGATTACATAATGGTAGTCACTAACTCTTTTCCCTCTGAGTCAAATCTCAGTTAGATACCACAAAAATGTCATTGATCAGCAACAGTTTAATCCTTTTGAGTGATTTTGTCCATTTTTTATGCCCACTGGGTGGCCAAATTGTGGCTCAAGTTTTATTTTCTAAGGATTCAAGGCTATGGAGGCATGAAATAGACCAACCATACATTAAAGATGACAAGATGACCTGGCCTTTAAAAAGCTTATAGTGAGAAGCGCTTCTGTACACGAAGGACTTATGCTTTCATAGTTCATGGTCCATCTCAAATGACAATTCTCTCTCTGTGCATTTCCTTCACTCCATCAGGAAGAACAAAGTGCTTTCTTGTAGGTTCTCTTGTAATATTTAAATACTCTTCTGCTATAAACTACCATGTTTTCTGATTCTGATGTTTGTTGATAACTACTTCTCCTTCAATAGGTGATTGTCCTATTGAGAAGAGGGATAATCTTAGCAATACAAGAGATCTCTCTGGTACAATATATGGTATATAATCAATACCCAGTAAATGTTTGTGGAAATACTAAAATGCAAAAATTTGTATCCATTGGGAATCCAGTAGAATAATTACTTTGGCAGGGCTACCCCTGCTTTACCTTTCCTAAATTAAAGAGCAGTGTATGCTATTTAAATAACTGAGTATTTATTACAATGGTGGCCTGCATTGTCAAGTTTTGAATGGACAAAATGGCTATTTATATGGGTTTACCATATTCCCCAACCATGAGACCTATTCCAACTTCCCCAGCTTTATTTTTCTCTCACAGCACTTTCAACACATAATATTTTATTTATGTATGTATATATAATTCTTTTTCCTTAATTTCTTTTTGCTCTGTTTTCCCTCACCAAGATTAAGTCCCATGAGGGTATATATATATATTTTTGTTTGTTTGTTTGTTTGTTTTGTTTTGTTCATTGCTACATCCCTGTGCTTAGAACAGTGCATGATATGTAAATATTTGGTAGATGAATGAATAAATGAATGAAATAAATATGGATCTCTCAAAGATATAAGAATTCTATTAATTTGGCCATTAGCTTATTTTAAATGTTTTCTGTTCCTATGGCTATAAGGATGCCTAAAGAAAACAAAGCTGTTATGTTGTAGCTAATGCAATTCTAAATAATAGTATAGTATTTAAAAAACCCTCAGATAGTACTAAATGTTTTGTTATAAACAAATATGTAAATAGATAAATAAGAGTAAAGTGTAGGATGTTTGACTTGTTTAAATAGAAAGGAAAGAATGCCATACTATGTTACTTTATAGTACCCTGAATTCAGAATCTTAGTCAGTGCTTTGGGGGGCAGAGGTGAGAGGGCGTGTCCAAAATATTGTACCTCTGGGAAGATAACCAGGTGGTCCAGGACTTTCAAGGAGGCCTGCTCTGTGTGGACAGAAAGGGGGAGTGGCCTCTCCCCTGCTGGACAGAATGTTTAAAGCTACAGGGGGCATAACACTGAGATATTATCATCAAAGGCAGAGATCAGCAAACTATCACCTGCCTTTATGTGACTTCAAGCAAGCTAAGACTGTTCTTTTACATTTTTTTAAAGTGTTTAAAAAAAAAAAGAAAGGGATATAACAGAGACCTATGTGGTCCACAAAGCTTATTTTTCACATAGTCCTTTACAGGAAAAATTTGCCCTACACCCTTAGTTTTAGTTCCCAAAGCCAGTTTTTTTTCTAGGTACATTCCATAGATTTTGTGCATTTCTCTCTGAGTTTTCCATGGAATCAAAGTCAGGTAGGATGTTTCATGAACTACAGAGGCGTTGAGAACCAGACCAGGGGTCCTCTTCTCATCCTCCGTTACAGAGAGCTAAGCAGAGGGTTGGGGCCAACCACTCCATAGAAAAATCACATTCATGCCCCCTGCCATGAACCAGGAGAGAAAAGGTTGACCCAAATCTTCCTCAAATGGGGTGACTTTCGCTAAACAATGGCTTTTTTAGGTCCAAGATATCAAAAAGTTCACCAAGAAACAGCATACAAATTATTACTCAAGACTTCTGCAAAAAAACTATGACACTAGAACTCTCAATGTGTTGGCAAAAACCCCTAATATTTTTCCTAGGGAATTAAAATGTAGAGAGAGAAATGGAGCAGGAAGAAGTTCATTTAGCTCTGGGCAAAGGGCAGGACCAATAAATGCATGTAGACACATATTAATTTGTTTTCATCTTGGAAATTGTTTTTGTTGAGTATTTCTCTGGCTCTTAGGCATGACTGTTGTCTTAACACAAGGTTTTAAATCTTTCCTTGAAGCCTAAAGACGATCTGTATTCTTTGCTTCACCCGACTATGCACTGCTGGACTCCAACAAGTGACCTATACATTGGCTGTGAAGAGGGTCACCTTTTAATGGTTAATGGAGAAACTTTGAAGGTAACTGTGCTTAATAAGATAGAAGACGGATCACCAAGGGGTAAGAAACTGCTTTGCTTCATCTTCCCAGAAGTGTAGCCATTGGTGATGGTTTTCCACCTGACAAAGGATGTTTTGTTCCGTATTTTTCTCTTTTTAGAGACGTCTTTGATTCCTCCTTCTTCTTTATCCTCTAGGTAGTTACCAAGTCCTCTGGATGTTTCTTTTAGCTACCTATATTAAGTGTTCTATGCTCTAGACTTTCTACTCACTCTATATATGTATTTCACATAATCCTTAAAACAAGTTCATAAGGAAATACATTTTTATCTTCATGATATAGATGAAGAAATGGAGGCATTAAGAACTTAAGAAACATGCCCAAATTCACATAACTAGTAAACTATAAAGCTGACACCTGAACCCAGACAATAAGACTTCAGAGTCCAAGTTCTTACTATGCTGTATCCTTCTGCATACATAGGTGCTCAGTTGCTCAGTTCTGTCCGACTTTTTGTGACCCCATGGACTGTAGCCACCAGGCTCCTCAGCCCATGAAATTTCCAGGCAAGAATACTGCAGTGGGCTGCCATTTCTTACTTCAGGGTGTTTTCCCCACCCAGGGATCAGACCTGCATCTCTTGCGTCTCCTGCATTTGCAGGCAGATTCTTTACCACTAGTGCCACCTGGGAAGCCCTCCTCATAATATGCCTGTTTAATCAGCTAATATGCCCTTCCTTGCCTTCCACAGTAACTCTTTCTCCACGAGACCTTCCTTTAGGACCAACTGCCATCTTGAAAATTACTTTCCGTGGGCTCACTAGCATTTCTGAGAGAATCTGATCTGTTCTCCTTAGATCAAGTGTCCACTCCTGGTCCCATCAGAGTTGTCCTGGGTCAGAGAAGCCAATATCACCTTGTGTGAAGCTGCATGTAGACACTTTGAGAAGGGAGTCTCACCAGGGCAAGTTCTCCAACCTGACCAATGCACTTTCCACTCTAATTCTTCTTATTCTTTCACACCCTGATTTCTGCAGCAACCATAGAGCTGACTTCGTTGAGCTCAATCCATAGTCGACCCAAACCAGGCATCCCATCCCTGCCAAACTGCCCTTCTTGAAGACCATTTTCCACATTTAACTCAAGGATGACTATGGCTTAATTTCAAGCCCTCTCTGATCCTTTCTTACCTGCACCATTAATATTATTTTTGACTACTCCCCAGTATGAGTTTTCTGATCTAGCCAGTCATTTCTTCCCATCATTTCACAGACATTTCACAGCCAGCTCATTCCCTTGTCACCTTTCACTCTGAATCCTCCAGTTTGCAGCTCAAACACCACATCCTACAGCAAGTCTTCCCCATCTACACATCTTCATATACTCCCTCTCCTGTTCCCTGACTCACACTCCACTGTGAAAGTAGAGCCATTAGGTTCAGCTTTCCTATCCCAGCCTACCACACTCCCCCTACCTCACTCTTCCCATTACTCTCATCTGTACTCTCCAGGCCTGGGCCACCCTCTGATCTTATGTTCACAATGCCATCCCTCAGCTCTCTAAAAAATAAGTCTCTCTTCTGGCCGGTCATTCCAGTTTCAGCTGTCCCACTTGAGCCTCATAGAAGTTCTCATCATTCCTGTACTCTCTCTAAATACTGCCTCCTGGCATTGGGAGTTAGCTTTGTCTAGGATGCCATGTCTTCCTCTCTACCTAGTGAAATTATCCATTGTAGAGCCTCTGTGTCCTCACTCCAACCTATAGGCAAACTCAGGTGCCCCATCTGGGGTTCCATCAGACTCACATCTTTGTTATAGCCTCATCCTCTATCAAAATATAATGCCTCCTGTGCCTGACGGTCCTTCCCACTCAGTCAATTGATTTGCTCAGTTGTGTGTGATTCTTTGCGACCCCATGAACTGCAGCACACCAGGCCTCCTTGCCCATCACCAACTCCCAGAGCTTGCTCAAACTGATGTCCATCCAGTTGGTGATGCCACCCAAACATCTCATCCTCTGTTATCCCCTTCTCCTCCTGCCTTCAATCTTTCCCAGCATCAGGGTCTTTTCAAATGAGTCAGCTCTTTGCAACAGGTAGCCAAAGTATTGGAGTTTCAGCTTCAGCATCAGTCCTTCCAATGAATATTCAGGACTGATCTCCTTTAGGATGGACTGGTTGGATCTCCTTGCAGTCCAAGGGACTCTCAAGAGTCTTTTCCAACACCGCAGTTCAAAAGCATCAGTTCTTCAGCGCTCAGCTTTCTTTATAGTCCAACTCTCACATCCATACATGACTACTGGGAAAACCATAGCCTTGACTAGATGGATCTTTGTTGGCAAAGTAATGTCTCTGATTTTTAATATGCTCTCTAGGTTGGTCATAGCTTTTCTTCCAAGGAGCAAGCATCTTTTAATTTCATGGCTGCCAGTCACCATCTGCAGTGATTTTGGAGCCCCCCAAAATAAAGTCTTTCACTGTTTCCATTGTTTCCCCATCTATTTGCCATGAAGTGATGGGACTGGATGCCATGATCTTAGTTTTTTGAATGTTGATTTTTAAGCCAGCTCTTTCACTCTCCTCTTTCACTTTCATCAAGAGGCTTTTTAGTTCTTCTTCACTTTCTGCCATAAGGGTGGTTTCTGCATACGTGAGGTTACTAATATTTCTCCTGGCAATCTTAATTCCAGCTTGTGCTTCATCCAGCCCAGCATTTTGCATGATATACTCTGCATATAAGTTAAATAAGACTGTCTTTCCCACTAGTCATCAACTCTGAAGTTAGGAATAGTGAGTTCAACTTTGGCTCTATAGTTTAATCCCAGAGATTGCTAGAGGGTAAATTGGCACCTCTTTGTGTTTGTAAAGTGAATTATAAAACAATATTTCTCATTTCCAAATTCCTATTTTGCGATGTTTTATACAATTTAGGACTTAGTTGTATATAGTCTTTTTTTTAGCTATACTGCACAGCATATGGGATCTTAGTTCCCCAATCAAAGATCGAACCTGCACCCCTTGCAGTGAAAGTTGAGAGTCTTAACTATTGGACCTCCAGGGAAGTCCCTGTACATAGTCTTTTATTGCTCACTAATTCCATCCTATATACTATTTCTTATCATTTTCATGATACATATATATTTTAATAACTTTTGTTTAACTTCCAAACAAATGTTTTCTATCTTCTTTCTATCTTCAGTGTCCTTCAATGTGGAGGACACTGGTGCCTTTGAGTTGATATAAGTGGCAAATATATAATCTCATAATCAACAGCCTCAAGGTATTTATATTTTATTGAAGAGAATAAGACAAGTTGACACATAATTGCAGCCAGAAAAATCAAGATGTGAGGAAAGCGTCATAAAGCTCTATGGGAATTCAGATGAGGGAAAAATGCCAAATTAAGTCATGTTGTAGGTGGCATTTGAAATAGCCCTTAAAGGATAAGTTCACAGGCAGAGGTGAGGGTAGGTGAAATTTTGGACAATGGTTTCTGTGTAAACAAGAAAACATGGGGAAGGCTGGGAAACAAGAAGTTGTCCAGTTGGTCTGGAGCATCAAGTGTTATGCAGAAATAGTGGGAATGAAGGCACATCTAAGTGATACCACATCTGACCTTGAATGTCTGACTAAGGTGTTTATACCTAATCCCTCTGACAGTGGAATGACATCAACTCCTGAGTGGAGATGTACCCCAATTGGAACTGTGCTTGCGGACATAAATTATCCATCGTTTAGGAAAGGAGTAGCTGTAAGCAGCAGGCATCTAGACTAGGCCGGAGTCATAGCAACGGACTTCGGTGGCAGTTGGATTAAAGAGAAGAAGCTACCGGGAGGTGAACAGTCTTTGGAGGAAAGGGCACTATGCTTCTTAGCATCTGGCAAAATGCTGAGCAGGTAGTATGTGATAAATAAAAGTCTGGCAGGTGTCTCTGAGCCTTTGATCTTGTAGTTCTTGCAGCTTATCTACATAAAAGCTAGTGTGCTTTTTGTGATGCTCCCCCAGGACAATATTTTATTAATAACAAAGATCTTATAAATCTTGTTTTATTTTTAAAAATCCACTATGTTTTATTTATTGAGGTACAAATTTGAATGCTATAAAATACGCAAATCTTAAGTATAAAGCTTAAAAATGATATAGTTTTTGTCTTTTTTTCCCCCCTGGCCTCTTAAAATCTCTAATTTGTTTCCTTAAAAAAGGAAATATATTTACTATATAATTCCACAATGTTACTCCCATAGATCTGATGATACAGAACATAAAAAAAAACTTGTGTGATTTATCACTAATCATTAATTAATCATTATCATCAGTAACCATTGCAAAGCAGCTTTTATTCTTTATTGTTTGAGAGGCATCATAGCATATATTCTGATAGAAAGTTGATCTGTAGAAAAAGGAATTACAAGGCAATGAGTAGTCCTAGTAAAGCAAGTGAGACTAATTACTCTGTATGGTACTTTTAATTATGTGTCACCTGTTTTACTTTGTTTTTCTTTCCCAAAGTTGAAAGAAATCTTATCAGTCCAGTCACCATGGTGTATCAGAAGGGAGGCGTGCTTGCTTCTGGAATTGTAATGTATTTTTTTCTTCAAAATTAATTGCTTTCAAGAAAATATATACCTGAAGCTAACACAATGTTGTAAATTAACTATACTTCAATTAAAAATGGTTAAAAAATATGTCAAATGGAAAAAGAAAATACACAAAATTTCTATTTGCTGCCATTTACTATGATGAACCATAATATGTGATACCAAGTTCTGTCAGTTTATTAATTAAAATTCTTTTGTCAGGGGTGCTATTATAAAACTTTTTATTACAAATAATATATATATATATACAAAATTATAGAAAACATTATAGTGAACTATCATATGTCTGTCTTATTGCAAATAAACAAAAATAAAATTTAAAAAATCCACCACCCCAAAACATACACACACACACACACTCAAAGGAGTCAAGTCTTCCAGAGTTCACCAACCAGTAAGTGGAGAAGCTGGAAATGGAACCCAAGCGTGGTAACCTCCAAAGTCCTTTCTCTAATTTTTTAGGGCCCACAGCTTCAGTAAGTAAGAAAAGGGGCCATACCATATTACTTTTCCATGTGGTTGTAATCAATGCTAAGGTTTGAAGCCAACCTACAGTAAAATCTCTGGTCTACTGGTAGCTGTCCCAAAACACTGTTAGCTTCGTCTCTTCTTTTGCCACAGATCACACCTCTAGGAACCTAAGGGCAGCTGCGAAATGCTGTCAGAATGAAAGCTCCACCAACAGCAAGCAGTCTGGAGCTCATAAACCTACATTTAGTTCACAATCTCCTCTCCCCAACCTTGCAATGGACTACCTCCTTCTACATTTAGTCTGCATTTGTCCTTCTCAAGTCACCCTTGGTGGGTTGTTTTTTTTAAATCTAGTTTAAAGGGAAGCCTGGAGCGTCTGCTCTGGTGAGGGATGGAGAGTGATAATGAGCTTGGAAGCACCTTGCATGTTTTTCCCCAGGTCCCAAGTCTGAACCAAGCCATCTCACAAATACCTCTTAGTCATTAGGGGGTCTAATCTAGAAATGACGGCGAGTTTGCCCAAAATTTTTTCATTACTGTAAAAATAACTTAAGTTCTTCTTGAAAGTAGTTAAATTAACCTAAAACTGTTTACAACTTACTGATCAACATTTAACCAACCCATTTTTACTGGATACTTGCCCTGTTTCTAGCACTGTGTGAAAACTAGAAAGGAGAATACAAAGGAAATAAACAGCACACTCCCTACCTTTGAGTCATTTAGAGATTTAAGAATGCACAAAATAATAATTAAAGAACATACATGAAGGCTAAGGTCCTTTGAAGTAAGGAGACTGCTGAATACCAGCCACACGGTAAACTCTGCCTCACCTACCCCACGCCCTTTATCATGAAGAATGTGGCAAGGTGATAAATACTAAAGAAGTTCAAAGAAAGGGGAGATTAGTAAAATTTTAGGTAATTGAAAATGTGTCAGAAAAAAAGATAAAATTAAAAATTGACCAGGAAACATGATTAAAAATTGGCTAAATAAAGGGAAGAAGACAGAGCATTCTAGATAATGTAAATATAGATGATGTTTCCAAAAATGAACAGTAAATGCTAATCAATAAATCTTAGCTGATTTGATGAGGAAAGTATACTATGCATGGACTGAGACTAATTTCCTTCATTTATCTCATTGTTTTTGGTTTCTAGGATGGCTTTGTGTATTCTTTACTTATTAAAGATACAAATTACAAAGTAGAGGATTTTCTTGAGGTTGAAAGGCCGGTGGAACATTTGATGTTTTCTCCTAGTTACAGACTGTTGCTGATTCAGACAGACAAGGTATGCTAGATGGTGATTTCTTGATAAGTTTTCAGATATTATTATTATCATCATTGCATGACAGGAATGAAGGGCAGAATGTGCTGCATAATGATCCATTGCTAGTCAAGACTCTAGCTTGCAAATGAAAAATCAGCCAATTTAAAAGTCCAGGCAACACTTGAGTGTTTGTTTCTTCTTTTTGTGCATATATAACTGAAAGCAAACAGGGAATTGATATAAATCTGGGCACTCCCGTGTTGCTACTAGCCTTGTTTTTCTGCCATATCTTAGCTCTGTTTCCTCTCTACTTCCTCCCTTTCTATGAAGATGGTGTCAAAAGAACCTCCGGAAACTCCAGTTTTATATTTTTATCCTCTTGGTGACCTTAGTAGAAAGATAGCAGCTGGAAAAAAAAGGTCCTGTAACCTGGACTTATTGTACTAGCTTGGGTCACTTTTCTACCCCTGGGTCAATTACTATGTCCAGAGGGATTCTAAATTCTCATTGACCAGGCCTAGGTCACATGTCTAACCTTGGAGCCTAGGCAGAGTCATCTCAGTTTAGTTCAGTTCAGAAGCTTAGTCATGTCCAATTCTTTGCGAGCCCATAGACTGTAGCACACCAGGCCTCCCTGTTCATCACCAACTCGCAGAGTTTACTCAAACTCATGTCCATTGAGTCGGTGATGCCATCCAACCATCTCATCCTCTGTCATCTACTCAAACATAAACTGAGATTGTGGTAATGGGTGGTTCTCTAGGGAGAGTATAGGTTCTGTAAGAGAAGAAGGGAGGGAAATAAATGCAGGATAAAATCAAATGCCCACATGAATTATGCTGTTAGGAAGACTCCTAAGTCAGGAATATCAGTTTATATTGTTGGGCAATGATTTCAGATAAATTACAAGTAAAATTGAATGATTTTTTTGCCTAAAAGAAATTGAAACTGAAATATGGAAAGACTTAAGCTTCTGTAATTACCAGAAGTTAAAGCAACTGTGTTAATGATGTTTTAATAAATGAAAAACTTGAAGTATGTATGGAGGACAGAAAACAATTAAAAATGTAACCTAAGAGAAGGGAGAAAGACACAAATAGAAATCATACAAAAGAAAAATATACTTACAAAGTAAAAATTAAATGAATATGTCTGATAGAAGACTGGGTGCAGCCAAAGAGAGAATAGATGAACTTGAAGATATATTGGAAGAAGTTATTCAGAATGTACCCAAGAGACAAAAGTATACGAAATATAGAAGGGAGGGTAAGAGAAATGAATGATATAGTGAAAAGATCCAACATGTATTTGATTGGAATTCCAAAGAGGAGAGTCAGACAGAAGCAATATTTAAGGAGATATTTTCCAGAACTGATTAAAGACATGAATTTACAGCTTCAGGAGGCGCAGTGAATCCCAAGCAGGATACATAAAAAGATATGTATTTACACCTAGACTTACCAGTGTGAAATTGTTGAAAACTAAAGACAAAGAGAAAAACTTAAAAGTAGTCAGAGAGAAAACCAGATTATTTCAAGGGACTTTCAATTAGGCTAACAGCTGACTTCTTTGGCGATAATATAAGTAAGAAAGAGTGGAATGTTATCTTCCATGTAGCTCAGGGATCAGCAAACTGTGGACCCTTGGGTCAAAACCAGCCTCCTGCTTGTTTCCGTAAATAAAGTTTTACTGGAACACAGTCAGACCCATGTGTTTATGTATTGTCTACGGCTGCTTTCACACTGCAGTGATAGTATTAAGTAGTTGTGAGAGACCACACGGCCTGCAAAGCCTAAAATATTTATTGGTTGTCCCTTTATAGAAAAAGTTTGCTGACCCCTGATTTAGTGAAATAAGGTTGCTATCACTGAATTTTATACCCAGGGAAAATACTTTTCAGTATAGGGATGAAAAATGACATTTTTAGAAATGAGCATTTGTTAGTACGTCATCACTAGAGAAAATTCTAAAGAATGTACTTCAGGCAGAAGGAAAATGATCCCAGATGGAAAGACTATGATGCAAAAAGAATGAAGAGCAGTAGTAAATGTGTGGAGAAATGTAAGTGAAGACTGACTGTGTAAAACAACAGAAATAACATGAAGTTGGAGGGAAAGGAGTGTGCTGTGTGCTTAGTCGCTCAGCTGTGTCTGCCTCTTTGCAACCCTTTGGACTGCAGCTCACCAGTCTCCTCTGTCCATGGGATATTTTAGACAAGAATACTAGAGCAGGTTGCCATTTCCTTCTCCAGGGGATCATCCAGACTCGGGGATCAAAACTGAGTCTCCTGCATTGGCAGGTAGATTCTTTCACCCGCTGAGAGACTAAAGGTTTTAAGTTTTTCTGATGTTTATAAATTAAGTATACGTGTTCTGACCTGTAAGGTAACCATAAAAGAACTGAAACATCAGGTGAAATTTCCACATAATAGAGGGGCAATGTGGAAGTGAGGGATGGTATGGGGAGGGAGGAGGGAGGAGGGTTCAGGATGGGGAACACATGTATACCTGTGGTGGATTCATTTTGATATTTGGCAAAACTAATACAATTATGTAAAGTTTAAAAATAAAATAAAATTAATTAAAAAAAAAAGAAAGAGAATGATACAGCAAATGGGGAAAATAGTATAAATAGTAGTATTAGTATAAATAGTACAAATAGTGATCTGAATAAAGATTAATAGGATTTCTGTGAAAAAAAAAAAAAAAAAGAAAGCAACCCAAAAGAAGGTGAGAAAAGAGAAGGAAAGATACACAAACAACTGAGAAGAAAATAGGAAGCATAAATTAAAGTGTAATGTTTAAGCTCAAATATACTAGTAATTACAATTAAAGCAAAACAATAATTGATGTAGTTAAAAGGCATATTTTAGCATATTTGATTTGAAAAAACCAAACCTAACTATGCACTGTTTTCAAGTGACATATCTAAAGCATAAGATTGAAAGTAAATTTTTAAAACATTGAAAGCAAATTAAAAATTGAAAGTAAATAAAGATAGGAAAAGATATATCATGCAAACATTAACCAAAAGAAAGCCTTTGAAGATATATTAATATTAGACAAAATAGACTTTTGGGCAAAAATCATTCCTAAGGATAAATGAGTTTATTAATATTTTAGAATAGTAAAAGGTTAAATTCACTAGAAGTCTATAAACTTTTAAGATACATGACTACCAAATAAAATAGCTTCAAAATATATAAAGCAAAACATGACAAAATGATAAGGAAAAGTAAAGTCATGATCTCAACAGATTTTAATATACTTTTCTCAGTACTTAATAGAATAAATGTGTGTACTTAACACAGTAGCCAAGGTGAGAAAAGCATCTCTACTACTCAGAGCCCTCCAGTGATTGCCTATGTTATTCTGAGCAAAATCCAAAATCTTCACTATGCTTTACAAGGTTCTTCATGATGTGGACTCCACTCTCCACCCTGGCCTTATCTCCCATGGGTCTTCTTGTTCACCCTGCTTCGGTCATGCTGGCCATCATGTAAGCTTTTTGTACTCACCAGGCTTGCTCCTCCCTCAGAATGCATTGGCTGTTCGCTCTGTCTGGAATGCATTCCCCAGAGTCCAAGTGAATACCTTCCTCATTTCCTTCAAGTCTTTTCCCTAACCTCACCTTCTCAGTAAAGTGTTTCTTGGACACTCAGGTTTGAATTCTACCCTCTTATTTTGCCATGTCATATGCTGTTTCCCTGCTTTATCTTGTTTTCTTTCTACAATTGTTGCTCTTTAACTTATAATACATATTATTTAGATATCTTATGTATTGACTGAATCCCCCAGTAGAATGTGAGCTCCATGAAGACAGGGAATTTTTGCCTGTCCTATCCTCTGATGTAGCCCCCGCATCCAGACCTGTGTCTGGCACAGTGTATCCACTCCGTATTTGTTGAAGGAATGAATGAAAGGTAAAATCAGTAAATACCTACCAAAGTTTAGACTTTACAGAGTTGTGTTTTTTTACATAAACAAGAATAAAAACATTCATGTTTAACTCAAGTAAATGTGAAGAACTTGTGATCAGTTTAAAGCAGACTTCTTATTGCTAGTAACCATACTATAGTATAGTTACTTAGCAGAGATGTATAAGGTACAGGATAGATTTTTTTTTTTTTTTTTTTGGAGAGGTGAATTTGGAACCTGAGAATGATAAACAAGTTTTAAAGTAACAGCTTCAGACACACCTCTACAAGTTTCACAAAAGTTTATTTAAAAGTTTCATTAGTACCCATCATGGTCTAGTATGTGATAGAATTTAGTTCATGTTAACAACTTTTTTGGTTTTCCACATTCTTCAAACTTTCTGCATAAATAAACATAGTTTTTGAAGTCAAGAAAAAGTGCTTCATTATGTTTTGTAATCTAAAAAATAAATGCCTGGAAATGGAGAAAAGAAGTCTTACTTGTTGAATATTTTAATTGATTAGTGAACGCAAGAATCAATAAAACAAGTGTTTAGATTTTAAACTCCTCAAGGTCAGGGCCTTACTGAGTTTATCTCTACTTTCCCATCACATTTTCCCACACAGTGTCTTGTTTACAGTGAACATTTAATAACTATTTGTTCAACAAAACACACAACAATGCATTATTTTTTTCTTTTTTGGTGTATTTACAGGGGTCTATTTTTATTTATACTTTTGGTGAGGAGCCAACCTTTGAGAAAGTCCTAGAGGCTTGTGATGGGAAATTTCAGGCAACAGACTTCATCACACCTGGAAATGAATTCTGCATGGTAAGGAATATTGTCTTTGTTCCACAATAGGATTTAAGGATGAGATTTGGAAATTCATGTGCAACCTGTTGCAAATAGGAAGCAGAGTGTCCTCTTGAAGATGCAGTAGAAATGCCAGCCACTTCCATCATTAGATCTACTCCCCAGTTAAAATGACATCATCACATTGTGACTTCATAATATTAAGTCTCTGAACATGACCAAAGCAATTAAAATCTTAAGAGCCATCCTGTTTGTATTCACCATCCAAGCTTTCCAAGCCATATCTTTAAACACATTCGTTGCTAGTGAGTTGTCAACACTCATTAAACTATAAGTGTTTACCCTTTTTCAGAGTGATCCAGCCCCATCTGAAAATGAAAATGAAATAGTTGCTATGCATAAAACATGTATTCAATCTACTTAAAAAAAAAGCCACCTTACACATTTAGAAAAGAAAAATTTTTTCTGATGATTAACTGCTTACCTTTGGTTGATCTCAAGAAATATAATTCACTTTCCATATGATTCATCAACAAATCCATTAAGATTTTGGGAGTTCTAGCAAATATTAATAAAAAGATACATAAACTATGGAATAGGTAACACTTAAGAGTTCTTCCAGGCTTCCCTGGTGGCTCAGATGGTAAAAGCACCTGTTTGCAATGCAGGAGACCCAGGTTCGATCCCTGGGTCGGGAAGATCCCCTGAGAAGGAAATGGCAACCACTCCAGTACTCTTGCCTGGAAAATTCCATGGATGGAGGAACCTTGTAGGCTACAGTCCATGGGGTCACAAAGAGTCGGACATGACTGGGCAACTTCACTTTCAAGAGTTCTTCCAGTTGTCAGATTCTGATTATATGCTTTTTCTTCCAGATATTCTCTGATAAGAATTAAATTTAAAAATTTAATACAAGATTTTCATGTTTAGAATTTAGATACTTGATCCACAACATCATGTACTCACTCCCTCTTATTCAAGAAACAGAATTTAAACTGTATCACATTGCAGTTACTTTAAAATGCTTTCAGTCTTGATCCTGTGAAAGAAGAAAAATGAACAAGACGAACTTTGGGTTTCCAGTCTAGCATGTAAAGAACCTTACAACAGGGGGAAAGAAAAGCTGAATAAACTTAAAATTAACCATTCCTCTCAGACCCATCAGAGAATTGGGGTCATAGGGGAAACCACTGCCCCCAAAATTATAGAGACAGACAGGCAGATGCAAAGAATCATAGCTTACTGGAGCAGATACCCAGAAGTAGAAACCAGCCCTGGAGCCAGCACCCAGGGGGATTACAATGGGAGAATCTGCACATCTCAGACCAAAAATGAGGACCCTAGAGGCAGTTTTGGTTTCTGACACATTCAGCTACAGCAGACAATAAACACAGTCTAACTCCTAGCCAGATAAACATAAAACCCCATATTACAGCCTACTTAATTCATATACTTTTACACAGTACATCATGTCCAGCTTTTAACAAAAATTATAAGGCATACTAAAAGACAGTAACAGTTAGAAGATACAGAGAAAGCATCAGAACCAGACTCAGATATTGTATCTGCAAATAATTACAAAGATGTTGTAATTTATCAGGCCAGAAATTTAAAACAACTATGATTAATATACTAAGGGGTCTTATGAAAACAGTGGGCAACATGAAAGAATGATTAGAAAATATAAGTAGATTTATGGAAACACTAAGAAAGAAAATAAGAAATATTCAAAATATAAAACACTGTAACAGAAATGAAGAGTGCCTTTGGTGGGCTCATCAATAGACTGAATATTGCAGAGGAAAGAATCAATAAGCTTGAAGAAATGTCAGTAGAACCTTCAACACTGAAATTCAAAAAGAAAAAAGAATCAAAAAGAACAGAATATCCAAGAACATGGGACAATTGCAAAAGGTGTAGCATACATGTAATAGGAATGCCAGAAGGAGAAGAAAGGAAGGAACGAACAGAGGAAATGTTTGAAGTAATGAGGGCTGAGAATTTTCCAAAATTAATGTCAGACACCAAACTACAGATCTGGGAAGCTCAGAGAACACTAGAAGGATAAATGCCAAAAAAATTTATACCAACACATATTAAGCGAAGAAAAACTAAAGAGTCTCTTGAAAGTGGAAGAGGAGAGTGAAAAAGTTGGCTTAAAACTCAACATTCAGAAAATGAAGATCATGGCAGCAGGTCCCATCACTTCATGGCAAGTAGATGGGGAAACAATGGAAACAGTGACAGACTTTATTTTCTTGGGCTCCAAAATCACTGCAGATGGTGACTGCAGCCATGAAATTAAAAGACACTTACTCTTTGGAAGAAAAGTTATGACCAACCTAGGCAGCATATTAAAAAGCAGAGATACTACTTTACATATTAAATACATGTTTAATATGCATTTAATACATATTAAATACATATTTACATATTACTTTACATATTAAAAAAACAGAGACATTACAATAAAGGTCTGTGTAGTTAAAGCTATGGTTTTTCCAGTAGTCATGTATGGATGTGAGAGTTGGACTATAAAGAAAGCTGAATGCCAAAGAATTGATGCTTTTGAACTGTGGTGTTGGAGAAGACTCTTGAGAGTCCCCTGGACTGCAAGGAGATCCAATCAGTCACTCCTGAAGGAAATCAGTCCTGAATATTCATTGGAAGGACTGACGCTGAAGCTGAAACTCCAATACTTTGGCCACCTGATGTGAAGAACTGACTCATTTGAAAAGATCCTGATGCTAGGAAAGTTTGAAGGTGGGAGGAGAAGGGGACGACAGAGGATGAGATGTTTGGATGGCATCACCGACTCAATGGACATGAATCTGAGTAAACTCTGGGAGTTGGTGATGGACAGGGAGACCTGGCGTGCTGCAATCCATGGGGTCGCTGAGTCAGACACAACTGAGCAACTGAACTGAACTGAACTGAAAGGTAATAGTTAATATTTGTTTAAATCAGAAGTATTAACATTGAGATTGCAAAGTAATTTTAATCCACATAAATAAAATGAAATTTTATTTTAAATCATCAGTGATTGATATACTAGAAAGAAATTTAGAACATGCTCCCATAGCAGTCTTGTTTTCCATTTGAGTTTCTTCTTTCTTTTACAGACACTCACACAGTCAGGGGAAGTTTGTGTTTGGGGTATAGAGGATGGTGCTTGTGTCAGCAGGGTTTATCTGAATATCCAAGTAAGTGTGCCTTATAAATGGATTTTTTAAAAATATTTAATTCTAATCCAACTTACCTTTTTGTGTTCACATGTCAACAGTTTGTGGAAATACTTGTTACAGAGACATTAATGTATTTTACCTTGTATGTTTAGAGTAATTCTTGTGTATAAAGTATGTTCCACAGCCCAGAGGGTAGAACATAAGGTATTGTATTGGTATATGGGAAAGAACAAACTTTTCCTTGGTGGCAATTATTTCTGAAACCTACTGATTTATATCTCACTCATGCTGCAAATTCACTGTGGATTGACAGGATCTCTTTTCCCCCGTGGTCTTTCAGGGAACAAAGCCGACAGAGGCTCCACCAATTAAAAGCTCCTCAGTACCACAGGATGGGCTTCCCACGTGGCTCAGTGGTAAAGAATCCGCCTGACAATGCAGAAGATGCAGATGAGCATTCTATCTCTGGGTTGGGAAGATCCCCTGGAGGAGGAAATGGCAACCCACTCCAGTATTCTTGCCTGAAAAATTCCATGCATAAAGGAGCCTGGCAGGCTACAGTCCATGGGGTCACAAAGAGTCAGACACAACCGAGCGACTGATCATGCACGCACACCATGAGATGAGAAGAGTTCTGGAGAGTCTTGAACTAGCAATTAAGTGTTTTTAATAAAAAACAAAACATTCCTTGGCTGTAACTAGTTAAGTGGCCCCATCTAACCTCAAGAAGATCAGTTAGAAATGAAAGAAAGGTGCCTCTCTAACCAGCTTGAGCCAAAAATGAAAAAGTGTGGGCTATTGGCTCAATTAACTATAAAGTATAGAGCTCCTCTGGGCTCAGCTGTGGCTTTATCCAGCAACTCAAATGATATTACCAAGGAGCTCGTCTTTCTTTCTGTCTGTGTACTATGTCTTAATTTCATCTAAGACTTCGTGTGATACCCAAATGCCACGAATACCAACCTCACATCAGATCATCAGGGAAGAAAACCTCCTACAATAGGAGGAGGAAGAGAAAAGTTTCTCCTTTTCAGAGGGCTTAGTAGATATATCCTAATATCTTAATAACACCCCTGAACTAATCACTGTGGACAGGGGCATGAGAAATGCTAGTTGGCTTAAAATCTGCCTTGGAAATGAGACTTAGATCTATTCCACTCAACTGAAAATAGAAGAGAGATGGTTTCTTAAAAGATATTCAAGAAATTTTCCACAAGGAAGGTGTATGTATGCTGGGTGGCAAACTACATTTGTTCACCTAAACCTAAGCATAACCTACCATAAGGTGATACCATTCTTTCCACCATGGTCATGATGCACATAAAATAATATTTTAAAAGTATAAAAAGACCAAGAAACAATGGTAAGGCTATTTTTTCTTAAATTATCATTTTTTCTATATTTCATAATTCTCGATGAGATATGGATCTAGATAGTAGGGAGGAAAGTTATAGTCCTTCTCTATTGTAAATTAAAATCTCAACAATGCAAGATGAAGCATCATACTTCATATAAGAGGATGCAAGATGCAAAAGATATATAATTCAATGAGATAAGTAAACTCATCCTAAAAAGTAAAGATAAAAATTCTTACCTAAAAGAGTATGTGTGGACTCCATAATCAGTGTGGCAAAGGTTTATATGTATTCATTTCTGTTAGAATTACTAGAACTAGAAAAATCTTAAAGTTCATCTGATCACACCTCTTTGTACAGATGAGAGACATACAAACCTAAGGGTTTGTATAATCAGAACTTACCTTGCACTTCCTGGCTAAGGAGGGATAGGAAAGTCGCTCAGTCGTGTCCGACTCTTTGCGAGCCCCTATTAATTGGTGGAGCCTCTGTCAGCTTTGTTCCCTGAAAGACCATGGGGGAAAAGAGATCCTGTCAATCCACAATGAATTTGCAGCATGAGTGAGATATAAATCACTAGGGTTTCAGAAATAATCGCCACCAAGGAAAAGTTTGTTCTTTCCCATATACCAATACAATACCTTGGGCTATACAGTCCTTGGAATTCTCCAGGCCAAAATACTGGAGTGGGTAGTCTTTCCCTTCTCCAGGGGATCTTCCCAACCCAGGGATCGAACCCAGGTCTCCCACATTGCAGGAAGATTCTTTACCAACTGAGCCACAAGGGAAACCCAGGAATACTGGATGTGTAGACTATCCCTTCTCCAGTGGATCTTCCCGACCCAGGAATAAAAAACCAGGGTCTCCTGCATTGCAGGTGGATTCTTTACCAACTGAGCCGCCAGGGAAGCCCAAGGAGGGATATAGTTACCATCAAAAGACCCTCTTTCTGCTTCAGATATCTTCCTTTCCCCTGACCAGAAGGGAGAGATTGGGCAACTGTCACAGTTAAGCAGACATCCCTTCACTGAGCTCAAAACCAAGCATGTACATTCATGTAGATCAGCCTTTGTTGGGGAAAATCAGTGATTTCTCCTTACTGAAGATTACTGCTCCCCTCTGGAGAATTGATAAATGGGTTGATCCAGCAGTACAGAGGCTAGATCGCCCTGCCTATGTCCAGGACTGTATTCTCCATGAACATTTTAGGTAGTGGTCCTCAGAGAACCCTGCTTAGCATCATGATGGCAGGATGCCCAAACACTAATACCTTCACTTGATGTTACCTGCCAGTTTTTAGCCTAGTCAACTATTGCCCTGGAATGGAGGGTAATTTCAACTGATTGTGTTGAGGAAACACAGATACACACACACACACTAAGAGCTCCCATAAAGGTTTTCAGCTAAAAAAACCCCAAACCCTCACCACTTTGTTCCCAGTTTCATACTGAGATACCAATAGACTCAACCTGGTTAAGCCTCAGAAAATTCACTTTAAAAAACAAAATGAAAACCTGCTCAATGGAGAAACTGCATTCTAATGAGGCAGGACACCTGAGTTTTCCTCTGAGCGTTGTTATCAGCTTTGGGATCCTGGGGGTAAATTGCTACATTTTCCTTTGCCTCTGCTTTCTAATCTGCAAAAGGATGACCTCAAGATCTTTTCCATTTCTAACATTCTGTTATTTTATTCAAAACAACCTCCAAAATGTAGTTATGTTACTTACAGGGGTCCCCCTCTCTGGTGTTTCTTGTGCCAATAGAGCAATACTGAGTTCGGTTCAACAACAAAGGAAAATCTTATTTTTTGATCAGAGGGTGGAGAGGTGGGAGCTGTCCTTCTGGAGCACACACTTGTGTCCCAGGGAGAGGCTGAGGCTGCTCTGTAGAGTTCTCCTGGGGGAGGGCGGAGTTGCCATGGGCCGGTCCAGCCGTGCTGCTCCCCTCAGGATCAAATTCTGGGTGCAGCGTCTCTGTGCACAGCCACCCTGCGGCCATCTTAAGTCTTGAACTGAGGTGTTACTGGCAGTACGTCTCTGCACGGCCACGGAACTGAGGTGTTGCAGCGGTCTCACACTAAGAACTCTTGTCTGAAGTGCTGGGTACGAGACTGCTGCACATGTACCCTGTGAGCAGGAGAAATTAGACTAAAGCACAAATGAAGAGCTTAGACCTTATCACCTAGTTTTCATCTGACTTTTCTGGGGGACCCCAGTGGGCTTTGTCAGTGAAAACTATAGAGAAATGAATCTGATTCCTAAAGTATCATGACCACAAATTTGTTCTCTTAGATATCATCTTCTGTAAATGACTGTTGGATAAGCAGGAATCTGTGATGCGTTTCTTTGGTGACAGGCCACGTGTTCCATGATACAGTTATTTTTTGAAGTCTTGCTCAGTTATACCAGCATCCCAGGATCTACTATTATCCAGCAGATGAATGCTGATTTTAAAAAATCACTAACACTCAATAAAGATGTCCAAATGATGCTAGGAATATATTTTAAATTTCCTATTTTATTTTTCATTATTATCAGGTATAATCATTTTCTAATCAATTAAGGATAAAAATGAAGTCATGGTTTAAAGTTCAGGCAATTTTCTCATATTTTTATCATTCCAATTTTAGGATAAAAGAATGTGATATATAGATTCCTATGACTTCTTATGTGATTGATTAGCTGAAGAATGTTGAGTGTATAATTTGTAATACCACATGACACTTGCCACTCTTCTTGTTCTGCGGGTTTTTAAAATAAACTGTAGAACTCTTAAGTGTAGGAAAGCAGGCTTCATTTTTTGGTGCAGTGAAGCTGGGGTTTATTTTATTTTTTGTTGAAGCTAATTGATTTATAGTATTGTGTTAATTTTTCAGGTGAACAGCATAGTGATGCAGTATCTTTGTGGAGTATGCTCAATTATAGCTTATTATAAGACTAGTGGGTGTAATTCCCTGTGCTATACAGTGTACCCTTCTGCTAATGTGTTTTATATCTAGTAGTTTATGTCTGTTAATCCCATACCCCTATTTTGCCCTGCCCCCCTACTCCTTGGTTTTCCATCTGTGAGTCTATTTCTGTTTTGCATCTGTCCTAAACAGGCAACAGTTCTGGCTTGCTCTCCATCATCCCTGTCTGCGGCCGTGGGGACTGAGGACGGCCGTGTCCACTTCCTCGACGTCCGGGACGTCGAATCCCCTCATGAAGTTCATAAGGCCTTTCTCTCTGAATCACCTGTGCAGCACCTCCTGTAAGGACCGCCTGTTTCTCGCAGCAACTTTGTCAGGCCTGTCTATTGAGATTTCCACCGAAGTTTTAACTTTTTTTAGGTTTTACATGTGTTGTTTTGAAAATTAGTATATTGACTCAGTTCTACATTCAAGAAATACAGAGGTGTATATAGTACAATACAGTTTCCCACTGTTATCCCCAAATACCCAGTTCTCCTCCTTGGAGACAGCTTGTTACTAGTTTCTTGTGTCTTTTTACTGGACATATTTTATTCACAAACAAGCAGAAAAATAAGTACTTCCTTTTAATTGCATGAATGTGTATCTAGCACTTAGAGTGTACCAGGAACTTCAGTTGTATTAACCTCGTGAGACAGGTATTCTTATTGTCTCCATTTAAGGAAGATGATACACAAAGAATTTAAATAACAATTAATATCACACATGTTGTAAATGGCAAATGTTGAGATTTGAACCCAGGCAATTGGGCTCCAGAGTCATTGCTTTTGCTCTTATAGGGTAGCAAACTATATATAATGTTCTGCACCACAATTTTTTTCACTTAATGGTATATCTTAGAGAGTCTTCTATCCACACATGAAGACCTTCATTCTTTTTTTATAGCTACATAGTATTCCATCACATGGAATACATTCCATAATTTTTGAGACAGTATATTGATAGACATTTAGATGATTTCAAGTTTTTTGAAACAGTACTTTTTAGAAGACAGCCTAGAGCCACTGAGTTTAGACTTATATTGTTATTATTATATCTTTGATTAATTTATCATAACACTAAGTATTAACAAGAAATGACATTTTTGCCCTGCTTTACAGCTTGATGTGCTGTTACACATTGTAGTTTACTGAATGTGACACTTGTCAAACATTCAGAAAAGTATTATGCTTGTCCCTGTTTCACAAGTGAGATAACTTAGGTTCAAAAAGAAGCATTTGCCAAGATTCGTCAGCTAGCACTGCAAGGAGCTGGGTCTCCACCATCTGTGCTGTCCCTACAAGCTCTGCTGCCTCTGCAGGGAAGGATCTGTAATCTCTCTCCATTTACATTCCACTCCTCTATCGTTTTTTTGGCACCTCTCCTTTTTCAGATGTTTCTCTCTTATCCTAATTTGCATTTCCCACTTTTTCTAATTTGATCAAAGTATAGAAACATTTTGCTACATTCTTCTTCTTTCTGCCAGGACTGGTACTGAGGGGCATTGGAATGCTCCACTCATCTCTAATTTGAGAATTGCTTATGTCCACCTGAAATATCAGAAAGCTTTACTGTCATATTTTGTTCACTTACGATGACACAGTTGCCCGTTTTTAGTGAATCTTCTTGACCATATACTTATAAGTTACAATTCAGAAACAATATTAGCCTAAAATGTAATGATTACATTTTGTATAATCACTTACCTTTTATAAAGTCTGATAATATTAAAAATCATAAACCATAAGAATAATTCGTTTTGGATATATCTCCATGATGTCTTTCAATAAATTTGTTTACCATCTTATGAGTGAAACAAGTAGAATCTGATAATCAGATTTCTTCTTTTCTAGGTATGACCAGAGAGGAATGTATGTATTAGTTGGAACATCAGAAGGACACATCTTTGTTATCAATGCCAAACCCTCAAGTTTATTTGAGATTCTTGGATTCATAGGTACTTACACTGAATTATTTTTTTCCCCAATCTGGGCAGCATGTGGGATCTTAGTTCCTTGATCAGGGATCAAACCCATGCCCCCTACCCTGGGAGCATGGAGTCTTAACCACCGGATCGCCAGGAAAGTTGCCATAGAATGCTTATTAACTTAAGATATTGGTCAATTTATTCTAAAGAATTTAAAGTTGTGGAAATGGGACCATGGTGAAGCAATTACTTGTAGCATGTTTTCTAAAACAGAAACATTTAAATAGCTGTTCAAAGTTACTAAGGAGAATTCCCATATCATATTTAGAGGTTTTGGTACATCTACTTGGTATACAGTTGATGTTAAACAACTCTTCTTGAATCAGGTAATGAATTAATGAAATGGCTGAACGTTTTTAATGTTACTACAAACGGAAGTTGAGTTGGTTTATTCCTGAAATACTTTTTAAAAACATTTATTTATGTATGTGGCTATGCTGGGTCTTAGTTGCCACGCCAGAATCTTTAGTGGTGGCGTGCAGGATCTGTAGTTGCCGCGTGTGGAATCTAGTTCCCCGACCAGAGATTGAACCAGGCCCCCTGCATTGGGAGTGTGGAGTCTTGGCCACTGAACCACCAGGGAAGTCTCGAAATAACTTTTTAAATAGTATTTGATCTCTATTTAATTAAGATATCTAAAGAAAGTTTTGTTACATGCATCTTTACTCTGTGCTTTCACAACCGAGGGCTCACGTTCAATCCCTGGTTGGGGAACTAAGATCCCACAAGCCATGTGGTGTGGCCAAAAATAAATAAATGAATAAAAATTTTTTAAAAAAGACATTCAGCTTTTTCAGTAATGTGTGTCCAAATGCCCAGGTAAACCACAAAACTGACAGGTGAGATAGCACTTTGGTGATAAATAATAAGAACTAATATTTTTATCTCTGGCTTTATATACCAAATATAAATGTAAATTTTCAAATCTATGTACTGATTTTTAAAAATTGAGTGCCTACTAAGTGTAAAATGCTGAACCTAGGCCCTGTGGAAGCATGAAACTGTCAAGGAAGAAATTTAGTGGAGGAAAAATAGCAGAGTGCTGTGTAGGCTCAGGAAAAGAAGTAATTAATTCTCAGGTGTGAAGAAAGGAGTGGAGGTGAAGAGGAGGCACAGAGAATACGGAGGAGGAGAATTTTCCAAGGATTTAAAGTAGTGGAGGATGGGGCTTGTTGGCATTCTAGCTCAGGACAAAAGTTTGAGCAACGGCACTTGGAATGGTAAGAAGTCTGGCATAACAAGTATATGAGTTTACCAGGTTATGATCATGACGACAAGGTTTGAAACAAAGTGGAGGGTCTTGAACATCATCCCAAGGAGTCTGGACTTTGTTCTGTAGCTAATGACACATCATCAGACGTTTTCAAGATGGGACTAGTGTGATTTGATTTGGTTTTTAGAGGAGGACTCTGGAATCAGTGTGAAGGCTGGAGAAGAAAGGCAAGAGAACGGAATAAAAAAATTCAGAAAAACATTATAGTAACTCACACAAGAAATGCTGTTAGTCATAACAAAAGCTAACATTTATTGAAGGAGTCCTTGTCATGTAATATCCAGTATTCTAAGTACTTGGCGTGTGTTAATTCATTTAATTCTTACAGGCAGCTTTTGTGAGGTAGAGACCACTGTTATGCCCAGTTTAAAGATAAGGCAATTGAGGCACAATGAGGTTAAGTATTTGTCCAAAGCCACGCAGGTAGCCAGGACTCAAGCTCAGGAAGTCTGGCTTCAGAGCTTGTGCTCTTATCCACAGTGTACAAGATCCTGCAGCAGTCATGGAAAGGTGAAGGAGTGGACAGCTATGAATGATGGAATTGGTAGAACTTGATAATTGATTGTATGTGAAAGGAAGGGATCAGCAACGACTCTGAAGTTTCTAACCCAGATGGTGGAAGTTTGTGCTGTCATCAGTTGAAGTAAAAACTCAAGGGAAAAGGAAGTTACGGAGGCTGAGGGATAGGGTGAGCTGACAAGCTCTGTAGAGTTGAAGCCAATAAGATCTTCATTTGGAGATATTTACCATTAATTCAGAAATGAAGATTTGTAGTTCAAAGTTTAATGATGGAATTCTGATCTTGAAATCATGGAAGCTCATGAGATGGTTTAAGACAGAGTTGAAGCAAACCCAACTGTGTAATGAGGTCAAACAGGTAACCTAGATATGTAAATTAGATGGCATGGAGTGTGATGAGGACTGATGGCTGACCTCAGAATGGGTACCAGTCCTGCCTAAATGTTCCATTTTTTAACATATCTTGTCATTCAGAGTATAGGATGGGAAAAGCTACTTACGCTGAAGTTGTAGACAGGGAAGACAAGGCAGTGAAGAAAACTAAAGATGGGCGGGAGAACTGGGAGTCACCCGCACCTGGAAGAGCTTGAGAAGGAAGGCTGTATGAATGGTGGACTGTGGCAGAAGTGTCAGGGCATGAGGGCTGGGATGCGGCAGTCACCGTGTGAGCCCAGGGAGAGCTACTCCTTTGGGACAGAGAGACAGAGTTTCAGGTGGGAATGGCAGTCAGAAAAGGAAGTTGGTAAACAGCAATTTCTGCTCTCAGATGTTTGCAGTGGAGAAAAGAGAATTAGTAACTGGTGGGGAAACAGGATTGAAGGAACATTCTAATCTGAAGATAGGGGAGTCTTGAGGCCTCAGTAGGAGAAGACCTAAAAGACCCAAGGAAATCAAAAGAGGTAATTAATAGCACATGGTGTAATGATATATTGGAGGTGTAGGCTCAAAATCACAGATGGAAAGGGTTACATTTTATTCCTAAAAATGTCAAGAAATGAAGAGGGAAGATAACAGAAAATGTGAGATTCAGGATAAGAAAGTTGAAGTCAAGTTTATGTCATATGTTCTCTGTCTTCCTTGTTCAGTAAGAGGAAAGGCTACCCTATATAACACCTGATGGAGGGGCTGAGATGGGGCCCGAGACGGTGGACACACACAGAGCAGTAGCTGTGTGGAGTGGCAGTAGCGGAGCTGGAGAGAATCCAAGCGGCCCCAGGCAAGGCCCCTTGGTGGGATTCGCTGGCTTACTGTAGGACACACTCATAACAGCAAGTGTATTCCTACCATACCTGCGATACCTTGGCTGTGGCAAAAATGTTTATTCAGTATTGGGAATGGGCAGATGGCTGGAGTGGACATTCAAGAGGCCAGAGCTTGTGGGCACTGTTGAGTAGGGTAGAGCCGGCAGACTCTGGAGGCCCCTCTGGCTGAATGGAAGCTGAGTCCCACCCAGCTGGATTGAATCTGCCCACTTAGACATCTCATGAGGAGAATCCCCCATCTGTTTATCAAAAAATGTTTCTATCACTTAGGTTTAAAGATCACTTAAATATCCAATAAGTAGATTTGGATCAAAAGATTTGTTAAGACAGGTCTATAATGTGATATCTTACCTAGAAATATGAAAGCTTCTATAAACATATCAACAATGACTTGTGTTGATTTCCATTTGCTTTCAGAGATGGGCAAAGGTATTTTACAAATATCCACTGTGTCTCCTTTGGAAACAGACATAGTAGAAGTGATGGTGCTTTCCCCACTTCCAGAAACAAGAAGAAGCAGGCTGGAAATATTTTCTCTGCCTAAAATACTACCAGAAGGTAAAGAAAAGTGAGCAAGCAATTCTGTCCTGGGCACCCAGTTGAATAGTTGCTATAGCTTTTTTTTTCTCTTTTCCAGTGATAGCATTTTTTTTTTTTTTCTTTTAACATGTGAAGAGGTTAAAATGGCCAAAACCTTTTCTGTGTCTTACAAAGTAAAGCTGATGTGACTGCTAAATTATGTGAAATGTGGACTTTCCTCTCAGTTCAGTTCAGTCATTCAGTCGTGTTCGACTTTTTGCGATCCCATGGACTGCAGCATGCCAGGTTTCCCTCTCCATCACCAACTCCCGGAGCTTGCTCAAACTCATGTCCATTGAGTCAGTGATGTTATCCAACTATCTGATCCTCTGTTGTCCCCTTCTCCTCCTGCCTTAAATCTTTCCCAGCATCGGGGTCTTTTCCAAGGAGTAAGTTCTTCGCATCAGGTGGCCAAAGTATTGGAGTTTCAGCTTCAGCATCAGTCCTTCCAATGAACATTCAAGACATTTCCTTTAGGATGGACTGATTGGATCTCTTTGCAGTGCAAGGGACTCTCAGGAGTCTTCTCCAACACTGAAGTTCAAAAGCATCAATTCTTCGGAACTCAGCTTTCTTTATAGTCCAACTCTCACATCCATACATGACTACTGGAAAAACCATAGCTTTGACTAGATGGACCTTGGCAAAGTAATGTCTCTGCTTTTTAATATGCTGTCTAGATTGGTCATAGCTTTTCTTCCAAGGAGTACGTGTCTTTTAATTTCATGGCTACAGTCTCCATCTGCAGTGATTTCGGAGCCCCCAAAAATAAAGTCTGTCACTGTTTCCACTGTTTCCCCATCTATTTGCCATAATGTAATGGGACCAGATGCCATGATCTTAGTCTTTTGAATGTTGAGTTTTAAGCCAACTTTTTCACTCTCCTCTTACACTTTCATTAAGAGGCTCTTTAGTTCTTCCCTTTCTGCCGTAAGTGTGGTATCATCTGCATATATGAGGTTATTGATACTTCTCCCGGCAATCTTGATTCCAGCTTGTGCTTCATCCAGTCCAGCGTTTCTCATGATGTACTCTGCATAGAAGTTAAATAAGCAGGGTGACAATGTACAGCCTTGACATACTCCTTTCCCAATTTGGAACCAGTCTGTTGTTCCATGTCCAGTTCTAACTGTTGCTTCTTGACCTGCATACAGATTTCTCAGGAGGAAGGTAAGGTGGTCTGGTATTCCCATCTCTTTCAGAATTTTCTACAGTTTGTGGTGATCCAGACAGTCAAAGGCTTTGGCATAGTCAGTAAAGCAGAAGTAGATGTTTTTCTGGAACTCTCTCACATTTTCTATGATTCAGTGGATGTTGGCAATTTGATCTCTGGTTCCTCTGCCTTTTCTAAATCCAGCTTGAACATCTGGAAATTCACAGTTCATGTACTATTGAAGCCTGGCTTGGAGAATTTTAAGCATTACTTTACTAGCATGTGAGATGAGTGCAATTGTGCAGTCATTTGAGCATTCTTTGGCATTGCCTTTCTTTGGGATTGGAATGAAAACTGACCTTCTCCAGTCCTGTGGCCACTGCTGAGTTTTCCAAATGTGCTGGCATGTTGAGTGTAGCACTTTCACAACATCATCTTTCAGGATTTGAAATAGCTCAACTGGAATTCCATCACCTCCACTAGCTTTGTTCATAGTGATGCTTCCTAAGGCCCACTTGACTTCACATTCCAGGATGTCTGGCTCTAGGTGAGTGATCACACTATTGTGATTATCTGGGTCATGAAGATCTTTTTTGTATAGTTCTTCTGTGTATTCTTGCCACCTCTTCTTAATATCTTCTGCTTCTGTTAGGTCCATACCATTTCTGTCCTTTATTGAGCATGAATGTTCCCCTGGTATCTCTAATTTTCTTGAAAAGATCTCTAGTCTTTCCCATTCTGTTGTTTTCCTCTATTTCTTTGCATTGATCACTGAGGAAGGCTTTATCTCTCTTTGCTATTTTTTGGAACTCTGCGTTCAAATGGGTATATCTTTCCTTTTCTCCTTTGCCTTTCACTTCTCCTCTTTTCACAACTGTTTGTAAGGCCTCCTGAGACAACCATTTTGCCTTTTTGCATTTCTTTTTCTTGGGGATGGTCTTGATCACTGCCTCCTATACAATGTTACAAGCCTCCGTTCATAATTCTTCAGGCACTCTATCAGATCTAATCCCTTGAATCTATTTGTCACTAGATCCTGTCATTCATACAAATCTTACTATCAGAGGAAAAAAAGGATCAACTGTCACTTTTGTAAGTTGATTTGTCACTTTGTGATGTCTCTTTTTGTTGTTGTCGTGTCCGACTCTTGTGACCCCATGGACTGAGTCCACCAGGCTCCTCTGTCCATGGGATTTCCCAGACAAAAATACTAGAGTGGCTTGCTATTTCCTTCTCCACTCTTTTTTGTAGCTTTAAATATACAGAGTCAGATTCATATATGTTACTATGTAGTTACTTTCATTGATAAAATCATAAAGAAAGCTTTCTGGATAAAAAGGTCTGATAAAATAGACACTTTGTTTTAAGTAACAAATATATCTGGGTAGCTATTTTGCAAATATTTAATTATAGAGTATAAGAAAGTCAAAAACCTCAAGGTACTTTTATGTCTTAATTAAGACTGTCAAGAGTTGGTGATAGACAGGGAGGCCTGGCATGCTGCGATTCATGGGGTCGCAAAGAGTTGGACACGACTGAGCGACTGAACTGAACTGAACTGAAACCATAATGAGTTTCATCATGTCTCTACTTAACTGATAAAACATAATTTACTTACTGTTAGTCATGTAATACTCAAGTATTTCTAATGGAGCCAAGTTGTTTTCCAATCATTTTTATCCCCTAATAGTCTCTATATTAACTGAGCATTTAATTTTTTATTTTGCTTTTCATAGTTGTCATACTAATTAAAAAAATAAAATCAATAAATGGTACAAATTATCTATCTTCTTCCCCAAATATTACAGTGTCTGCAAACTTTGCTGATGAACGAGGGAGGCTGAGAGATGAATTCATTCATAAGTTTGTGTATGAGACAGAGCACACTCTGTCCTCTGCGGTCCTGAACTTGTATAGTAACCGAATATATGGCTTCTGTAACCAAGTGCCATACATCTGCAGCTATCTTCTTCCTGAAAAAGTATGCCAAACTTAAGCATTCTGTCTTTTTCTTAGCAGTCAAGATTGGTACATTGTATTCATTAGACCTGATCCACCCTTTAACACTCTAGTCCAGTTAACAAATGTCTTTATTATAGTAAAATAACTTCTTTAAATTAGATATATTAGCATGATTTGTTAATTCATCATAAAATACATTTGAGCAACCTCATACTTGTGGCACATGCATCATACTTGTCAGATAAACACGCGGATGACACAATATTAGTTTAGTGACTTTCAAAACTATTTTAAAAAAATCTATCATTAGAAAATCCATTCTACAGGGGTCAGGAGCTACAGCGTTGATGATTTTCAGTGGAACTTTATACCTGAGTCTTAAAGAAAGTTGCAAACAAAATGCCTCTATGTTTCTAGTATCCTTTCATCATACTCTTCAAACTTCTTCCATATTGCATCATTTCCTGCTACACACACTGACCCAGATTATATCACCCTTCTTTTTCTAAATCCTTCAATCAAAAGCCTTCTCACTCAGAGTAGCCAATTATCAGCAAGGTCTGAAACAAAGACATTCAAAGAAGGAAGGAATGGTTTGTAGTAAGGAGGATTTAAGAAAAGCTTCCTGGTAGAAGTAATAGTTGAACTGGACTGTGAAGAATTGTTCAGATTTAGACATGAGAAGTATTGTGTATAATCTTGGCAGGGAGGTGGGGTTCCTGAAGTAGGGAGGGAAGCCAGATTGGTGGGCATGGGATGGGGAACCACATTCCAGAAAAAAGTCACAACACATGCAGAGGTTTGAAGGTGGGAATATGTGAGAAATGTGGTGGGCAGGGGATGGTGATGGTGGTGGAAATTGACTCATTTATTTTAAGTTGAGGATAGGAGTATTTGAAAAGGATTAGTTAAAAAATCAAGATAGTTGTAGGCTGGGATTTTTAATGGTAGCTGATATAGAGAGGAGACTTTTCTTAGTTGGCTGAAATGAACATTTATTTGCAATCAGAGATTAAAAAATGTGGTGCAAATACAGGTGTCCACTTTATCATGTATCAGTTTATTTCCAATGACAATGCTTTTGGATTTGAATCTGACTATATACGCATAACTGCAAGGTGCCACTCCCCTGATCTTTTCTATAATATGGTCATTTTCTTTGATTGGCAGGAACATAGTGGTGTTCACATTCTTAAGCCATACCAAAAAATACAAAGCAAACAATATGGACCTGGAATGCTCTCTCTGTCTCCACATGGATTGTGGCTCATAACAATAGCTAAATGTGGAATTCTGTGTATCCGAGATATTCATACTTTGGTAAACTCCTTTTTTTATCCCCCAATCATGGGATTTGCATCTTGATCTCATATAAGGAGCAAAAGCTCTTAGGAAAGGAATTGGAACTGTTAAGTAAATTGACTCATAACTTACTTACCACTGATGGTGTTATGTGCCAAGGTTTGAGTCTCTAAGAGAGGAAATGCAGTCTCTAAAGGAGATCTGCAAAGAAGGAACATGGGGCAGTAGATGAGCTCCAGCCCATCTCCATCACCACTTATTGTGTGGCGAGAAAATTCACTGAACTGCTCCTTTGCGATATTAGGAAGGCCTTGCTTATTCTCACCCTGTGAGATTATGGTAAGAGCAAAGGAGAGGGTATATGCAGAACTTCTTTGGAAACAGTGAACTGCTGTGCAAATCTGGGATGATTGCTGCTAGCTCCACGGCCTGGAGGGCTTCTGGCCTGGTTGCTGCCACCCTCCCCCACCCCCAGCCTGCGTCTTCCTGTGGTGTGGAAGAACACACAGGGCGTGGCGCGCACGAGCCCTCCCCCACCGCTGCGGACTTCAGGGTCACCCGTCCTACCACCACTTCTGATTTCCATTGTTCTCAGATCTCTAATTAAATGAAAATAATTTCTTCTTCCCTGGTGGAAGACCCTTTTCTAGGTTTTGAGATCAAGTTGTACTGGTTATCAGTACAATTTAATTCTTTCATATTATATAGGGGAAGACCTTAAATGTCTTACAAATCATTTTTAAATGAACAGTTTGCAAACTGGTACATTTTCTCTTATTCAAATGGTTTGTAAATGTATGCTACAACTGACAGTGGCATGACAGCAAGATGTCAGAGTTTTTCTGGATGATTCTGTGCAACATGCCTCATATGGGTGGTTGTTCATGGCAGTACTGCTTGTAAAAGCAACCTGATGTCCATCAACAGAGGACTGGATAAATAAATAAGCATGCATAAATAAAGTATGGAATATTATGCTGTAATACAGCATGAGGAAGTCTTAATGCAACAATATGGAAAGAATCCCAAGACATATTATTATAATAAGTAAGAAAGGCAAAGTGTGTAATACACATATTTTACCTCAGATTAAAAATTGTTTGTATAAAAATTTATTTATATACATTAAAATCCTCTGAAAGGATAGTTAAGGTATAATTATATTGATTGCCTTTGGGAGGTATTGGGGAAGGGGAAGGAAGGAGATTTCATTGCATACTCTTTTATAGTTTTTTTAAAATTTTGAAACATTTGAATGTATTCCCTATTCAAAAATTTAAAAAAAATTTTTTTAACTCTCATGGTTGATAACTAGTGTGACAAAGAAATCCGTTTTTGGTCAAATAATTTAAACCATTGCACTGTGTACCAACTAATGATGTGTTTGGGTTCTAACTAAACTGATTTAATTGGCCTCCTCCATCATTCTTCACTCAGTGCCCATCGCCTCCTCTCATCACGCTCAGCCTCTTTGCACATGGAGGGGACTTGCTTAATCCTTGAAGACATCTGGATTTGCCTGTACTGTCCATTCTCAGCAAGTCTATTCTCCTTTCCATATCTGATTTCCCTACTGGTGACAATAATTCCTCTTTTTCCATATTACCTAGAAAGGAGATCAAATCAATAGTGATGAATGTATTTTGTATTAGTAATTTTCAGTTCTATGTATTACTAAGAGGCTACTCCATCCCAACTAAAATGCTGTTAACAAATAGGAAAAGGTTTATCCATAAGCAAAAGTGCATGTAACCCCCTTAGAAAAAATCCCTGTGGTAAAGTTGCACTTGTAATTTCTGCACTTTGTTCCTAAAACTATTAAGGAAGCATTTACTCGGTGTCGGAGTCATTCTCACCAGGGGCGCGGGATTCAATCGGTGAGAATTTCAATGGATGGACAGAGCATTCTGGTGAATGGGAGAGATGACAACACACTGGTTAACCTAAGATGGAGGTAAGTACAGGTTGCAGTAAGCAACCTCACATAATATGGTGTTTTAAAACTCAGATGTTATTATTTAGGTAATAGCAGGGCCAGCGTAACTGGAGACAACTGCCATTGAAACAACTGTTGTACTAATGATCCCAAGACCAGGGAAGATGCCATGCTATGCGAGGGCCATATAGGGAGGCACCAGGGAGGGTTAGGAGACAGAGGGAGCAGGGAAAACATGGGCAAGAGTCGTCATTTTGGTTTCCATGGTGAGGAGCAGCCAGGCTTAGGATTGGCTAGTTTGGATAACTTCAGTGGGTTCTGGGCCACAGGAGCTGCTGCTAGTTGTCCACTACGTGACCCAGGGATTACTAGGAGAGGAAAATAGTGGCCCAAGTTTGAAAGACCAATAGAGGATTTGCTTGGGGTCGTGGGCTTGTGGGTCTGCATTTGAAAGGTGAGCTCCAGGTAAGTTGTTTACTATCTCCAAGACTTGCTGGTCCTGGAAGGGACAAGACCCCAGATGTCAAAGCATCAAAATACAAAAAATAAAAGGACACAGTTAAGACCTATGAAGTGATCAGTCCTCCCTATCATAACATCTGTTGGAAGAACACAAGGAATGAGGACAACTCTGAACAGTAGATCATTTTTAAAAGTCCTATTTATCCCTAAAAAACCTGACATAGGTATGTGCGTTTCTGTACATGCATACAGATGTACTTTCCTAATTAGACTTTGCTTTCCTAATCAGACAATGTTAAATTAATTTAGACTTTGCTTAAACTAAAACTAAAATTCTAAATAAACAAATAATCGCCAAGCATACAGATAATGGCCAGGGCATAGAGATCATGCAGGTAATGCCCTGGACTTGAAATGTCACCTTATTTGATCTGCCAGTGGACACCACTTATCAATGTGCAATTTGTTTCCACAAAAATACTATTTCATAGTGCTTCCTGTAAGCAAAACAGTAATAACTTAAGTAAAAACTTACTTAGGCACCTGACAACCCCTCTAAATCATCTACAACCATGTTATTCAAGGTGGGATCTGCAGCACCTGTGAGCTTGTTAGAAATGCATATTCTTGGGCCTCATCGAATTTTTGAGTCAGAATCTTTATGGGTGGAGCCCTGGAATCTGTTTTAACAAGCCCTCCAGGCCATGCTGATATGCTTGAAGTTTGAGATGCTCTGGTGTACTGAGTGGAAGTAATAATGCTTCAGTGTGGGGCAGGGACTATGAGGACTGAACAGGGTAAGGTGATTATATACAGTGTGAGGCAGCACAGCACCTGGTACATTCTGAAGCTTCGACCAGAGCAGTAACTCTTCTGTGCAGTGGCCAGGCTGGGTGAGCAGAGAGGACCTGTAGGATAAGGCATGGGGTCAGCCTGGGGAGAGCTGGCCCCAGGGAGATCAAGAAGCTTGTTGTGTCCTGCAGCCCATGAGAGTGCTGTCCTCTAAGAAGCAGGGTCCTAATAGCTTCAGAGCACTGTGGAGAATTGACCACACATTTCTCTGTGTAGAAATGGATAGGTACCTGTAAGTAACACTGCTAAATGTGTCTTTTTCAAATTGGGGTCGCACAGAGTCGGACACGACTGAAGTGACTTAGCAGCAGCAGCAGCAGCAGCCTATGTGTTTTCCTTTTTATTAATATAGGCGGTTTGGAGGAATCTTAGCCAATGATATTCTTGAATATAGCCAGCAACTTACAACTTACCTGAAGACCATCATGGATGAGGAGAATGATTATTTAAGTATAGCAAGAAGAGAATCCTTGGATTTGGAATCAGAATCTGAACATGCAGTTGAGTTTCAATACAGTTTTCTTTCTCCTTCCTCCCTCCCTCCCTCCTTTCTTGCCTTCCTTCCTAAATTGGTATGTTTTCAGATTATAGTTTTGTTTTAGCAGATATTTTAGTAATATTCCTCTTTATCCAGATATCCCATGATTTTCAAAAACAGCATGCACTACATTTAAGAGAAAAATATTCTACATTTTCTCAAAGCAAAATCACAAATATTACATTTCAGACCTAATTTAAAACCATAGTACAAAGTCTATCTGGAAAAAGAAATCTATTACAATTCTGGTGCTTGTTCAAACTAGTCTCTCTGTACTTTTGGATCATGTGCATTATTTAGAATGTGTCTACCCAGAGGACATTTATTCACTCAGTCATTTAATGTTTGTTGAGGGCCTACAGAGTGCTAAGCCATGGTGATATAGCCAAAAACAGTTGGGAAAATGTCTGCTTTCACGGAGCCTACATTCCAGTTGGGGCTTGGGGGTAAGCAGAGAAAGATACATGAATAATCAAATACATAAGGAAAATTAGATAGTAACAAGATCTATTTACTGAATAAAAAGGAGTTGGTGTGATAGTACTGGCTGGGATAGCCCCTGCAAGGAGAAGGTCTGTGACTTGACTTAAAAAAAAAGTGTGGGGGAGGGCAAGTACTCAGGGCAGAGGGAGAAAGAGCTTAGTACATTTGAAGACCTAAAAATAAAAAAGACCTGTGCAGTTGAAGTGAGCAAGGGAGAGTGGTAGGAGCTGAGGTCCTTGAAATGGGAAAAAGAATAGGCAAAGAAGGGCTTTGTAAACCAGGTAGCATTTGGACATAATTTTACATGTAGTGAGAACCTATTAAAGTGTTCTGAGCAAAGGATTTACAGGGTCTGATTTACACTTTTTTAAAAATGATTGCTTCTGCTGTGTGGAATATGATTCCGCCTGCTTTGACAGGCAGCAGATAGGCATAGGAGTGGAAGCAGACAGAGCAAGGAGTTAGAAAGCTCAGGTAACAGCAATAGAGGTAGAAGAGTGTTGTGGAGAAGGGGTAGACTCCAGGCAGGTTGTAGAGGTAGAGGGGACGGAACTCCTGATGAGTTGGACCTAGAGGGAAAGGGAAAGAAAGGACTCAAGGATGAAGCCTAGATCTTTTACTTGACGGTACCACTCACGGAGAAGGGAGAGACTATGGTAGGGGAGCCACTGTAGGGAGAAAGAAGAAAATCCAAAATCAGTCCCCTGGACTGAGCATGAGAACACTGTTAGAACACTGTTAGCATGAGAACATATCCAAGCGAGATACCAAGTAGGCCACGGTATAGATGTTCTGGGCAGAGTCCAGGATGCGAGATATTGATTTGACAGTCGAGGGTATATGAATGGAATTTAAAGCCATAACACTAGGTGAGATCATCATGGAAGAGTGGATGGTGAGAAATACAAGGGGCACTAAGACAGAGCGACTTCTAGAGACCAGGAGAAGAGTTCAGGGAGGCAAAGGAGATTGAGAAGAACCAGTGAGGAGCGGCCAGTGAAGAGAACCAACAGAGTGTGACATCCCAAACTCTCTCAAGACTTTTTGCCGCAAAGGGGAGGACAGAAATAGTGTGGCAGCTAAAAGGGAATGTGGTGGTCAGTGAAGAGCAGCTTTCCTGGGACAGGAGGTTCCAGAGCATGTTTAGATACTGTTGGGAAAGATTCAGTAGAAGGCAGAAATGGATGATACAGAAGGGTGATGCAGAGGCCTCAAAAAGGAAGAAAAGATTAAGATCCTAAGCACAAATGGTGGGGCAGGCCTTAACAGGCCATAGCATCTGGTCTACAGGAACAGCAAGAAGGCCAAGAGTGATTTGGTGATCATTGTTGCTTTCTCAGTAAGGGGCATGGCTGATATAAGGACAGATTGGAAGGAATAAAATTAAGCATTACATCTTGAGCAGGCAAAATGCTTATTAGTATTTTTTTTAATGCAACAAGTGCAGAGAGATTCAAGCAATGAAATGAAGTAGGGTAGGAGGAGAACTTGATGAATTTTTAATTTAAGAAATATCTGTCTTCTTCTAAGGTAACTGAGAATATGCAGTTAAGCACTGATTCATCACAAGAGGAATTAGTCAAAGTTGGTAATATAGAAGAAATTCCATGGATACAACAGAAAAGCCAAGAGGTATTCATAAAACATAAAAGAGGTTTGAAATAATGCTTTGTAGGTGTGTCAAGTAGATTCATTTCCTATGAAAACCCATTGGAAAGTTAGAAAGTGGAGATACTGGTTGGCAGAGCATTACATTGTATAAGTGTAACTTTCCTGAAAGTAAGCAAGCACACCAAACACAGCTCAGTCTTTCTAGATTAAGTTATATGAGCTTTAAGCACCGTACCTAGGCTAATGTGAAACCAAAGAAAAGTGTCCAGGTGTGCCAAAGCAAAGAATGAACTGTGACACCTCATGTTGCAGTACATTTGAGAGGATGCTGCAAGGTTGGCTTACATGGAAGGGGTGGATAAGGAACCGAGGAAGAGACACTGTGGCTTCAGATGTGCAGAAGGGTGACAGAGGTGGCGGCTGTGTCCGGATTTAGTCTGCTCTCGCTCGATACCCAAGGAAATAGCAGACTCGTTTTCCTTTATCAACTGTTCTGTTTAATTTTTCACTGTTTTCTTACTGTTGGCCTTATCATTGACCTCAGTTCCAAGTTGCTTCAGTGGTCACTTACATAGCAACAGTTTAGACTTAAGCAGAGTATTGCAGTGGTATCATTACTCCTTCATGTACACTTCATATTATTAGTCTTTTTAACTTTTTTCATCATTTTTCTAGAGAAGTGCTATCTGTGTATCTATATACATACATGTGTATCTCTGATCTCTTACTTATCTAAATGATGTACTTGTTCCATTCCAGGCCATCAAAAATGAGGTTAAATTGTTTTCCAACAAAAGGAAAGAGATAAAAAGAGGAATCAAAGCACTCGCTAAAACTGTAAGTGTTGTGATATCACAGCTAAGCTGTGACGACAAACTCCAAAAACATAATGGCATAGGGATGTGAAGCTTCTTTCTTTCCCTGTATCATGGTTCTGGGTGTTCAGGCCAGTGGCTACTCTGTTCCATGCAGTCATTCAGAGACTCTGCTATTTCTAGCACATGGCTTCTAAGGTTGCCTTGCTTGATTTCATCCCACTCAACTGGAAGAGGGAAAGAGCATGGAGGCATGCACTGGGCAAATCTAGAGGTGGCCCTTATTGTTAGATTGAACCACAGAGATTGCTATTTTATGTGGTTCAGCCAAATATACTCCAAATATTTTTCTGTTTTGTCTAAGGCATAGATCTAACTTTTTTTTAAAATAAACATTGCCTTTTACCAATTCATTTTATTGAATGTGGCCTTCCTTTTCCTGCTGATTTGCAGTGCCTCCCTGGATTCCCATGAATATGGAATTGTTTCTAGATACTCTGTATTCTGAAATTGAGCACTCATCTTTTCCTTAGCCAATTCCAAACTATTTTGATTGCTATAGATTTATAAAATGTGGTTATATCTTGAAAGTAATTCTCCCTTTGCTCTTCATTTTCAGAAAATGTTGGCCTCTTTATGCACAATTTTTTATTTGAATTTTTAAATCACTTTGTCAAGCTCTGTAAAAAACTCTGATTTATTTTATTTTATTTTTAATATAAATTTATTTATTTTAATTGGAGGCTAATTACAATATTGTAGTGGTTTTGCCATACATTGACATGAATCCGCCACGGGTGTACATGTGTTCCCCATCTTAATTGAGAATAACTGCTTACAGATTTGGAGAATTTCTTTGCCATCTCTGAAATTTTATACATATGTTTATCTATATTATTTAACATTTATGTTATAAATGTTATAAATCTTTTATATAGTATATAACATATCAATAAGTATATATATATTTTTTCAAATTTTTAACAAGTTATTTAGTGAAGTTTCATAGTCTAAAAGTGACTTTGTGTATGTTTCTTATTAGATCCTTTGTGGGTGGAATATTTTCTATTACATTTTCTAACTGGATACTACTGGATATGAATGTTACTAATTTTGCATATGACCACCTTTCTGAATTCTCTTTTTAGTTGTGTTGCTTTTTCAGTTGAATCTCTTGCATTGTGTAAATGGACTATCAATATCTTCTGAAAGTCATGTGTCTCTTATCAATCTTTATATTTATTTCTTTTTCTTATCTTATGGTAAGGGCTTCTAATGTAATAGTGGTCAGAACGTGCTTGTCTACTAACCTTAATAGGAACATTTCTAACTTTTAAGTGCAATGCCTACTATTTTTCTTAGATATCCTTGTTGTATAGGAGGCTTTATTGTTAATTTTATTGTGAAATTTATCAGATGTTTTGTATTCTTTGTATTCCTCAGATAGACTTTGGTCATTTTAAGTAGTACTCCAGATTCAACTTGCTAATGTTTTATTAGTATTTTTGTATTTCTAGTCATAAATAATATTGGTCTATTTTTCATATACTTTCTTGGTCTAATTATCATATTGGAGTTAGAACAGCATTATCAAGTGATTTGAGTAGCTTTCTACTTTTTTTCCCATTCTCTGGAATAGTTTGTATAAAATGGAAATTCTCCATTTCTTTAAAAAGGATTTGATAAACAACCCCCTTCTCCCCTCCCCCACATACATATAAAACTATCTGGCTCTGATGTCTGTAGCAGAGTTGATTCTTTCCTATTGTTTCAAGTTCTTCTATGGTTATCAGTCTTACCAGGTTTTATATTTCTTTTCAGGTATAGATTTAGTAAATTATATTTTCTTAGAAAACTGTTTGTCTAAATGTATAATATAAAATTATGTAATATTCAACTTTTTAAGTCTCTTCTGATTTTTGCATTATAGTTCTATTTTATTCCTAATGCTGTATGTTTGTGACTTTTATCTTTTTTCTTGATCACCCTATCCAACAGAATTTCTATTTTATTAACATTTCCAAAGAATCAGGTATGGTTTTATTGATTTGACTCTGTTATTTTGAGAGAACGTTATACTTAATTTTATACCTATACATTTTGTAAATTTAGGATTTGATCAATTTAGAATTTTATTCATTCTTCCTTCATTCAGTTTTATTTTTCCTCTCTTTTTTTAGTTGGAAGTGTGGTTTATTTCCTAGTTTTTTCCATTATACTGTGCATGTGACCATAAGTATTCCACTGTGTACCACTTGACTACATTGCATTGATTTTGATATGCAACTTTCTCATCATTGCTTAGTTGTAAATATTTCTAATTCCATTTTGAACATATCAACCAAAGGTTTTCTACAAGCATGTATGTATTTTTCTGTTTTTTATTTCCAGGTTGTTTTGTCTTTTATTTACTTACAGATTGTTTTGCATATCTTTCTGTTGCTAACTTTGGACTTTATTTCACTATGCTCAGTAAATAAAGCTTGTTGAGATTATCTCTGTGACCTTGTACCTGGTCATTTTTTGTGCGTGTTTCATGTGTTAGGAAAGAATATTTTGTTTTCTGGGTTTTGGGGGCAAGGTGGGTAAAGTGTTCTTTAAATTCCTATTAGATCAATCTCATGGTGTTAGTGAAGTTTATGTTTTTGCTGTTTAAACTTATTTCTAGGATGTGATAAGCAGTTTGTCAATTTATCCCTGTATTTCTATCATATTTATGTTAGATGAAAAAACGTGCATGACAGATTGCCTTGATAGATTGCTCCTTTTATCCTTGTGAAATATTTATCTTTGCTTCTTTGGCTGTTTTTAACTGTACACTTTAATTTTTATATTAATATTGTTGCTCTATTTCCTTTTGTTAGCTCTTATTTATATATCTTTTTCAACTGCTTTATTTACAACTTTATTATGTCCCCTAATTAGTATAGAGCTGGACTACTTTCTTTAAATCCTATCTAAGAGTTTTAATGGATGAATTTAGCCACATTGGAGAAGGCAATGGCACCCCATTCCAGTACTCTTGCCTGGAAAATCCAATGGGCGGAGGAGCCTGGTGGGCTGCAGTCCATGGGGTTGCTAAGAGTCGGACACGACTGAGCGACTTCACTTTCACTTTTCACTTTCCTGCATTGGAGAAGGAAATGGCAACCCACTCTAGTGTTCTTGACTGGAGAATCCCAGGGACGGGGGAGCGCAGAGTCGGACACGACTGAGCGACTTAACAGTTAGCCACATTAACTATAATTATTGATATGTTTAAACTTAATCCCTGCCATTTTACTTTGGGTTTTCTGTTAATTTCCAAGTTTTTTCTTTCTCCTTCTTCCCTATCTGTTTGGATTGCTTGTGCATTTTTTGTTATTATTGTTCTTTTCTTTCTTTCTTCTTCTTCTTCTTCTTTTTTTTTTTTTTTTTTACCATTTTGGGACTTTTTTTTTTTTCATAATTCTATTTTTTTTTCATTTCTATGGGACTTCCCTGGTGGTCTAGTTGTTAAAGACTCCTTGCTTCCAATGCAGAGGACAAGGGTTCAATCCCTGGCTGGGGACTAAGATTCCACATGCTGCATTGTGTGGCCAAAAAAAAAATCAAATTCTAGCCCACGTGCTTGACTTACTATTTTTTTTTTTAAACATTACCTGGTGCCTTCCTGCTTAATGGTATAGAGCACAGAGGCATTGACATTGCCTAGAATCTCAACCCCATCCCAGATATCCTGAATAAGAATCTATTTTGACACGATCCCCAGGTGATTCACAAGCACATTAAGTTGGAGAAACTCTGGTTTAGTGTGTGTCATACTATATGCATGCTCAGTCATTGCAGTCGTGTCAAACTCTGTGACCCTGTGAACTGTAGCCCGCCAGGCTCCACTGACCATGGGATTCTGCATGAAAGAATACTGGAGTGGGTTGCCGTGCCACCCTCCAGTCAAATCCATGTCTCTTACATCCCCTGCATTGGCAGGCGGGTCCTTTACCACTAGCACCACCCAGGAAGCCCATGTCATATCATATCTACCCTCCAGATTACAGTCCAGTGTGCTTACTTTGTTCTTACTTTTTACTTTCTCATCTCCTTCTGCTTCTCCCACTTTGTCTCACTGGTATCAGTTAGAATTATAGCTTAAATTGGTATTTTTTTAACTCTTAAAAATGTGTAAATCTTGTTTAGACTTAGTAAGAATTTCCTCTGACTTCAGTATATCCTTAATAATCCTTTCAGAGGGGTAGGTATTAGTGAACTTTCTGGGTCCCTGAATTTTTACAAATTACTCTATTTTGACTTCACACTTGAATGATGGTTTGTTGACTATAGAATTAGAGATTCAAAGTTTTTCTTCCACTTAAAACTTTGATCCAAAGCTATTGATCCGTTGTATTCTTGAATTCAGTGTCACTGATATGGGTTCTTCTCTTGGTCTTATTCTTCTATTTTTGTGATACTCTTTTCCTCTTTGGAAATGTTTAGGATTTGTTTCTTGTTCAACACAGTCTGTTTCTAGTCCTGGGTTATTCATTAAATCTTGACTTTTCATGCTTTATTGTGTCTTTAAAAAATTCTCCCTATTGTTTCTTTAAACATTGTGGCCCCAGTTCTCTTATTCTCTTCTTCTTAAAGTCATATTAGTAACAGGTTCTTCTAGATATATCACACACATTTATTGATTTTCCTTTTACACTTTCATCTTTTTATCCTTTGTTATACACAGGGAGGATTCTTAACTGATTTTTACCAATCAGTGTCTTCAACTGTGTCCATTTCACTATTCAGCCCATCTATTGAATTTTCTGTTTGTTTTGAAGATTAAACTTTTCAGTTCCATGATCTCTTAATTATTTTGATGATACAATATTTTGCATCCCTAGTTACTGTGAAATTCTACTCTTCTTGCTTGATTAACTGTTTTTCTCTGCATAACAAGTTTTCTGCTTATTAAATTTATTGTCTCTCTTCAGTGGTTTTGTTATACCCCAAATATTTGGAGATCTATTTTTTTGATTATTGCATGCTCATCTTTATAATTGAAATTCCCTGTTGTAATTTCACCACAACAGTGCAGCAAGCTTCAGAAGAAGATGTGTAGGAGATCTAACTTCAGCCGATAATCCCAGTCTACCTTTTGCCGGAATACTGTCCCATGGACCCTTGGGCTATGCTGCATCATTCAGATCCAACTGATTTTCATATTTCAGAACCAATTTCCATGCTCTGAAGCATTCTTTCTTCCTCTTTTGATTGCAGTATTGGATTTATTGATTTATTATACACTTCTTTCTCTTGATTTTATGGATTGGGGCAAGAAAGGAAGATTGCAAAGCCCATTCTCAGTCCATTTTGAAACTGAAGTCATTTTTTCCATTATATTGTCTTTGTTGTTTTGGTTGATTTGTAAGGGCTCTTTATATCTTGAAGATATTAATACTTTGTCATATATGTTGTAATATGTGTCCCCAAGAAAAAGAAATGCAAAAAAGCAAAATGGCTGTCTGAGGAAGCCTTACAAATAGCTGTGAAAAGAGGAGAGGAGAAAAGCAAAGGAGAAAAGGAAAGATATACCCATTTGAATGCAGAGTTCCAAAGAATAGCAAGGAGAGATAAGAAAGCCTTCCTCAGCGATCAATGCAAAGAAATAGAGGAAAACAACAGAATGGGAAAGACTAGAGATCTCTTCAAGAAAATTAGAGATACCAAGGGAACATTTCATGCAAAGATGGGCTCAATAAAGGACAGAAATGGTATGGACATAACAGAAGCAGAAGATATTAAGAAGAGGTGGCAAGAATACACAGAAGAACTGTACAAAAAAAGATCTTCATGATCCAGATAATCACGATGGTGTGATCACTCACCTAGAGCCAGACATCCTGGAATGTGAAGTCAAGTGGGCCTTAGGAAGCATCACTACAAACAAAGCTAGTGGAGGTGATGGAATTCCAATTGAGCTATTTCAAATCCTGAAAGATGATGATATGAAAGTGCTGCATCCAACATGCCAGCAAATTTGGAAAACTCAGCAGTGGCCACAGGACTGGAAAAGGTCAGTTTTCATTCCAATCCCAAAGAAAGGCAATGCCAAAGAATGCTCAAACTACTACACAATTGCACTCATCTCACATGATAGTAAAGTAATGCTCAAAATTCTCCAAGCCAGGCTTTAGCAATACGTGAACTGTGAACTTCCAGATGTTCAAGCTGGTTTTAGAAAAGGCAGAGGAACCAGAGATCAAATTGCCAACATCCGCTGGATCATGGAAAAAGCAAGAGAGTTCCAGGAAAATCATCTATTTCTGCTTTATTGACTATACTAAAGCCTTTGACTGTGTGGATCACAATAAACTGGAAAATTTGAAAGAGATGGGCAACCAGACCACCTGACCTGCCTCTTGAGATATCTGTATGCAGGTCAGGAAGCAACAATTATAACTGGGCATGGAACAACAGACTGGTTCCAAATAGGAAAAGGAGTACGTCAAGGCTGTATATTGTCACCCTGCTTATTGAACTTATATGCAGCATACATCATGAGAAATGCTGGGCTAGAAGAAGCACAAGCTGGAATCAAGATTGCCAGGAGAAATATCAATAACCTCAGATATGCAGATGACACCACCCTTATGGCAGAAAGTGAAGAGGAACTAAAAAGCCTCTTGATGAAAGTGAAAGAGGAGAGTGAAAAAGTTGGCTTAAAGTTCAACATCCAGAAAACTATGATCATGGCATCTGGTCCCATTCAGATCAGATCAGATCAGTCGCTCAGTCGTGTCTGACTCTTTGCGACCCCATGAATCGCAGCACACCAGGCCTCCCTGTCCATCACCAACTCCTGGAGTTCACTCAGACTCACATCCATCGAGTCACTGATGCCATCCAGCCATCTCGTCCTCTGTCATCCCCTTCTCCTTTTGCCCCCAATCCCTCTCAGCATCAGAGTCTCTTCCAATGAGTCAACTCTTCGCATGAGGTGGCCAAAGTACTGGAGTTTCAGCTTTAGCATCATTCCTTCCAAAGAAATCCCAGGACTGATCTCCTTCAGAATGGACTGGTTGGGTCTCCTTGCAGTCCAAGGGACTCCCAAGAGTCTTCTCCAACACCACAGTTCAAAAGCATCAATTCTTCGGCGCTCAGCCTTCTTCACAGTCCAACTCTCACATCCATACATGACCACAGGAAAAACCATAGCCTTGACTAGACGAACCTTTGTTGGCAAAGTAATGTCTCTGCTTTTGAATATGCTATCTAGGTTGGTCATAACTTTCCTTCCAAGGAGTAAGCGTCTTTTAATTTCATGGCTGCAGTCACCATCTGCAGTGATTTTGGAGCCCAGAAAAATAAAGTCTGACACTGTTTCCACTGTTTCCCCATCTATTTCCCATGAAGTGATGGGACCGGATGCCATGATCTTCGTTTTCTGAATGTTGAGATTTAAGCCAACTTTTTCACTCTCCTCTGTTTCTCATGATGTACTCTGCATAGAAGTTAAATAAACAGGGTGACAATATACAGCCTTGACGTACTCCTTTTCCTATTTGGAACCAGTCTGTTGTTCCATGTCCAGTTCTAACTGTTGCTTCCTGACCTGCATACAAATTTCTCAAGAGGCAGATCAGGTGGTCTGGTATTCCCATCTCTTTCAGAATTTTCCACAGTTTATTGTGATCCACACAGTCCTATTACTTTATGGCAAATAGATGGGGAAACAGTGGCTGACTTTATTTTTCTGGGCTCCAAAATCACTGCAGATGATGATTGTAGCCATGAAATTAAAAGACGCTTACTCCTTAGAATGTTATAATCAACCTAGACAGCATATTAAAAAGCAGAGACATTATTTTGCCAACAAAGGTCCATCTAGTCAAGGCTATGGTCTTTCCAGTGGTCATGTATGGATGTGAGAGTTGGACTATAAAGAAAGCTGAGCGCCAAAGAATCAATTATTTTGAACTATGGTGCTGGAGAAGACTCTTGAGAGTCCCCTGGACTGCAAGGAAATCCAACCAGTCCATCCTAAAGGAGATCAGTCCTGGGTGTTCATTGGAAGGACTGATGTTGAAGCTGAAACTCCAATACTTTGGCCACCTGATGTGAAGAGCTGACTCATTTGAAAAGACCCTGATGCTGGGAAAGATTGAGGGCAGGAGGAGAAGGGGATGACAGAGGATGAGATGGTTGGATGACATCACCGAGTCAATGGACATGGGTTTGGGTGGACTCCAGGAGTTGGTGATGGACAGGGAGGCCTGGCATGCTGTGGTTCATGGGGTCACAAAGAGTTGGACATGACTGAGCGACTGAACTGAACTGAATTGATGTGTCGTTTGTCTCTGAATCTTTTGAAGCTATAAACTTTTAAAGATATTTTTATTATAGAAATATTCAAATATACATATAAATAGAAGGAATAATAATCTAATAAATCTAATCACTAATAATGTTTCCTATACACCATCCACTAGGGCTTCCCAAGTGGCTCAGTGGTAAAGAATTCGCCTGCTAATGCTGGAGATCAAACCCAAGGAAACTTGGGAAGATCCTCTGGAGAAGAGAATGGCAACCCACTCCAGTATTCTTCCCTGGAGAATCCCATGGACAGAGGAGTCATGGGGTTGCACAGAGTTAGACATGACTAAGTGACTGAGCATGTGCATATACCCATCCTCTCCCATGCACCTCTCGCCATGCACATATACAGTATCCTCCAGGATATTTTTTTGAAAACTATCCTGGATTTCATATCATTTCACCTTTAATTATTTAAGTATATGTATCTAAAAGATAAGAACTCTGAAAATACTTAAGAAGAATACCATTAGCATACCTAAATATCTAATTTCTTAATATCATTACATATTTTTGTTGTTTTTAGATAAGTAAGCTTTTATGAATTAACCCTCTAACCTAATTCTTTGCTTGACAGTTACATTTAGATAAACAGAAAATCTATTTTTTATTGGTTGCTGTCTGAAGAGACTCAAGGAAGCATCTCTTTAAAGTTTAACTGTTTACTCATCTCCAACCTTTCCTACTTGAAAATTCAGGTTCTTGGCATGATGGAAGAAAATGAAGCAGTAGATGATATTGCAAAATTAGAGCAACAAGAATTTGGCCTGGATCTTGAAGAACTGGAAAGGCTGCGTAATGAAAATGAGCAAGAAGTGGAAAAGGTAGGGAAAAACTTTATTTAAGCACCATAAAGATTTAATAAAGAAAGTAAAAAGAAAATGGGAGGGAGAACTTTACCAGAATAATGCAAATAAAATAAAACTTTTCTACCATAATGTGAATAAAGCAAACTTAGTGTATATAATGGAATGAGTCAGAGAAGTTATGGGGAAGAAGAGCATCTAGACCAGCCAGACAACTGTGGTCTCTTCACCATGACTTTATGACAACCATCTTCTGCCATATATTTGAACATTTTTGAAAGTCTCCTCAGCCACCTGAAACCAACTTCAAACATTTTTTGTTTAGTAAGCCCTTTCTTAATTAGAGTTGAAATCATTCTTCCTGTACTCACCGATTCTTCTAATCTTTGAGCACCATCTACACTATAGCCATTGTGAAAGTGGTTGGAGAAGACTAGCAGTGTATCCCCTTTTCTTATTATAACAGATAGGAACCAAGCTAGGGCCTTTTTGAATGTTATTTGATTGTTGTAACAACCCAAAAAGGTAGGTTATTGTTTTCCTCACTTAAGGGAACCAAGTCATAGACACTCAGTCACTTGGTTAAGAGAATACAACTTGAGTCAGAGTCAGGAAGCAGTCCTGGTCTTGCCCACCATGCGTCTGGCTCATCCTCATTGGCCCTGGCCTCACTCGGGCCTGGGATACCACCAGCTTCTCCCAGCCCATTCATCTTGACCACCCTAAAATGAGTTGGCTTAGATGCCTGCTCCCATCCTCATCCTCTCATTGCTTCTTTCTTTAAGCTCATGTCTGACCGCTTGACCCCGTGAACCCGCCCCTCTGGACGCCTGACCACTGATGCAGCCACTGTGCTCACTTGACTCCAACCCATGCCTCTGCCCCAGAGGCCCCACTCCTTGTTTCTTATCAAATTCCTGTGCATCCCTGGAGGAGCTTCCTTGATCCTCTGACTCAGACTTTGGTACACAGATAGGCTCTTCACATGCTCATTTCCCTCATGTTGTTTATTTTTCCTGGACTCTGGGCTTTTGAGGAGATATCAGCCCTACACTGGATGTGATAGTAGAACCCAACAGTCCAGGACAGAACGCTGTTAGCAGATGGCACCATAAATCCACCTGGGAGCAGAATATTTGTCCCTGGGAAGAGCAAGGGATCCCTGTCCTAAAGAGACCAGGCTACTAGCCAGCTCTGGCCAGGATCCCATCAATAAGGAAAAGACCAAAGCCCAATAATGACCACGTGGACATTAATTAATATTAATTAATGCATAATAGTAATACTGTCCAACAGTATTAATATTTTTCTGAAAGGGTTGATCAAGTAGCCTCAGAAGTAGTAAAGGGAAGGCCTGAAAGGGCCCTGGAAATCAGTCAGATTCTGACAACTGATATGCCGAAAGAGCTGTTTATTTAAGAAAAAGTAATTTTAAACTGTTTTAGCCATTACCTCAATGGACAAAATCAAAAACAAAATGCAAATTAAACATGGTATTTGTTCAGACAATGAATAAAATAAAAATAAATCAGTGAATGAATGAATCTGGGAGACACTATTCTCAGCTAGTTTTCTAATAATTCTTCCAACAAAGTGAAATTAAAAAAAAAAGGTCTGCACAACATTGTAAATCAACTACATTTCAGTAAAAAAATTTTTTTGAAAAAATATTCTGAAGAGGACCCTAACAACTAAAGATTGTTGGGTGTCAGTTTCAGGCTAGCTCTTTTGGTAAATTCTATTAAAATAAGAATACTTCATCACTTAAATATTAGGTAATAGAATCAATTAAGGAGATAAAAGCTAATTAAGGTAACATGTTTCTAAATGGGAAAAAGTACATCATACGATCCCCAGGAGTAGTAGAACGTTCATTTCAAGGTGGATGTAAATAAAAGAATTTAGTACAGTAAAGACCCCAAGACAGAGGTCACAAACTGGCCCTTCAGATATGTGTTGACAAGAATTAAGCCAACATTTTTAGCTATTTCAAACTTTCTAATAAAACAAGAATACTTGGCACAGTGGGTTTGCTTCACCGCCTTGCACCAGCCAGCCAGCTCTGGGAAGTGTGTATGGCTATCTAGCTAACACAGCTGTGCAACGGCCCGTACACCTGCCTTGGCTCCTGTGTAGGATCTGCCTGCCCTTAGTGGTGTTCATGTTGACACCCTGGTCCTCAAGGAAGGGAATCCTGAGCCTCCAGACTAAACCTTAGGTTCCCAAAGATAGGGAATACCCCCTCCAGGTACATCTGGTTAAGGAATTTACAGTCAAGCTGTTTTCTTTGAGGTCACATTTTCAACATTGTTTTTCCCTTCTGTGTTCTTTAAGATAAGGAAGGATGTTGAGATGCAAAACCTAGCCAAGAGATATTTGGCTGAAATCATCAAAGAAGAATGCTGGAATTCAATGGCTGTGAAAGGCCGAGCTCTTAAGGTAACAGATGTAACTTCAAGTACATCTTAGCCAATGAAAATTTTCATTGAAAGTCTCATGGCAGAAAATTTTAAAAAGAAAAAGTGCAGGAAAGTCCATACATAGGAAAGCACACCATGCCTTGCCCCTTCCTGTGCTGAATCCGCCTCCGTGTGTCACTTTCTCTGGGTCTTATTCTTCCCTCTCTGCTCGGTCCCCGTGTGCTTCTAAACCAGCATCTCTTAAGATTTGTCTTACACCTCTTTCTCTCTTTCCTCTATGACACCACCTGCATCCAAGTCTCAATATGTCTATTCCGAAGAAGCCACCTCACTCACATTCCACACAGATTGCAAACTAGATCTAGTAATGTTCACATTTCTACCTGTGTCTAGCTTCACATTTTCTAAAGGGCTGTTTTTGTGCCTTTTTATTAAGATTCCTCCCAACGCAGTTTCCCTCTTTGTCTAGGTAACCTAAAGTCCCAGTTTATGCCTGTGATCCTGGAGTAGCTATTAACAGCACCTTTTTCACTTTTTAAATATGCCATCTGTTTAGATCATGAAGTACTGGTCACCCTACATTTATGAGCTCGAGTATTGCTCTAAAACAGGGTTTCTTGAGAACGGCACATTTGGGGCTGGATAATTCTTTGTTATGGGTGCTGTCCTGTGAATTGGAGGATTTTTGCAACCTTCCTAGCCTCTGTCCACTAGGCCCCAGTAGAGTCCACCACACCCATCAGTGACAGTCAAAACTGTCTCCAGACTTTGCCAAACGTCCCTGGGGGCCTGAAGAGGAGGGGACAGGGGCAGGCAAAATCACTTCTAGTTGAGAAGCACTGCTCTAGAAATAGATCTTTCACAAAAGCACAGTATTTTCTCACAAAGGTTACACCAATACTGATGGCGTGCGTTGTTCTTTTTTAAAAACTTCCATCAGCCATTTTGCTTATGCAGGATGGTAACCTATGAATTAGTTTTAATCAGAGAAAACATCTCCCACAGTGCCCCAGATACACATAATTGTACTGAAAATGTATTTTTTTTCATTTTGCTTTTTTCACCCCCAAGTGCTTTCACATCCCCTATGTGGTTGAGAACTTCCCAATGAAAGAACGCACAGATGAGGAGTTGAAAGAATTGAAGAGAGTTTTGCAGCAAAAGAAGATTGAAACAGAGTGTCTTAAAGTACAATTTTAAATATATATATGTGTGTTTATATACGATGTTTTCTATTTGAGTATTTCCTTCATACAGACTTGAGTTGGAATACTACTTAAGATAAGGCTAGATATTGTTTATGTTTGTGTTTGTGGTCCTTGTTCACATGTACAACATATTCTAATGAATACAGGAGCCTATATCTCAATAGTAAGTCTAGAACCTATATCCTAACAACTTTGACCATCCCTCAAATATGATGATATACTTGTAAAAATTATATCTGGGAGTTTGTTCTTGTTCTGGTCATGAATTCTTCATCCACTCATAACTCATTTTTATCATCTCTTATCACTGGGGATTATATTTTAAGATAGTTGGCCAGGGATGAAGTAGAATCTGTTTTGCTGGGATATATGGTTTTCCTAAAGTAGTCCTAGCATTTCCCTCCCAACAATCTCTGTCAAACCACTTAAAAATACTGTCCAATTGGTATAGTTTCATTTCAGCCAGAACTTTGCATTCATTCTTTTTCTGAAACATAAATTGAAGGCATGCTTAATTCTTCTTGCCTACATATAACAGTCCTATGGGAGTAAGTTCCTATAAAACATGAAGAGAAGGTATATTTTTTAATGCTTAAGTACCAAGAAAGACTCAAAATATTTACAAGCAGCTGTCATCCTGACAGAAGAATATGAATATTACACACTATGAAGAACATTTTTTAGTTTCATGATTTATCCACAGTTTATCAGTTTCTGAAGCTTTCTCTTCAGCAGGTTCAAGAACTATCCATCACTTTAAATTCAGTTGCTGGCAAGACAATTAACATTTTTAAATACTTGTTGAAATAATTAAGTTGTCTCAAACTTGCTCTTTAGAGAATTCTTCTTATTGCATAACTCTCATTTCATCTTTTTCTATATTTAGCTACGGAAAGAAATTGTAGAGGTTCAGTCTGCAATTACATTGGTTAAAAAGCATCATGAAGAGGAGGATGAAGAAGAGGAAGAAGATGGGACAGTAAAAGATACCAGCTTGCCGAATTACATGCTTGGCAGTCTGAGTACTGATTTTAGGGTACATGCCTCTTTATTGTCAAGCCAACTGGAACTTCATTCCAGAGAGGAGAAAATCAACCAAATTATATTGCTGAAAGTGGGTGAATTTTTTCTTTATCTTTGAAAACCTCAAACTTTCCATGAAGTGTCCTGCAAAGGCTCAAACTGAAATCAAATGCCAATCAAATGATGTCCTTAAAGTACACAGAGAAACATGCAGATGGCTAGCTCTATTTTCTTTAAACAGGGCTTATGGACAAGAGTTGTTTTCATCAATGTGGAGTGGGTTCTGTGATAGCAGGTTTTGTAAAGAGAACCCTCCACTGGCTAACATCACAAAGCATCTTTCTACAAAGATCTTTGGGAAGCTCAAAGATAAAAGAAATCCTTGAATGCCACCTTCTAGGTAACCCAGATGTCAGTTAGGAACTCCTTGTAAGATCAAGATGTGATTGCTTATCTATCTCCTTAATCTGGGGAAATACCATTTCCTTTCTAAGATTTCTATAATTTCTGGGGCTCAGGGATAAGGTATGGTGTCCTTCAGGCTCTAAGCTCCTCCTCGCTTTCAACCCAACAAGTCAGCTTCAGAACACACCACCTGTACATGCCAACTGAAGGCTTTTGAAAACCCAGTAACTTGAGATTGCACCAATGCAGATGGTTTGATATTTAATGTTTGGTCCTCCCTATTCCTGAAAATCTTTCAGCCCTGTCTGCAATTTGAGTTCTAACTTCCTACTATGTTATTCTGCTGTCTCTTCCTATTTTTTCTCTTCTTCATCTCCTCCAATACCTGAAATTCCTATGTATTTATTCTGAGAACTGTTTAGTTATCTCTTTGGTTGCTTAGCTTCTGCTGACTTATGCCTTCAGTGTCCCACCTTCCTGCCACTTTATTAAAACCTCTTCTCTACAGAAAGTATTTTCAGGCTAGGAGAAATTCTGGTGCCAGCTGCTAAGACCATTTTCCACCCTGCTTTAATGGTTTCATCTTCAGTAGAATAGATACATAGACTGAACTCTGATGATAAAATTAAGTCTACTTTTAGTTTGACCCATAATTCTACTCATCAGTAGAGCTAGGGGCAAAGCAGTTGCCAAACCAGAGATACCTTAGTAATTGGCTGATCCAACTAGCTAGCTTGGGCTCCCTTTCTAGTTAAAAATGACCTGTCCATACAGAGGAAGAATATTGTACATGGTTGTGCTTCTTTGGGAGCTTCTCCAAACAACCTCTACAACCCATCTTCTCTTCACCTCGTCTACCCAAACACGATTCCAAAAAAAAAAGACTTTTCCCAACTTAAATACTGAATGAGAGTGTTAGTAGCTCAATCGTGTCTGGCTCTTTGCAACCCCACGGACTGTAGCCCACCAGGCTCCTCTGTCCATGGAATTCTCCAGGCAAGAATACTGAAGTGGGTAGCTATTCCCATCTCCAGTTGATCTTCCTGACCCAGAGATCAAACCCCGGTTTCCTGCATTGAAGGCAGATTCTTTACCATCTGAGCCACCAGGGAAGCCCAAATACTGAATGTTGCTTTTCAAATGTTCTTATGATGGATTTAAAAAAAAAAAAAAAAGCATACACAAAAGTAGAGAAAATAGTCCAAAGAGCCTCCACATATCCATTATCCACTTCAGCATTTGTTAATATACCTGCACACTGAATTACAATGTACATTTCTGGTATACATTGTGGTGTAACAGTTATGCTGTTGCCTTAATCCTGCTCATGGTCAGATGCCACTATAGATTACTGAACCAAAAAATGACTTAATGCAAACAGTATTTTAGATTAACTTGTGTATAATTTGTAAAATGATTTTGGAGAAAAAGTAAAAATGTGGGCCCATGTTGCCAGTAAGGGTATAATACATGATGTGTTTATAATAACATTGATATTTCAGGATATTATTTACAAGGTAAAAACAGCTTTCAATAGTGAGTTTGATGCCGCATATAAACAAAAAGAGATTGAAATTGCGCGTGTGAAGGAAAAAAATGTAAGGATTAAAGAAATTATTTTAGATCTGCAGTTGGAAGAATCAGTCTGGCAACCAGAATTTGAGGACTGTGAAAAGCCAGAGAGAACACTTGTTGTGGAAAGTAGTGAGGTATGATTATCTGTGTATCATCTCTCGCCTTCTTTCTCACGACATTTTCCAGGCTCTTATTTATTCTTCTTGTTTTTGCTGCTAGAAGCAACTGTATAAGGTAGAAATCTTGGTTATAAGTAACAAAATCAGCTAACATAGCCCCAGAAATAATGAGGATTTCTTTTATGAATCCCATGGAGTCCAGACAAGATTTGGACACCAAGCCTAGAAAGAAGCAGGAACCACATACCAGAGCCTTGTGAGGAGACCAGAGGTGCTCTTTCTTCATCTTTTGATTGACTTCTGTCTGCATTTCAGCGGCCTCTAGTAGTTTCTGTGTTACATCTCCTATATTCTAGAGAGCATCTGGTCCAAATGATAATCTCTTAGTCATAGGTCCAGATTTGCCTGGAAAGAGGCTCTTTGGGCCAACTTGGGTCCAGCACCTATAGCCATAGAGGTTGGGTCACATCATGGGAATGAGACTGATGGAGCTCCAGTAATTATGTAGCCATTACAACAGTGTGGGTTCCAGAGGAAGGGGCTCACTGGACAGCCTTCTTAAAACCTGTTTGGCACTGAGACAGTTACAATTAAATACCTAAAGAGAACATTTCAAATATGACCATATTTCATTTATAAGAAGTGATTCAAAGAGAATACCTTTGCTCACATGAAACAATCTTGATTATTTCAGGGCAAAAGATAAAAGTGTTGCTTAGCGGTAATAGTAGCACTAACAGTCCCTGTTGAAAGTAATCATCTATTTTTCTAACTCTCTCATTTTGGATCTCATCTTCATTCCAAAATAGGAAATTGGTGGCAAAACCTGGGTATTCCCTCTATCCCCCTAATTCCGTCTAACCTCCTCCCAGTGTGTAGAAGGTAACTTTGGTTTGAGTTTTGTAAGAATAACAGCAGGAAACTGCATTTTCTCTTTCAGATTTCAGCTCAAAGACATATTAAACCATGGCAAAAAGCCAAAACAGACTTGCTTGTGACCCGTGAAATGGAGCGATTGCTTCTGACACGGGTATGCAGTTTTTCTCTGGTTGTACCTAAGACCCTTTTTCCTTTCAGGGATACTTGTTCCTCACTTGGTTGAATAGTCTTGTACTTTACTCCACCAGAGAGACACATTAGGGCATTCGTCGTGGTCAGAGGTCACTGGAATCTCAGTGGCTTCTTCTCCCCTCCACGCATGCCACTGCCCACCCTCCCCAGTCCTAAATACAGTCAATCTAACATTGGGGTGGGGCTGTCCCTAGTGCCACTGGAGTGCTCTCTGTCTCAGTGACCCTCTCTGACCCTGGCTCTTTCCCAAGGGCCCTGACTCAAGACGCCGAGCCCTCATGGACATGATGGGAGGAGTTCTGGAAGTCAAGAAGGAAGACATTTTGAGAATGGTGAGATTCCTGGCCATCCTTATGGAAGGTGGAATGGGATGGAGCAAGCTACTTAAACATGACCATTTTTTCCTATGTGAACCTAAATTTTAGAAATTCTACAGCAATAAATACACCACCCCCAGTGCCTCATAAGGGCTTCCCTGGTGGCTCAGACAGTAAAGAATCTGCCTGCAATGCAGGATACCCAGGTTCGATTCCTAAGTCAGGAAGATCCCCTGGAGAAGGGAATGGCAACCCACTCCAGTATTCTTGCCTGGAGAATTCTATGGACAGAGGAGCCTGGCGGGCTATAGTCCATGGGGCAGCATAGAGTTGGACATGACGGAGTGACTAACATTTTCACTTCACTCAGTACCTTATAAACATGTACCAGGCAAATAAGAAGTTTGAAACCACAGGCTTGTCCTCCAATCTGGAAAAAAGCCAACAAATGAACAACTGAAAAAGCAACTACAGTGGTTTTGGTCTCTACAGAAAGCAGGGATAAAAAAAAAAAAAAAAAAGCAGGGATAAAATTTCACCTGTAATTCTCCAGATACACCAAGGAACATGCCCTTTGATACCTGATATAGGTATCCCTGGAGCTCTGACATAGCTCTAGCTATGAGGATATCAACTTGCAAGTCTGAACTTGTCAGCTCAGAATCAGGGTTCATCCCAAACTATTCACCCTGGCTTAAGTCACAGAAAAACAGTTGTAACATTTTTTCATATCCTTTGGTCAAAGCGTTAGGTCATTGTCTCGCCAGTGTAAAGAACTATACCCTTTTAAAGGGCTCTTTTTTAAAACTGTAACAGTAACTGTGAGTTTTACTGTATTGCTACATTTATATTTAACCTAGATGCTTTCCTTTATTTCTTCAGGTGATTCCTCAGCCTCCGTTCATGGTAAAACCTGATGCTTTGTGGTCTGAAGAGGAAAGGAAGCTCTTCAAAGAGTATGAGAAAAAAGTCAAGGAGTTAAATGAAGAAAGAGATAAGTATAGAAAGGTCAGAAGAGCAGAGAATATGGCCTACGTTACCAAGGGTTTTGTTTCAGTATCTTTTCAAATGACATTTCAAAAGGCATTTTCTCAGTGCCTTTAGTAACCTCAGGATGTTGTTTCAGCTTAAACTCTCAAGAGAATGTGAGGAAGTGAATGCAGATAAATTTAAAGACTTAGAACAATTTTAAACAATAAGAACACACAGCAAAATTGAAGGTTCTTATTGATTTCCCATTTTACATCATTTCAATTCATTTGATCCTCCAGTCATTCTTCAGATGTTTAATGAACTCCTATGACAGTATGTTCAAGGCACCGTAAGGTACTTCTGTCTCTTGCCTACATCAATTTAAGCTGTAGGCTCTTGCTGTATTTGCTCTCAATTTCCAAGAAAAGACTTGAAAGAAGAATGACGCAATCAATAGAATTCTAATTTGAGATTTTTGAAATGCAGGTCTCCTACTTTTCTCTTTCCATCATAAAGAAACATTCCAACATTGAAATTGCTTACAATTCTAATAGAGATGTAAAAGGTGATGGTATACAACCAAGTTAATATTTATCCTTCTGTGAAGAAAGTAAAATCATACCGTCATTCAAGGCAGGACAGTTTGTCAGCTTTATAGAGGCCATATTTTATGAACATCTCCTTTGAACCTATTGTTAACTGGTCCCTGTTTTTATTCACTGCAGTCCTCTAACAGTGCCCTTGCGTTTTATCCAAAATAAGTAGTTCTGAGTGCACTAAAGATGTCAAGAAGTTAACGGAATTCAGATGCCTAAAGTGGTGGCATTTGCTCCATGGTCTTGCACTGTAAAATGGTCTCTTGCCTACAGCTTCACCCCCTGCCCCTTGACCATGCTCACCTGGTAAAAAGTCAGCCTTGATTAAACCAGCACTCAACTTTTTCTGCATTCACACCATACAGTGGGTGAAGAAATATAACAAAGTGACTATAAGTTTTGCTTTTGGAGTTGGACAGTTTGCATCCAATGTGGCTCGTGGAAATGTTATTATCTCTCAAAACCTGTCTCCTCATCTGTAAAATGGCCATTCTGGAACCTTTCTTCTGTACTGTTGTGGGAATGCAAGAAGGCAATACCTGTAGTTTTCTTAGCATTGCCCCCAAACTCAGGAAATGACCCCATGTTAGCTATTTTAAAGAATAAAAATAATAGTTCACACTCATAGTATTAAGAAAAATTAAAAAATTAAATCACTGTGAGATCATTAAAAAAAAGAAAAGAAAAAATGCTCCATGGTTTCACTCTGATGACCTTAGTCTTTATTGGGTTCTTAAAGCTGCTCAACGATGCTATCCCCCCCAGCTTTCAGTTTCCCCCTGGTTTAACCTGGTGGATCTTTTTTAAAATACAGATTCAGATTTTTTCATTCTGAGGACAGAGAAGCCCCCTGAGATTCTCCATTTCTGTTGAGCAACCACACGGTTCAGCTGCTGCTGCTGGTCGGTAGTCTACACTTTAAGTGGCAAGATCCTAGAGGACCATGCCGTGTGCTCTCCTCTGTCCTCGGACTTCCGACACCTGACCCTCAACTCTCCCCTTGGTTTCGCTCAGAGAAGAGGAGCAACTAGAAGAGATTTTCCTTACCCTTCTCCCACCACATCTACCACCCACCCGCCTTGAATCCATATATCCTTCCTCCCTTTCTGTTCCTTGTGGGTAAAATGGCCTTGTAGCCACCCACGCCTCGTGTTCCACTCCATGTGCTGGGTCCCGTCCCATCCATCTGCTTAATGCTGTCGCTCCAGCCCTCGCCCCCATTTCCCTGCAGCACCAGTTTGCCCCTCTCTACTGGATTTTCCCGTAGATGCATGCTGTAGTCTTAGGTGTTGTATACATCTCTTATATTTACAAAAGAAAAAAGACTCCTTTGTAGGTTTGTTTAAAAAAAAAAAAAAAAAAACCTTTGTATTATGGAAAATGTCAAACATATGTAAAAGTAGAGAGACAATATAACAGACCCAGGAGTAACATCTGTGGCTGAAGGGGAAGCCCAGAACACCTCACAAGGCCTGCCCTCCACCTGCCCCTTCCTTTTGGCAAAATGTAAACAATCACTCCCTAGGAACATCTGATGTTCCAACATGTTGACTTTGCTGCTGATTTCCTTTTAGTCTTTAGAAACAGAAATGAAGAAACTTCAAAATTCTATTCAAGAAGGCACACAGAATTTTGATGAACATTTGAAAAGACTCTTTGAAAGGAGAGTGAAGGCAGAGATGGTTGTCAACCAGGTAAATAAAAGCCTCACTTATATGACATTCTTTTAAGGAGCCTCCAAGGCCTTTCACTCTTCTTAGGATAAAGACCAGCACCCTGTCTGGCAGGAAGGCCCTGACCTGCTGGCTCTGCATCCTGTTCCAGCCTCATCTGTACCACCCGCCCCCTCACTTGCCATGTTCCACTCTCTGCCACCTGGTTCACACCACCTCCTTGCTCCCAACTCTGCCAATAATACTGTCTTCCAACCTCTTTGCTTCCTGCACTATATTTACGCATCTGTCAGGTCCCAACTAGGTTAGATCTTCCTGTTATATATTCTGTTCTTTTACTTTCTATCACTTAGTACAACTGAATTTTAATTTATTGAGTTACTTTTTAATGCTCCCAAGACTAAGCTCCATGAGGGTAGGGACTGAGTCTCTCTTGTTCATCCTTATATTTCCAGCAACTGGCAAAGGGTTGGGCTCATCCTATATGTGGAATGATCAAATAGTCTACATGCCCCAAAAAATCAGATGAAAAATCTGACTTACTTTGATTCAGCAGTAAGAATGTAAATGAAGTATATAATAACTTAAAAACAAGAAGACAAAGAATGAAGCCTTTAAATTCTGAGGGAAAATTATTCCTAACAGATTCTATGTCAGACCAAACTATTAATTGAATGTAAAAAGAGAGTAATGATATTTTGAGAAATGCAAGGTCTCAAAAATTTTTGAGCACCCATTCTCTGCAAGTTAATGGAAGATGAATCTCACCAAAGCAAAGGGGATCAACCAAGAAAGATGAGAGGAGTTAAGGAAGCTCCTGGACAGTATCTGTATTGTCAGGGTCCCAACAGGAAAAATACCCTGAAAGGGTTACATTTAAGAGAGGGAATGCAGGGACTCCTAACTGAGGTATGGGCAGGGTTAAGGGAAACAGCAAAGAGTGGTGAAACTCCCAGAGACTAGAGGTAATGGGAAGCCAGTATCATGACTAGAGCTAAAGAGGCAAGGGAAGGGCACTATTCCCAGGACCCAGTAAGACCTGTAGCCATGGGAGACGGGCTGTTCCTCAGGAGTTGTGGCCACAGAGAGAAGAACATGGTCACAGGCCCAGGAGGGAGGGAATGGGTGCATATAGTAGTTGGTGGGGGAGATTGAGAATGAGTGCTCCAGCATTAGTCATAGGAGTGCATTAATCATAATGGCCCCAAAGTGGAAATAACCCAAATGTCCAACTGTGAAATGAATAAATAAAATGTTGTTTATTCATGTAATGGCATATTATTCAACAATAAAAAGTACTAATACATTCTACCACATGAATGAACCTGGAAAGCATGCTGAGTGAATGAAGCCAGACACTCTGGGCCACATGTTGAGTGATTCTGTTTATATGAAATGTCCAGAAGAGGCAAATCCATAGAGACAAAGTTAATTAGCAGTTGCCTTGGGGTGGAGGCAGGAAGACCTCTGGAAGGTGTGGGGAGAAATGCGAAATGACTGCTAACGGATTTTTTTTTTAAAGTGCTGAAATACTCTAAAATTGTGGTGTTGGTCGCACAACTGAGAATATAAGTTTAAAAACCACTGAACTACAGACTTTAAAGAACCAAATTGTATGGATTGTGAAAGACATCTTAATAAAGCTGTTATTTTTAAAAGACATATTCAAAACATCCTTTCATATAAGTGAAGTCACTCAGTCGTGTCTGACCCTTTGTGACCCCATGGACTATAGCCTATCAGGCTCCTCCATCCATGGGTTTTTCCAGGCAAAAATACTGGAGTGGGGTGCCATTTCCTTCTCCAGGAGATCTTTCCGACCCAGGAATTGAACCCGGGTCTCCCGCATTCTAGACAGATGCTTTACCATCTGAGCCACCAGGGAAGATTTTCATACAAGACAATGAGGAAATTATTAAAGGCTACTATCAAAAGGAGTCCACTTTAGAAGATCCCCTAAATGGGACAATTTAAGATTCAACAATGATAACAATTGCAATTAATTGAAGCCTATCAAATTTATTAGGTTAATGAATTTGTGATATTTTAAAAATGCCTTCAAAGGATAACAACCAGTTTATTATCTGCTGCTGCTGCTGCTGCTAAGTCGCTTCAGTCGTGGCCGACTCTGTGCGAGCCCATAGACAGCAGCCCACCAGGCTCCTCCGTCCCTGGTACTCTCCAGGCAAAAATACTGGAGTGGGTTGCCATTTCCTTCTCCAATGCATGAAAGTGAAAGTGAAATCGCTCAGTTGTGTCCGACTCTTAGCGACCCCGTGGACTTCAGCCTACCGGGCTCCCCCGTCCATGGGATTTTCCGGCAAGAGTACTGGAGTGGGTTGCCACTGCCTTCTCCAGTTTATTATCTAAAAACTAATAAAGATAAAGCGTCAGGAATTTACTCTGCTTTTCTGTATGAACTACACTGCCAGGTAACCAAATAGCAGATAGGGAGAAGCATGCCTTTATGAAAGGATTTCAATTAATAAGTGAAGAAGGAATGCTAGAAATACAGTATCACCATTTTGCAGCTCTCAAAGGATTAATGAACCTAAGCACTGAGATCTACAGCTGCTAACGTCTCAGAAAGAAAGACAATTTGACACTACCTGTTTCCTGATCAAAAAACACCATGTCCCCTATGGTCTTTTAAGACACAGGTCTGATCTGTCCCCCGACCCAGCTGCAAATTTTCAAGAAACACATGGGGTAAAGGACTCTGTTGAACTCACCATAAGTGAGCAGTGAGCAAAACTCAGACTAGGTGAAACTACAGATAACTACAAATAAATGTGAGGGAAAGAAAGGGCTGAAAGAGAACCTGTGGATAATAATAGGCTTTCAAAATGTGACAGTTTTTCCAACAGACAAGTTATACAGTCATACCCAGAAGATGCGTATTTGGGTAATAATACTGTAAAGAAACACAAGGAAGTGATTACTGCAAAACTCAAGACAATGGTTATTATTGGAGTTGAGATGAGGATGGGGGCACATGGAAGGGCTGTGGCTAAGCTCCAGTTCTTGAATTGAGTGGTGATTACAGTGGTGTTTTGTCTTAATAATAACTCATTAAACTATATATTTGTTTTATGTGTTTTCCTATGTATATGTTTTATCTTGCGATGAAAATTGAACAAAGGTAAAAACAACTGAGTAGTTATTGCAAGTTTATATTCCCTTTTCCTTGAAAAGAATTTTTCTTTCTCGTGTGTCATAAACTTGCTTGGTGAGTGCCAAGTCTGTGACCCTCAATAGAAAATCCTTTCCCAGGTGGGCACATTGATTGTTTTTCCCCTTTTAAAATATTTCTACAGGAGGAATTGAAAATAAACAACCTTATTTTCTCTTTGCTGTTGGATGAAGAAATAAGCTCCAGAGAAACATTCCTGAACAACTACCTTGCAAGGAAGCAGGAGGAGAGGGTAAATACAGTGTCTGATATCTGAGTATCAGCAGTTTCTGACCAATTGCTCCCACTTGACAAGAGTCCACACTCCTGCCTGGCCCCTTCTTTCTTTCTACATTCCTTCTCAAACGTGTGTGTGTTCCTTGGCTGCCTGTCTGGGACTTTTAACCACTGACTGGCTATGGGACCTTGGACAAGACATTTTCAAGCTCTTGTCTAGGGTGTATTGTTCTTTGTGGGCCATTTGGCACTCTGTTTCACTAAATATGTAAGTAATGGGTTAGCTTATAGAATGAAAAGCTGTAATATTTTTAAAAATGCTAATAGATATGTTTCATGAAAGATACAATGAATACAAAATGCTTGTCACATAATTTTCAAAAGATGTCAGGTTTTATTAATAGTATTAATAAATGATATTTATGAATGAATGATTTAAAGTATCATATGACATTCACTTGTGTTTGCCAGACACGCAAAGGCAGGCTGGGGGATGAGAAAGCCATTTAATGAAAATAAGAAAGGGCTTCAGCTGTATCCTGATTAAGACTTGTTGGCATGGGGAAGCCTGGGGCAAGTTAATTAGAACCTGGGCTACCTAAATGTGTTTGGTTTGGGAAGCAGATTTGGCTTTCCCTGGTTGGTCCTCAGTTGAAAGTGATGGCAAAAATTAGGAAAGCTGAAAGTTATTGACCAAGTTCTGACAGTTTAGGGGCCAATCACTGCAGAGGTTGTGGTTTCAATTCCTGGCTGGTTGCAGACTGTGAGTCAGTTCTATTTTTATATATGGCCTGGCCATCCTCCATTTACTAATATGTATCCAGTCTCTCAGAACCCAGGCCCACATGACTCCCAAGCCTGTGCAATTTCATCACCCACACTGCTCTGCCAAGGGTGTAGTATGCTCCCTGGTCACTTACACACTCGTGTACAGAGCTGGCTACACTTTGAAACAGGTGATTGGATGTTTGTCCTTTCAAAGCCTCCAGTGGGTTTACTTTCTACTATGAATGTTATCTGTAATTGATACTTCAATTCACATTAATCTTGTACTAGGGAATTCCCTGGAGAAGGCAATGGCACCCCACTCCAGTACTCTTGCCTGAAAATCCCATGGACAGAGGAGCCTGGTGGGCTGTAGTCCATGGGGTTGCGAAGAGTCAGACACGACTGAGCGGCTTCACTTTCACTTTTCACTTTCATGCATTGGAGAAGGAAATGGCATCCCACTCCAGTGTTCTTGGTTGGAGAATCCCAGGGACGGGGGAGCCTGGTGGGCTGCCGTCTATGGGGTCGCACAGAGTCGGACACAACTGAAGCGACTTAGCAGCAGCAGCAGCAGGGAATTCCTTCTTCTTTTTAGTATGCTCAATATTTGTATTTATCCTGAAAACTCTCCAGTTCCAATCTTCTATTTCTGATGTTATTCTAGAACCAGACCACAGAGGCCATCCGGAAGTCTAGAGAAGACCTGGATACGTACAAGGAACACTATGACAACTTACTGGCGGAAGACAAAGTGAGAGCTGTTGCCTCAGTCACTTCCCAGTGTGATAGCATTGCTGCTGCCTGGATTTGGGGAAGATTAAAAGGGATACAATCTAATCTTCTCATAGAATTTTCTCCTACTGTAATTCTCAGTTATGGGTAAACTCCATTCTATGCCATTGTGTATTTCTAAAAATCATTGTGTAAAATAAATGTTTGTAAACTTCCCTCTGGTTTAAACTTTCTCTTGCACAAAAAAAGAGAGAGCTCATCTAGACTTCAGAGCCTTTCAAACTTCAGGTTGCAATCCCCCTTAGCTGGTTATGAAATCAATTAAGTAGGCTATGACCAGCAGATTTATAAATGGAAAAGACTAGGATAGAAAAGCAAACAGAAGAATAGAATGGAATTAACAAAATAGAGGTACCTTGTCTGTTTTATAAATATTATTTTGTGAAACTTCAGTTCTAAATAAAACCCTAGTGGCTCAGACAGTAAAGAATGTGCCTGCAATGCAGGAGACCTGGGTTCAAACCCTGGGTCAAGAAGATTTCCTAGAGAAGGGAATGGCAACCCACACCGGTATTCTTGCCTGGAGAATCCCAAGGACAGAGGAGCCTGGAAGGCTACAGTCTATAGGGCTGCAAAGAGTTGGACACTACTGAGTGACTAACACTTCACTTTCACTTCACTTCAGTTCTAAGTGGTTTCTAAGACTTCTTATATGAAATAATATTTTTAGTTTACTGAGGTGCTTCTTCTTTAAGGTAAATCTTTGTGAAATCCTTGCACAGTGAGTGGTCACCCTTTAACAAGTCTATGTTATAAACCAAATATTCATGGATTTTTAAAAATCAAAGTGATACAATTAATATTTTAAAGAGTATTTTCACAGATAAAAGCCTTCTGAACAAAGTTGCAATCCTGGGAATGATATGTTTTTCTTTAGGTTCTGGATCGCAGCTTTAAAAAGGAATTTTCTGAAATTCCCAGTCATCAGGTGGATATACTCTACAAACTTTTTAAACGCCGACCAAGGTTTGTTTCTCCTTTGCTATCATGTTTCTGAGAAAAAAAAATTGTTATTAGATTTTAGCTTTTTCTCCAAATTATTTCATAATATTCGGTGTAACATCATTTACATGAAAATGTCGAAGTATTTTTATCTTAACTCAGTTTTTTAAAGATTATTATATCTTAACAGTACAATGAAGACTGATGACTTCATTATTTAGAAATTAAGTGTCTAGGTAATCATAGTGCTATTATAGGTTCTGTTTTATACATGAAAGTCGTTCCTGACAAGATATAGATAGCAGACAGATTTATAAACTGTTTTTCCCAAGATGTGTTCTAACACGTATGCATCCCTTGTGGTGTGAATTGGAATTACACATAAAAGGCTTCCAGGACAAAATAAGTTTAAGGAAATACAGGGTTGAAAAAGATATATAATTTTCTTTGCTGAAGAACATTTCAGAACTTTCTGTAGTCTTTGCATCCCACGTGAGAAATAGAGTAGGAAGTGTTTTCCAGACCCTTTCCTCAGAGCATCTCATGTGATTGTGTTCAAGACAAAGTTTGAAAAATGCCAGTATGAATGCCTGACAATAACCATTATCAACATAGTTCTGAAATATCTGATTTTGATACTTGAGAGTACCAAACAATTAATTTCACAAATTTCCAAATTTTTACCCATACAGATTTCTGTAATTTTTAATCAAACATAATGTAGGAATCACGGAGTTTGTCACAAAGGCTTATCTGTGTCTAAGATACAGACTGATTCTCTCACTTTTGACAGATTATATGCAACCTGAGAAATTCAGCCTAGAACAAACCTTGTATCTTGGTTTCCCTGTTTTTAAAGGAGTGAGTTATATATGCCTATGAAGAAAGAAGTGAGACCTATCGAAAGGCAGTAATGGAAAAAGAATAAGCTGTATTGTCCAGCAGCATTAGCTTTAAATACTAACTCCACACCTTTCAGACCTGTGGCCTTGGTCAGTCACTTCTCTCAGAGACTCACTTCCTTCTAGAAAAGGAGGGTAACTATAGTAACTTCACAGCACATTGTGAGGTGCCTTGAGGGTAAGTGCTGGCACAAGTCTCAGTACCCTTCTCTTCCCAGCTGCAGCCCGGCAAACAAAACCAGTCCATAATGTAGATAAAAAAGAGGCACTTCTCCAGGTGCACGCATAGCTGAACACATTCCAGGCTATTCACCTGCAACAAAGACATCAGTAGAGGACATGTGGGCCAGAACCAGGGAACATCCGCACTTCTCTCAGGCATTTACTTGCCTGCTTAAAATGCCCAGAAGGGAGACATTTTCTTGTGCAGTTAACGCTTCCAGTGCTGATTGCAGTTGGGGGACATCTGTCGTCCACTTACGGTCATGTCTGAGGATCCCAAAGATGTCGAAAGGCCCCAGCAGGTGCTTTTCTCTTTGGAGTAATCCACCCACTAACCACAGGGAAGTGCCATGCAGTGTCACACCTCTGCTAAAGGTTATATTATTTAACAGTGATTGTTTTGTATGTGAAAATATGAAACGTTGATGGGCTTTTATTGATAATACCAGGATTCACAAACACAAAATACATGCAGAAACGACCAGTCTTGTGCCTTTTGGAGAGCGACCAGGATCTGGGAAATTGAATAAGGATGCCTTTGCCCAGTTAATGAAAGCCATGGATGACTTGGACAGTACTAATAATATGCCAGAAGGCTTGGACACCTCTGTCTGGGAACATTTCTGCATGACCAGAAGAGCAAAAGTGGAAAATGAACAGAAAGTATATAACATTTTATCATTCTATTGTATTTCATTTCACTTAGTATCCTAGTATCAAATATATAGTTTCTGGTGGTCAGTCCTTCTAGAAAAGCTAATTATTTAGGTTTCCCATTAAGGTAGCAGTTAGTAATATTAATAATAATTATAAAGAAATAAAATATTAACCCTAGTCCGATTGAGGGCTAAGTACAGGCCTACTTGTAGACCCACTATCCAAAATGACGGCCATTAGCCACACATGGTTATTTTTTATGCGAAATAAATGTGGACAGTTCTAATTGAGACATGCTGTTATTGGAAAATATGGGCAGAGTTAGAAGATTTAGTATGAAAAAAAGAATGGAAAATGTCCCAATATTTTTTATATTCTTTACAGGTTGAAATGATAATGTTTTGGATATATTGTGTTAAATAAAAGAGTAAAGTTAATTTCACCTGTTTCACTTCACTTTTGTAATGTGGCTCCTACAAAATTTAAAATTATGTATGCAGCTGGCATTGATGGCTCACATGACGTTTCTCTAGGACAACACTGTTATAGACACAACTTCTTCTGTCTGCTCTGGTCTTGAGTAGTGTTCATCTCTTTTTGCATAGACTAGAATTATATTTCACCAGAACCAACCAGAACAAACGTTATAGTTTTGCTAGAATGTTTTGTTAATGTAAAAAAACAGTAGCAATTTGAGAGTGTGTTTAATTGGGAAAAGACTCCTTCCTCTTGTTGCTTCTTGACCACATCCTGCCTCCACTCCCCCAGATTCCCTAAATTGGGTGCCACATGTGTGAGGCTGTCATATTTTTGTTGAAGTATCTATGACTGTAAAATTTTGTCTAAGATGATAAGATATAAGAAAAATCCTAGCTGCATGCCTATTGTCTTTCAATGAGAAGCAATTTTGACACTTTTGGGGGATACTTTTCTAATTATTCATGGGATGTGCCATGTAAGTTTCAAGTTTCTTATATTACATAATGGCAGGGATTTAAATTTTTACTAATTTATTAGAAAGTTGGACTTAAGTTTTGTAATAAAGTTAAAAGATGTATATTTCTCAAGTTCTTTAAAATTAGTTTGCTTTTATTTCTAAAGCTCCATATGTTCTGAGATGTTTGTGGTTTGATTTCTTCAGGTAAAGCAGAAAGCTGCTGGCTTAATAGAAATGGTGGCTTTCCTACGGAGAAGAACTGAGGATGATGAGAAGGTGCAACATGAAATTGAAAAAGTGTTCCATGAGCTCATCCTGTAATTTGAACCTTTCATTCACGTTCATGTTTTCAAAATATAAGCTAGGGCTAAATTAAGTTGTGTTATCATGGGGGGAGAGTGCTGACTCACGGGTTTACAGCTGGCACTGACTTTACCTATTCGTGCTTTATAGCTTCTCTTGGAGAAAGTGCATTTTGTTATGTAAGACCTTATTTCAGAATGAAATTTACTTTCATGCTCCCTGTTCTTACTGCAAACCATCAAGTTTTTTTTTTTTTTTTTTTTACTTTTTAATGTTTTTCCTTTTTAGAATTTGAAGTATGATTTACTTATATTAGTTTCAGATGCACCAATAGTGATCTGATATTGCTATACGTTACTCAGTGATCTCCATGATAAGCCTCGTTAGCATTTGTCATCATACAAAATTCTGATAATATTATTGACTATATTTATATTCCCTATGGTATACCTTACATCCCTGTGACTTACTTAACAAACATGTAAGTTTGGGGAAAGGCTTTTATTTTAATCTCCTTCCACATAAAAATACAAAGAATATGTTTCTGCTAGTAAGTACTTTTAGGCTCAAGCCACACAGGCAAAACAGTGTGGAAATTTAGGCAGATATCCAAGAAATTTCCATCTGTATGCCTCATAAGCTAGTATTTTTCTTCAGGGGAGCTTGTTGCATTTTCCTGAGTGACTAAGATACTGTCTTCTGTCCTTACTTCACTTTTGGCCGTATTTATAGCCACATTGATAAATACTTCTCTGATGTCTCCAAGTTCATCATTAAACATCATTTTCAGATCTAGGTGATAAGCAAGTATATGGATTACCTAAAAATAGATTTGATAAGTAGCATGCAGATTAAACATTGTTAATATAATATCAGAGATCAATACATGAAGTCAGAACAAATCTACCTAAAGAGATTTGTTATTTGGTAGTGTCTCTGATTTTTTCCACTTACGTTCAAAAGCATATTAATCTTTTCTTAATCATGAAGTAAAACTTTATGAATGTGTTTCTGTGCATACCATTCTGTAAATAGCCCAAGTGTAATTCCATATCCTCAAGAAAAGAAGTATCACAGAGATCTCTAGGACAGCTTGTCATTGGAAAAATATTTTCCACATTAATCTCCAGTGTGTTTCCTTTCAGCTTAAGGAAAATTAATTTTGAATTTTATATCATACATATTTTATTGAATGTATATATCAAATTATAGGTGAAATTTGAAATATAAATATGTCACAACTACTTATTTTGAAGTCTTTTTCAATTTAGATTACAGGAAGAGAAAGTGAAATTCCAGTTGAATTTGACGATCCAAATCCTCCTTAAACAAGGACAGGTAGAACTGGAGAATTTCCAGTTAATGCTGGATTATTCTGATGCAATCCTCATCAACAAGATCATAATTGAAGACTTGAATTCTGTGATTCGGGTAATTAGCATTTTTTAAAAAGAAAAAAACATGTCACCTGCTGTGCCAAATATTTTTCATGTTCCCCCATTTCTATGGGAAATCATTCAGTTGAGTCAGTAGGTGATTCCTACCCTGAAGAAGTTTACACGTGTGTCCAGGCCCCACATCTAGACATGGATATATTTTCTAAAAGCTTCCCAGATAATTTTAAGGTAAAAAGAAGTTCAAGACCATGGAGTTAAATGTTCATTCTACTATACCATCATTTTGTTAGAGTCAATTTCCTCACCTAATGATGTTTGATAAGCTTAGATAATTAATTTCAGATCTTGCTTGTTTTTTAATATAAACATCTAATGTTAAAAATTTCCTTCTAAGCACTATTTTAGCTACACTCTACACATTTTGATAGTTTGTATTTTTATTTTCTTTCCATTTAAAATATTATCTAATTCCTCATGTAACTTTCTATTAGAAGTTACTATGGATTATTTAGAAGTATGTTATTTAATTTCCAAATATTTGGGAATTTGGGGCTATTTGGAAATTATGTGCTAATGTTGTTACATGTATTACTTGCTCGTAACCCATATTGCATTACTCTTGTTCCTTTAAGCAGTCAGTTGTCTTTTAGAGTGATTAAAAATAAAGAAAAAATGATTTTCTATTTCCCTTCAATTTCACCATTTCAAGAGATCTTTCTTTGTGTGGATTGAAGTTTCTGTTTTGTATTATATACCTTCTGCTTAAAGAACTTTTAACTGAATTGTCTGCTAGTAATGAAATCTGTTTTCCTTTGTCTGAAATTGTCTTTGGTTCACCTCTATTACTGAAAGGTATTTTACTGGTTTCCCTGGATTGACAGACTCTCTCTCTCTCTGTCTTTTCACTTTAAAGTTGTTCATCTTCTTCTGGCTTACAGAACTTCTGATAAGATGCCTACTGTATCTTTTTAATCTTTGTACCTCTTAATATAGTGTGTCTGCCTTTGAGATTTTCTCTTTATCTTTGATTTTCAGAAGTCTGAACATATGTCTAGGGGTGTATGTGTGTGTGTGTGTGTATGATCCTTTTAATGTATTCTTGACTTTGGCTTGCTAATATATTTTGTCCAGGATTCTTGCATCCATATTCATCAAGGATATCGACTTACAATTTTCTCTTATTGTGGTGTCTTTTTCTGGATTTGATAACAGGGAAATATTGCCCTCATAAAATGTTTGAATGTATTCCCTTCTTTTCAATTTTTTTCTTAAGTGTTTGAGAAGGATTTATGTAAGTTCTGGTATGTTCTATTTTCACTTACATTCATTTAAAAGTATTTTCTAATACTGCTTATGATTTCTTCTTTGACCCCATTGAATATTTAATAATATATGATTGAATCTCCACATATTTGCAAATATTCAGGTTTTCTTTCTGTTATTGATTTCTAGTTTCATTCCTTTGTAGTCAGATCAGACACTTTGTATGATTTTCATCTTTTAAAATGTATTTGGATTCATTTTATGGCTAAACATATGGTCTGTATTTGAGAATACAGAATAGTGTATATTCTGCTGGTACTGAGTGAGGCATTCTGTGTATGTCTCTTAGGTCTTGTTCAAATCCTTTATTTCCATATTGATCTTCTATATACTTAAAAACCATGAAATAAACAGTTCCATGGAAGAGGGAACCATGCACTATATCAATTACTTGACAAGAGCATGGTTCTCAACACTCGGAGTGTTGGTTCAGGAGCTCAAATGGCGATGGCTGAAGAAATAATATGAAGTGAGGAAGTTGAGACCAGGACTATTAATAAATCTTATGAAAAAATTGAAAGGAAAGCAGAGAGGAGATGTAGTAGTTTGACAGAAGTGTTTCTCAACCTCAGCACTATTGACTTTTGAGCTGGATGGTTATTTGCTGGAGAGAGCTCATGTGCTGTGTATTGTGTGGAGTTTAGAAGCACCCCTGGCCTCCACCTACTAGATGCTCGTAGCAATGCCTCCCCTTCCAGTTGTGTCAGCCAAAATGCCTCCCAATGTAGTTGAATGTCCGCTGGTGGGGCAATGTTTTGCCCATTTGAGAGATACTGCTGCAGAGAAATGTTTGACCTTAAGATTTGGGATCTGGTGTTGACAAGATCAAGGGTATGTTCATGGGATCTGGGTGGCTGAGCAAACAGAAAATATCATTGAAAGTGAGAAATTCGAGGAATTGAGGCCAAGCAGTGATCAAAAGATAAAAATAATTTTTAAAAAGAGTAGTAGTCTTTTTAAAGACTGCTGCTGCTGCTGCTAAGTCGCTTCAGTCGTGTCCGACTCTGTGCGACCCCACAGACGGCAGCCCAACAGGCTCCCCCGTCCCTGGGATTCTCCAGGCAAGAACACTGGAAGGGGTTGCCATTTCCTTCTCCAATGCATGAAAATGAAAAGTGAAAGTGAAGTCACTCAGTCCTGTCTAACTCTTAGCGACCCCATGGACTGTAGCCTACCAGGATCCTCCGTCCATGGGATTCTCCAGGCAAGAATACTGGAGTGGGTTGCCATTTCCTTCTCCATACTACTTTTTACAAAGAGAAGTAGTCCATAGTCTAATGATCTTGAAAAAGCTAAGTTCCCTAAGGAGAAGAGAGGAAAAATATAAAATGTTAACTGATGAAACTCACATGCAAATTTATTTTAGAATCTTAGTAGTTTCACTGTTAGCAATCTGGGGGAACATGAAAATATGAAAATATTACTGAACTTCATGTAGTCCATTTGAAGTGAAGTATAGAACATCCAAATGATTAAATATTATATTTAACCTATTCAATTCTCTTATTTTCTCACTAGCTACCAACCAGATACTGTTGTGCCTAGTGCATTAAACTACAGTCCTTTATCTTTAGTGTCAAGAAGCAGGGGAGAATAGGGGTACAAACATGTACAGATTGATGATGGCAGAAGGAATTCCTGCCTAATCATTGACATAAAAGTAAACTGGCTATGCCAAATTATCTTATAATCCTTTCTGTTTAGTAACTATTTTGCTTTATATCATGATCAGATTGTGCCTGTGAAGTAATTTTTAATGTCTGCTACATTTTTAAAAGAAGATAGAATTATCTCTGCATTCCAAGTGTTTTCTAAGAAAAGCATTCAGCTTCAACTATTCTGAATGCAGAATGTTAATACGAATGCCAGTTGTGTGTGTGTGATTTTTTTTTTAAGACTCAAGGACAAAAGAAAGTTGCTAGCATGATGGAAAGTAAAGAAGTCCATAAAGGAATATTTCAGATTGAGTGGGAACATAAGAAGATGGAGATGGAAATGGAAGATCTAAATCAGAAGGCTTGGGATATTCAGATGCTGTTTTTTTCAAGAGATCGTCAAAAGGTAAGTTCTCCCTGTGCCCCACTATATAATTTTAATTTCAGTCATTAAAGTATTCACTCATTCAACCAATATTTAATAAGATGCTCTGTGATGTCAAGCATGTCCTATGCATAGTATTTCATAATGTGACTCTGGATTCTGTCTGTTTCTTCTGTAGTTTACATTTGCTGCCTCTGGTTCTTTGTGACCCAGTCAGTAGTATAGTTCTATCTTGCAGTTCACCAGGAATTTCCTAAATGTTAAATCTAGTGATCCCTTTCCCAGTCATCACCATCCCTGTAGTATTTGACATTGACCATCTTCATTCCCTCTGTCTCTTTTTTTTTTTTTCTTTCTGGCCAGGAGCATGTGAGATCTTAATTCCCCAACCAGGGATCATATGTACATTTCCCCACAAACTCCCTCGCACCCCACAGTGGAAGCAGAGTTTTAACCACTGGACTTCCTGGGAGGTCCATCTTCATTTTTAATATTGCCTGTTGTTTTGGCTTTGATCATCCCTCCTTTCTCCTGTATTTCTTCCAACATGTCAAATCACTCTGCCTCTTTTCCTGATTTCTCTTTTGTTTCTACCTCTTAAGTATAGTGATTAAGATTCTGCCCTCAGCTCTGTGTTTCTTTCCGCGTCCTCTCCTTTGATGACTTCTCTTTTTCTAACTTCCATGATCACTCCTAAGACTCATCCAAGCTTTCTGGATTCCAATTCAATTCCAGTCTCACTTCTCTGAACCTGACCTTTCTCAAGCATTATTTCTGTGTGATCTCCCAACAGCACCTCTTCTTCTTTTGCTTATTTCTGTTCTTTCAGCCATTCACTTGGGGTTAAAGTTGCTGTCCTCTGATTCCTCTGCTTCCCTTGTCTTCCAAGCCTTGCCTAGTGTATCCATTTATTCCCTCATTCTTTGGGCCCCTAGCCTTTACCTTGCTTCAGTTCTTCCTTTTCAATGGTTTCTAGTATTTTATAACAATCTTCTAACAAGTCTCTTGACTTTGGGTTTTTCTCTATCTCATCTATAGATTCACATTCCTATTCAGCTCTAACATTCCTACTCTGCTCTATTTTAAACTTCCTCTTCTTACCTGGCCAATGAATTTTCAAGTTCTTAAGTGGTGTTGAGTGTCCTTCAATCTTTCTCAAATTCATTTCCCCTGTTAGTCTTTTACACACCAGTATTTTCAAACCAAACTGATTATATTTTCTAGGATTCTACCTCTGTGCCTTTGCAATACTGGTTCTTCTACCTGGAATATTTTTCCTCAATTTTTTTCACATCCCGAATCTACTTTTGAAGGTCTGGTTTAAATGCCACCTAATCCATAAAGCCTTTTGATTTCCCAAGCTCAGAGAAATCATAGCCCATCTCAAACCACCTTTTAATTTGCATGTCACTTATGTATCTTCTGGCAGTGTATCATATTACTTATTCTCTTCTTCTTGATGTCTAGGTCATGTTATCTATCTTTGTTATCTCCCTCAGTATCTTTAACTATTAGTAGGATATTGTTAATATGGAACTCATGAGACACTGTCAAATAAAACACAGTAAATATCTGGTGAGTTGAATAAATGAATGAATGAGAAAATAAACTAGGCATTGGTAGTTATTAGTATATAGGTGAATGCATCAGTAACTGAACATGAGTAAAGATTATGGCACAAAGTCAAGTCAATCCTCACTTGGATAGATATTTTTTATGAGAAACAGAACTTCCAAAACTAAGATAATCTTTATAAAATTATCTCTTGGAAGAAATATAGAAAAATATACTTACTTTGTGGTTTCTTTTTTTCCTCTCAAAGTACCTAAATGAACCAAACTATGAGACTCTGATTGCCATTCAGATTGGAATAATGGAGCAGACTATTGCTGTTTTAGATAAGGTAGGAATCAAAGATATTGATCATTATATTTCCAGTATTTGTGAATGATATGAACAAAGTAATAGTTTTCAAACCATGAATCCAAATAGAACCTATAAAAACTTGGTCTTTTATAATGATATTCAGGATGTAATTCAGTTCGGTTGCTCATTCATGTCCGACTCTTTGCAACCCCATGGACTGCAGCACGCCAGGCCTCACTATCCATCACCAACTCCCAGAGTTTACTCAAACTCATGTCCATTGAGTCGGTGATGCCATCTAACCATCTCTTCCTCTGTCCTCCCCTTCTCCTCCTGCCTTCAAACTTTCCCAACATCGGGGTCTTTTCAAATGAGTCAGTTCTTTGTATCAGGTAGCCAAAGTATTGGAGTTTCAGCTTCAACATTGGTTCTTCCAGTGAACATTCAGGACTGATTTCCTTTAGGATGGATGTAATTAGAGGTCCCTAAATAGTGTCTTTGCAACCATAACCATTGTGATAGCCTGAAGGACTTTAAAAAATATTTTAATTTTATATTGGAGTATTGTTGATGAATAATGGTGTTAGTTCCAGGTGTACAGCAAAGTGATTCAGTTATACATATACATGTATCCATTCTTTTTCAAGTTCTTTTCCCATTTAGGTTATTACAGAATACTAAGCGAAGTTTCTTGTGCTATACAGTAGGTCCTTGTTGGTTATCCTCTTGCTTTCCTTGGTGGCTCAGATGGTAAAGAGTCTGCCTGCAATGCAGAAGACCTGGGTTCAATCCCTGGGTTGGGAAGATCCCCCGGAGAAGGAAATGGCAACCCACTCCATTATTCTAGTCTGGAAAATTCCATGGACGAAGGAGCCTGGCAGGCTACAGTCCATGGGGTCACAAAGAGTTGGACACAACTGAGCGACTTCACTTGTTGGTTATCTATTTTAAATATAGAACTGTGTATATCTCAATCCCAACCTTCCATTCTGTTTCCCCCCCACCCTTCCCCAGCTCTGTAACCATAAGTTTGTCCTCTAAATCTGTATGTTTCTGTTTTGTAAATAAGTCTATTTGTATCATTTTCTTTAGATTCCAGGTGTAAACAAGATCATATGATATGTCTTTGTCTGACTTACTTCACTTAGTATGATAATCTCCAGGTCTGTTCATATTGCTGCAAATGTCATTATTTCATTCTTTTTAATGACTGAGTAATATTCCATTATATATATGTACCACATCTTCATCCATTCATCTGTTAATGGACATTTAGGTTGTGAAGCACTTCAACATCCTTTGGGGCTACTGGAGTGTAGGTCAATTTCCTGTTTCACATTCGGTTATGATTTTATGTAGTAGAAGTGTTGATAGTTTTTCCTAGCCATTGTAAAGGCTTTGTTTTACCCTAACTGCCTGAGCACTCAGTTTTGAGTGTTTAACATATATAAGATGGAAACAAAGTATTCTCCAGGCTGTGTTCTTAAAATCTCTCATTTCTAAGAATATATAAAGTTTCTTCTAAAATGTGTATTAACAGACCATTCTATCTTTCAACAAATAATTTAAGTACCTACTGTGTGTGGGCATTATGCTAAGCACTAGGGGTATGGTGGTAAGATATCTTAATGATGACAATGTATTTAAATTTTAAGAATAATATCTTTATAAAATATTTTCTTTCAAAATTATTTTTGTGGGATGTCCTGGGAACAAAAATTTCAGACCCACAAAAAAAATGTGGAGAACTGCAAAAAGCTGCTTAAAAAACTGAGAAGGTACAGCAATCAAAAAGATATAGCAAATTATACCCTAAGTTGCAATTTACGAGAAGAGCTGGTGGCTGTCTCAGAGAGAAAAGACATCTGTAATGCAATGGGTAAGATTTTTTTTCTTTAATTAACTGTCAGTTTGTTTAAAAGTAATCAGAATTCCTAAAATCTGTACAGTGGTTATAAAACTACCAGTATTTGTTCCATATGTTTAACTATTTCAGAGTGCTGTTTCTGTATTTTAAACTGTAGATAATAATTCAACTAATTCCTTCTTCATTTTGGGGATAGGGTCTAAACTGACCTGTGAAAAGATTTCCAAAGAACGATACGAAAACATGATGAGACAACAAAAGTTAACAAAAATTTCAAAACAACAAGCTGATCAGATTTCAATACTACAGGCTGAAGTTGAAAGATTAAGAATGAAAACATTTCCTGCTCTTGTTCAAATGTAAAAATACTGTGGAAAATGTAAGATCAAATCAATCATTTTAAAAATAATTTCATTTGGTTAAAATGATTTCTCTTATATCAGAAAATTTAAGTAGAATCTTCTCTTAGTGTCATATTTTTGATAGCAAATTGTTTGATTTTAGTCTTAATCATTATAAAAATGTTTGTCCTGCATGAATAAATGTCTAAAATAACATGAATTATTTTTATTCAAGAATGAATAAGATTTTATCTCAGAATATTCAAGATCTATTTTATTCTTAATTAAAAATATTTTCACAGTAGTAGTATAGACAGTCTTAAAGACAAAAAATTATTCTTAGCCACTACTGCCATTTCTAATTTTATAGAATTACCAGAAACATTATGAGATTATGATTTTTATCTTTTATATTTTTCTGTATTTCCCATTTCCTTCTGTAAGCATTTCTCTATAATTGGAAAAAAAATCATAGAATGTTAAAGATTATTCCCTCTGCTGTCAATGTGAACAAAGTGGTTTACTTTTACCAAGCCCTAAATCATTTGTAAATTACAAGATATTTTCTACGTAAGCATTCTAGACATAATCATCTTTATCTCATATTTATTACAACAGAACTTAACTTTGTGTCCCACCCAACAGTTTAGTAAACAGAAAAAACACGTTTTCTCATTTTGTGATATTGTGATTTATAAGAAATATATATTTGGTCTTCGACCCCATTCCTGGCACAGAGATCCTAACACACTTGGAATTTCCTAAGTGATGAGAGAGGTACAGGTGTCTTGTTAATGAGGTGACTTTTGGACTGCACGTAAGGATGGGGGCTGGTTGCCCGAACCAACGCTGTGTCCCAACCTCCAATCCACCTACCCACCCTCCCACCCACCTCCAGGGAAGGTAAAGGAACTGGAAATTGAATTGATCACCAACGACCAGTCATTTAATCGATCATGCCTATGTAATGGAGGTCTCCATAAAATCCTACAAGGACAGGGTTTGGAGAGAGTGCTGAGAGCAAGTAAGCTCTGAGTCTTTTCCCATACCTTGCCCTATGCATTTCTTCCATCTGGAGGTTCCTGAGTCAGATCCTTTTATATGGTAATTTGGTAAATGTTTCTCTGAGTTTTGTGAGCCATTCTAGCAAATTAGTTGAGCCCAAGGAAGGAGTCTCAGGAACCTATTTACTGCCAGTGGGTCAGAAGCAGAGTTGACAATCTGGGCTTTCAGTTGACATCTAAAGTGGAGGGCAGTCTTATGGGACTGAGACCTTATCTTGTGGAATCCGATGCTATCTCCAGATGTGTCAGAATTGAGTTGAACTGTATTACAGGACATCCACATGGTGTTTGAGAATTGTTTGGTGTGGAGAAACACAGCCACAAGTGAAGGAATTTGGTGATAGGAATTCTTATATTTCCATGAAATAGTTTCTCACTTTATTCATGTAGATGATGATAAGTAATGAGATTAACTGTTCAGAAAACTGCTTTGCCTTTCCATAGCCTATGGACTGCATTCCAAGGTGATAATCAGCGGGATCATTGACCAAAATCTCCAAATGGTATCAATGTCTCATCGTTCTGCAATTCGTAAATTGTTAAGTTTAATCTGCAATACCATATCCAGTGTACACTGGTGTAGGTAAAGCCAAGAGAGCAATTATAAAATATTATATTTAGAAAAAAAATTGTTTAGAAGTTTTAAAAACTGCCAGGATATACCATAATTGATCACCTGTTCAGTGATCACCTGTTTAGTGGCAATAGTAAGAAAAATAAGAGTCAGCATCATTTTGACAGCTCCCCTTCTTAGCCCTAGAATGAGTCCTAGTCAGTTTGGCTGATTAAGCATGGTAGTGTCCATTAGTAACATTTCCATGTCACCTAAATTAACTGTTGGAGCCTCCATTTGCTACTAGTCAAGGCCACAAATATCACTGCACAGTGCTCTGTGGATTGCTGGGTCTTAAACAACCTGTGTGGTTTCTGTTTCTTAATGTCCACCCTGAGTGATCTTGCAATGCTCCTTGCTTAAATGCCTCATCTTTGTGGCATAGATAGAATGGAAATTAACAAGAGTCTCTTGCCCCCAAGATGAATTCTAGTAGCATAGCAGCACTTTCAACAGGAGGCATCTTCTGGTTTGAGGGTGTTGGTAGGTGCTTTGGAAAGTCACATGGGTCATGCAACCCAGTCCCCTCTTGATTCTTCTTAGCTTCTGCTGAACTAACAGCAGTTATATTCATATTTTTATAGCCCTTTAAAATATTATCTATTTTATCAAGTAGTAATATAATTGACTGGGTCAAACATAACATGGTTTTGAGGATAGGACTTATGAGCTCTGTTGCTGGGTTGCTTGGGATAACCACTTGATCTTAAAATTTCCTTGTCTTTAAAACTGGAGTGTTTGGTAATTATAATACTCAAATGAGTTAACATATTTTTAGAAATATGGTCAAAGCAAGTGCTAAGTGTTAGTTTTCATCTTAATGGATAAAAATAGTTCTTATTCACTAGTTCTTTAAAAATATATATCCTATTAAGTGGAGGTGAAATTAACAAATTATTTAAAAGGGGACTGCTTCAAGGGCATCCCTAGGCCCCAAACTCTCCCATTATTCCCATCCATACTCCATGATCTCCCTCCACTTGTAGAAATGCCCACTGAGCTGCTGGAGCCCTCAGCCAATGCCTTAGAAATACCCCTTACTGTACCCCCACCTCCTCCCCAACTCTCCCAAACCAGAGTCTCACTGATGCTGTACTTCTTACAAGTGGACATCTGAGGGTGACTCCAGATGTGCTAATCAGCAGTGGGGCAGCTGCAGTCAAATGCCAGCACCATCACCAGGGAAGCCACTTCCCCAGCCCCACTTAGGACTTCAGGCTGAGCAGTAAGAAGCAGTGGAGGCTGGTCAACATAGCTTCCCAGGGATGCCTATCTGGGAAAACTAGAGCCAGGGAAGGCCCATGTGAGGACTGGGCCAGTCCTCTTGGATTCACAGAAGCCGGTGACAATGGCAATGTCTAGAAGGTAAGAATTGGGGCGGGGGGCGGGGTGGGAAGGGTGAGTTACATGGGCACTAACAGAATGCATACAAGAACAGAGTCCTGATATGCCAACATCAATAGTTTGTTGGCTCATGGGGAAGGACTGGATTGAAAAAAAGGAGCACTTGGGAGTGGAGGGGGAAGCTTAGGGTAATAGCTATTTACCAAGTAGTAGGGAAGTACTTTTTTTTTTTAAGATTTTTTTTTTTTGGTTGGGTGTAGAGGGAAACTAAAACAAAAAAACCCAAGCAAAGCTGTGTTAGCCCTTAAAACGGCCCAAAAACCCCAGAAAGTCCTCAGGAAGACTGAACCAAGAAACCACTGACTCACAGAGTTCTCTCTCTGCCTTTCCCTCTAAGGGCACACTTAAACACACAAGCTTTTCTGCTTCCAAGTTCACATACAACCACTCCAGTCACAAAGAGACAGGCTTTCTTTTCTTTATAGTTTCAGATTCTCAAGGACTGGGCCAGATTGGGTCATATGTCTGTCTATGGCCAGGATAACAGACTAGGTACCGGCGGGTTTCTGGCTGAGTCACTGTTAATGGAGTAAAAGTGAAAGTCACTCAGTAGTGCCTGACTCTTTGCCACCCCATGGACTATACAGTCCCTGGAATTCTCTAGGCCAGAATACTGGAGTGGGTAGCCATTCCCTTCTCCAGGGGATCTTCCCAACCCAGGGATGGAACCCAGGTCTCCAGCATTGCAGGCAGATTCTTTACCAGCTGGGCCACCAGGCAAGCCTATTAATGGAATAGATATGCTAACTTTAACCTTTTTCACAGGTATGATTGTAAAGGCAGATGAATATAAAAGACGCTGTATACCATGCCTTGAAGTGGGAAAATGAGCATATGTGGTTTTATAAAAAATAGATGACCATTTCACTAAATGAGATACAGAATACAAGTGACAAATTTGAAGAGACAGAAATTAATATAATTTTGAACATGAGTTTAAATACCTGCTATACCATCCAGATAAACATGTGATAAATGGGTGAAAACAAGGCAGAGGCATAAACTTACGGGAGGCAAGTATTTTTAGGCAAGTTTACGTTTAGACGTTCACTAGATGGACTAGTGAACATTTAAAATAAAACGTTTTACCACAATAAATAAAATAATGTATTAAAAAACTCGTTTCCACAATTCTCTAAATTATCTTAACATGATTTAATTAAAAAAAATTTTTTTTCACCTTTCTTTAACTGGCAAGTTTTCTTTGGGAAATTTATTCAAAACACTAAATTTTCATTTTTGAACCTTGTTTATATATAACAGAGGCCCTAAATTGATCCAGGTTCACCAGGATACCTTTCTCCAAGCCCTAATGGTTTATATCTTCCCTTTAAAATGTATAAGTATCTTTTAATTAAGTTGTCATTCACAAAGATATTCTGGAGAAAAAAATTATGAATTAAACACCTATAAATTCTTCTTCATTTCTGTTATAGTGTAGCAATTTATCATCTAACCCATAATGGTCTATCAGCTGAGTAAGGCTTAGTTTCTTGTTCTCCTCAGACATAGCTGACTGCAACTCATAAAGCAACTGCTGGCTACAGCTTCTCCACTTCTCTATTAACAATTGTAACTGAGACAGGTCATTCTGAAACAGAAACAAAAAAAAGGCACAAATGTATGTCATCCTATTTTAACTTACTTAATGAAAGTTGTTAAATCAGTCAATGAATAGTAGGTTTAAAGGGTAACACATTTGGACATGAATGGGACGTCTACCCAGGAAAAAAGAAAAATGGTTTTAAGTAAAAATCTTACCCTCAGAGAAAAAAATAAGGCAAAACTATGTAAAGAAGTAACAATATAGGTTAAAAAATATCTACTTTTTCTACTACAGCTATACTTTAAAAATTACATTCAAATTAATATTTTTCAGTGTCACAATTTCATAAAACTCAAGTAGTTGTATTTAGAGAAATCCTAAAAATTCAAAAGAGCAAATAAGATATAGCATTCCATCACTGATTACAAACTGGAAAAGAGCCATTACAATATAAATGAATAATCCAGATAAATAAGGGTCATCTTCCAAGTGCCCAAATTCTATTTACTTCAACCTACCTGGGTCGAGATCTAAAATTTATTATATTTTTGTTGTTTTCTTAAAGAAAATGCTTGAAACATTTTAATAATTGGTTGGTAATAATTTAATAACAAAATCATTACTAAAAATACTTTTTATTGTACTCTGTGGCCCATTTTTAGCCTTTTTCTCTTCACTGTCACTGTTGCTTCTATTCTCATTGCAATTTGCAGCTAACATTTGAAACTTCTAATACTGCTGTGGGATGGAAACGAGAGAGAAAAGCTTCAACTGAATATTAAATGTGGGCCGGAGCTTTCAAAAATGTATACCTGGTGTTTAAGACCTCTTTTCTTAATCTATGACTTATATTTGAGTTAAAGTTGTTGGAAGCCAGGTCTCTTGGTAATTGGCTTATTTCTCAGTATTGTAAAATAAAGTTGTATTTTCTTTTTGAAATACTTTCCTACCATTTATCTAAAAACAAACAAAAAAATTATTAGGCAATGGCTCTGAAATTCTTCTCACCTTTGATCTATACATTTTGACTAGCTTCAGCCTCCGAAGAAGGTCTTCTTTCTCTTGAATCTGCTTCATCAATTTTGCTTTTTCTTTGTTTAGTTCATGTTTGGCAAGATTCTCATTCATAAAGTCATTTTGGAGATCACTGCATGACTCAGTATCAAGTGATTTAGATTCACAAACATTGATATTCTTGAAGGTATCTTTCAAACATGTACTTTCTTCAAATTCACTATCTATGTGTTTAAAATTTTCATGAAATTCCAAACAGCTTTCTTCTGTTGAAGGTGCTGATTTCTCTGAAAAAGTCTGATCATTTTCCTCACTCTCTACTTTAAGCCGTTTTACCACACTGTAACAGGAATTAAATGAAGATCTGGTTTTCCTTAATCGTTCTCTAAGGGTTGCACTCATAGGCTGAAAAAATGCATCAAACGTTAATAATGTCAGTCAAGAAAAACATTCTTGATATAAATAAGTCTACTAGGAATCAAGACTAATTTCTGTGGTAGACACCACTAGATGGCTTTCTGTCTCCATATATCTAAAGTAACCATCACAAAATTTCTTTCAATTTCTGGAAGCACCACTAAGTTTTATTCTCTTTTTAAGCCAGCACCCTTCTAAAATATCATTGAGACACTTATCTCAGTAATCACAAACATTTGTTCAGCAATTAGTCCAAGCCTGATATGGTTAGGTGCTTAGTTACAAATTAAGGAAAAAGATCTTTCCACCAAAGACCTCCATGACATCAAACTTTTTGTTTGGAATGCTGTAATAACCTGAACTGAAAATAAATGAATATAATTGAGTCAGGATGAAAATCTAAGGGGAAGGTCCAATACATTTTCTAAAAGGAAACACCTAAAATGATTTGTTAATAAAAATGGTACCTATTAACCTGCTGCTAAGTCACTTCAGTCGTGTCCGACTCTGTGCGACCCCATAGACGCCAGCCTACCAGGCTCCCCCGTCCCTGGGATTCTCTAGGCAAGAACACTGGAGTGGGTTGCCATTTCCTTCTCCAGTGCATGAAAGTGAAAAGTGAAAATGAAGTCGCTCAGTCCTGTCTGACTCTTAGCGACCCCATGGACTGCAGCCTACTAGGCTCCTCCATCCATGGGATTTTCCAGGCAAGAGTACTGGAGTGGGGTGCCATTGCCTTCTCCAACTTATTAACCTACACACTGTTAATTAACAATGTTCAGTAGACTTAAAACCACCATTACTGCAATACTTAGAAATATACATCCAGTGAAAGAACTAAGATTTTCATACTTGTTTTCTTGAACTACTTGAATTGGGAGATGGTGGATTGGCACCAGCTTGTGGAGTGCTAGGTAACATCAAAGCCGAGTTTGATGGACTTTCCATCTTGAAATCTTGCTTTACTTCTAAAAAACAAAAAATAATCACAAAACATAAATCAAATTCGCCCACACCTCTATATATTCAATTTTAAACAAATTATTGTATATAACAAGCCAGGTAACTTCCTTCTTTCACTTAGCTGTGATTCATTCTTGCTTTTTTGTGTGCAATTTTCTGTTTACTTCTCTAAATTAGATTGTTGGTCATTATGGTGACTACTAGTTTTTTCATGACAAGTTACCCAGCTAGCCTCTCAGATAAGAACTCTCCATTTGTTTTTACTGACTGATAAAATAATGATAAAAGTCTCAAAACCTGCCATTATGGGGCTGGGGGGAGGAGAATAACAGTCAGGAATTCTTTAATCTCATTAAGCCAGTTTCACAATGAAGGAAAATGTAATTGAAATCTTTTAGTGCTTTAAGTGAAAATCGCTCAGTCGTGTCCGACTCTTTGCGACCCCATGGACTATACAGTCTATGGCATTCTCCAGGCCAGAATACTGGAGCGGGTGGCCGGTCCCTTCTCCAGGCGATCTTCCCAACCGAGGGATTGAACCCAGGTCTCCCGCATTGCAGGCGATTCTTTACCAGCTGAGCCACAAGGGAAGCCCAATATTTTCTTTAAAATTTTTTTTAAAAATATTTATAACTTCTTTAAAGTGCTTGTCGGTTAGTTTTTAAATTGAGTTCATCTTATGCCTTTATCTATTGATTACTCTTCCTCTTGATTATGGATCACATTCTATTTCCCACTATTATCCCACTTAAACATAATCAGACCTGTTACATTACCCTAATTCCTAGAAGCTGTGTGCCTAAAACTAACGACCCCCGGGGGTGAGGAATAAGGAGCACAAGCACAGGTAAATTTACTCCTGTCTGCATGGTTTTCAACTAAATAGCGAAGAGACCGTGAAAAGGAATGAAGTTTCTCAAAGGCTACAGGGTAAAATACCAGAGGAGCCCTTCCTCCCCTCCCGCCACTACAGAAGGCCCACACGAGCCCTCGGGACACCCAAAACCTGAGGTGGAGCTGAGAGGTGCAATGACAGCGGAAAGGGAGCAGTATTCAAATCCCCATCCGATCCCCGAAAAAGTTCAACTGTCAGACACCCACTCCAAACCCCGCACGGTACCTCCCTCAGCCATCCCCAGACAGCACCGAGGGCGCGCCAGCCGCGGCGGCGTCTCAGAGGCCGGGCCGCGCGGGAAGAGGAAGAGACGCGCGATTGGCCAGATTGATTGACACGCAGCTCCTCTTCGCCCAGCGCCCGGAGAGGCGGGACTGCGCGCGCGCGCGTTCTCAAGACTCCGCAAGGGGGCGGGAAGAAACGGAAGGGCCGAGACGCGTGATTGGCCCAGTTGACCGAGACGCGCGGCTCTGAGCTGTCCAGCGCCCGAGAGTTGGGGCACTGTGCGCGCGGCCGTTTGTTGGGAAGAGCTTTAAAGCAACTAACGGTTCCCATGAGGGGCGCGCTTTTCTTCGCGGCTTCTCCTCGCTCTCCTTTTTTTAAATACCGCCTTCCTTTGCTGCTTCCTGGTTTTTGTGTTTCTAAAGGACGCCTGAGAATGCCCCTCCTGTTCTGGCTCCCGTCAATCTCTTCGCGCTCCCCACAGCAAAGGCCTTTTTTCAGACTCCACGGGACCCAGAGACTCCGGGCCTGCTGTGTGTTGTATTTCCAGCTTGTAAACTCCAAAGGCAAAGACTACATAAAAAAGGGTCAATGGCCCGTTGACAGTCAGACACATTAGAAATCTAAGAACCCCAGCGGATGCAGTAGAGCTTCTTTTAGACTGCTGCCTCAAAGTCTGCGGTCCCGCCACGGGCGGGTTTTTTTTTGTTTTGTTTTGTTTTTCCTTCTTTTGGCTAATCTACCTGAAAATTTAGATTTCTTAGCTTGGCTCCGAATCTTTTCGTCAAATCTGAAAGAAAATGTAGCCCAAGGAAAGTCGTTGGGGTGCAATACAGGAAGCAGAACAATGACGTAGATTAGGTTGGTCCAAACCCTGGCTGAATACTGGGCAGCGGCATCCTCGGTCTAACCTTCCTTGTTTCCTGTGTAGCGAGGTTCCGTTGCTGTGCAACAACAAAGTGAACTAATTGGGTGGAGCACTGAGTTTGGGAAAAGACAGTTGAGTAATTTCTGAGTCACGTGGGAGTTGGGAATTTTAGCGGGGCAGTGTTTTGAATTCTAAGGAATAGCCATTTTAAACGTTGGCACTGTCTTTTTACTAATATCTGATATAAATGGCTTAGAAGTAGCAAGGACCCAGAAGGAATAACTGAGTGCTAAACAGTGGAATGTATCCACAGAACTTGAAGACCACCTAATGCAGTGATTAAGAACATAAATGTTGGAGTCAAATTACTTAGGTTCAGATCCCAGCGCCTTTATTTTGTGTTGTTTGTAATGGAGTGTGTCTCTGTCTCAGCTTCCTCATCCATAAAGAGGGGATAATAGTATCAATCCTAGGATTTGAAGAATTAAATGAGAATTCAGGACAGGCAGTGAAAAGCAGCAATAGATATCTAGGAAGCACTCAAAAGTTGTTATATAAGGAACTACAGTATAGTCATCATTCTCTAATTGATCTAAAGGAATGCATCATATAATCCTTTCATCCATCCCTTATCTCCCCTCAAAAGGCCACAGATTTTTAAAAGATGGAATGATTTGTAGGACGTAAGCCATAAATAGCAGAAAACTTGGAGCTGCCACATATAGTTAAATAATGTATTATGATTCTTCTAAAATTTTCAAAAATTATATAAATCTCAAGGAATTTACAAAATGAAAGTGAGAAGTTGTGATTTTGGCTTGCTAAGCCACAGATCCAAGTCTGTACATTTATTTCTCCCTTTATGCATCCATTGGCATCAGTTACACTGAAAAAAGCAGAGTGATTTGTCCTGACACTAGAAGCACAATGCACACTCTGCATATTCTTTACACCTTGGGGCATAACATTGGGTTGTTTTTATGATTCCCTAAGATCAGCTGCTCCAAAACCCTTTTATCATTATAACCTAAGCTTAGAACTGTGTTTTTGCTGGCTCCATAAATGAAAACATCTTGCCTAGCAAATGTTCTGACTTGCTTAGTATATGAACCTGTATATTAAATGGATTGTTTTGGCCAGATTTTCAAAGAACTTCAGGAGTACTCAGAAGAACCTGTATTTCAGAAATGTGCATTTGTTGACCTACATCTCTGATTTCCAGTGTTGTTAGAACTGAACAATTTTCCCATGCACAAGTTTGCATTTTACTTACTCCCATTACATACCAAAGTGTAAATAGACCTTTCACTCTCAATTTACTGTAAGGGATCTGGAATATAGCCTCTATAGTTTTCACTGTATCTTTAGATAAGGCCTAGCAATCATTTCCATGTCTTTCAGAGCCTGAAGTTTACTGGCCTGTAAGTAGTTGTTTCCCACACATGACATTGTATGTTTCATAGTATGTTTCAAACATAGTATGTTTCATTGTATTCAAACTTCAGGCAAGGAAAAATCCTGCCCTAGAGAACCAGAAGGCAAGGATCCTACTCCACCATAAATAACAATTTGAGCAATAGAATTCAGTGATGATAGTAATTAATATTAACCTAAGGCAGGCTTTCTCTGTGTGTTTTTAAATTTCATACCCAAGGCTACTGTTCACCACTTTGTTATTCATCAGGGTGTGGTGAAATGCTTCTGTCCATTCTTGTCTATGATTATTGTTGGTGAGATAATGACATAAACCGAAAAACCTTTATGCGGGTTTTTTCTTTTTTAATAGCAAAAAGAGAATAGTGAATAGTCTCTCTGTCTCTCTGTACAGCAAAGCACACATACATACACACACACTCTTTTAAGCTACAATTTAAATTTTTATTATACTAATTTTTTTTTAATTTTTAACATTACTTTAATAATCTTAACAGTCACCTCCGGATGATCTAGATTCCATTCCATTGACTTTTCTTATTGACAACAAAGTTCATATTGTGTAGACACAGTATCCATAGGTATTTTTTAACAATTAATATATAAATACACACTTTTAAAACCAGAATTCAAATTCACTTGGGTGAGATTAAGTTGATTTATAAAGTGCATTAGAACAAGTTAAACTGTATAACACTCACAAGAAGGTCTACTAAATTCTCTCAACTAGCGTTCAATATTTCTTATGACGCTGGTATATAAGTTGAAAGACTCTCCTCTAGGGACTGTCATACAGAGTGAAGTAAGTCATAAAGAGAAAAACAGATATTGTACAATGTTGCTTATATGTGGAATCTAGAAAAATTATAGAGATGAACTTATTTACAAAGCAGAACTAGAGACACAGACATAGAAAACAGACATATAGCTACAAGAGGGGAGGTGAGGGTGGGAAGAACTGGAGGATTGGAATTGACCTATGTACACTACTATGTATAAAATAGATAACTAATGAGAACCTACTGTATAGCACAGGGAGCTCTACCCCTCTACCCAGTGCTCTTTGGTGACCCAAGTGGGAAGGAAATCCAAAAAAGAGGGAATATATGTATACATATAGCTGATTCACTTTGCTATATAGCAGAAACTAATACAACATTGCAAAGCAACTATACTCCAATAAAAATTGATTAAAAAAACTCTAGGTTTCTCCTGCCATGAATTCAAGTCTCATCCTATAGACCTATCCATGATGAAGAAGATGTATTTTAGTGTGCTGTTATCTCATAAATTTTCCTTTGAATAATTGACAAACTAATTCTATTTCTTTTCACTATTGCTTAGATATCTTAAATGGAATTCTGTAATGTTTAATTAATTTGCTTATAGAGACCATTGAAGACTGTTACCAAAGGGTGTTCTTTGAGAGTAAACTCTTTAATATTTTTTCATCAGGTTAAAAAGAGAGGATTTTATTTTCAACTTCAAGAAGGAAGAGCCCTTGAATTAGATATTAGGCATGCCTGAATGGTTGCCTCACTGAGTAGAATGACTACTTCAAGCAAACAGATATGTGGAGGGTCAATGATAAAAACCTGTTCACCACCAGGCAACCATAAAATTGATCTGGTAACTAATGTTGAGGGTAGTATACTGAATAAGAACCTAAAGAGATCCTTTCACATGAAGTTCCTGTCCTTTTATTCTATTAGATCTGGCATTTTGTCAAGTGCATTAGAGACTAGAGAAGTAAGAGTGTCTATGATTCACTGCTATTAGTGGGGTGTGTTCTCTTGGAGAAGAATAGAGTGATTCAGGTTAGATTAATAACTGTGAGGAAGGGGGTAGGGTGTGGGTGAGTGGGAGGGTCGTGGCAGAGGAGCTAGATTGTGGAAAAGTAATGGTAATAAAAGTATTGCTCAAGGCCACATCTTTCTCAGATCCTTTATTAACTCAGAAATGTCACTGCTACATCTATTCAGAGGGGAAAAAAAGGCAATAGATGTCAGCAAATCCTCAAGCAACAAAACATGTCTTATAATCATCTTCAACCACCTGAAGTTTGAGAGATAACAACTCCCAAGATAATTTCACAGTATTGAAATCTGTTTGAAGTGCCGACAAAGAAGTCAACTCAGTTTTCTACTCTCACCTCTTATTACTGTTTTAGTCTTGAAAATATAAAAGATTTCTTTTTGGTGATGCTTTTTTAAGATGAAGGAGTAAGAATGTCCATTGCTCAGTGGCTAAGTTGTATCCAACTCTTTGGGACTCCATGAACTGTAGCCCACCAGGTTCCTTTGTCCACAGGATTTTCCAGGTAAGAGCACTGGAGTGGGTTGCCATTTCCTCCTACAGGGGATCTTCTTGACCCAGGGATTGAATCATATCTTCTGTATCTCCTGCATTGGCAGGTGGATTCTTCACCACTGAGCCTCCTGGGATGCCTTAAGAATGTATATTAGTACCAGGAAAATAAGGAGTTAAGAGACGATTCTACCATGTTCTAGGACACTGTTGACCTTTTTGGCTTCTGCTCTTCCACATCTTGGCAAACTTTGATGGTAATTATGCATGGTAAGTTGCTTCAGCTGTGTCCGACTCTTTGTGACCCTGTGGACTGTAGCCCACTAGGCTCCTCTGTCCATGGGATTCTCCAGGCAAGAATACTGGAATGGGTTGCCATGCCCTCCTCCAGGGGATCTTCCCGACCCAGGGATGGAACCCCTGTCTCCAGCATTGGTAGGCGGGTTCTTTACCACTAGCACCATCTATAGCAGTAGAGTAAATCTGTGAATTATTGTATAACCAGGAATTTTCTGGTCCAGCTCAGGATCTAAGGGCTTCCCTGGTGGCTCAGACAGTAAATAATTTGCCTGCAATGCAGGAGACCCAGGTTCGATCCCTGGGTCAGTAAGATCCCCTGGAGAAGGATGTGGCAATCCACTCCAGTATTTTTGCCTGGAGAACTCCATGGACAGAGGAGCCTGGTGGGCTGCAGTCCATGGGGTCACAAAGAGTCAGACATGACTGAGTGAGTAACACTTTTACTTTCTTTCAGGATCTAAGAGCTAAACCAAAACTTGATCCCTTTGCCACCACTCCCAAAGGCAACATAAGATGTCTTATATTTTCATCATGGACGTTTATGAGCAATAGGAAACCCACTGAATGCCAGAACCTCTGACCATGAGTTCTGACTCCCTAGGGAGGATCCCCTGGAGAAGCATGGTCAAAGGTGAGGAAGACAACTTGACAAAAGCATCTCTTCCTTTCCTTGATCCTCTCCCTTCCACCTCCAAAATCATGGCTAGTGCTCAGTAACCCCACACTGTGTCTAAATTACACTGCTTGCCAGTGATATCAACATTACCCAGCTCTCCACCTCTATCACACTTCTGTGGCTCTCCAAAAAATAATGTATGAAGTTTAATGATGATGTTGATGACCCACATTTAGCAAATGATATCACTATATTTTGTAGTCAAAATATATCCCTCCCATAGATAGGATCTTGGAAAAAGAACATAGAATACAGCCTATATTCACCCTCACACGGTTCTCCAAGACTTCATTCAGCTATTTAAACTTTATTAACAGAAGATTAAGACAGGTAATACTTTTCATTCAACAATGTACACTTTTAGCTCAAACTCTTCCCAAGTTTCCACCTCCCAAAATTTCCCCATATGTCACTATGGTTATTATTATAGCAGCTATCCAGTACATATATCATCTCAGTTATTTTTCACTTTTTGTAAGTTATGAATTCTGAGTCAAATTATCCTTTTCTTTGTAGCCACTTTCCAACTTTTATCTTCTTTTTAATCATTAAGAAAGTTACTTAATTTCTTGTCAATACTCCACAGTACTCTATTGTACTGTTTTTACTCTCTTCCTCATACTTGTTTATAACTTGTGAATCTGTACCTTTTTAATAAATGCTGGATATTGATAACTCAACCTTTATGCTGCCAAAGATGTGCTGAGAGTGAAATTCATACCAAGTGCAGGAATAACACTCACCAGCAAAGATGGTTTTCTTGACAGGCTTTCAAGCCTGTCATTTGGCAGGAAGCATCCCTTGATACCAAAGAACATGGAGCTGGGTTTTGGAGGGTAAGCAACTAATCACGTACATATTTGTTAAGCAAGTTCCTAAGAAATTATAAATTATAAACTGCACAGTTTTAAAGGAAAAACAACAGCAACAACAACATTACTACGGGTTGGCATTCTCTGAAATGCTTTCGTAGCCTGACTCTGGGCCATTGAAACAGGGTATTTTGAACGTGCATGTACAAGTTTAAGATTTTTGTTAAGCTGCCAAATATTTTAATATAACAATAATTAGCATAAAGCTTGTGCAATTAAGCTACCCCAAAAGTAATGAGTTTGAATCTTTGGCAAGATGCTCCTCTTTAAAAAAAAAAAAAAAAAGCAGTTTCCCAGTGCATATTATTTTCACTCAAATCTATTTTCCTGAGGTTTTGAAGGTATGTAAACCTGACTTTATTTCATTCTAATAACTGTCTACAAGGATAGCAGTTTATTTTCAGTCACTAGATTTTAGGATGAATCAATCAACCAGTTTTACCCACCAATACAACCCTATAAATACTTTCCATTTTTATAGTTTGAAAGAATCAGGTTTACTGTTCCCCTCAATCTAGGTAGATTCTTCTGCACTCAGAATGGGATTAAGTCCCCAAAGTAAGCTCTGGGAAGAGAATCCATTTCAGAAAAAGAAGTTCATGGATATCAATGATATGAAAGATGTGGTGAGCCAGTACCTGGAGTCACTTGATTTTAAGGAGTGAAAGTAGCATGTTATCACAGTTGAAAGACTACTGGTAAGAATTACATGTGGACTATTGAGAATACCTCTGAGACTCAAACTGGACATTTACAAGTACTAATTAGCAGTTCTCAAGGCAGACCTTGCAAATGCATCACCTTTCAATCAATACTCAAGCTAATATTACAGGAAGCTCTTCTGGACCACTATGCTGGTAACTGAAGCTGTCCTCAAGAGCTCAAAATTGACTGCCAAGAATTATGTAGGAGGAGAGGGAAGGAGAAAGGGAAGGGAGTGAGATATTTTTACTATGTGTTTCTTGCCCTTAAAAAAAAAGCAAAACAAAACTTCTGTATTTTAAAACACAATTTTTATAACAGATTACCGATTACTAGGCTTGTTTACCCGAGAAGGCAATGGCACCCCACTCCAGTACTCTTGCCTGGAACATCCCACAGGCAGAGGAGCCTGGAAAGCTGCAGTCCATGGGGTCACTAAGAGGCGGACACGACTGAGCGACTTCACTTTCACTTTTCACTTTCATGCATTGGAGAAGGAAATGGCAACCCACTCCAGTGTTCTTGCCTAGAGAATCCCAGGGACGGGGGAGCCTGGTGGGCTGCCGTCTATGGGGTCGCACAGAGTCGGACACGACTAAATCGACTTAGCAGCAGCAGCAGCAGGCTTGTTTCCTCCATACTACAAATTATTCTGCAGATTTAACCTGGGTTTTGAGATCCAAATAGCAGATCAAACACCATGAGAACTGAGCCCACTTAATTAGGGCGAAATTCTGAGAAAATCATGATTTCCTCCTTAACGAGAAATGCATACTTTGTGTTCTTAAGAGCCTTTGATATAACTGACTAAAAAGGATATGGAAGTTCATGATTTTATGATTAACGTTTTATGATGTAAACATGAATTTAGTAGATATACATGTACTTTCTTAGGGCTGATATAGTATTCTAATAATCATGTTAAACTTGATTGTATCTTATAAGCGAGATAAGCCACATTTTACCATAGGTGAAGTTTTAAGTTAGTAAAGCTGTTAAGCCACAGACCTCACCTACTTGATTCTTCTTTGGCCTTCCAAATCTTTTCTTTGCTGATTTTGTTGCTGTATGCAGTGAATTGCAAGTGAAATGGGCTGTGGTCACAAACTGTGAAGGAGAGGTTGCTTGCATCTGTACTAAACATGATATAATCTTGGGTTGTCAGTTTAAATTGGGGAAAATGGGGAAGCATTTGGGATTTTTGTTTGAACACAAGTTTTACTGAATACAAATAACATACGTTGATGTTTACAACTCTTTTCCTCTTACAGGTTTCTCAAGAGGCAGGACAGGGAGTCTGGTATTCCCATCTCTTTCAGAATTTTCCACAGTTTATTGTGATCCTCTTGAGAAACCTGTATGCAGGTCAGAAAGCAACAGTTAGAACTGGACATGGAACAACAGACTGGTTCCAAATAGGAAAAGGAGTACGTCAAGGCTGTATATTGTCACTCTGCTTATTTAACTTCTATGCAGAGTACATCATGAGAAACGCTGGGCTGGAAGAAGCACAAGCTAGAATCAAGATTGCCGGGAGAAATATCAATAACCTCAGATATGCAGATGACACCACCCTTATGGCAGAAAGTGAAGAGGAACTGAAAAGCCTCTTGATGAAAGTGAAAGAGGAGAGTGAAAAGTTGACTTAAAGCTCAACATTCAGAAAATGAAGATCATGGCATCCGGTCCCATCACTTCATGGCAAATAGATGGGGAAACAGTGGAAACAGTGGCTGACTTTATTTTTCTGGGCTCCAAAATCACTGCAGATGGTGACTGCAGCCATGAAATTAAAAGACACTTACTCCTTAGAAGGAAAGTTATGACCAACCTAGATAGCATATTCAAAAGCAGAGACATTACTTTGCCAACAAAGGTTCGTTTGGTCAAGGCTATGGTTTTTCCTGTGGTCATGTATGGATGTGAGAGTTGGACTGTGAAGAAGGCTGAGCGCCGAAGAATTGATGCTTTTGAACTGTGGTGTTGGAGAAGACTCTTGAGAATCCCTTGGACTGCAAGGAGATCCAACCCGTCCATTCTGAAGGAGATCAGCCCTGGGTGTTTTTTGAAAGGACTGATGCTAAAGCTGAAACTCCAATACTTTGGCTACCTCGTGCGAAGAGTTGACTCATTGGAAAAGACTCTGATGCTGGGAGGGATTGGGGGCAGGAGGAGAAGGGGACGACAGAGGATGAGATGGGTGGATGGTATCACCGACTTGATGCACATGAGTCTGGGTGAACTCCGGGAGTTGGTGATAGACAGGGAGGCCTGGCATGCTGCAATTCATGGGGTCACAAAGAGTCGGACATAATTGAATGACTGAACTGAAACGGCACAGTCAAAGGCTTTGGCATAGTCAATAAAGCAGAAATAGATGTTTTTCTGGAACTCTCTTGCTTTTTTAATGATCCAGCGGATGTTGGTAATTTGATCTCTGGTTCCTCTAACTTTTCTAAAACCAGCTTGAACATCTGTAAGTTCACAGTTCATTTTGTATTGCTGAAGCGTGGCCTGGATATATGTTGGGCTGCTTCAGAGAACGCTAATTCTATTCATTCTGCTAACTGAGCTTTTTCGGAGAAGGCAATGGCACCCCACTCCAGTACTCTTGCCTGGAAAATCCCATGGACGGAGGAGCCTGGTAGGCTGCAGTCCATGGGGTCGCTAAGAGTCAGACAGGACTGAGCGACTTCACTTTCACTTTTCACTTTCATGCATTGGAGAAGGAAATGGCAACCCACTCCAGTGTTCTTGCCTGGAGAATCCCAGGGACGGGGAAGTCTGTTGGGCTGCCATCTATGGGCTCGCACAGGGTCGGACACGACTGAAACGACTTAGCAGCAGAGCTTTTTACCAATAGTACAACCTCTGGAAAAAGTAGAGAAATGTGAGTTGTTTCAGGGACAACAGAAGAAGGTAAGTAAGTTTTATTTATCTGAAAAACTGAGATTGCTTTTATTTTGTCCCATTTATTCATTTTATTTGCCTAAATATATTTTGTCTCTCACTCCTCCTCAGCATCAGTAGCACTGCCCAAGCTCCAGCCTGGGTGCCTGCACATCCCCTGACTCCTAGACTTGCACCCTGCTTTCTCTGTGCATCTCACTTACCAGGTCCATCCGTTCTGTACATTACTGCCAGGACGATTGTTCCAAAGATGTTTAAGTTTTCCAGTGACACTCAAACCTCTTCCGGATAAAAATCCAAATTCCTCACTAAATCACTCAAACATACCTTTCCAATTTGAGCTGGTACCATTTCTCAGCACATACCCTGTACACAAGCCTTCTTGAATCACGTGCTTGCAGTTCCCAAAACAGACCAGGCTCCTCTCCTGCTTGTCATCTAACTTGGTTCTTCTGCCTGGAAAACACAGGCACGTGTGTATGCTTGCACACAAGCATGCCTATGAACACATATGCACCTCCTTCTGTTTGATTTCTCCTCACACCTCACTAGGATCAGAGTCGAAATCTCCTTTCTGTCTCACTTCCCATTAACCCATGTTCTCCTCTGCCCAAGTCATCTAGCTAAAGTTAAATGCTTTTCCTCTTTTACAGCACCCAATAGGTTTCATAATACATATTCTGCTTTATTGACTATGCCAAAGCCTTTGATTGTGTGGATCACAATAAACTGTGGAAAATTCTGAAAGAGATGGGAATACCAGACCACCTGATCTGCCTCTTGAGAAATTTGTACGCAGGTCAGGAAGCAACAGTTAGAACTGGACATGGAACAACAGACTGGTTCCAAATAGGAAAAGGAGTACATCAAGCCTGTATATTGTCACCCTGCTTATTTAACTTATATGCAGAGTACATCATGAGAAACTCTGGACTGGAAGAAGCACAAGCTGGAATCAAGATTGCCGGGAGAAATATCAATAACCTCAGATATGCAGGTGACACCACCCTTATGGCAGAAAGTGAAGAGGAACTGAAAAGCCTCTTGATGAAAGTGAAAGAGGAGAGTGAAAAAGTTGGCTTAAAGCTCAACATTCAGAAAATGAAGATCATGGCATCTGGTCCCATCACTTCATGGCAAATAGATGGGGAAACAGTGGAAACAGTGGCTGACTTTATTTTTCTGGGCTCCAAAATCACTGCAGATGGTGACTGCAGCCATGAAATTAAAAGACGCTTACTCCTTAGAAGGAAAGTTATGACCAACCTAGATAGCATATTCAAAAGCAGAGACATTACTTTGCCAACAAAGGTTCGTCTGGTCAAGGCTATGGTTTTTCCTGTGGTCATGTATGGATGTGAGAGTTGGACCGTGAAGAAGGCTGAGCGCCGAAGAATTGATGCTTTTGAACTGTGGTGTTGGAGAAGACTCTTGAGAATCCCTTGGACTGCAAGGAGATCCAACCCGTCCATTCTGAAAGAGATCAGCCCTGGGATTTCTTTGGAAGGAATGATGCTAAAGCTGAAAGTCCAGTACTTTGGCCACCTCATGCAAAGAGTTGACTCATTGGAAAAGACTCTAATGCTGGGAGGGATTGTGGGCAAGAGGAGAAGGGGACGACAGAGGATGAGATGACTGGATGGCATCACTGACTCGATGGACGTGAGTCTCAGTGAACTCCGGGAGCTGGTGATGGACAGGGAGGCCTGGCATGCTGCGATTCATGGGGTTGCAAAGAGTCGGACATGACTGAGCGACTGATCTGATCTAATCTGATATCATCATGAGAATTTGAGATCAAGGACTGTGTCTTTGATCTCTGTATCCCCAGCACCTGCACAAAAGACTTAGCAGACTTTGGGAGGTTCAATTGGGAGATAAAATGCTAAGGGTACAGGGAAAGTGTTTAAGGAGTTCCCAGAAGGTTGAGTCAAGGAAGGCTTCATGGGAAAAAATGATATTTGAGCTATATGTTATTGTCTTCACAACAATCCAGATATAATCTTCCTTCCTACTTTTCAATCAACATCTTTTTTTTGTAACTAATTCTGTTAAATATATTCTGTAAGTATATAAACCCAATTACAGGACACAGAGACACCTTGGGTAATAATATAGTGATAGATTGTGACTGAGAAACTGTTGAACACCTGATGTAAGGGCTTATTGACAGGCTTATAAATACAATGGATTGTTGTTTTCCACCCTTGTTGCCGTATATTGAGTCATGAGGAAGCATAGGTAGCAGTTAAAAAGAGAATGGATAGTAGAGTCAGACATACCAGGGTTTAAATCTCAACTCTGCCTTTATAATCCATGTTAACTCATGCTCTCAGTAAAAGTGTTTCCTCATACTATATAAAATGGGGTAATAATAACTATGCCATTAAATCTAGTGAGGCAGATGAAGTGCTTAGTATGGAATGTGGCAGACAGTAACCCTGAACACAGGGATGGAGGCGGTAGTGCTGGCAGTGGAGGTGGTGATTACCTGAAGTCACCACTTGAAAGCTGAGGATGGAAGCAGGTGGCAGGGGCAGCACAAGAGAGATGCTTGATAAGGGAACTTTTCTCATCCGTTTCATTTAGCCAAAATTTCTCAAATTGTGCTCCAAAAGAACATTAGTGTTCTATGAGCTGGTGTGAGGTGTTTCACAGGTAAAATCAAAATTAGGGTGATCATTTTTAAATATGTAAGAAAAATTAAAACAATTTTTTTTTCTGTATACTCATCTTAAAACTTCAGCATCTGTTAATGGATGACAGATAACAGGATGGATAGGTAGAAAATTCATGTTAAGAAGAAACATCAGTAAATTGATTTGTTTTATGTGTTCCTTCAATATTTAACAAATGATTGTTTCATAAAGTTTTTTAAAGTTTGGTCACTTTCTTGCTGATATTATTGCTCCTAGTGCCAAAATTAAATGTGATTTTATTTCATGCTATTCTGCAAAAAGCATGAAATCCCCAAATCACCATGGCATCCCCCTGCTCCACCACTTGCAGAAGCACATGGTCTGTTATTGCCAGCATCCCTTTGTCTGAAGCTCTAGAGTCCTGGTTTTTAGGGCACAATTTAGACTTTACTAAAGTATCCAAGGAGAACCCAACCCTTCATCTCCTAAGTCTCTTTTATATTAGAGAAACACTGCCTTACAGATACAGAATTTTAAAGAAAAAGATCTGTTACACATTTCTGTTACTTATGGTAGAGGCTGTGAATGAATAAGTACATCTCTACCTCCTGGAGTCACTGTACAGGAGGATATCCCAAGGATTGGGATTAGGAAACGGGAAATGTCAGAGAAGTATGTCCTGTTTTAGCCTGTGCTCTTCACCAGCCATCTTCAAGAGGAGAGAACAGTCAAGCTCACAGTTAATGATTGAATAGGTGGGTGCTCAAATTTGGAAAACATGATGATTAAATCTTGACTCATCTTCCTCTCAGAACTCCTCTGAGTCTCAGAGTAACTTGTCTGTTGCTTACTCTTGACAAGTAGGTGAGTCTTGCACATTTCTAGGCATTGACTGGCATGACTGATTGCTGAGAACTGCAGGAAGCCAGTCTGCTGAGTAGCCTTGAACAGCCCTCATCTTTTGGTGGGGCTGCAGGGTTACTTCTTGCACGTTTATCCTGCTGAGCCTACCATGTTTATCCAGAGGCATAGAAGAAAAGTATTTGAAAATCTTATTATCCAAGGATAAAATGGCTCAAAGAACATGGCGTGAATTTTGGGACCCAAGTCTAGGTTTCTCCACATAGACTCATACTATTGAAGCAAGCCCTGGATAAACACTTCAGTTCAAGTCAAGTTGCATTTTGCAAGTAATGTTTCACATTCAAGGATGTGTCATGATTATAATTTTAATTATTTGTATTTTTGCTAACTGCTTATCTCAAGGGTTGACTTCATTGCTGTGAAGTGGAATCTGAAATGCTAAGAAAAAAATGAGGAATACCAATCTCTCTTACCAAGGTTTCTGTAACCCAGACCTGTTGGATTTATAAGAAAAGCCTAAGTTTTAAGGTAACAAGCACTTCTATGTCTTAGCTACATTTTATATACTATATATATATTTATTTAATTTTTAAAAATCCTTAGTTTTAAGGTAACAAGCACTTCCATACCTTAGCTACATTTTATATACTACATGTGTGTGATAGTCACTCAGTCATGTTTGACTCTTGGCAACCCATGAACTGTAGCCTTCCAGGCTCATCTGTCCATGGGATTTTCCAGGCCAAAATACTAGAGTGGGTTGCCATTTCCTTCTCCAAGGGATCTTCCCGAATCAGGGATTGTACCTGGGTCCCCAGCATTGCAAGCAGATTCTTTACCATCTGAGCCACCAGGGAAGGTATAATATTATATATATATATATATATATATATATATATATATATATATATAATTTTTTAAAATCCTTGTATGAATAGACTTTATTTTTAGAGCACTTTTAGGTTTACAGAGATACTGAGTAAAAATTACAAAGAGATCTCAGATACCTGCTCACTTCCTCTTCCCACCAACAACATAATTTCCTCTATTAGTAGCTAGTGTCATTGGTGTGGTGCATTTGTTACAATTGGTGAAAGAGTATTGAAACATTATTATTAAAGTTGCAGTTTACATGAGGGTTCATTCTTTGGGGTATACATTCCATGAGCTTTGACAAATGTGTAATGAAGTATATCCACCACTACAGTTGAATGGATTTTAAATTTAATTTTAGTTTAAGTTGGTATTTGGTTTCTTAGCTACATGTAGTTTCTGTAATAATTATTCTTTCCCCTTGCTGACTGTTTCCCTTTTAGGATGTAAATTTCTTTTTATGCCATTAGCCATTGGTTTGAATTAAGTAATATCAAGTTAAGGCTTTAGGGTTAAGAACTTGGGCAAAAGAAGTTGCTTCCCAGGCAACTGGGATTAGGGATAGCCAACAGTTTTAGGGATAGCCTACCTTCCACTTGTCCTTGGCAGTTAGATGTGTCAACATTCTGGTGAAAGATTCTATTATAGTGTTTCAAGGAAGACTTGCCATAGGCCATTCTACCCTCAGTCCCCACAGTGAGGTTCACTGAGTCACGCTCTGAATCAACACAAGAGTTGGGACAGGATGTGTACGCTCTTGCTCCTGGCACAGTCATCTCAAAAAGCTTAGTACATGTTACCATATGAATATAAATCATACTCACCTGGAGAGGATCTGGACAGCAGATTTCTTCTCCCTCTACATTCCCCAGGGCAGAGCCTCAGAAATGACTAACATTATGCCAGGAATGGAAGAGAACTGTTCTTTCCTGCCTTAGTTTACTAAGGACAAGCAGTATTGTGGTAGCTTCTAGCAGGTATGCAGGACAACGGGGAAATCTAAAGACTGCATTTTGGCCTTAGAGTGAACTTTGTTGGATATATAATTATGGATACTGGATTAGAGAAACATCCACTTCTTTAGTCATTGAAAAGAACAACATACTAGAAGTGTTGATTATTTCCTGAAAGAAGAGAAAGCAGATGTACTCACAGGTGTTCAGAAACAACCAAAGAACTTGTCACATAAACACAATCCCCAGATAGAAATGAAACCCAAATAGAAATAATGAAAGTCAAAGATCACATCCAAGGCAACTCATTGTTGTTATGAGATGGATGGGTTCACTAACATTTTAAATCAGATAATACAAAAATTACACTGGTACAGTCTCATTATAATACTAATTTTTCTAAATTAGAACTTCAGGAAGGACTGGATTGATATGCAATGACCTGAGGTTTAATGAAATTTTTCTTCATGGGAAATATTAAAATGAGAGAATAATGGGGAATTATTTAGAATTCCCCATAATTTTATTTTTCAATTTATTGAAAAATAAAACCATTTTTCAACACTTTTTTACCTACTTGTATACCTACAAACATGATGATAATTACCTATTCAATAATTTAGTGTCTTCAACCACTACAACCAAGCAGTGTGTTACAGGAATTTGAGGTGCAGCAAAGCAAGGGTGACCTTTTTACATTCGCTCATTTGGATTGTCTCCTATATTGTATAACAAGTATTTGTTTACTTGAAGCTTATGTGAGTTCTCAAAATATCGTGAATTATATGTTTTTCCTCTATTACTCATCTTTGTTGTTTCTATCCACCGGATCATAAATCTTATTTAGAAACAGCAAATATATAGACATCTCTTTCTTTACTGACAAAATTCTTACCTAGTGATACATCATGACCTGTTGGTTCAGGTATGGCTGAGAAAGTCACTGAGATACCAGTAGGCTTCCCCATTCTGAGGTCAAATCTGTCCTCTAGTGAATGCCATTAGCTGCTTTCGGAAGAGCAAGGTTCTCAGATGTATTTCAGTTCAGTCACTTAGTCGTGTCCAACTCATTGCGACCCCATGGACTGCAGCACACCAGGGTTCCCTGTCCATCACCAACTCCGAGAGCCTGCTCAAATTCAAGTCCATTGAGTCGGTCATGCCATCCAACCATCTCATCCTCTGTCTTCCCCTTCTCCCCCTGCCTTCGATTTTTCCCAGCATCAGGGTCTTTTCCAATGAGTCAGTTCATCACAGCAGGTGACCAAAGTATTGGAGTTTCAGCTTCAGCATCAGTCCTTCCAATGAATATTCAGGACTGATTTCCTTCAGGAGTGACTGGTTGGATCTCCTTGCAGTCCAAGGGACTCTCAAGAGTCATCTCCAACACCACAGTTCAAAAACATCAGTTCTTTGGCACTTAGCTTTCTTTATAGTCCAACTCTCACATCCATACATAGCTTTGACTAGACGGAACTTTGTTGGCAAAGTAATGTCTCTGCTTCTTAATATGCTGTCTAGGTTGATCATAGCTTTTCTTCCAAGGAATGTCTTTTAATTTCATGGCTGCAGTCACCATCTGCAGTGATTTTGGAGCCCAGAAAAATAAAGTGTGTCACTGTTTCCCCATCTATTTGCCATGAAGTGGTGGGACCAGATGCCATGATCTTAATTTTCGGAATGTTGAGTTTTAAGCCAACTTTTTCACTCTCTTCTTTCACTTACATCAAGAAGCTCTTTAGTTCTTCACTTTCTGCCATAAGGGTGGTGTCATCTGCATATCTGATGTTATTGATATTTCTCCCGGCAATCTTGATTCTAGCTTGTGCTTCATCCAGCCCAGCATTTTGCATGATGTACTCTGCATGTAAGTTAAACAAACAGGGTGACAATATACAGCCTTGACATACTCCTTTCCCAGTTTGGAACCAGTCCATTGTTCCATGTCCAGTTCTAACTGTTGCTTCTTGACCTGCATACAAATTTCTCAGGAGACAGGTCAGGTGGTCTGGTATTCCCATCTCTTTCAGAATTTTCCACAGTTTGTTGGGATCCACATAGTCAAATGCTTTGGCATAGTCAATAAAGCAGAAGTAGATGTTCTTCTGGAACTCTTTTGCTTTTTTGATGATCCAACAGATGTTGGCAATTTACTGTTGAAGCCTCACTTGGAGAATCTTGAGCATTACTTTGCTAGCATGTGAGATGAATGCAACTGGGGGGGTAGTTTGAGCATTCTTTGGCATTTCCTTTCTTTGGGATTGGAATGAAAACTGACGTTTTCCAGTCCTGTGGCCACTGCTGAGTTTTCCAAATTTGCTGGCATATTGAGTGCAGCACTTTCACAGCATCATCTTTTAGGATTTGAAATAGCTCAACTGGAATTCCATCACCTCCACTAGCATTGCTTGTAAGACCCACTTTACGTCACATTCCAGGATGTCTGGCTCTAGGTAAGTGATCACATCATAATGGTTATCTGGGTCCTGAAGATCTTTTTGTATAGTTCTGTGTATTCTTGCCACCTCTTCTTAATATCTTCTGCTTCTGTTAGGTCCATACCATTTCTGTCCTTTATTGTGCCCATCTTTGCATGATATGTTCCCTTGGTATCTCTGATTTTCTTGAAAAGATCTCTAGTCTTTCCCATTCTATTGTTTTCCTCTATTTCTTTGCACTGATCACTGAGGGAAGCTTTCTTATCTCTCCTTGCTATTCTTTGGAACTCTGCATTCAAATGGGAATATCTTTCCACGTTGTCTTTAGGTGACTAAAACTGCACTAAGGTAAACAGGGTCCATCCACAGAGTTAATGATCTCTGGAATATCACATTCATCTAAAAATAAACTGTGTGCTCATTTCATTTACTGTGTGGTGGATGTCATCTGCCTTAAGAATGAATGCACTGTTCTTCTCAGATGAAAATAATTCTTGGCTCTGAACTCTAAATTTTTAGAACAAAAAATAAATAAATAAATAAATAAATTTTTAGGACAACTTTTTGAGTTGTGTGGGGAGGTACTGAGCCCTAATCAATAATGTTGCCTAATGCCTTGTGAGCAACATACCTGAAGGCAATAGGCTGAATTGTGTTTTCAGTATTCACTGATGTTGGAAACCTACAGAAAATTCTTAATACAGTCTATAACATGTGAATAAGCAACTCTGAGTGCCCATACTGTTTTGTTTAAAAGATTGCAAAAAAGAATATGCTTCAAGTTTCTGGGCCAGGGTCTCACCTGAAAGGGACCACCTTTGATTTTCACATCCTGCTTCATTGCTGACTGAGGGAGTTAGTTCACAACATCTTACCCATTCATATTTTAGTGAAATTCTCTATTCCAATAGAAAAACCTCTGCCAGGGATGCCAAAACTCTGGAGTGTACAGATTGAAACTCAGCATGTAAAGGCAGCTGCCTTAGAAATGTTGTTGTTCAGTTGTCCAATTTCCAACTTTTTGTGACCCTGTGGACTGCAGCATGCCAGGCTTCCCTGTCCCTCACCATCTCCCAAAGTTCACCCGAGTTCATGTCCATTGCTTTGGTGATGCCATCCAGCCATCTCATTCTCTAATGCCCTTTTCTCCTTCTGCCCTCAATCTTTCCCAGCATGAGGGACTTTTCCAATGAATCAGTTGTTCGCATAAAATAACCAAAATACTGGAATTTCAGCTTCAGCATCAGTCTTTCCAATGAGTATTCAGGGTTGATTTCCCTTAAGATTGACTGGTTTGATCCTCTTGCTGTCCAAAAGGACTCTCAGGAGTCTTCTGCAGCACACAGTTCAAAGACATCAATTCTTCAGCGCTCCACCTTTTTTACCAGCTCTCACAACCACATGTGACCGCTGGGAAGACCATAGCCTTGACTACATGGACCTTTGTTGGCAGAGTAATGTCTCTGCTTTTCAGCACACTGTCTAGATTTGTCATGGCTTTCCTGCCAAGAAAGCTATGACAGGTGCTTTCACTGGTTTAAACAAAAAGAAAAATCACAGATGTCCTTTAAGCCTCTTTTTGGAACAACTATTGAAAACAAATAATTTTTCTGGAAAATGCTCTTTTCATAGCTCTAAGCACCCTTCAAAACTACCTGATGTCAGCATGATTTTACCAAGCCCCTTACAATGACGGAATATTTCTTACACATTTCCCTGTAGGCTAGAATGTACCTCCCACAAATAAAATCAAGGAGTGCCTGCATCTTGCCTTTACCTGAAAATGTCTTGGGGTTACAGTTATGACATGTCATCATTCAAAGAGATTAGAGCATCAGACTTAAAATAAGCTGGCAACAGAACCCAAAAAGAAAACACACAAAAAGTTACAAGATTGTAAAAACTCCAGGACCAAAGAGCAAGCAAGATCTTGTCCCTTTACCTACTTAAGGGAAAATAGGGAAGCATTCCCCATGGGAAAAACAAATGAACCCCAACCCCAGAGCTTCATTTCAGAGCTTCATCTTGAGAACTAGGAGGTTAGGAACAAGCTCCTTTTCTATTTTTGTCAGCTGGTATACAGAAACATGCTCCATAGTGGAAAATGGCCCGACCACCCCTATCATCTGCATGTACAGGAATGGCTAAAAGATGGAAACGTGCCCCTCCGTCACTTCTCTCATCACGCTCAGAATGTGTCTCAGAGTCTAACCCAAATTGGAAGCTGTTAATACAGCATTGGAAGGGAAGAGGACTAAGCTGGAAAAGTGTTCTGACTTTTCCGTGGAGGGCTGTAGATGCATCCAATCCCTTCCAATTTGAGGAAAAACAATCTAAAATATACTTATCATCATCCCATCCACTGTCCTCCTCTCCTCTTCCCTCTTTCATTTTCTTTGTTAACTTCATGAACCCCATCTTTATTTTACTACTTTTCCCTCATACTTGTTTTCTGTTCTCTTTTTCCTTGTTTCATTCCTCATTCCATTGTAAATATTTTCTGAATAGTCACAGGGGGCCTGATACAGACCCTGCCCTGTAGACCATCACGACTATGACTGAGGAGAGAGAAGGGGAAGTAACAAGTCTGGTTTTTAACATGGTGAGTTTAAATGCAGCAGGGCATCTGTGGAGGTAAGTAGGAGTCGTTGTGAATACTAATCGGGAGCAAGAGAGGGAGAGAGAGAGAAAGGAGTTTTATTCAATGCCCCTTATACTCCAGGCACTGTGTTCAATATTAGGAATACAGTGAAAAGATAAAACTCGGCCCATTTCTCCAAGGACTTATAAAAAAAAAACAAAGTATTTTAAGAAAATTCAACTGTTACAAGACACAGAGAGAAAAAAAATGGGCAGATGCTGAAGACACACACAGGACAAGTGACCAGAGGTACCCCCCCTCCCTCCCCCCGCAGGGGAACAGGGTCAAGTCAGACTCTCAGTTTCATTAAGCAGAACAGCCAGAATGGTGTCCATAGACATTAAACTTGAGGTTGGCCCTTGAGGCTCAATCGATATCAAATTGTTTTCCCCAGTCTCACCCATGGGATGTTAGCTTTTCTGATTTGTGTTCTTCTTTCTCTAACTGGGTACTGATCTCTGAGTGGCAGAACAGTTTCCACCTTTATATGGGGAGAGGAAATCCATGGCTACCTGTAAGATCTTCTCTCCAAGTAGTTTAAAGAAGCTTAGGTTCTTTAGCTTTATTGTCAGGCTTAACACTATACTGATTTTGCAAAATAGCCAATGATATCTTTACATCTCTTCCCATGAGTTTTCTGGGCCCTAGAACAAGCCTGAGGGTATTCTGGGGTGATAAAGCTGGCAATCTGATGGGCTGTAAGAACTAGGAGTACAAGTAGATCATTACTGTGGAGTTTTTGTGTGGTATGAGATCAAATGAAATTAACTTTCTGTTTCAGACTTTCCAGCTTTTGTGATAAAACCCCCTTTGAGTATTAACTTATCAGATCTTGAAACTAATGCAAGTTCCCTCCCACCCTGAACCACCCCCAGCCCCTTTTGTCTGAGCATCAGAGAAAACTCTCCTCTTTCTTCTGTCTTCCATTCGTGTCTCTCTCCTCACCTAAAAAATCTTCATAGGTAGGTTGAATAAATTAAGTTTCATGTAAACAACTTAACTCACTCAATCCTTTCTCAGATGTCTGAGTTAACCCAGACAAACCAAAAGTGGAAACTCAAAGGTCACATACCTGCTACATTTTTATCCCTTTAAAGGAAAAGTCCCCTTTTGTGCTTTTCCTGTGCCAAGAACCTTACTCTCTACCGACGAGTTATCCCTAAGAAAGCAGACAGCCTTGAATATTGGCAAGGCTTCTATATATAGTAAATGGATATGGCAAGCCATCAACTGGGATATTTCTTTTCAGTCTGGGTTTGTTTCCCCAGGTTTTCAGTTTAGATTGGTGACTTCCTTTCAAAACTACCTATTAAAATGTTATTTTAAAAAAATGGTGTTTAAGTTATGGTAATATATTGTTAACTGATTACTTCTTGAACCTCATAACACTCTTGAAAGTTACATAGGATTATTATGAAATACTTATATTGAAGTTACAGTTGCTTCTTGTTGCTTCTAGGGAAAAAGAAGGACTGCTTCTTGGATCTTTACCTTTTTGCCATTGAAAAGTTTAATTAAGTTCTTTAGCTATTCCAGAGAGGTGGAGTATTTGAGATAATCAGAAATTATTAAATTTTAGTACCCCATTTCAGGTACTCTTCCTGATGCAGTTATTTTAATATAGATGAAATGCATACAGTCTGATAAATGTAAGTGGCAAAAACATTACCTTATACAACATATTTGACTTTATGCCACACTAATTATCCTGCCCTTTCAAATAACCTGTTAGTATGAAGGAGATCTGAGCCCATTTCTTCCAAGAGAAAATAGTGGGTGGAAAAAGTCAGCAAAAGCAGGATTATTCTGTTTAACCTCATAACTGAGAATTGTTAAAACTTTCACAAGATTTTAATAGCATAGATTTGGACCACAATTTTGGGTGTGATTCTTGAAGTTCCTCAGTATTTAGGATAGGTAAAAGCATCTTAAACAACTTTCTCAAATGCCATAGCATGAACAAGCAAACAAAAGATCTGTATCCTAGTCCTGACTCTACCATTAATTACCTTCAGCAACTTATTCAGTCTATTTGATTATCAATTTTCTCACTTGCATCATTGTTGATTGATCTCTAAGACCTCTTTGAGCTCCAAGATTTTATGATATTAATATTAGAACCATGCCCATTTTAAACCAAAATTAGTCTCAGAGTCTAGTGTTCTTCGGAGAATGTTTAATCTCTTCATGGTACTTGTGAAAACTAGGTGTCTGTGTGGTCTTCACAATGAGGGAGGTACATTTGAGCCTTTACATTTGCGTGAGTCACTCTCAACTCTTGAAGATATAAATACCTCTTCTGAAGGTCAAATATTTTGTAGAGTTTTATATCATGATACTTGTACTTTTGGAATCAACTGGTTGGAAAATTAGGCTATGCCAGAGGGCTACGTTGACTCTGATAATGTTAAAAATGAATTTGTATTTTGTTATTCACAATAGCATTTACATATATTTAGAGAATACTATTACTTATTATGTATCTATATATGAAGAAAACTATTATTTATTTTTAGGTATCAGTGAGGATGCTTTCAACACCAATAACCATATTGGCTTAAATGATAAGAAAGTCTATGCTTGCACATGCAAAGGATCCAGAGGTAAGGTGGCCTCAGGACTGTTTATTCAGGTGCTCAAGTATTGGCACCGAGAAGCAAGGATGTTTTCAATTCTTTTCCCCTCGCTGTAGAGATCTGCAGAGAAGGCAATGGCACCCCACTCCAGTACTCTTGCCTGGAAAATCCCATGGACGGAGGAGCCTGGTAGGCTGCAGTCCATGGGGTCGCTGAGGGTTGGACACAACTGAGCGACTTCACTTTCACTTTTCACTTTCATGCAATGGAGAAGGAAATGGCAACCCACTCCAGTGTTCTTGCGTGGAGAATCCCAGGGACGGGGGAGTCTGTTGGGCTGCCGTCTATGGGGTCGCACAGAGTTGGACACGACTGAAGCGACTTAGCAGCAGCAGCAGCAGCAGGCCTTTTCCCAGGACACAGAACACAAGTACTGGTCATCTATAGCAGGGCACACAGAAAGACCCCAGTCACCTTACAATGAGGTTAAGAAAAATTCAGGTAAAAGTTTTAATCAGTTTCAAAGCCTTTTTTTCCCAACTGCATATGAAACATTAATAAAGGAAGACTTTTTTCCAGGGCATAAAACAAACCTCAACAAATTTAAGGGAACTGCAGTCATACCAAGTATGTTCTCTGACCACAATGTAATAAAACTAGAAATTAATAATGGAAAGTATTTGGAAAATCCCCCAAATATTTTAAAATTAAATTACTCTTGTGTCAAAAAGGAAGTCACAAGGGAAATTAAAAGATGTCTCAAATGAAATGAAAACAATACATCAAAATTTGTGGGAGACTGTACATACTTAGAATATTTAGCAGTAATGTTTATATTACACATTATAATGTAATGTGTGGGTATGCTCAGTTGCTTCAGTGGTGTCCAACTCTTTGTGACCCTGGACTATAGCCTGCCAGGCACCTCTGTCCATAGGATTCTCCAGGCAAGAATACTGAAGTGGGTTGCTATACTCTCCTCCAGCGGATCTTCCCAACCCAGGGATCGAACCCATGACTCCTGTATCTCCTGCATTACAGGTGGATTCTTTACCTGCTGAGCCACAGGAGAAACCTGTAAAGGTTATAATAGATGAGAAGAAAGATCTCAAATCAATTATGTAAGCTTCCATCTTAAGAAACAATAAGCAAGGAATGCCCTGGCGGTCCAATGGTTAGGACTCCATGCTTTCACTGCCAAGAGCCCAGGCTCAATTCCTGGTTGAGGAACTAAGATCCCATAAGCCTTGAGGTGTGGCCAGAAAAGAAAAAAAAAAAGACTAGAATCAAGCAGAAGGGAGGAAATAATAAATGAGCAGAAATGAATGAAACTGAGACTATGAAAAAATAGAGACTTCTGGTTTTCCAGTTCTACATGTATGTAGCCAACATTCAGGCCTAACAAGTAAATGTCTGAATACACTGAAAAAGCGACAGGTCTTCTTGGATCCCTAAGAGAGGGGAGAACACAGAGCAAACCACTGCCCCCAAGATTGGAGAGTCAGGTGAACAGAGGGAGTCATGTTTTACTGGAGCAGAGATTCATGAGCAGAAACGACCCCTGAAACAGGTGCTGGTTTAGGAAAACCTCAACTGTAGCCAGCAAACTGCTAAAGACTCTGTGTGGACAACTCAGAGGGTTGAAAACTCCAGAGGGACCCAGTTATAGGTAGCGCCATAATATTGTGAGATTAACTTTCAGGTGTTTGACCTCATTCCCATAGTAAATATTGGAGGAAAAATCCCCTTTTGCTTCTGGCAGGAGGAAAAAGGAATCATGTTGAAAGATACCAAAGAACTCATTCTTAACAAGGCCCACCCTCAGGGAAAACAACTAGAGCCTAACTTGCTGGAGTATTTTCATGAGCCTAACTGACCTGGAGAAGGGAATACTGAGCTCCAGCCAACTCTAGCTATTCTGTCCCACTTACACGGATAGAAAAAAAATCCAAATAGTTGTAAAGTTCGCAGTCCAAAGGCGTAAACTTTAAGATTGAGACCTAATCATAAGACTAAAGAACGCTCCCCTCTCCCACACCTCACCACCATATACCTAGATGTCTATTTACAGCTATTCCTTTTACCTGGTACGTCGTGTCCAGCTTATCAATAAAACATTAGAAGGCACACCAAAAGGCAAAAAACATAATATGAAGAATCAGATATGCATTAGAACCAAATACAGCAGAGATTTTGGAATTATCAGACTGGGAATTTAAAACTACTACAATTAATATGCCATTGGCCCTAATGGATGAAGCAGACAGGATGCAAGAACAGAGGGGCAATGTAGGCAGAGAGATGGAAATATTAAGAAAGAACCAAAAAGAAATCCTAGATAATAGAAAAAAATCATAAAGGAAATTTTAAAATGCCTTCGACAGGCTTATTAATAGACTAGACACAGCTGAGGAAAGTGTCTATGGGCAAGAGGGTATATCAATAGACTTCACAAAAACAGAAAAGCAAAAAGAACAAATGACTGCAAAATATAGGTCTGTGAAACTATTGCAAAAGGTGCAGCACATCTGACATGGATACAAGAAGGATAATAAAGGGAGAAGGATGCAGAAGAAATATTTAAAGCAATAATAATGGCTGAGAATTTCCCCAAATTCATGTCATACACCAAACCCCAGACAGGAGGCTTAGAGAACACCAAGCAGGATAAATGGTAAAAAAAAAAAAAAAAAAAAAAAAACTACCCATCGGCATATTATTTTCAAGCTACAGAAAATAAAAGATTAAAAAAAAATGCTGAAAAGTCAGAAGAATACCTTACCTATGGAAGAACAAAGATAAGAATTATATCTGACTTCTCAGAAACCATACAATGAGTGGATTGAAATATTTAAAGTGTTGAGAGAAAAAAACCCACTACAGACTGGTTCCAAATAGGAAAAGGAGTATGTCAGGGCTGTATATTGTCACCCTGCTTATTTAACTTATATGCAGAGTACATCATGAGAAACGCTGGGCTGGAGGAAGCACAAGCTGGAATCAAGATTGCCGGGAGAAATATCAATAACCTCAGATATGCAGATGACACCACCCTTATGGCAGAAAGAGAAGAAGAACTAAAGAACCTCTTGATGAAAGTGAAAGTGGAGAGTGAAAAAGTTGGCTTAAAGCTCAACATTCAGAAAACTAAGACCATGGCATCTGGTCCCATCACTTCATGGCAAATACATGGGAAAACAGTGGAAACAGTGGCAGACTTTTATTTTGGGGGGCTCCAAAGTCACTGCAGATGGTGACTGCAGCCATGAAATTAAAAGATGCTCCTTGGAAGAAAAGCTATGACCAACCTAGACAGCATATTAAGAAGCAGAGACATTACTTTGCCAACAAAGGTCCATCTAGTCAAGGCTATGGTTTTTCCAGTAGTCATGTATGGATGTGAGAGTTGGACTATAAAGGAAGCAATATTGTAACAAATTCAATAAAGACTTTAAAAATAGTCCATAAAGAAATCTTAATAAATAAATAAATAAATGCACCAATTAAAATAGATTGTCAGAGTGGACCAAACACAAGACCAGCTCTTTGTTGTTTAGAAGAAACCCACTCTCAATATAAAGATGCATGTAGATTAAAAGTACGGATGAAAAATAGAACAACTGAGACTTTGTTTTGTTTTGTTTTTGGCCGCACTGTATGTGAAAATTCCCAACCAAGAATTGAACCAGTGCCCCCTGTGTTAGAAGGACAGAGTTTTAAGCACTGGACTACCAGGGAAACACAACATAACATGCTAACAACTTAAAGAAACCAGAATATTCATTCATTTGGCAGACAAACCAAGGGAAATTATTAGGGGTAAAGAAAAGCATTTCATCATGATAAAGAGGTCAATACTATAAAAAGGTGAAAATGAAAGTTGCTCAGTCCTGTCCAACTCTTTGGACCCCATGGACTGTAGCCTGACAAGCTCCTCTGTCCATGGAATTCTCCAGGCAAGAATACTGGAGTGGGTAGCTCTTCCCAGTTCTTAATGTGTATGCACCTAACAGAGCATCAAACTACATGAAGCAAACATTAACAGAATTTCAAAGAGAAATAGATGAATCAACTATCGTAATTGAAGACATCAACACTCCTCTATCAGAAATAGACAGATTCAGCAGGCAGAAAATAAGTAAGGACAGTATTGAACTCAACATCATTGATCAGCTGAATATAGGTGCTATCTATAAACTACTATTTCATCCAAAAACAACAAAATACACATTTTCTCAAGATTCCATGGAACATTCACCAAAATAAATCACACTCTTGGCAATAAACACACCTAAACAAATTTAAAATAAAAGTTATATAATGTCTGCTCTCAATTACAGTGAAATTAAACTAGAAATCAGTAACAAGTATGGAAGCCTGATACAACATTTAAAAATCAGTTCATGTAATCCATTACATCAGTAGGCTAAAAAAAAAAATCACAATTACATCAATGGGCTAAAAAAAATCATATGAACAATCATATACATAAAAATCGGTTTATGTAATACATTACATCAATAGGCTAAAAAAAAAAATTACATGATCACATCACACCTAAATTTGTTTAGGTGTGTTTAGGCTATAAACACACCTAAACAAATTTAAAATAAAAGTTATATAATGTCTGCTCTCAATTATAATGAAATTAAACTAGAAATCAGTAACAAGTATGGAAGCCTGATACAACATTTAAAAATCAGTTTATGTAATCCATTACATCAATAGGCTAAAAAAAAAATCACATAGACACACAGATCAATGGACTATAACAGAAAGCTCAGAAATAGAACCAGATTTATGAATAGTTGATTTCTGACAAATTTACAAAGGTCACTCAGTGAAGAAAGGGTAATCTTTTCAATGAATAATGTTGGAACAATTGGACATCCTTGTGTTAAAAAATGAATCTTAATCCATACCTCTCACTTGACACAAATTAACTCAAAATGATTCATAGACATAAATGTAAAGCTGAAAATAATAAAACTTCTAGGAAAAAAAATGAGAAAATCCTTGTGAACTTGGATTAACCAAAGATTTCTTACACGTCTCCAATAATATAATAGAAAAAAAAGATAAATTGGACTTCCAAGAAACTCAATAAAATGTCACTTCTAGCCATGAACTAAGATAAAATATTTGGAAAAACACCTATCTGATAAAGACTTGTATCCAGAATATATGAAGAATTCTCAAATTCAATAATAAGAAAACAACCCAATTTGAAAATGGGCAAAGATTTGAACAGACACTTCACCAAAGAAGATATATGAGTAGTAAATAAACCCATCCACATCATGATGGTCCACGTCATCAGTCACCAGAGGAATGCAAAGTAAAACCATAATAAAATCCCACTCCACACTTAATAGAACGGCAAAAATCAAACAAATGGACAATACTCAGAACTAATAAGAATGCAGAACAATGAATTCTCACATGTTATTGGAAGACATGCAAAAAGGTACAAACACTTTTTAAAGCAATTTGCCAGTTTCTTATCCATTATCTGTATTTATCTCAGTCAGTATTCCACTCCTAGATACTTACTCAAGAGAGATGGAAACTTACATTCATATAAAATCTGTACATGAGATGATAGCAACTTTATTCATAATTAAACAAAAATTGGACACAATCCAAATGACCATCAATATGTGAATGTGTGAAAATTGCATATCCAAATAATGGAGTATTAGTTTGTTATAAAAATACAAAGGAATCATGTGCATAATGATATGGATGAATCTCAATTGTTAAGTCGAAGAAGCCAGGACATTTTGGAAAAGGCAGAACTATTGGAACAGAGAGTAGAGGAACAGTCACCAGGAACTGGAAAGTGGGGCTGCAGTGGAGCACAAGGGATTTGGGGGTATGATGGAGCTGTTCTGTATCTTGAATGTGGTGGTGGTTAAACACCTATATGCATTTGACAAAACTCATAGGACACTTAAGGCAAATTTTACTGAATGTAACTTATGTGACTTACATCTGATTCTGGCAGATGGCTATAACACCAGATCCTCCAAAACACAAGATGGGAACCACTGGTGTAACAATAATTCAGAAGCTTTCAAATGCATGTTATAATCAGTGGAATAATGTCAGACAATGAGATCTGATTTTCAGTGTGAGTCTACGTACAGGAGTTAATACCCATGAGGAAAATAGTGGTAATCACAAACCAGATAATAGGGTGTGGTCTTCATCTTAACAAAGATAGTCCTTGTGGGGACATGTTTTGTGAGAACCAAACCCATCTTCTGAATCATGGCCTACAGTACAAAGGAAAGCTCATCACCTGACACAGACCTTGCAAACCTTTGGGCTAAAAGCCAATAGAACGCAGTAATAAAGCCCTCTGTCAGGTGGTTTCCTGCTGTTTTGTTAAATTGTTTTCTCTTGCTTCTCAATAGAGATCAAGCCTAATACAAATTTTAAATAACTGGCTTACTTATATGCACTTTTGAGTGCACATCTTTGTCTGAGCAGCATTGAACTTTTCATCCCCTTGATGCTTCTGACATATCTCCCGTGTCACTTCTGAGCAAATAAAGTGCAAATATCTTGGTTTCCCCAGTTCTTAGAAAGGCTTAACACCACCAGGGTAGGCAGGTCAACACTGCCAAATGTAAGGCTAGAAATCACTTCTCACTCAGACAAGAGGATTTTCATTTCTTCCATGAATGCAGGAAGCTTTTGGATTACAAGCATATTTTTCTCTGATTATGAAAGAATGGCATCTGCTAAGACCCACACGTTACTTATTTTTCTTTGGTCCGTTCCTGACTTTTGGTAAAACTATCTATAAATGTTGAATTATTAGAAACAAGCTGCAGATAACTTAGTAGGGCATGTGTTAGCCATAACACATGGTGGTTTTTCACTTATTAAGTGTATTACCTATTGTTCATAAATTCTAATATTATCCTATTGTCTTAATATCTACATTTTTCAAGACAGAAAAGTAAATCATTTTTTAAAACCTCGTATTTGTAATGTGTTAGGTCATGAACATAGACAAAATGGAGACAGAGAAGAATCCAAACCAAAGAGGGTGACTTTTTTTTTCTGTATCCTTCACTGAAATGTAAGCTCTAACAGGTAGACTTTTGAGGAAGGTAACTTAGTAGGAAAGGGGAGGGAAGGTGCTGTGGTGTGTGTTTGGTTTGGAAAACTCTCAGCGTCTTCCTAGGCCCTGCCCTCTCTCTCATTCAACAGGAATCGCTAGATGTCTTGTCCTAGCCTCACTGATACACCTGGGTTCCTTTCCTTTTTCACCTTTGCCTTGCTAAACTTGAGGCCCTTATTGTCTTTCACCTAAACTATTGCTGCCATAGTCTTCTGATCAGCCCCACTATCCCATCTCTACTCTTATTTTACTCCACACTATCACCAAATCCATCTTTAGCCCAGTTCTCATTTTATTTTTTTTACTTCCCACAACTGTCCTTCACCCACGGAACAACACAGACCCTCGCAGACTGGCATTTCAGATTCCCCATGCTCTGAAGGCCACACCCATGCTTCAGAGCTCTCCCCGCCTACTCCTCTTTCAAAATATGTTTCACCTTCCTCCTCTCCTCTACTCTCTCCTGGGTCTGTGCCTCTCATGATGGACTCTGTACTTGAAATTCCATCCTCACCCCCATTTTCTTAGGACCATTCAGCCTTCAAAGTCCAGCTCAAATAACACCACTTTCATGAAGCTTTTGCCCCCAGCTGGAAGTGGATTTCCATAGTTCTTCACTCTCTTGTGAGTTATTCTTCCCTATATTGTTATTATTTGTCCACGTGGTGAATTTAACCATGTATCTTTCCTTTACATTGTGAGTGCCTCGAGGGCAGGTTTTAGAGCTCATTCTCAATGGTGACTATACACCTAATACCTTGTTCATGGTAGATTCTTGATAGATGTTTCTTTTTTCATTCTACAAATAAGTGTGAGTTTTGAATGGATAAAAGAATCAATAGATCTGAAATTAGAAGAAAGGAAACGAGGGTGCTTTGTTATTATAATAAAGGCAGCAAGGAACAAAATTTGGGAACAATTCAAGAACCATTATAGAAGAAGAGCAGATGGAGACATTAAGCTAATAGTGAAGGGTAGGAGTTGGTACTACTTTTTAGCTGCACCATTCCAAAAGCCAAACCTCTCCATAGACTCTGATATATGTTGCTATCATACTTGTTTACAGGGAAGTCTTATTATCCATGAGCACTTGCTAACCAAAGAGAAAGCTAGTAGGAAATATGATCTTCTAGCCTTAGAAAGGTAGTCTCAAACAGTGGCAAATAATTATTGTGTCATTTTTATTTTAATGTGTAGGAATTCATTTTTTAAATTTAGCAGATTTACTGTCCACAAAAGAGCTGAATCAATGATTATGGATACTGAAATTGTCCACTAAATAGAAAACTTTCTTCTCTCACCTCCTTCTCATGAACTTCACCTCCTTCTCAGTGAACTTCACTTCATGTTGTTTCTTAGAAATGCAAGGCAAGTGTGTCCCAAAGCTTCAGGATCCCCAGATGAAAGTGTCATAAGAACGCCATGTCACTTTCACGTGTTTCTGTTTTATGGGTAGAGGCTCAGAGATTAGGTAGAAATCCATCTATAGGGTTCACTCCTTTTAACCAAACAAATCAAGAGAAAGCTATGATTGGTGAGGTAGTAACTATCCATTTGACAAAAACACCGCCCTGATGACAAAACTTGGATTTACACATCACTTTTCAGAAACTCGTCAGCCATGGAAAATGGGGGCCACCTACACTCTTGTTCACTCAGTGAGGGATGAAAGTGGTCACCAGGTGCCAGTCTGGGCTACACGTGAACAGACATTTTTTCCTCCCCAACCTATTTAAAAGTCAGTAGGTAATCTGGGCAGGGTGAATATTTTTTCAGTTGCCTCTTAAGGAAATTTTCTTTCTGATGCATCAAAAAATTGATTAAATGACTCATCAACATAGCTCCAAATGGAGCAGGAACAAGGAACACCTTTCCGGTGTCTTAGTCACTGCTATCTCCTAAATCTCGTTCTTCACTTTAGCAAGAATTTTGTTGCTTCTTGGTTTAAGTTAAAGCATTTAGAAGACCATTATTTCAGTACCAAGCATATGGTAGGAACATGTTATATGAGTGGTGGGTGAACACAAGGTTTCTTTTACTCCATGTACCAAGATAATGTCTTATTGCAAATGATTTTGCCAAGCGCAATAAACTATGAGCCTAGAGTAACTAGAATATAAGGACTTAATTCTAATTTTCTTCTCCTCAAAGTGCCTAATACAAGACTCTGTAAACAGTATCCACATGCACATATGAATAGATGGGAGCATCCATACACACCACAAACACACATACCTCCATACACACAGCTATTGAGTAAGCTCAGAGGATCCTGGATGAAATACTTTGTGATTTATCTGTTTTAGATCTGACTTTTTCATTGTCCCTGGAGAGTACCCATATTATTACAGAAACCCAAGGGAAGGAAAAAACCCGTCATGCTGATTCCTATGGTTGGTTAGCATGTTTGGTTTTATATAGTAGTTATAGCTGAATAATAGATTCTGTGGGTGTCAAGTCCTAATAGACAGACTTTTATCTAAAGTCATCAATGAATTATACCAGCACCATAATGGTGTCGACTGAAAATATCCCCACAATTCCAATAATTTTAGTTCTTATTTAAGAACTTATTTCACTTGTCCTCAGCCTGACCTGTTCTGATACTGCCTATTTCAATTCAAAGCTATGGGCATACTTATATTTTAAGATACAGTACACAAGGGTTCAAAAGTCAAGTGGAATATAGGCTCTGCCACTGTGTAGAAATCTCCCATCCTCCTCCTGTTTGTCATTACTCTCACACCACTACCATATTCAACACTCCTGACACCACATGCATTTTTATCCCCACACTAGTCAGTGTTGCTACAGTCGGATATCCAACAATTCAATCAGTGAGGATGCTCTCTACCTGAAGACAGCATCAGATCCCATAGGTTAAGGGCTCAGTCCCACAAGATGGTTCCCCAACTTCAGATGCCCATGGCAAGTCATAGGCCCCCAGGTTGCTCACAACTTCTGTCCAACTTGGCTACAGATTGGAGGTTTCCATTACCCTCTTCCCCTTGGATTTGATTATTTGCTAGAACAGCTCACAGAATTCAGGGAAACATTTTTGTTTACCAATCGTTAAAAGATATGATAAAAGATACAGATGAACAGCCAGCTAGGTAAAGAGATGCATAGATAGGATGAGGTCTGGGAGGGTCCTGAGAGCAAAGCCTTCTGTCCCCATGGAGTTGGGGGAGGATGAGGCGTGTCATCCTCCCAGTACGTAGACGTGTTCACCAACATGGAGACTCATTAAATCACATACTATTGGGATTTTATGGAGGCCTCATCATGTAGGTATTATCAATCATTAACTTATCTCCTTACCTATTTCTGGAGCCACTGATTAGATGTAAGATCTTTGGCCTGGTGACTAAACCTCTCTGAATTTCACCCTTCTCAGCTATAAAATGAAGATAATAACAGTATATACCTCTTAGAGTTACTGTAGAGGTTAAGAGTTACTGTAGAGGTTAAAATAATTGTGTAAAATATCTGGCACATAATACATATTAGAAAGATTAGTTCTACTCTCTCTTTTCTCATAATGGTATAAACACTCAGTCAGTGGCTGCATAGAGTTATTCCCTAATGTCAATTTAAGAACATTTGTAAAGTACCAAAAAAAAACACCTCCCTACCACAGCTTATGAGACCTTGTGTGATCTAGTCCCTGCCTATCTCTCCAGCTTCTCTTCACTGCCACCCTCCCTTCAATTGGTGCACTTAAATATATTGCTCCATCACTCTTCCTCAAGCTCACCATGTGTCTTTCACTTAAGAGCCTTCTCTTTCCTTTTTCTAGATTCCAGAACTCTCCATCTCTCCTTTCCCCTGTGTAATCTCTTTTCTCCCTTCACCAGGTTAGTGTCACTTTTTTAGCAGCACTTTCTTGTGTATCCTTTAAGATTGTGTCTCCTCTTTTGCTCTCTTACAGTATCCAGAATTCTTCTGTATAGTAGTTATTACATTCTTAATTGTACATTGGTACATATGTGTTTGTTATGTGGATAATTTGTTATGAATTGTCTCCTCTCAAAATTCAGATGTTGAAGCCTAGCCCCCAATACCTGAGAATGTGATAATATTTGGAGATATGACCTTATAAAGCAATTAGGTTAAAACAAGGCTGTTACTACTATGGAGAACAGTGTGGAGATTCCTTAAAAAACTGGAAACAGAATTGCCATACAACCCAACAATCCCACTGCTGGGCATACACACCGAGGAAACCAGAATTGAAAGAGACACGTGTACCCCAATGTTCATCACAGCACTGTTTACAATAGCCAGGACATGGAAGCAACCTAGATGTCCATCAGCAGATGAATGGATAAGAAAGCTGTGGTACATATACACAATGGAATATTACTCAGCTATTAAGAAGAATGCATTTGAATCAGTTCTAATAAGGTGGATGAAACTGGAGTCTATTATACAGAGTGAAGTAAGTCAGAAAGAAAAACACCAATACAGTATATTAACGCACATATATGGAATTTAGAAAGATGGTAATGATGACCCTGTATGTGAGACAGCAGAAGAGACACAGATGTAAAGAACAGACTTTTGGACTCTGTGGGAGAAGGCGAGGGTGGGATGATTTGAGAGAATAGCATTGAAACATGTGTATTATCATTTGTGAAATAGATTGCTAGTCCAGGTTTGACGCATGAGACAGGGTGCTCAGGGTTGGTGCACTGGGACAACCCTGAGGTATGGGGTGGGGAGGGAGGTGGGAGGGAGTTTCAAGATGGGGAACACATGTATACCCATGGCTGAATTCATGTGAATGTATGGCAAAAACCACAACAACATTGTAAAGTAAAGCACCTCCAATTAAAATAAATTAAAAAAAAAAAAAGGCTGTTAGGTAAACCTTAATCCAATCTGACTGGTGTCCCTATAGTAAGAGGAGATTAGGACACACAGATCAGAGATGCACATGAACAGAGAGGCCATGCAAATATAGAAAGATGTTGTTGTCATTCAGTCACCCAGTCGTGTCCAACTGTTTGTGACCCCATAGACTGCAGCACTCCAGGCAAGAAGATAGCTGTCTGCAAACCAAGGAGCGAGGCCGCAGGATGAGCCAAGCCTGCCAATGCCTTGATCTGGGACTTCTGTCATCAAGAGTTGGGAGACGATTAATTTATGTCGTTTAAGCTTTTTTTAAAAAAATTATATGGAGTTAATTTGAAAATCTAATTGGTTTCATTCAATGATGAATCAAACAGCATCCCATTCAGTAAACAGAAGGGTTCTCCTAGGGGCTGTACAAAATGGAAGGCTTTCATAGGCAGAAGGAGAGAGGGGCAAGTATGTTATTCAGTTCATTTCAGTCACTCATTTGTGTCCAACTCCTTGTGACCCCATGAACCGCAGCACGCCAGGCCATCACAAACTCCCGAAGTCCACCCAAATCCATGTCCATCAAGTCGGTGATGCCATCCAACCATCTCATCCTCTGTCGTCTCCTTCTCCTCCTGCCCTCAATCTTTCCCAGCATCAGGGTCTTTTCAAATGAGTCAGCTCTTCGCAAACTATTGGAGTTTCAGCTTCAGCATCAGTACTTCCAACGAACACCCAGGACTGATCTCCTTTAGGATGTACTGGTTGGATCTAGCAATCCAAGGGACTCTCAAGAGTCTTCTCCAACACCACAGTTCAAAAGCATCAATTCTTCAGCGCTCAGCTTTCTTTATAGTCCAACTCTCACATCCATACATGACCACTGGAAAAACCATAGCCTTGACTGGACAGACCTTTGTTGGCAAAGTAGTGTCTCTGCTTTTGAATATGCTATCTAGGTTGGTCATAACTTTCCTTCCAAGGAGTAAGCATCTTTTAATTTCACAGCTGCAATCACCATCTGCAGTGATTTTGGAGCCCAGAAAAATAAAGTCAGCCATTGTTTCCACTGTTTCCCCATCTATTTGCCATGAAGTGATGGGACCGGATGCCATGATCTTCGTTTTCTGAATGTTGAGCTTTAAGCCAACTTTTTCACTCCCTCTTTCACTTTCATCAAGAAGCTCTTTAGTTCCTCTTCACTTTCTGCCATAAGGGTGGTGTCATCTGCATATCTGAGGTTATTGATACTTTTCCCGGCAATCTTGATTCTAGCTTGTGCTTCCTCCAGCCCAGCGTTTCTCATGATGTACTCTGCATATAAGTTAAATAAGCAGGGTGACAATATACAGCCTTGACATACTCCTTTTCCTATTTGGAACCAGTCTGTTGTTCCATGTCCAGTTCTAACTGTTGCTTCCTGACCTGCATACAAGTTTCTCAAGAGGCAGGTCAGGTGGTCTGGTATAAGTTATTGGCTTGAAAAAGAATTGTTCCAGGCCAGGTCATCTTATGTTGAGAGTAAGGGAATGGCAAGGGTCTTTTTATACAGATTACCTCACTAGGGCTGATCAGGAAATTTCAATGTCTGTTTAAAAGTCACATACCTGGAGAGGTTGAAACTGCAGTTAAATCTCATGTAGCTGTTGCTGGGGCAAATGAGGGGCTTCCCTGGTGGAGCTAGTAGTAAAGAACCTGCTTGCCAGTGCAGGAGACATAAGAGACGTGGGTTTGATCCCTGGGTCAAGAAGATCCCCTGGAGGAGGTCAAGGCAACTCACTCCAGTGTTCTTACCTGGAGAAGCCTGGTGGGCTACAGTCAATAGGGTCCCACAGAGTTGGACACAACTGAAGCAACTTAGCACGCTAGCATGGGACAAATGGTTTGGGTCTTTTTTTTTTTTTTTTTTTTAGCAAATCCCCTTTTGATAAACTCTAACTGAGAGACATGGTCAAAATTTAAGGCATTAGTGCCACTCTTGGCCACCACTCTGTAGTTCTTGCAGCTTCGTTAATCCTGGGTGTGGTATCCTGAGGTCCTTCTCTTTGGTTTAATCCCTGTGACAGTCACAGATCCCTGTTCATAATCCTTAAATCGGTCATTCTCTTCCCTTTTCTGACATGCCAGTCTTACGGAGATGATTTGCTTGGCAGTTAGTGGCTGCGAACATATATTACAGTTTTTGAGAGGATATGATGCACCGGGGGATTTTTACAATAACTATAAATAGATCAATTCCCAGGGTTTGGAGTGCACTTTTGGAGCCATGGTCCCCAAAACCCAAACCAATCAGAATCAAATAAAAGGACACCATCAAAGAGTTATTTCTAAGCCAAGTGGCTTGGTCAGTGATTTTTTAAATTTTATTTCAATTAATTTTTATTGGAGTATAGCTGCTTTACAATGTGTTAGTTTCTACTGTACAGTGAAGTGAATCAGCTATACATATGTGTGTGTGTGTGTGTGTGTGTGTGTGTGTGTATCCTCTCTTTTTTAATTTCCTTCCCATTTAGGTCACCACAGGCTTCCCTGATAGCTCAGTTCGTAAAGAATCCGCCTGCAATGCCGGAGACCTGGGTACGATCCCTGAGTTGGGAAGATCCCCTGGAGAAGGGAAAGGCTTCCCACTCCAGTGTTCTGGCCTGGGGAATTCCATGGACTGTATAGTCTGTGGGGTCGCAAAGAGTCGGACATGACTGAGCGACTTCCACTCACTCAGAGTTCCCTGAGCTATAGGGTAGGTTCTCATTAGTTATCTATTTACTCAGTAATCATTTGTTTTGTGTGTGTGTGTGTGTGTGTGTAATAAAGTTTTATTAAAGTATAAAGGAGATAGAGAAAGCTTCTGACATAGGCATCAGAAGGGGGCAGAAAGAGTACCCTCAGTAATCATTTGTAACCAAGTTTCAGCTCCTCACAAAGTGCTAATCCAGGTGCCTAAGGTAGTGTTGGCCACAGCGTAGACACCTCCTTACTCAGCTAAAAGAAAACCAAGGACTATCCGATTATCAAGAACAAACTTGGCTAGAGAGTCCAGTGATTTTTGCTGGGAAGCTAATTGCTTAGCAAGAAAATCTGCTTTATCATCAAGGGTTAAGGAGAGGTCTCAGGAAGATAGAGGGAGGAGAGAAATAGGTGAGGGAGATTAAGAAGTACAAAGTAAATGACTCACAAACATGAAATGTACAGTGTGGGAAACATAGTCAAAAACTACATCATACCTCCATACAGTAACATAAATAGACTTACGGTGGTCACTTTGAAATGTATAGAAATACAAAATAACTATATTGTGCACCAAGAACTAACATAGTGTTGGCCAACTATATTTCAAAAGCAAACTCACTCAGAAAAAGAGGTCTGATTTGTGGTTACTAGAGGTGAGGAGCAGGAGGAGGGGGAAATGAATGAAGGCGGTCAAAAGGTACAAACTTCCAGTTATAAATATATAAGTACTAGCGTTTCAATGTACAGCAAAATAAATGTAATTAACACTGCCATATGTTATATATGAAAATCATTAAGAGAGTAAATCTTAGGAGTTCTCATCACAAAGAATAAATATTTTTTTCTATTTCTTTAATTTCACATCTATGTGAGATGATGGACATTCACTAAATTCAGGGTGATAATCACTTCATGATGTGTGAAGATCAAGTCTCTCATCTGTGCATCTTGAACCTATACAGTGCTGTATGTAGATTATATCTCAATAAAACTGAACTAAGAAAAAAAGAGTTTCAGAGAGGTTACTGATCATAGTAGTCTCACTACTCCTAATCAGAAAACTAGGCTGTGTTCACTGCTAACGACAGAAACTGTGAATCAGGAAAAAACTCCCGGTCAGTCCTTTCCAGAATAGTTAGGGACATGGTTAGATAACCTAGGAGGCACTGCTCCTGCTTCAGCCATTCAGGCACCCATAGGTCCACTCACAGGTTACAACCACAGACAAAAGCGAATCCTGTTGGGGCACAAACTTGCTTCCATGAAGGCGGCACTGTTAATGGATTCATTTGTAAGAACTGTTGTGTGAGCCCCTTCAAGTCAGGAGTTGGTGAGATTTTTCTCTTAGCCTGAAATAAAAGTTGCTCTAAATTTCAGAGGTTACTCCCCTTATCAGTGTCTTGGGAGATACCGATGAGGGAGTCATCTTTCTAGGTCAATGTCAGAGTAAAGGAAAGAGAAGAAAGGGTTTCATGTTTAAGTAGGAGGTCTTAATCTATCTGTGGTGGGAAGGGGCTTTGGACCATTGGTCACAAGGCTGGGATCAAAGCAGGCCTCTGCTATTATTTCAGGTAAGTGGCTAGAGCGAGAAAGGCCACAGGAAGTTCCTCTAACTGTGGGGCAGAACTGAGGTGCTAAGACTGAACCCTAATTTCTCTTCCAGTTGAGCTGTACTGACCTGGGTATTCTGCAATCTGACATGTTTAACTGGCTTAATTAGGAGCAGTTGGCACAGCCCAAGCCCCTTCCCACCACAGTAACTGAGCACCGGCAGGAGCCAGCAACAACCGGTGGTTTCTTTCTCACTAACAAGCTTACATAACCCACTCCAGTGTTCTTGTCTGGAGAATCCCAGGGATGGGGGAGCCTCGTGGGCTGCCGTCTATGGGGTCACACAGAGTCGGACACGGCTGAAGTGACTTAGCAGCAGCAGCAGCAACAAGCTTACATACAATAGAAATGGCCTTAGCTTGTTGTGGGGGTCATTAATTGCCCCAAGACCATGCCTCCCTTTGGCTGTTCTGAGATTTTTAAATTGTTCCCAAGGAGAGTGAGTTTTAGGGAAACAAACTTGCTGGAGTCATCCAGGCTTCTCATTGGGATTGGAAAGTCAAAAAGCCCTTTGTTTTTGGCCAGTCTTTGGCTGTCAGCCCTCTCTGTGAGCCATCAGCCCGAGGCTGGGGCCTCCTGCCATCCGTCAGCATGGGATTCTGGATGGTGAAGGGAAGAGGATGTCTGAACGGGAGCAGATCTTTATTGTCTCCCAGGGCATGTCTTGTTTGCCCAGCTCAGTCCATCACTCTCCAAATCAGGGCCAGGGACAGTGGAGAGCTTGGGCAAAACACTGGAGCCCCAGGACATGTCACCAAGGGAGGTGCTTAGGCCTCACTGGGGCTGCCAGCACTCGTTCCTGAGCCAGGGTGGGTTCTCACTGCTGCAGCATCTGGGAAGGTATCACAGTGCAGAGTGTGAGCCCATTCAGGCCCTGGGTGGGTCTTTGTCAAAGCAACAGAAAGGACTGGGTCCACCCCCATCAAACAGCCACGAAGAGGTCTCAGCCTGAAGCTAGAAGGTCTCAGGTGAGGAGAATCTCCCAAATTGGTGATTCTTAGTCCTGTCTGCTGGAGAAGGCAATGGCACCCCACTCCAGTACTCTTGCCTGGAAAATCCCATGGATGGAGGAGCCTGGTAGGCTGCAGTCCAGGTGGTCTCGAAGAGTCGGACAGGACTGAACGACTTCACTTTCACTTTTCACTTTCATGCATTGGAGAAGGAAATGGCAACCCACTCCAGTGTTCTTGCCTGGAGAATCCCAGGGATGGGGGAGCCTGGTGGGCTGCTGTCTATGGGATCGCACACGACTGAAGCGACTTAGCAGCAGCAGCAGCAGCAGAATTCAGGATTCAGTCTAGTTTACATTTATATAACAAAACCTCAAAGATAATTAACAGGGCTAGAATCTAATATCTATTCAGGCACAAACATATTTCTCTTTATATTTTTCCCAAGCATAATCTCAGTGAAGCTAACTTGTTTATATTATATTTGGCCTGATTATTGATGAAGGTGCAAGAAGGGAAGGCTACAACCCATCCAGAAACCATACATGCAACAACAAAAACATATTGATCACCTGTACTAAATGACAACTGAGCAAAGTCCAGGTAGATACACTCCAAGGACCCAGAAGGAGGAGTTCTGAGGCCTCTGGGGACAAATAAAAAGTTTTCCCTATTGTGGATTAAGAAATTTGAAAACAAAATGGATTTTGCCAGGGAACCAGGAAGAACCAAGCCACTGCCTTTTTTTTCCCCCACAGCCCTTTCTGTTCATTTCGTTTACAGCCATTGTTTACCCATTTTAATGTCTCCAATTCAAGAGCAGACTGTTGCCATGTTACAAGGACATCCGAATGTCAGAAGTTAGGCAACGAGGGGTCATTTTCTGCAGCAGCAGAATGGGCCTCACCCCCAAGGGCCACAATCGCTATAGATTCTATTGCTGCTGCCCTTGCATGAAAATCAGCCAGGGAATTTCCCTGATATCATGTTCAGTCCTTCTAGTGTGAGCCTCGATTTTGATGACAGATGACCTTTTATACCAGGCTGCGTTAGACTTCCAGGAATTTAACATAATTTCTGGAACACTTACAGCATCTACCTCCGAAGACACAACATTAAGAAAAAAAAAAAAAGATCTTAATGTTACTTCTTATCTGGCAATGCTTCTCATGTAATTTAATATATGAAGAAAGTCTAACTAGTTTAACAAATCTTTTGGGATGTTCCAGGGGCCCTCTGGAAAAATCCCAAAGTTTTTTCTAGATCAGAAAGACTTCATTTTTGGAACTTGATTTTGGAAACTTTGTCAGAAATGTCCAAAGGGTTGGACACTTGACTAAACAGGATTATGGATCAATATAAAACAATTCTTAACTATTTAGTTAGCAGATGAAAGAAAATTTAAGTTCTACTTTAACATAAATACACTATGATGTTAAACTTTAAATTTTAAAACCCTTATAGTAAAAATTGGATTTTAACCAGTTTGATTACATGAGGTGCAATAATTTTTTTCCCTTTCTTTCTGTATACATTTACTCTGTCCTTCATTTTCTTCCCTTTCTCTGAAATAAACAGATATTCTAGTTTAGACAAAATTACTCTCACTTCCTCTTAACAAAAATGCATCTTCAATCCTCATTCCTTTTCTTAGCCAGAAACACAATCTACTTTCCTGGCATATGGAGATGCTTTGCTTTTTGTTTTCAGTAGCTTTAATAATGTTAGTATTTTAAACCCTTAATTTCTAGTGAAAATTTAGGATGTAAACAATTTTACACTGTCTCATATACCAGCATTCTTTAGATTGACAAATTTGTGAATATGTTTCATTATTTCTAAAAACGTGCTTCTTCACAATGTAAACTTTCACTGTGAAAAAAGGACGTGTTTTCTAACAGAACCAAGTTTACCTTTAGTTCCTCTAAAAAGAAGCCCAAAATAGATAAACCTATGTTCAATAAATAATATTTTAGTTTTTTTGAAACACTCTATTCAGTGAATTTCTATCATTAACCTTACTTTACCAAAACTCTAAGGTTCCAATTTACTAAAATATTTTAGAAGTTAGTTTTAAGTACATATGCCAGAAAATATAATTGTTAAAATGTTTATAAACTCTTTTCCCAAACTAAATCATTTGGTCCCAAAAGTGGTTTGTACTATCTGAACTTCATTATATCTATTTTTCTTACTGATAAATTTGTAAACAAATATAGAATAAAAAGTGTTAATATTTAATGCTGATAACTCTAAAGACATGTCTGTTTTAATTAAACCAACAAACTTTAACTAGATTTTATTTATGAAAGATTAATTTTAGATCACATGGACTTAAAAATGAACATTTGGGTTAGTCTCTATATTCTGAGAGTTGTGGAATACCCAACTCTTAGTTTATATAAGCACTTGAGTTTAAAACAAATTAAATACAGCTCTTTTGCAAAATTATTTTTGGCAATAGCAGCCATAGGTACAAAGTATCACACATCCATAACATGTACATATAGACACACATAGACATGCCAGCAGAGATCTTATAGCAACTCATATTTGTGGAGAAGACACTTGAGTTTTTGCTTTTTTTTTTAATCTTCCCAATTTCCAAATACTTCTTCCCCATTTTTTTTTCTGATGAGAAATATGTGTATTTCAAAGAATGGCTCTTAGGTTCTAGAGAAGATGAGGGTAGAAAATTCATAGAGAAGGTATCCAAATTTTCTCCAAGATGGAGTTTGGGGGGCATATTTACCAGACAATTGTGTTCCTAATGTCCTGATATCTACAACTATTTTGAAATGAATAAAGGAGGTTTGAGAATTGACAAAAAAGGATTGGTGCACCCATCCACCTATGGTTGGAATGTCTCTTTCTCTCAATATATTTAGCTTAGGGGAAAAGCCCTTTAAAAAAAAATTCCTAGCAGGCCCTGAATAACAGCTTCCAATCTGGCCACATTTCTAATCATAAAGTTATTAAATCCTTTCAAATATCTTGTCAGGTTTAATTTGGGACCAACTGAATATTTCTGGCAGTATTGAACAACCCAATAAATTTTAACTTTAGTTCCCCCTTGGCTGTTTAAGGGAATAATGCATCAGTTTACCAGAAAATCCCTTCGTTTTGTCAACTTTGGGAGGATTCTATATCAGGGCACCTAAGTTGATGTTGAAGAATCTGCCTAGGGCCTTTGAGGACAATCTTTTTTCCAGTGTCTCTTTCCATTGTTTATAATTGAAACATCAATTTCTGGGCCAGTGTTTTGATGAACTTCTAGAAGAGTGTAATGGGGGAGGCCTAGTTGTTGTTTTAAATACTGGCTGTGTCTTTCATTTTTCATTAGTCTTTTACAAAAAAACTTAATGAAACTGTTTTGAAATTTCAAAAAATTTTAGAGGCTTCATCATACTAATTAAAATAGGTATTCCATTCTGTTTGATTTGGGAACTCTTGCTTTTAAGTGTACTTTTTTTTAAATTTAAATTTATTTATTTTAATTGGAGGCTAATTACTTTATAATATTGTATTGGTTTTGCCATACATCAACATGAATCCACCACGGGTGTACACGTGTTCCCCATCCTGAACCCCCCTCTCACCTCCCTCCCCATACCATCCCTCCGGGTCATCCCAGTGCACCAGCCCCAAGCATCCTGTATCCTGCATCGAACCTGGACTGGTGATTCGTTTCTTATATGATATTATACATGTTTCAATGCCATTCTCCCAAATCATCCCACCCTCTCCCTCTCCCACAGAGTCCAAAAGACTGTTCTATACATCTGTGTCTCTTTTGCTGTCTCGCATACAGGGTTATCATTACCATCTTTCTAAATTCCTTATATATGCATTAGTATATTGTATTGGTATTTTTCTTTCTGGCTTACTTCACTCTGTATAATAGGCTCCAGTTTCATCCACCTCATTAGAACTGATTCAAATGTATTCTTTTTAATGGCTGAATAATACTCTATTGTGTATATGTACCACAGCTTTCTTATCCATTCATCTGCTGATGGACATCTAGGTTGCTTCCATGTCCTGGCTATTATAAACAGTGCTGCGATGAACATTGGGGTACATGTGTCTCTTTCAATTCTGGTTTCCTCAGTGTGTATGCCCAGCAGTGGGATTGCTGGGTCACTTTTAAAATGATCTTGTCTGTTTGAAATTTTCTTCATAATGACCATTGTAATTCTAGCTTGTTTTTTGTAAAATCTTGCCATCTTCAACTTCCATTCCGGGCCTATTGATGTTAAACATAAAGCAAATGAGTGTGCCATAAGGTGGCTCACACAACTCTTTAGATATAAAGTATCCCATTGCTCTTAACTAGGCCTTTGAGTTTCTTGGAGCCACACTAATAATCTGGGGCGTGGAGAAAGAACTGAATCCACAGGTCCCCCAAAATGGGGACTGTGGAATGATTCCAAATAAAGGGCTACCACTGCCACCAGTAGTTCCCAACATGGGATCTGGATCTGGTGAAAAACCTCACAGGAGTTTCTTTTGGTTTTCTAGGTACCAACTGAGCAATAGCCTTTATCTGCACAAAACAAGACAAACACCTTAATGTATTGGCAGCAACTAAGAGATGTTCACATGTCCTGGCCAGAAGACAGCCTTGTGTGCACCACCATCAGTTCCCGTGGAACCTTGGACTGGGGAAAGGATTGGACCAGCAAACCCCAAGGAATGGGGCCTGCGATCTGCTTCCACATAAATGGAAAGCTCCAGTTACCAGCAGCAGCTACCAACATGAAACCTGAGGAAGGATTCACAACAGAACTGCAGACCAAACTATCAGCAGTGTTCAGTGTGGAATCCAGGGACAGAGCCAAGGGCTGGATTTCCCACCTGGGCAACTGTGGTCTGAAAGGTTAGAGGCTGGGCTGCAGGCAGAACCATCTGCCAGTTCAGTTGGGTTCTGAGTAGAACCATCTACATGCTCAAGCAAACTTGTCCTGAGGAGGAAAGCCGATTAGATTGGGAGCTTGAATGCAAAAAAGCATAGCTTAGCAGAGAGGAACTCGCCAACATCCCTTGGAAACAGTGAGAAAGGAGTGAACTCAGAATGGGTTATGCGGCACCAGGCCTGAATGTTCTGAATGCCTTCAGAAGTTCACCTGGATCCCACTGCTGCCACCAATCTGTTAAAAAAGAAAAAGTTAACAGAGTAGATTTGAAGGTCTAATTGGCTTTGTTCAAAGATTCAAGAATCAAGGAGCATCTGGTCCAATAAATAGAAGCTCTCTGAGGGGCTGTACAAAATGAAAGGTTTTTATAGACAGAGGAAGGTGGGCGAGGATGTTATTAGCAAAAGATAAGAAAGATTGTTTCAGGCCAGGTCGTTATTTTGGTGGAAAGGGAATGGCATGGTTCTTATTATGCAAATTACCTAAGTGCTGATTAGGAAATTTAGGATTGTCTACTTAAAGATTCCATTCCTAGGAAAAGTGAAAACTGCAATTAAGTCTTGGTTTGCTGTGTTGTTGGGGCAAATGACTCCATCTGGGGCTTGCTGTTTATCTTTAGCAAGGCCAGTGGTATTTTGTTACAGCAGCCCTAGCAGACTAATACATTTAAGACCTGTCTGCCTCCACTGGACCCTGAACTCCATAATAACTGAAAATATATCTATATTTCACCACCAAATTCTCAGTTCAATGTCTGACTTCAAGTAAGAGCCAAAAAGCCAGTATATCTTTGTTTAATTCATGAATTAATGAATAAGTGAATGAATGAGACAGCGTTATGTTAATTTCATGCTGAAAGCTTTCCATCTTCCAGATTCTTCAATACTCTTCTGTGAGATGAACAGCAGACATGATGAGTAACTATTTAGGGAAGTCAGGAACATTCCAGGAGACAAGAACCCAATAGTGTCACATTCTAGACCATTGAAAGTATTCTGAAATGAGCAACTGCAGTGCAGAAATATTGGGAGCTTATGAGTGAGAACCCCATAGGGGGTGCTTGTAGTCTGCTACTCGTCCACTCAGTATGAGTACCCACAGTAGCATGGTCCAGACAAGCATGGATACTATGCTACCAGAATCCCACAACTCCCCTCTAGGATCCAGGAATGATGCCTCAGATCAAGGAATCCAGATTTGGCATTGGGTCCCAAGAAGATGTTATGGCTCCAAAGAACTGCCTGAGTGAGTTCCAGGGTCAGATTTCCCATATTACCAATACCAAGAGTCTCAAGTAGTTTTAGGGGGGTCCTAGAAAACCAGATGCCATCCAGTGTTCGTGAGAACTTTCTAGATTGGTGCAAATTGGCCCTCCAGAAAAGTCTAAGGGTCCTATGAGTTGTACCTGGAGTTACAGGGCCTCTGGGAGTTCATATGTGTCTTTGCTTGTATAGAGACTACGTGGATGCTGATTTGAGGGTCAAGAAGGTCCTTAACCCTCCCCAACAGTATCTCTTTCCATTATTAGCTGGCTAAATGCCTAAAATCCTGTTCCTCACTTCATTCTGTGGGGTCAGTATTACTTTATCTGGTTACTTTAAAAATGTGAACCCTATGCCACCAAATTACTCTGTATTTTCAGTCATTAACATTTTACTTTGAATTAGTTCACCACTGTTTCCTTAAGGTAAGCTTGACCTGGGTTGGGGCAGAATCAGAGAAAGAGGGAAAAGGTATATATAGGGGAGTTAGTTAGTTAGTGTTAGTTGCTCAGTCATGTCTGACTCTTTGCGACCCCATGGACTGTAGCCTGCCAGGCTTATCTGTCCATGGGATTTCCCAGGCAAGAATACCAGAGTGGGTTGCCATTTCCTTCTCCAGGGAATCTTCCTGACCCAGGGATAGAACCGGGTCTCTTGCATGGCAGGCAGATTCTTTACTGTTTAAGCCACCAGCATTTGTCCGTGATATATAGGGGAAACAGATCTCAGAAATAAATCCTGTCAACTTCATAGTTTTTCTAGGGCTCAGGCTCAGACCCTGACCACAGGTCCCCCACGGGCCTGGATACACCACGAGTCACACACATTGGGATTTTGACTATTCCCATGGCAGCTGGGTTTAGAAAAGGCAGAGGAACCAGAGATCCAATTGCCAACATCTGTTGGATCATTGAAAAAGTGAGAGAGTTCCAGAAAAGCATCTACTTCTGCTTTATTGGCTATGCCAAAGCCTTTCACTGTATGGATCACAACAAACTGGGGGAAATTTTTACAGAGATGGGAATACCAAACCACCTGATCTGCCTCTTGAGAAATCTGTATGTAGGTCAGAAGTAACAGTTAGAACTGGACATGGAACAACAGACTGGTTCCAAATCAGGAAAGGAGTATGTCAAGGCTGTATATTGTCACCCTGCTTATTTAACTTATATGCAGAGTACATGGAGAAGGCAATGGCAAGCCACTCCAGTACTCTTGCCTAGAAAATCTCATGGGTGGAGGAGCCTGGTAGGCTGCAGTCCATAGGGTCGCTACTAGTCGGACACGACTGAGCGACTTCACTTTCACTTTTCACTTTCACGCATTGGAGAAGGAAATGGCAACCCACTCCAGTGTTTTTGCCTGGAGAATCCCAGGGACGGTAGAGCCTTAGTGGGCTGCCATCTACGGGGTCACACAGAGTCAGACACAACTAAAGCAACTTAGCAACTTAGCAGCATGCAGAGTACATCATGCAAAATGCCAGGCTGGAAGAAGCACAAGCTGGAATCAAGATTGCTGGGAGAAGTATCAATAACCTCAGATATGCAGATGACACCACCCTTATGGCAGAAAGTGAAGAAGAACTAAAGAGCTTGATGAAAGTGAAAGAGGAGAATGAAAAAGTTGGCTTAAAACTCAACATTCAGAAAACTAAGATCATGGCATCTGGTCCCATCACTTCATGGCAAATAGATGGGGAAACAATGGAAACAGTGAAAGACTTTATTTTGGGGGGCTCCAAAATCACTGCAGATGGTGATTGCAGCCATGAAATTAAAAGACGCTTACTCCTTGGAAGGAAAGTTATGACCAACCTGCTGCTGCTGCTAAGTCACGTCAGTCGTGTCCGACTCTGTGCGACCCCACAGACGGCAGCCAACCAGGCTCCCCCGTCCCTGGGATTCTCCAGGCAAGAACACTGGAGTGGGTTGCCATTTCCTTCTCCAGTGCATGAAAGTGAAAAGTGAAAGTGAAGTCGCTCAGTCATGTTCGACTCTTCATGACCCCATGGACTGCAGTCTACCAAGCTCCTCCGTCCATGGGACTTTCCAGGTGAGAGTACTGGAGTGGGTTGCCATTGCCTTCTCCATGACCAACCTAGACAGCATATTAAAAAGCAGAAACATTACTTTGCCAACAAAGGTCCATCTAGTCAAGGCTATGGTTTTTCCAGGAGTCATATATGGATGTGAGAGTTGGACTATAAGGAAAGCTGAGCACTGAAGAATGGATGCTTTTGAACTGTGGTGTTGGAGAAGACTCTTGAGAGTCCCTTGGACTACAAGGAGATCCAACCAGTCCATCCTAAAGGAAATCAGTCCTGAATGTTCATCAAAAGGACTGATGGTGAAGCTGAAACTCCAACACTTTGGCCACTGATGCAAAGAACTAAGTCATTTGAAAAGACGCTGATGCTGGGAAAGATCGAAGGTGGGAGGAGGAGAGGACAACAGAGGATGAGATGGTTGGATGGCATCACTGACTCAATGGACATGAGTTTGAGTAAACTCCGGGAGTTGGTGATGGACAGGGAGGCCTAGCATGCGGCAGTCCACGGGGTCAAAAACAGCTGGACATGACTGAGCGACTGAACTGAGCCAATCTGATGGCAGCGAGGGAGGGGAATACCAAGCTGTGGCAGTCCTCTGGCTATAAAAGGTAAGGAGGAGTAATAAAAGGTCATTTCCTTTATGCTGAACCTTTGTTCCCTTTTCCCATGGCCCATAAATGGTTAATCCCATAGCTCTAAACTGGAGAAGCTTTCTGCCTCCTGTAAAGTTTGATTCCTGGAGGCAGATTTTTTTTTTAATCCTGCAAGTGTCAGATAATTGGAAGGGTGGAGTCATGCTTTAAACCTCGACACACCTTTGTCAGGACTTGTTTGGAAGCAAAGAACTGAAAGAAACAAGGGGGAGAGAAGTGAACATTTTTGAAAGATCACTCAGCTCTAACACACCTTGGCTGGGTCTGGATAAAAAAAAAAAGTGGGAACGGCAAACAGTCTAGAAGAAAACGTCAGGGGAAGAAAGAAGGGGCATTTACTCAAAGTTGTTTCCGATTCCTTCAGCATCTCAAACTAGGTAAGTCATAGGAACTTGGTGGTTCTTGCTCCTTGTGAGACTTTAATTTGAGGTTTGCCGCTGAGAACGTGAATGTTTGTCGGAGAATCTAAGATGACATCCTTTAATTTCCAGTGTTCTGTTGATGTGATTAATTGATCATAAATGATTAGTTTGACTTATATGTTCTACTCAGGGTAGGTCTTTTAAAGGGACAAGAAAGTTTTGACAGTGGGAAAGAGAATAAAAAAGCCAGTGAAGATAAAGTGAACTCTGGTGACAAAATTTCTTTGGTATTGTTTTCAGTATTGTAAAATGACTTGTGTTAAACTGTTTTATTTAGAATATAAATAGTTTAAAATTCCTTCTCTCTCAATCTGGGTTTCTCTCTCCTTGTCTCTCTCCACCCTTCTCTACTTTCCCCCTCTCCCCTTGATAGCAGAGAACAGCTCAGAAATCAAAGTGGGGGTTTGAGTGGGGGTTTCTAGAAGTAACCCCTGAGCACCAATGTGCTCCCCCAGAGTCTGTGCTGGCAGCTTCTGACTAAGCTCAAGGGGTTGGCTGAGCTTATCACACTCTACACTTACCACCCCTAATCTAAAGTAAAGTGAAATGTCTGAAATGATATAGTTAATCCAGGAACTTCCTGGAGTCTAACTTGGAACAAGAAAAAAAAAATTCTGTCACATTTTACAGGCCAATGTAGACCAAAATAAATTCATTTTGGGATGAGAACTACCAGTTTAGGTATCTCACAGACCACATTAACTACTAACTGACAATTTACCACTTTACTTTTTTGAAGTGTTGGCAAATCCTCTAGCGCCTCATTTCTTTGAGAAGCAGCTAATCAGTAGCTTAATAGTTGGATTTGTTCTTTCCATAAAATGTAGGGAGATTTTTTAAAGAAATCTGTTTGGAGAGCAGAATCGTTTCTCTTACCCCCATATGCTTTCTCTTAGAGCTAAGGCACAAATCTAAGTTGAAACTAAACTAAATGTACAGCCACCAGTGGAGCCCTTTTGAAAATCAGAGAAGGCTTGCTTTACTCTCAGCCCCTTCAAAACACTCCCACGAATCTGATCAGAGTTAACATGGGGGCACTTAAAGCAAGGAGTCTTGCTTGAAGCTTGGATAGAAACCCAGATTGCTGAAACCGCTCTGACCTAAGAACTAACCACATTTTAAAATTATGCCTGACCAAAAGAAGTTTGCATCTGCCTGGTTTGGCTCATTTGCCATTGTTAGTGGTAGCAGGATTTAACCAAACATGGCTATAAACAAGCAGCTTAATCACCAAGCTAGGGCCCAAGCTCCCCCAGCCCTGGTTATGAAAATGGAGGATGCTAAATGCAGAGGTGGGGGCACCCATTGCTTGCCAGAGGGGTGTAGAGACAGAAGCCTCTGAGACTATCAACCCTAGGGCATGATAGGCTTGATAGGTTGATACCCCCTGCAAACTGCTTGGCCTGTCTGTGTTAACAGGGCAATAGCTAGTGGGTGGTTTTCCCACATTTTGGTTATTTTATTGTTTTAAAATGTAAAGTGTACAAAGATTGGAGTAACAAGAGCTGTAAGGATACCTATGATTCCTTAGCAGAGGATAGGGACATTTATTCCTAAAATAGAAAAACATTTCCTTCTCTGTTCCCTTCTTTGTGCTAAAGACCAAGTGTTTCGTGAATTGTTATAAGAAGGTCGGTTGAGATGGTTTTCTCTTGGTATCAGCAATTTGGCCTTGTTTGTGCCTGGGTTACACCCCATCATCAATAGGAATAGTTTTAGGTCGATGTGACACCATTTAAATGAAGAGGAAAGGAAAAAAACTCATAAAAGTAGGAAAATGATTCTGAATTGTGTTTTCTTACATAAGAAAATGGCACAGGATCATTTTTATGTCTTCAAAAGAACATTATGAAATAACCACGAAGCAGCCCCTTAGAACTATGAATGGAAGTTAACATAACTTTGGAATTGAGAACTTGAATGACTTGCTTATCCTCAGTTCTAGTAAAGTGGCCCAAACATCCCAGAAGTTTAAAATTATGCTACTTGACTGTGCTCTCGTTAAGTAGTACTTTTGGGGCAAGGTGTTCAGATAAGCACTGCTGGGAGAGGCAGGCTCAGCCACGAGTCTGGGCATGTACTTTTCTTTCCCTTATGTTACACTTTTTAAAAACTCTCGGCACTTAAAATATTTAAGAAGGAAATCCTGTGGGAAAACTGTAGCCCCATGGGATGATCCCCATCCAGGTTTGTGCCTCAACCCATCATTTTCGCTTTGATAAGTCACAGAAAATTTCCTCTCAGCTCTGGTTGAAAGGCATTTGTCTCCTGATACATCCCTACCATTTCTGACTATTGGTCTGGGTAAAGCCAGCAGAGCTCCTTCCTTATTTCAGGCCCAAGAAATCATTGTGTAAGGCCATGGGATGCAGCCATGTAGGAGCTCCAGGCTGAGAGAGAGGTTGCATCTACCTTCACCCACCCAGGGGCCCTTCTATCTCTAGAGCACTGAGCAGTAAGGGCTCCCCTCCCTCCCATTCTGGAGGGGGGCATCTGATTTCTTAGCAGGCTATCTCCTTGTGCCTTCTGGAAGTTAGGGAACTCTTGGCTTTTTTTGTTGCAAATCTTAAGGGTTCATCATTGGGACCTAAGAAAAAGATAGCAGCTACCTAGAAATGTTTGTTATATTTTTAGGTACAGAAAGAACAAGAAAACACTTGCCAGTTTGGCTGCCTAGAAGCTCTTATCAAATGGACTGGAGCTATCATCAGTCTGCCTTGATGGCTATAAGTGGAAACGACCCAGCCAATCCAAATTTATAGCTGCCAGCAGCAACTTTCATTTAAGGATGGTAATAAGTGATAACTTGTGGAAAGTTAAAGTTTCCATAGGTTGCTATGAAATATTATCCTGAAAGGAACTGTTTATAACAATTCAGGTGCTGCCATGCTAGGTGGCTCCCCACTGGCAGCCAGGGGCATGTGAACATTTAATCTCCAAAATGCCTCCTGGTTCATAGCTGATGATGAATTAAAAAAAAAAAAAAGAGGTGGGGGGAGCTTCAGAGATGCCAAAGGCAATTAATGCTTAAACGGTGGATTTCAAAGAGGGTGTCAGGTTGTACGTAGATTGGTGGGACATAGGCCTACAGGAGTACAGACAGAGTCACAAGTCAGGTTTGGCCCTCTGATAAAGCTGGACTCCACTGTTAAATTGCTCATGGAGCCTCTGCTCTTCGGCTCTGGGAAACATACCTGCAAAGAACATCTGTGTCTTCTTAGCTGCAGCCAGGAATTTTTCCATGATGCCTCATTCCTTGCCTAGAGCTGCATTTAAAAAACCCCGGTGAGCAAAGAGTTGGCACATTCGATCAGGCTCTGACACTAACTGTGCGGATCTCGGTAGATTCCACCAGGCAGTTGACCAGTTGGTCTTGCGTGGTCTTGATTTTCAGTGGGGAGCTCACCCCGGGCTGCATTAGGACTTTTGTCGACCTAGATACTTTTGCCTTTGTGGATGTCCTTCCTCCATTAAAAAAAAAAAAAAAAGACTTGAAAGAATATACTCCAAGTTAGAGTGTGTTCATTTTTCCGTTTGATTTGCGGGCCCCTGAAAGTATGATGGGAGTAGGCCCTGTGTCCATTGCACCTAGTGGATAAGTAGACCATAAAGTCACCAGGCAGGAGAAAAAGGCTGAAAGGAGAGATCTTCAAGAAAGGGGTGTCCTGGGTGGGAGTAGCTTGCTCCTGAATTCTAAAATCCCAATCTGAACTGCACCCAAAAGATCAAGTAGGAGGAAAGGAAGGTTGGGCAGAGAGAACCCCAGGGAAAGCCAGGTTTCAAGTCCTTGCAGAGCCTGAGACTGGTGACTACAGCCAAAAGCACCCAGTTGGAACAGGGATCCTTGCCTTGGTCTCCTGAACCATGCTCCTCCCCAGCCCAGCCCAGCCCCGCCCCACCCCTAAAGCCTTGCCTCATCCCATCCATGCTTCAGGACACAGTGGACAAGATCTCAGTGATTTTTTTCTGCCCCGAGTAAGAGTGAAGGGAGAACGCAGATGACTTGTACAAATCTTTTCCTACATATTTCAACAGATTTTACATTGACTTTCTTGTTTTTTTTTTTTTTTCCTACATAAGTCTGTAAAGAAGCATAGTAGGGCTGTTGTGTTAAAGAGAAAATTTCATGTTGTGAAGTATAAAGTTCCACACAAGTATGACAATCATAATAATTTTTATCCTGATTTCAACCCATCAAACATCATTCTCACATCTGAACTCTAAATAATGAAGCGTGAATGTCTTCTATTCACAGAGCATTGTATAGAACACTGAACATTGTGGGATACATCAAAATGAATTAGCTGAAAGCACCACATGCTTTGGGAGATATTGTATTACTTGACAAAAAGTGGAAGTTTTATAGTCAAATGTCAGGGTGCCAGATCTATGTAAGACCTTTAATGCTCAGCAGGGTGCAACCTGGTCAACTGGACCCTGAAAAAAAAAAAAAAGATCTCAGTACAAAAGAATAGGATCCAAGCTGGAACTATTAAATTACTCCCACACTAATACAAGAAATGGGAATGACCCTTATTAAAATCTATGCACACGAAAGAATTATGCTTTGAATCATGGGAATCCAGTTTTAGTTCTCAGCTTGAATAGTAGGGACCTACACTTATGAAAAGGGGTGGTAACGGACACGGCTAGTCCTGGTTTCTGGCTTTTTCTGTAGGTGGCGATGATATGGACATAACCCAGAAGAACAAACGGGATGGCACTGAAGTCACTGAAAGAAGTAAGAGCGTGATAAATGTCATTATAAAAGCAATCAAAAATTTGGAAAAAGTTAATAATTCATTCCTAATTCTACCACAACTACTGTATCTTTTTTTCTATTTATGTTTTTTGTTTTTAGTTTTTTCTTAGTTTTTTGCCTTTTTCACTGTACAATTTTAAATGTATTCCTAAATAGGCTTTATTTTTTCCTTTAAGAAGGCTTTTGTTGATTTTTTTTAATACACTTGTAATTGAAATGTGTTCCATTTTTTCTTCAAAGACCAGAATTGCCATTTCAATGTTACAGTTTTTATAACCAGCATTTGTAATGATTCCATAATATCCTGTTGAATGAATTTGCTAGAGTTTATTCAGTCATGTTCTTATTTAGGGATACAAGGTGATGGAAATCCAAAAGAATAATATCCCCATTACTGGGACAAAGTTGGAATCACACTGGTGTCACAGTTGCAATCTACACTGAAAACTGAAAACAGGCACATTTCTTGTGTGAAACTGCCCAGATGATAAATTCAGAGACATTTAAACTGTCCCCTTAGCAGCTCTAACTCTTTCATCTATCCTGTGACTTTCATATATCTCCAATAAAAAACAAAAAAACAAAAAACTCTGCGTCCACAGACTTGGAACTCTTAAGTTAAGAAATAATTTATTTTTATGTGTCATGGAATCCCAGAAGTCCACACAACAAGAGGTTTAGTGAACGCTCAAGGACTATTATTCAAATCAAGCTGCCATTTTTGTCTCTACAACCATTTCCTTTTATGCATGTGATGCTGCTTCTGCTCCTTTAATAACCCCGTGTTGCTGCGAAGACAACCAAACTAATAGGAACACGCAGAGTGAAGAAAGAAAGGGTGACGGGTAGGAGCAGTAAGACCCGTGTGGGAGGGAGCAGTTGCCAGCACACCAAGTGACGCCCCACCATCTCCTTCATCATCTTCTTCATCCTTTTCTTTTCTCTTCTCATGAGCCATACCTGCATACATACCAGATATATGCATATACTTGGGCTTGTGCACACACATATGCATGAGAAGTGTGATTTCAGAAAACAGGGGGCTCAGCTAAATAGGGGCACCTGATGTCCAACCCAGAAGGAGGTAGTGGTTGGTGATGGTCACAGTCAGAGCACAAAATTGGCCCAGTTATGGTTTCAGAATCTACCCAACCCCCATGCTGCTGTAGAGGAGAGAGTGATTCAGGAAGGCAAGAGTTTATTCTAACTCAGTTTATTCTAACTGGTGTTTTTAAAAAACACAAAAAACTTTTATGACCTCCATAGCCTCACCACGGTGGCACTTGGCACCTTCTCCATTTCAGGAGGCAAAGGGACTGATTCTCAAGTCTGTCTTGGATATTCATCTGTCCATGATTTCACCAAGCACCAAATGTGACTTATCAACCCCCTTCCTTCATACATCTCCTCACACTCAGGCATGGCCCTGAAGATTTTAGAATGAATTATGTGCCCTTGAGATACCCCCAAATTCACAGAGAAGTTCAAGGTCATTATCCACATCACAGTGGAATCAGCCAGGAAGATGTACTGGCCTCAGCTGGACTGGGTGACAGTTCAGAAGGGACAGTGCAGAGAAAAGTGGCTTGAGGTTCTGACCCTTCTTCAAAGGTGAATCCAGGCCTGAGCTAGATCTAATTGTTAGATGAGAGACATTAATGCACGGTAACTCATTTTTCAAATCAGTGGGTTACTAACTACTTTTGGTCCCAAAGAAATATAAACCTATTTTCTAGGTACATTAAGTCCCATTGTTATTGCACCTATTTGCTTTTACAGAAGGTCAGATCAAATCCCTTGAAGCACAAGTGTATAAAAATCTACCTTGAACCTAACTCAATGTGCTGAGCTTATGAAAGATGCAAGACCTTGCCAAAGTGGAGGAATTTCAGTGCATTATGTAAGATCTCCTCTTTTCTTTGTCTTTTTCTAGTCATCACAGAAACAGTAACTACAAGACTTACATCCTTACCACCAAGTAAGTGACTTATTTTGAGAACTTGCATCTCACTAAGGCTCATGTGAAGGGCTCCACGTGTAACCTTTCTCATGGGCTCTCACTCGTCAGTCCAGCAAATCCAGAATATCGGAAATCTTTTTTTTTAACAGCTGTGTTGACTTTAACTTATATCCCACGGAATCCACCAGTTTGAAGTGTGTAATTCAATGGTCATTAGCACGTCCATAGAGTCATGTGGCCCCAACAATCTAATTTTAGAACATTTCCATCCTCTCTCCCCTCTCCCTGGCCTCTAAAATACACAAATTTGGTTTCTGTCTCTATAGATTTGATTGGACACTAAAATACCAGAAATCTTCTCCAGCCTGGGCCTAGGTTAGGAGGAGGAAACCATAGTCAGGCTTCTGTTTGAATCTGCTCTTCTCTCAGGAGGTCGCTGGGGTTAGTGGGTTCTATAATGGAGATCCAAGCCCCTGAGCTAGCCCTGCACCTCCTGGGAATCCTGGTTCAGGAGGGGATGGGAAGCCTCCGCATCCACACACAGGTTGGAGTGTGATGGGCTGCCAGGTGAAACACCATCCTCACAGCGCTGGCACTCGGCCCTCTGACACTTCCAGTGGCTGCCAGGTCCAGGGCACTGGCCAGGCATTCATAAAAGTCCAACCTGGGCCCAGGCCTCAAGGAGTTTTCATCACTTGCTGACTTTTCTAATATTTAAATTATCCTAATCAGCAATCACCCTGGAAACTTTCTTGTGGGTAGAATATTTGCTCTTGACATTTGTATCAAAAACAAACAAAATGAGATCCGGTGGGAAAGGGGCTCCAAACCAAGAGGGTCGTGGGTGAGAGGCCAGGGAAGGCGGGTGAGAGGGGCTGCTGAGTCCACTTGTAAAGTCACCTGCTCCTCGTTTCTGCAGAAGGGGGGACCAGCAATGGCTATGCTAAAACAGGATCTCTGGGTGGAGGGAGCCGGCTGGAGAAACAGAGCCTGACGCATGGCAGCAGCGGCTACATAAACTCAAGTAAGTGCCTGCTGGTGGGAGGGGCCGGGGAAGGATAGATGGGCAGGGAGAGGGATCATTACCACTGTTTGTCACCCATTCCAAATGCCCCAAGGAGCTGTGAGGCCTATTTCAAAAGGGATCAGTTGTCATTATGTCCCCAATATAAATAACACGATTAAGAAGCCTTCCTAGAGAGGTGACTCCTTTCCCAGTGAACTACTAACTCTCTTTAAGTCATTTCTTTTAGAAAAGGGTATCCATGTCTGAGGGTTTACAGTTTGAATTAGCAACAAAAAAAACAACAAAAGAAACTTAAGGATTAGGTTACTGTGCTAAGGAAATCCGGTGACATGCAACCCCAGACAGTGTGAGTTTCCACTGGGCAAATCCACAGACCCAGTGGATCTCAAAGAAATAATATTTCCTGGTAACTTTCAACCGAAACACAACAAACAAAGCAGGGAAAACACATATACATGCACATTGCCTCTAAAGCTATAGTTTTAAACTTTTTATTTTATATTGGAGCATAGCCAATTAATAATGTTGTGGTAGTTTCGGGTGGATGGCAAAGGGACTCAGCTGTACATATAAATGTATCCATTCTCCCCCAAACTGCCCTCCCACCCAGGCTGCCAGATAACATTGAACAGAGTTCCCTGTGCTATATAGTAGGATCTTGTTGCTTATCCATTTAAGACACCACAGTGTGTACATGTCCACCCCAAAGTGAAATGAAGTGAAAGTTGCTCAGTTGGGTCCAACTCTTTGCAATACAGTCCATGGGATTCTCTAGGCTAGAATACTAGAGTGGGTAGCCTTTCCCTTCTCCAGGGGATCTTCCCAACCAAGGGATCAAACTCAGGTCTCCAGCATTGCAGGCGGATTCTTTACCAACTGAGCCACAAGGGAAGCCCATCCCAAACTCCCTAACAATCCTTTACTTCCATTCCCCATTCTCTCCCCTTGCCCACCCCGCCTCAACCTGCAACTGGAAGTTCATTCTCTAAGTCTGTGAGTCCAAAGTCATTTTTTAAATCTTGGAATGACACTGAAGAGAGAAGACCCAAGATATGCAAACAGCTGAGCTGCTAAAGAGCTGCATATGTCGTTACCTGTGGAGAAATATTTGCATGTGGGGTTGTATTCCAGCGCACCCAGCAGTGGTCTACAATTACAGGCCAGGTCTTTAGGAAGCATCCTGCTTCTCCACTTCCATGCACTTTGGCTACACACAGAAAGGACCTCCCTGCCTTTCAGGGTTCTTGAAAAGGGCAGCAGCAGTAATTACACCTCCATTTCTGAGCACCCTTTCGGTCACGCTCTGCTGAAGGCCTCTGGCCCCTCCACAGGGCCCTCCTTCATTAGGACTGACTAGTGTGTCCTAGTATAACTGTATAAGCGTATAAGCTAGTATACTAGCGTGTACCTAGTATAACTATATGTCACCCCATGAAGTGCTCTGAGGGTTTATGTCTTTCCCCACTTGTAGGTGGGAGCTTGCGAGGCAATGCCTCCACCTCCAGTTACAGGAGGGCCCATTCACCTGCCTCCACTCTGCCCAACTCACCAGGCTCAACTTTTGAGAGGAAGACTCATGTCACCCGCCATGGAACATATGAAGGTACGGGCCCACAGACTTTAAGAAAGAACTACTCTCTCCCCTCAGTAGCTTCTCTCATCCTTTGAATGAATTAATTTATTTTGTCCTAAAGTAGAGCCTCTGGCATGACTTTCTGGTGGGGCTACTTTGCAGGCAACAGGACACACAGGACTTGGGCTCAGGGAAGAAGTCAAGGCAAGACACCCAGTGTGGGGTTATCCACAAAGGGTTGTTAGCAGAAGTTGGAAAACTGAAGGAGTTTGTCAGGGAAGAGAGTTCAAAAGCAGAAGAGAACACAGAAAGATAAAGTTTGGGGGGAAATGCACAAAGAAGAGCCAGATCACAAAAAGGAAGAGTCAATTACAATGCCATTTAAGTCAGAGAGAAAGGGGGCAAGCTCATGATCAAGAAGGAGGAGGTGAGAGGAAGACATCTGGGGTCTTCTCCTAAGGTTACTGTAATTCCTGGTGGTCTACATAAATCTAGAGTTTTAGTGGAAAACAGACGAGCCCGGTGCAAATGGGTCTAATAGTGAATGAGATGGGTACTGGTGATGAAAAAGCAGGGTATCCTGCTTCTGGATATCCCAGTAAATGATTTTGACCCAGGGCTGCCAAGGGTAGGGAGAACTCTAAATCCAGGCCAGGTGGAGGGGATCACCACAAGTGCACCCTGCTGCTCTGCCAGCACTGGTCTCTTCATAACAAGCCCCACCTCCGGAACAAGCCGCACAAGGTCAGAGAACTGCTGGTGCCGACAGCACGTTCATTTGATCAGAGATGGGCATCGGCGTCGGCACTGCATAGGGCAGAGTTGAGGAAGTGAAAACAAAAAGGAAATGAAACAGTTGTTTTTTGTTCAGACCTCGTCCCACCGAAGTAGATCAGTGACCAGAAGGAAGTGCCGCAAGCAAGTCCCTTGGGCATAATGTGCTTAAATCCTGGGCTGAACACCCAGGCTGCAGAGGTGCAGAAAGGACCCACCCTCTCGGAAGCTATTTGGGTTTAAGTGGCTATTTGTACTGTTTGTCCTTTCTCCAGGGAGCTCCAGTGGCAACTCTTCCCCCGAGTATCCTCGGAAGGAATTTGGTATGTCCTATCCTTACTTTCTAAAGAAATGGTTGGTCAACCCTGGCAGGGATGGAGAGGGAGCATCATGAGTTAAGTGGCTTCTTCTAGAAGAGTCTGACCTCTGCTGACCTCTTTTTCTCAGCTCTTTATCCTAAAGCTTCTTAAGGGGATGGATGGTCAGACGTATCAGTTTGCCGTCAAAAGTCTTTGCTCATGAAATGGCAAGCTTCTCATACAAGGCTCAGGCTTGGGCAGATAAGCCCTAAGGCCAGGCAACAATCATAGCGTTTTCCCTTCCACAGGACCCACAGAGACCTTCCTACAAAGGGGAGTAGGGGTGAGGATGCACAAATATCAAGCATCCCAGCACCTCTACCACAGCAGCCTTAAAGGGGCACGTTTTAACCAAATGAAACATGAGGTGGGATCTTAAATCTTGAGTCCACAGTCTTGGGTTCCCACTGTGCGTAAGAATTGATGATATGAGTGATTATAATTTCATTTATTTACCTGCCTACAGTGCAAAAACCAAGACAGTCTCTAAAAAAAGCTAAAGGAAAGACCTGGCAGTCTTTTGATACATTTAATCAATGTGATCAACCAGTCCAAATGGATCATGATTACCTTAGTTAACATTCTAAGTGTGAGCCAATTTAACATTCATTTGCTAACTTAACACCCTAAACACACTGGGGCTTACATAATTTTCTCTTCCCTTTGGCCATGTGGGCATCATTTATTAAACATCCACCATCCATAAAGGTTTCTATCTGGATATAAATGCACTATGAAAACAACCTCCCCACCCAAATAGGTCTGCCTCCATGTCACAGATATTTAGCATGCCACCTCTCATATATGCCTAATATTACTTTTCTTTGTTTCTCAGCATCTTCTTCAACCAGAGGACGGAGCCAAACACGAGGTAATCTCTGTCACTGGGTTCAGTTCAATTCATCCAATTAGTATTTTCTGAGCATCTAACATGTGTCCAGACATGAGCCAGGAAAAGTGAGGAGTAAAGAATGAATAAGCCACGGTTTCTGCCCTCAAGGAGCCTGTAGCACCTGGGGGTCCCCTTTGGGAAGGGTGGGCTTTTAACAGCAGTCTAGCAAGCGTGTGGAGTGGTTCGCTCTGCTGTGGATTGTCTGAAGGTGCTAGCATCACATCTCATTTCACGCCCAGTCTCCTGGGTGACTTTAACAAGTTGTCCTGTAATTGCATTTACACAGCAAAAAAAAAAAAAAAATGAGCACAAGCCCCTCTTTTGCATTGTTCCAGGGGACGAAGTTCTCTGCGAGAGTTTTACACTCTCCACAACTGCTTGTGGATAAGGCCCTAGGAGGGAATGTGGTCCTGGAGAAAGCTGCCCTTGATTTATCTGATGAAGGTGGCAAGAAGTGTGTCAGGGCAGTGCTGAAGGCAGGATTCCTAGGCCCTGGGCATTCATAAGGGCCAGTCTAAGCCTCCCAGGGGCCTGGAAAGTTAGGCACATACCAACCACGCATAACTTGATAGTTGATTGATGTTGAAACTTAGAATGTTAAATCACCCACTTGCTGCCCTAAAGAGGCCAAGATGGCTAAGGAAACACTAGAATTCTCTTGCTATTGGCTGAGAAACCCTAGAGACAGGAGAGCAGCTTGGTTCTGGTAAAGAGGAGTGGGGCCTAGGAAGTTGTTCTGAGTCGCTCAGTCGTGTCCGACTGTCTGCGACCCCATGAACTGCAGCCTACCAGGTTCCTCTGTCCATGGGATTCTCCAGGCAGGAATACTGGAGTGGGTTGCCATTTCCTTCTCCAGGGCCCTAGAAAAGGGGTCGGTTATTATCGATTATGATGGCACCTCCAGGCTCAGCCTGGGGTTTCCTGCTCTCAGCGGCTGGTGGGGTGGGAGCGGGCGGGGGGAGTGCAGTTGTGATCCAGGGTAAGGAGAGGACACCTCTTTCTAAGCAGCACTCATCCAGGGCACACCTAGGTTTTCTGTCCCCGGATCACAGAGCAGCCCAAAGATGAATGTGCAGCCCAGAGCTCAGTGTAGGGCACTGTGAGCCCAGCTCCTTCATTCACAGCTGTTCCATCTCTTCCCTGTACAGAGAGCGAGATCCGAGTCCGACTGCAGAGCGCATCCCCATCTACCCGCTGTAAGTGCTTCCGTCCTGGGAAGGACCCAAGAGTCCAGGGCTCCCGCTGTGTGTGCGCAGCCACTCGTGCCATAAACAACATGTCTAAGGTTGTGACAGGGGCCCCAGGCTGCGTGCAGGGGTGAGGAGCTGAGCAAGTCCCGGTCCCTGCTGCGTTGTAGTTCACGGACAATAAAGCACCGGCCATGACAGCTCAGGGACAGAGGGAGTCAGGGCCAGAGGAGTCTTCCCGGGTTAGTCAGTCACTTGAAGGGAGACTGAAGGAAGGTCTCAGCGAGACGAGTGGGCAGAGACATGGGAGGAAGTTTCGGTACACCTGAAGGAAAAGGAGCAGGAGGGGACTCAAGGAGGTCTGACATCCTTCTCACCTTCCAGAGAAGGCAGAAGTGTGAGAGTTCGAACTTGGTTATCTCAGATGTCAGGGGTTCCCTTGTCTCTGTTGACCGTGTGGCACTCCTGTTGTGGGTGGGTGGGAGCCAAGAACAAAGACCAGGAAGAGAAAGAGCTGGCTTGGGTGGCTCAGGAAGCAGAGACTGGGACTTGTCCCAAGAGCTCAGAGCCTGGGCCTTGGGATCCAACTCCAGGCCTGACACGGTCTCACCTGAGTCTTTCCAGGCTTGGGGAGGGGGCTGTTGAGCACAGTCGGGAGCTCTCAGGGGCGGGGGTGCCTGGCAGTCCTCCGGCACATGTCATCAGCAAATGCCTCCTCTCACACGTTGCCTTTGCACAATGCCGCCCTCCTCTCCTCTTTGCCACCTTGGGAGGCACAGCGTGTTTTACTCCACTGAATCTCCTCATCGCAAATCCTATCAGCCAGCGGGTCTGGAAATTAATTCACAGGAGAGCAGCGTAATGTTTAAGAGTTAAGGGACACACATTTCTTTTGACACTTCAGAGCATAAAGGTCAGAGACCCCACACCCGAGGCAGCCTCTGCCCGGGATGAGACCACCGCCGAATCATTTGTTTCAAGGAGTCTTGTTCTCTGGCTATCCCAGGTGTGAATGCTCCCCCTCGATCCAGGATGACAGGGTCTTCCAGCCACAGAATCTTCCCTGTGATGTCTAATTAGGAAATATCTACTGAGGACTTTGACCTCCTTGTAGAGCCACTAGATTTATGAGGCCATTAACATTACAAAGTGCCAGGTTAATCAGTGCTATAAATTGGCAAAATGCAGAAATGACAAGGCTAACCAGAAATGTCCCAGAAGGCGAAGTGGATGCTTCGTCCTCCCTGGGGCTCAGGGTGCCGTGAATGTTCACCACTCACGGACTTGGGAAGGAATCCCAAGCCTAATGAAAAACTGGGGGATTCCTTTCAGGGACAGAATTGGATGACGTCAAGCGTTTGCTCAAGGGGAGCCGCTCAGCAAGCGTGAGCCCCACCCGGAATTCCTCTAACACACTCCCCATCCCCAAGAAAGGCACCGTGGAGACCAAGGTGGTGACAGCAAGCTCCCAGTCAGGTAAGCCCCTCAGCCCCAGGCTGCTGTGGAAGGAAGGGAATAAGGTGCAGGTGTGCCCGGGCAGGCTTTTCAGGATGCAGTGGAGCCTTCGCAAAACCCTGAGCATTGCTCTTCCTGCAGCGTGAAACGTGGACTGCATCCTCCTCACCTCACCTCCATCAGCCTTCCCGCATGCAGGCCATCGTCTGGCTCTAGAGCCTAGAGATTCTCCCAGGAAATTCTTGACATGTCCTGGGAATGTGTTGGCCAGGTTCCCCAAAAGAAGAATATCGGGGAAAGTTGTAGTGTTTTCTGTCCTTCATTCACTCACCCGATAAACATTTATTATGTACTGTCTCTATTCCAAGCACCGGGCACTGAGGAAAGGCAATGAGCAGGGTAGACTGAGGGGAAGACAAGCAGGATGAGTGTAGTTCAGCACTCATACATCATGTGCCTGCCAAGTGCAAGGTGGGTTCTGTGGGAGGCAGAGAGATGAATCAGCAGGTCCCTGGGGGGAGGTGAGGAGAAGCCAGTTCTGCTATATATGAGGTGAAGCTTTCCTCTCACTACTGAAAAAAAAACAAAAAAAAAGCTCGAGATAGTCATCTTTTGTTTTTCAATATAAAACCAAAACCTCAGAGTAGTTTGTGACCTGTGTGGCTAACTCCCACTCAGGTAACAAATAGGCAGAATTGGCTTCAGATTTGAGATGCGCCCAAGGCCACTCAGGGTAACAGCATGCCCCTTGGGCCTGGTTGGCACAAAGAAATGTTTAAGGAGCATTCAACAGGAGAAGGCTGCCACCGGTACAGAGCGGCCTCGGAACTGAGGACTTCCCTTCCTGCACTGCTGTCTGGAATTCTACTGTAAAGGAGTCGTAGCTCCATGGCATCTGTGAAGGGGGGTCAGCAACAGAGAGAGAGAGAGACCATTGCGGGGACAGTGCACTGGGAGGTGGTGAGGGGGGCTTAGGAGGAGAAATGGGTGGACCCTAGAGCAAAATTTACCTACTTCAAATTTCATCAAGAGCCAACAAGAATTTCTGACCCAAGAGATCAGGTTTTCACCAGCAACAAGATTTCAGACAGAAGTGGGATGACCAGCTCCTGCAGTTTCCTTAGACTGAGGGAGTTGCCAGGACTAGGGACCTTCAGGGCTAAACTGGGAAAGTCCTGGCAAACCAAGCCCACTGGAGCTCCCCCAGCGCGGAGAATGGGTTTGTCTCACTGGGGTGTGCATATGTTTTCAGTGTCTGGCACCTATGATACAACCATCCTGGATGCCAACCTTCCCTCCCACGTGTGGTCCTCCACGTTGCCGGCGGGGTCCTCCATGGGCACCTATCACAACAACATCACAACCCAGAGCTCATCCCTGCTCAACACCAATGCCTATTCTGCAGGATCAGGTATGTGGCTCGCGGCTCACAGCCCCTCCCTGTCCTGACCCCTCCACATCTCACGCTGGAGCTGAACGGCCCCACCGGCATTTGCCATCCCCATGCCTTCCTAGAAGGGCTTCCTGTGGCCAAGCAGCCCAAGACTTTTTCACTGGAACTTCAACTTCTATGCTGATTCCTCTGGTGGGTCCCCTATGGAAAGGACTATGTGGTAAAGTGTATCTACCTATAGCTATATCTATATCTTTATCATGAGAAAGAACATGAAAACAAATATAAGGATTAACTGTGTGAACTTGAGAGATCATTTAACTTCTCTAGGTTTTAAGTGCCCTCTCTATGAAGCAGTCACGAACGAGAAGGGCTTGGCTGGAATCGATGTCCATTCAAAGCCCCACCAACCTGCGGCTGCCCACTGGCTATTATGACCCAAGGCACACCATGGACTAATGATTGGTTCCATGCTGCAAAGCAGGAGCCCAAGGTTTTCCTAAAAACAGTAGTGTAACACAGTGCGACGCTGGCCTTTCTTCCAGTGCTTCTCGCCCCTGTTCTGTGTGGATGTACTCTCACCAACCTTCTTCCCTCCCCCGCAGTCTTTGGAGTTCCAAATAACATGGCCTCCTGCTCCGCAACTCTGCAGCCCGGAATCAGCACCAGCTCCTCAGGTCAGTGCTTGCCAGCCTGAAAAAAATGGTTGCTCTTGCCTAGTGAGGGAAATGGAATGGTTTGTAGGGAAGATGTTCTTCCTGACCAAGAACATGAGGACTTCCTCCATACACACGGCAGCGCAGAACAGTAACCAAGGAGCTGCGTTAGAAGGCCCAGAGCCTGCCCTCCATCATAGAAGCAGCTCAGTCCCCAAGGAAAAGGGGGCCAGAGGCTGCACTTACGTGCTTATTCTGTGCCTGTCCCTTTATCTAATAGGAGAGGCGGAGAGATGGAAGTAAAGGGACTAAGTGAGGCAGAGCTCGCGACATTTTTAGGTGGAAAGCACTGTTAATTTAGAAAGAACTTAACTGCATCTTAAATGTTGTAGTTCCTTGGGGGCTCAAACAATGTTACTGCTTTGCTTCCAATGCAGATGTATAATCTTTTAAAAGTATTTATTCACTCATCATAACCTATATGTGAATAAGTTATCAGCCCATTTCTTTTGTTAAAGGAATCTGCCTTCTTTCTGTGATATCACGACTAATATCACATAGTGATGTAGGCCGTTTTTATTTTCCTTGACCTTCTTAACTTCTGATTTCAACACCTCCAATTAACTAGTGTCCCACAAACCCAGCAGATACCAGATTCAAGCTTTTTTCCTCTTGCCTTTGCTAGTTTACTCTGCAAAGTCCTCACTCAGGAGGGTGGGCTGATGTTGGATTTTGTGCCCCAAACTCCAGATAGGATGGAATACAAGAAGCTGTTAGCTAGGGAGGAATGAGCTTCTACACTGTTAAAAACAGACAGCCAACCAGTCTTTGAAATACTACTGGGGGTGAGGGGACTTCTATGTGCTTGAGTCAGAAGGAAAAATAGGGTCCTTCCCTGTTAGTGCCTCAGCCATTGTGTCTGGATCTGCAGTTCCCATGCTGTATACCAAGGCACCCCCGGGTCCTGCAGGGAACCCCTGGGATATTTGAAATTTTTGAGGCATACTGTAACATCTGTCAGACCCTATGCAAACTACTACTATTAAGTTGTGTGGACCTAAGTTAGTCAATAAATGGAGCTTAGGAATTTTCTGGATGGGGCAGTGGGAGGAAGAAACAGTGTTTAAAAAATTACCATGTCAGTAAGAGTGTGGGAACCGAGAAAGTTCAGAATCTCTGTCATATGCAAGAGCACTCATCGTGAAAGTGGTTTAGGGGGCTCCTGGGGCTGGCTGCCTTACTTAGAGGGCCTCATCTATGTACCTGCTCTCACCCATCCTCAATTCCTCTCAGTGTTCGGCATGCAGAACAATCTGGCCCCCAGCTCATCCACCCTGTCCCATGGCATGGCCGCCACCTCCACAGGTCTGTAACTGGGGTTTGGAGCCTAGGGGCTGGGAAGCAACGCCTCTTTGCAGCTATAGGTCACAATAGGCCTTTTCAGCAGTGGAATTAGTGGGACCAAAATGTCCCTAAAAGTCAATTGACCTTTGCCACCAAAGAAACAAGCCTCCATACACTGACCAGAGATGCCAGTCTCGGTCAAGTGCTGGCTCAGACGCGAGTGAGAGCCTTGCTGGGGTGTGTCCTCTGTGTCCCCACGTCTCACCACTGTCCTTAACTGCCCGCTGTCACTGCATATCAGTCATTTGGCTGACTTTCTAGTGCACCCCTCTGTGCAAACGTGGGGGAGGCAGGGCAGAAGAGGCACGAGCCTCAGCCTTTGCCCGCAACTTGCTTACTGTTTAGTTGGAGGGCTTCTCTGGTGGCTCAGATGCTAAAGAATTTGCCTGCAGTGTGGGAGATCTGGGTTCAGTCCCTGGGTCAGGAAGATTCCCTGGAGAAGGGAGTGGCTATACACTCTAGTATTCTTGCCTGGAAAGTCTCATGGGCAAAGAAGCCTGGCAGGTTATATAGTCCAGGGGGTCGCAAAGAGTGAACGTCTCACACATATGAAACATTTGGGGGATCCTGTAACAGAGCATGAATCAAGGTGTGCCGAGCAGGTGTTGGTACTGTAGGAGTTCAGAAGGGAAGTAGATGTGTGTGTGTGTTTGAGGAGGGGGGAGTCTAAGAGGTCTTCATGGAGGAGGTGGCCTTTGGGACAATCCTCCAAGGATGAGGATTATATCATACAAAGTTTCATCTAAGTTGTTGTCCCCATGGCTGGAGAGAGTTGATTTCATGATTCATTATTATTCTGTTCATTATTATTGTTCACTATCATCTTCCTCTCCCCTGGGGAGGCTGCCTGTCTCCAGGGCAGGTCAGCTGCTTCTACACAGTGCGGAGCTGCCTCCTGTGCCCCACTCATTCAGTGGTTCTTGTCTTGCAGCATATGGTGTGAAGAAAAACATGCCCCAGAGCCCCACTGCTGTGAGCACTGGGGTGTCCACTTCTGCAGGTAAGTGCTGTCGCCAGCTACCGGAGGCAGGCCAGCACACAAGAAGGTCTGTTCCTTAGTCACATGTGGCAGGAGGGGACATAACCCATGGGTGGCCCAAATGGGACTACAAATGGGAGGTCTACAAATGGGACTCACCCGAGGGCCTCTTGGTTTTTCCAGAAGTGAGCAGCTGGGTGTGCCTCTCACCTTACCTTGGCCTTCCTGTCCAAGGGGGCCATGAAGCTCCACCCTCCATACCTGCCCAAGGTCAGGCCCACACAGCCCAGCCCCCACCACAAGAGCCAAGGTGCCCCCTGGAAGCTGCCACACCCTCCCTACTTTCTGTGGCATCTTTACCAACTCGGGCACATGACACATGGTAGCCTGTTTTCTCCGCTGCTATGATCCTGGTGTGTTTCCCTCCATTCAACAAGTTATCCATCCAAAACCTGTTTACCAAGCACCTGCTTTGTGTGAGACAGTGTTCTGAGTGCCAGGAGTAGACACAGGGGCTTCCCAGGTGATTCACTGGTAAAGAATCCACCTGCCGATGGAGGGGATGAGGGTTCTATCCCTGGGTTGAGAAGATCCCCTGAAGGAGGAAATGGCAACCTGCTCCAGTATTCTTGCCTGGAAAATTTCATGGACAGAGGAGCCTGGTGGGCTACAGTCAATGTGGTTGCAAAGAGTCTGATACAACTTAGCGACTGAACAGGCAGGCGCTATGCAGACACAGATGAAGAGGCTAAGTTCCCATTCTCCCCAGGCTGACAGTTCAAAGTGGATAACAGACAAGTGGACAAAGTATACAATGTAATTACAGAATATGACACGTAGTTGAAGGACAGACATAGTGAGGTGGTAGAGACAGGGATGTGTGCATGCTGGATGCGGTGGTCTGGAAAAGCTCCCTCAGCATGCAAACACTTGAGACTTTCCATCAGAAATGAACCTACCAATTAATTAAAGAAGGGCCTGCCTGGCATACCAACTTTGGCCTATTCACTGAAGATCCTACAGAGTCCAGATGGGAGCCAGCCCCTCAGGCCAGCCCCCAGTGCTTCTGATGTTGACCCAACCTCCTGATGGCCAGGCCCAGCCACGCAGGGGAAGATGTCTCTGGTCCCCAAGATGCTTCTCAGTAATGGCTGTCAGTGTCAGCGAGAGCAGGAGCCCCTCAGACACACCCACTTATCCCTTTCTTTTCCTCCACCCTCCTTTTCTTCTCCTGGTTACTTCTTCCCTTTTCCTTTCCCTCCACCTTTTCCATCCTCATCACCCACTTCTTTCCTCTCCAGCCAGCACCACAAATGTCCAGAATGATGACCTCTTGCACAAGGACTGTAAATTCCTGATCCTGGAGAAGGACAACACGCCCGCCAAGAAGGAGATGGAGCTGCTGATCATGACCAAGGACAGCGGGAAGGTCTTTACAGCCTCCCCAGCCAGCGTCGCTGCAAGTACGTGGGAGCCCATGAGACTCAGGTTTTGGAAGAAAGACAGTGTAGGCAAATGTCCTAGCAAGGTGGTATGAGATGTTTGAGTGATGAAACCATAGTCACTCCATTCAAATGAAAACTGTCTGTTGAGTAATGTCCCGGGGTCTGCCTTGAATGCAGACAAGCTAGGAAAATTCCAGCAAAGAGCTCCTAACAGGGTCTTTGGGCAATAATAAGTTACCTAACCACAGGCCCAGACTGGGGCGGGGGGGTTAACCCCAGGAAAGCAGGGCCCTCTTCCTACCAGGCCAACCTCCACCTCTGCAAGCGGGAAAGGATGTGGGTGGGGGAGCGGGGAGAGAAGATCCAGGATCATCACGGGTTGTGTGCACAGCTTCTTTTTCAGAGGACACCCTAAAAAAGGAAAAACAAGCTGCATACACCGACACCTACCTAGTGTCAGAAGCTAACGGTAAGAGCAAATCTGATCGCTGTCCACTTTGGCCGTTCCGTCTGTCATTGATCTGTCTTCCGAGACCTCAGACCTCAGAGTGTGGTCCTGACCAGTAGCATCATCAGAGCCAGGAGGATGTTAGAAATGCAGAGTCCTGGGCCCTAACCCAGACCTGCTGTGTCAGAGACTGCATTTTCCCAAACTCCCCTATTGATTCGTGTGTGCTTATCATGGAAGCAAAGACTTCCTGTGGCCCTTACTAGTCCTCCCATGACTTTCAGAACTCATAGAAAAAAGCTTTGCAAACCACTTGCTAGCTTTTTTTTCTTCCCGAATACCTGGATTCTGTCCTGGATTACCATATTTCTTCACATGGTGGTTCTTGTGAATCTCTCCAAATCATGGATTTCAGGGAGCTCAATAAAGGAAGAGAAAAGTTAAGCCACGGAACATTTTTTTTTTAATGCAAATGAAATCAATTACAATCCTCTCAAGGTGTAACACTAAGTCTTCTACTTTTTTTTTTCGAGATACTTACGTGTTTCTTCTTTGATTATTTGAAGCTAGGTCTTCTAAATTAGCAGTTCCTTACATGGGTGGAGGTTGGGTTGTGGAGCCAAAGGACCCTTTTCAGAACCTGGTGAAAGCTGTAAACACTTTTTCCAGAAAATCTCACATACACCCACAAACTCAGTGATTGTATAGCATCTGGGACTCACTCTCAGCCCTCCTCCCAGCCCATCTTTGCCTTTCTTTTCCTTCCAGTTCAGGTTAGGAACCTGTGTGCAAAGCCTTTTAACCAAGACATCAAGAGTCATTTCTCACAAGCACATTTATTGTTTGAATGCCATGGTCACCCCTAGTACATCCTCCAAAAAATGTCTTGGGCTTTAAGGTCACAAAAGTTTATTACAGTGTATTTTTGCCCACTGTGAACTGTTTGCCAAGCCAAGTCTTCATCAACATAATTATTGCAGTATGAGATCCGTGAGGACTGAGTTAATGGTGTTCCTGCACATGGCTGTTCCACGAGGTCCCTGGGGCACACCTACTTCAAGCCCCTCTCCAGGTCTACGCACAGGCTGGACCATCCTGTGGGCTCCTGCAGTTTAAGGGCACAGCCAAAACAGTGATCTCGGTATTTCTTTCAGGAGATGTGAAGACTGTGACTGCAAAGGGCAACGGGGCCTCTGCAGGTGAGTAAGAGCGGCGGGTCCCACAGCATCAGGAGTGGAGGAGCTGGCGATGGTGAATGGACCAGATAACAGCCCCCTAGCCTGGAGCCAGTGCACACATGAACACCCTAGCTCTAGAGTTTCCCCAAAAGCCTTCAAAGGGAGTGGGGTGGAGGGCGGTGGAGGGGTTGGCTGGGGGCCAAAGCAGGGCTGCAGAAGGAGCTCAGCTCAGGAGACATGCTCACAGTCACACTGTACCTGCAGAACGCCCACTGTCTGGGTGCCTACTGCCTGGGTGCCAACTATCTGTCCAGGATCTGTCAACATGGCAGGAGCAATACAGCAGGGCTACTGGTGGGTCTTACAAACCACTCTCCTCCCCTTGCCCACACACCTTCAAGGTGACCCTAAGATCACACACATCTCCAGTCCCTTACACCTTCCTCACCTGCTCCCATCATCTTGTGAGAGAAGGAAATCAAGGAGTATAGGCCCACTTTAGATATTAAAAACAAAATACACTTTCACTAAAAAGAAAGAAAAAGCCTCCTGGCCACCCTTTAAGTGCTGAGTATAGTTCTAGGCACTGTGGGGATTACAAAGAAAGAGGCTTGTGAACTGAGATGTGGAGATGGGGATTATTCAGATTTGGGCTTAGTGAAATGCAGAAGGTGGTGGCAGATCCATATTAATAATCAAGAATTTTAACCCTGATGCTCTCTGCTACATCCTCTGCTAATTACACTGCATGCCTTATCTCATTTAACATCCATTTCATGAAGAAAGGTCAACTTTGAACTCCATTTTATAAAAAGAGGAAACAGGGACCTTCTCCTTAAGGGACCTTAAGGGACTTTAAGGGACCTTCTCAGGCTCACACAGCTCAAGCCCAGGATTGTCAGACCTCTGCTCAGCACCAGCCACCACAGCTCCATGTTTATTCCAGGAGCCAACCGGGACCTACCTGCAAGCCCATTCATATTCACTCAGGCCTGCAGGAAATCACCACAAGTTAGAGAATTTGGAGGGAAGGGGCGGGGCACGAGCCGCCGGCATTCACCTTACCCTTGCCCTCTCTTCCACAGACATCCACGGCTACGACCACCGCCGTGGTGGTGGAGGCGGCGGCGGCAGCGGCGGTGCCCTTGGCAGTGGGGCCGCTGGTGGAGGGGGCAAGGGCTCGTGGGGGGCAGCGCCTACCTGGTGCCCCTGCGGCTCCTGGTGCAGCTGGTGGAAGTGGCTGCTGGGCCTGCTGCTCACCTGGCTACTGCTCCTGGGGCTGCTCTTCGGCCTTATCGCTCTGGGTACGTGTGGCAGCTCCCCGCTGCCTGTTCAGAAGGGCAGGAACCAGCAAGTATCCCAAGTGTCAGGTGCCAAGGGGCCTGAGATCATGGGTGCAGACCCCTTGTTCTTGCAGATGAGGAGGCTGGGGCTCCAGGAGGCCCCTGATCAAGGTCCTGTGACTTCTCCATGGCGGAGCTGAGTCTCTAAGACAGCTTCTGGTTCTCAGGGGCCCAGGGCCCCATGCCAGTGGCATCCTGCTCCAAGCACCTGGCTGCCCTTAATAATCAGGTCAGACCTCTCATAGCCTTTCTACTTTCCACGTTCCATTGACTCTCACACCAGCTTCCTTGCGAGACTTGAGGGCCAGCTCTGTCACCATGGCCAGGCTTCTTCAAGGCTCAGTTCCAGTTTTGAGTAGATCAACCTGCTGGTAGCCACGGCAGACTATCTCCCCAAAAATATTCCAGTAAAATGTCCCTCCAGCGTGAAGAAGCCACCACTCCACAGCCCCCATTTCAGCCTCCCCTGGAGCACTAGGAGGGCACTGGCTGGCAGGCTCCTGTGCTGATGCTGTCTCTGTGTGTCTGTTCCAGCCGAGGAGGTGAGGAAACTGAAGGCACGTGTGGAGGAGCTGGAGAAAATGCGGGGCCGCTTGTCTTACAACGAGAAGATGGAGAGGAGCAGCCAGGACTCTGTGCAGGGGGTTGCGCCCAGGCTGGGGGAAGGTTTAGGAAAATCTGAGCTTGACGACTACAATCTGGAGGACGTCTGGCAATTCATGAAGGTCAGGCTGATGACAGAACAGGAAAATGGTGAGCACATCACAGGGGGAAAGGCCAGCAGCTCCCAGTCCTGGCTCCTGTATGTGGAGTGGTGTCTGTTTAGGGCAATCCCCAGCGCTCCTCACTCAGGTCTCTTGACAGCTCTGGGAGGGAGGGAGGACCCATATTGGTATCCCATTTTATGGTTAGAAAACTTGAGAGCTGGGGAGTGTTGTCCAGCCTGCATACTTTAGAATCAGGTAGCTAGCCCTAGCCTGTTTCATCCCACCATGCCCCTGATCCCCTTCAGGTATGTGTGTGTTGTGCTTGTGTGTGTGTGACACAGAAGATGTGCAGCTAACTCTGGCTTTGCTGTCTCTTGTAGGAAATCTCCGAGGAAGCCCTGGGCCTAAAGGTATCGCAGTGGATGGAGCCCTTTTCCTGCACTTGGAGCCAAGTTTTCTGGGGGTGGGGATTGGGTGGGGGGGGAGGGGTTGGAAAACTTTTTATTTTTCAAACTAAAGGATGAGCAGTGGAAAGATCTTACAGAATATGTTGGGAGGGCTGAGAACTGGCTCTACCGTCAGAATATCTTAGAATGGGAAGGGAGCTAAAGTGTCGTCTAAGAGAGGCGAGTGACGAGCCCAGGAGACACCGATGGTGATGGAGAGGAAGCCACGCCACACGCCAGCTCACTATGGAATGTCATTTACATGCTGTCCACTGACCTCTAGGAGAGAATAGCCCTTGGCTTCTCACCACATCTCACAGTTTTCATGTCTCTCTTATTTTAGGTGACATGGGAGTTCAAGGCCCTAAAGGTAAATAGAACACGTAAATTTTTACCTTAGATATTAGTGAGGGTTGACAGTTTAAAGCAGTCAGCAAGTGCCAGAAAACACACTTCCCACCCTCCCTGGCCATCCCCCACTTGTGATAGGACCATGAATTGTGGAGCAGCGTGCAGACCCGCAGACTTTTGGGGAAGGGGCAGGGAGTGGGGGAGGTGTGGGCTTCCCAACAGAACAGAGCTGCGCCCCTGGGGCAGTACTGTCGCTGACCCGATCTCAGGGCTTCCCACAGCAAGGACCCTGAGGAGGCCTGTGGTCTGAATCAGCCCAGGTGGTTCCAAGGCCAGGGGTACACAGACCATTCTGAGAATCGCTATTGGAGATGGCAGGGTCACCCCCTCTCTTCTCAGCTTCACCGCCCTTCCCAAGAGATCCCAGTGCAGGAACTGGGGTTCCTCTACTTGGCGGCCTCCCAACTTGAGGATTCCCTGCCCCCCACGCACACTCTGGGCCTCCACCTCTGCACTCCACTCCCCAAGGCTCCGGCTTGCAGGCTGTGAACACATCCTGACCGTTGTCGACTGAAAAATACAGTCACAACCTGAAAGTGGAGAGTTGTTTTGTTCGGTGGGAATGTTCAGGACCCTGAGCCCGGAAAACAGCGCGTCAGGATCTCTGAGAGAACTGCTCTGAGCGGGTAGTGGGGGTCAGGCTATATACAAGTTTGCAACAAAGGGAGCAGGCGGTCTGAACATCAAAGACCAGGTATCCAGTTAAGGAAGTGAGCACTCTGTGTATGGAAGGAGGCAAGCCTCTGGGCTCGCTGAATTCATTTCTTTCGTGTGCACCCAGCTGTCTGGGCTCAATCCTGTTTCCTTGTTCACCTTGCTTCTTGCATCCCCCCAGCTCCTCAGCAATCACCGTGGGCATGGCAGCATCTGCTGGATCGCAGTTTGGGGAGTCCTCATCCACATTTGGAGGCCAGAAATCGCTGATGGCTGTGAAATTTCTTGTTCATTAATATAGGAGATATTTTCATTTCACACCATCATGCAGTCAAATCTGAATCACAGATAAACAATAACTCATTCTTCACTATAAGTATGCCCCACACACTACAAATTTGTTCAGTGTTTATCTGCAATTCAGACTTAACTGAGCGTCCCATATTGCGGTTTGGCCATCCTACCTGAATTCCACCGGAGGCTCCCTTAGGTGATCAGCCCGGGTCCTCTACTTGACTTTTCTTTCTCCGTTCCCACAGGAGACCGCGGGTTCCCTGGAACTCCAGGTGTGTAGCCTCTGAGGGTGCTGCTAGGGTTGCGGACTAATGGGTCCTGGCTCCTGGGGTCTGGGAGGAAAGCAAGGCTGAGCTATTCTTGTGTGTCCGCAGGTATCCCTGGGCCCTTGGGCCACCAAGGTCCGGAGGGACCAAAGGGACAGAAAGGCAACGTGGGTAAGAATCACGTCTCTGTTCACTTATGCCCTCATTCATTCATTCATTCAGTAAATGTTTTTGTTAGGTACCCGCTGTGTGCCAGGCCCCCTTTTAGGTGCTGGGGAGAGAATGGCGAACAAAACAGAGAACGCCTTTCTACTTTTGGGTGCAGATAAACAATAGACATGATAGATAAGTGAAGTATACAGAGGGAGGAAGTCACTGGTGAAATAGGAGCATAGAGCCCGGGGGCCTGGAAGGGCTGAGGGGTAATTGAAAATAAGGCTGGCAGGGAAGGCCTCGCTGAGACGGTGCCATTTGAGCAGAGATGTGAAGTGGGAGAGGGAGCAGGCCTAAGATGATCCAGCAGGACCTTCCAGGCAGAGGGGGAAGCTACAGGCCTGGGGCAAGGGTCTAGGAGCTTGGGGAGGAGGAGGAGGAGGAGGGTGTCTGGAGCCCTCAAAGGAGGCCAAGAGTCAAGAGGGAGGGGCCTTGGAGACCTTGCAAGGATATGGCTTTTATTCTCAGTGAACTGAGAAGCTGTTTGCAGGTTGGGGCAGAAATGGGACATGATCCACTTGCATTTTCAAGCTCTCTGGCTTCTGCACTGAGTCTGGGCTGCAGAGGGAGAGAAGTAGGGAGATGGGTGTGGAGACTCCAGGCAGGCGTCCTGCCAGCAAGATGCTGCCTAGCTGGCGACTAGCTGAGGTGGGCATTTCTGTCTTTAGGTGAGCCTGGCATGGAGGGACCCATGGGCCAGAGAGGGCGAGAAGGCCCCATGGGACCTCGCGGTGAACCAGGGCCCCCTGGGTTTGGAGAGAAAGGAGACAGAGGTAAGAGGCGATTCCTTCACTGGGAGGACTGGGTGCATCCACTTCCTCCTCACGTGGTTCTCCTTCCCTCCCTCTTTCACCTGCATTAGCTGAGCACCTGCTTTGAGCCAGGGTCTGTGCTGGATCCTGTGGTCTAAGAAAGGGGCATGGGCTGGGAAGTGGGTTCAGGCCCAGAGGATCCAAGACCACCAGCGGGGTGGGAAGTGTTTTCCACCCTGCAAAGGATACCACATGGGCTGAGTGGGCAACTGAAGTTGGGGGGGGCCCTCTCAGAGTGCTTATTTCTCCCCAGGGGATGCTGGTAAACCGGGTATTCCGGGCCCACCTGGTGTCCCAGGCTCTGTCGGTCCCAAAGGTAAGTCCAGTGACCACACAGTGCCCAGGTCTGCCATGTCCAGGAAGGATCTCAGAGGTCCAGGCACTGGGAGCCCAGACAGCCCTAATCCACAGCTCCAGGGCTGACAGGCCCAGAGAGGGTCCCCCTCCCCAGAAAAGAATCCCTGGGTGTCAGGATTGGAGCTGTATTTTTGGCTCTGTGGTGAATTTGGGGGTTATGCCTCCATCTTTGTTCAATGACCCTGTTATGTGGCCCCTAAGTGGGTGAAGTCAGACAATTTCCTTGCCAGTCAGGGCCCAGAGGCAAACATTCGAGAGCAATCTGTCTGGACACGCCAAGGGATAGGGCCTTCTCACAGTGCGATGTCCAGCTGGTCCCCTCTCCTCCCTGCCCCTGCCTCAGCCCAAACGCTCAACTGGGAAGGAGCAAGGGGTCTCTTGATCCTGGCAGCCACAGCCTCCTCCTAAGGAGGACTTCACACTGGGGTCACTCCTGGACCCGCCGACTCTGGGGTCCTGGTGCGCACGCGCAGCCCTCACCTGGGGTGTACGCCCCACCCCCGCCACATGCCACTCCGCATGGGGTCAGTGTCCTGGCCTGTACCTGACACATCTGGTCATTACTGTCGCGTTGTCCTCCTCAGGTTCCAGTGGTTCTCCTGGCCCGCAGGGTCCCCCAGGTCAGTGGCCTTCTTCTCAAAAATAGATGCTATTTCTGAGGCAAAGAGAGGGCGGTTAAATGGAGAAACAAATATTCTTAAAGCCAAAGAAGCAATTCTAAAGACAGCCTCCTGGAGACACAAAGCTCACTTCTGCCTGTGTGTCCCCTGTGGCTAAGGTCAGGTACAGTGGGTCCCATGAGACTCTGTTCTTACCCGACTTGGGGCACCAGACCCTCCAGCCCTCCCAGCAGGCGGCTCCCATCCTGCCGTGATCTGAGCGAAGCGCCTGCCTCCCCTCATCCCTGTGGGCCAGAGCTCGTGCCAGGCGTCTCAAGCTGCAGCCCACACTGTCCTGCGGTCCAGCGTCTCTGCCAGGGTGCCCACAATGGGCTCTCATGCCTGGGCCTGGGAATCGCAGGGGCCAGGAACCTAGTCCAGGATGAAGCAGTGGGGACGTGGGAGGAGACCGTAAACAGCAGCGCTTGGCTTCTACCCCAGGGAGTGTGTTTGTCTGCGCATGTGTGTGCCCAGGAGGTATGTGTGTGTGGATGTAGGCATGTATCCGTGTGCGTGTCCATCCCTTCCAAAGCTGGGGACACTCCTCCACCCATGTGGTTTCCTCTGTGTGCAGGCTCTATAGGTCCCCAAGGACTCCGAGGTGAAGTGGGACTCCCTGGTATCAAAGGTAAGCTGGGTGGAGGGGCTGGAGGGAGGGGACATTAGCTTAGAGATGCAACTCACTCAAGAAGGAGGTCTGGGGCACAGGGAGGGTCTGGTGGACATGCCAACAGCCTGTGCAGGCTGACAGGTGATATGAGGGGAAGGGGCAGTCAGGACGGTGGGGGAGCCTGACTTCAGACACAGATTCTGCCCCTTCTTGTTCGTCCCACCAAGGCTCTTCACACTGAGGTGACCATTTCCTTTTCAGGTGACAAAGGACCCATGGGACCACCGGGGCCCAAAGGTATGTTGCTCCTGCTGCTGCTCGGACATCACCACGGCCTGGGAACCCAGATGTGAACCCTGCCCCGGGGTCTTGATGACCAGACCCTAGGGCTGGGAGGGATCCAAGACTCTAGTCCAGCCTCTCAGATAGTGCTGCTGAGGCAGAGAGGGGAAGCAGCACCAGCGTCACAGCGCTGTAGTCGGGTGGTCCTCGGAGTGGCAAGGACACAGCCCTGAGGCCTCTCCCCACTAGACTGGACTCCTTGTTACCCCCAGCACCCACTGGTGAGACAGAAAGGCCTGGGTCAGTTTGCAGGTGGGCCCTGACCCAGGAGAAATCTATCTAGCTTGCTTTCTGGGTCTTTGTTAATGCTGAGTTCTCGCCAACATTCAGCTGACAGCAGCTTCCAGATACTATGGGAACTGTTCTGCAACCAGGGTTCCCCTTGCTGAGTGAGATTCTTTTCCTTGCTCCTGACTGATGCTTGCTTTCTCTACCCCTGCCCCCCACCCCATGTTTATTTCAGGTGACCAGGGTGAGAAAGGACCCCGAGGCCTCACAGGTCAGTCCCACACAGGAATCTACTGTTACTTTAAAGACTTTTTATAAATCCATTGGATACTGTAAGCGGGGGAAAAAAATACAGAAGCATCAGATAGAATCTCTGTCTAAAAACCTTCAGAGGACTTGCAATCTGGACTGGAGTATAAGCCAGCATCAGCAATATATGTTTGGGAAAGGAAAGATAGTTTATGATTGTCTCTGATTCTTTTGAAGAATTTAGTTGCCTTTACACTACTCATATCCCTTTCTCCTCTCACCTCCTGCCAGCTTGCACGATTGAAAGGAAATAGTACTAGTGCTTTGGCCACAGGAGGTAGCTTTTTGTTGCCAAGGAAATGAGACTCATACACAGGCCCCTCCAGACCAGGCGTGGCCTCTGGGCCAGTCCATGCCTGCTGCCAGGGGTGGGAGGCCTGACTTTAGAATGAAAGCAGACGCTGTGTCCCCAGCCTCCGGTTGGCATGCCAAGTTCCTCTGGTCAGAGAGGTGGCAGGCTTCAGGGTGTCTGGCAGGGTGGCATGCTCTATTATGGTCAAGCTCCTCCATCACCTAGTCCACTTCCTTTGCAGGCGAGCCTGGCTTGAAAGGTTTACCTGGTGCCGTGGGTGAGCCCGGGGCTAAAGGAGCGATGGGTGAGTGTCTCAAAGCAGCAGGCACCATGGGTCTGCGCCGCTGCCATCATCATCATGCCCTGGAGCTGAGATCCGTGTAGAGCTGTGTCTCCCATTCTCTAATCAATCTGTCCACGCCTGGCAGAGACTCCACTTACAGGCTATTCCTGGATCTGGGCATCCTCTTGGGGCTCACAGAGCTGCCACTGTCTCCGACAGCGTCTTACTGCTCTGAGGGTGGGGGGCCTTGGCAAGATATGGTCCACCCCACTCCCCTGCCACCCTCCTCCGCACCCCTCCACCCGCCAGTTCCTGCCTCCAAGGTACTCAGGCCCCTGGGGAGGATGGGCAAGAGCTGAGGTTCTTCAGAACCCGCAGAATTCTAGGCACAGCCCTGATACTCCAGGGCTGGTCTCACAGCCAGATCGCAGAGTTCAGTCCTTTGGCTGACCCTTCCTGAGGGGCCTGTCAGCCAGGACAAGGAAGCTAGCCAAAGACCCCCCAGGTGGCCAGGCATTTGGCAACATGTCCCAGAAGGGTTTAAGCCCCACTGATGGGGATGTGGTGCGTTGATGATCTCATTCATTTAACAAACTATTAGGAAGTGCTGATGGAGTTCAGGATGCTGTGCTGGGCAATAAGATGCTTTACCTCCCTCGAGGGGAGATAAAGCTCGTGTGAGGTGATGAGGGTCATGAGAGGTACAGGGTGCTCTGAAGAAACAGCAGAGAGAGAGGTTTCTTCCAACCAGAAGAAGGGAGGAAGGGGCTCTTCAGATGGTTTGAAAAAGTAAAGAAGATTTTAACCCCAGAGGCAGCCATATGAGTGAGGAAAGACGGAGAGGTGGCAAAAAGCAAGAGCTGGCCCCAGATGGACATGACTTTGGACAGAGGTTAGAATGATGCCTACAGCAGAGAAGACAAGATCTTAGAGGGCTCTGACCTCCAGGCCAACACACATTGAGCATCTTGTCGGGGACATGCAGTGTGGGCCATGGAAGAGTTCTCGGCAGGAAAAGAGGCATTAGGAGCAGAGGACAGGGGAAAGCTGTGCCCAGCAGTGTGACAAGGACAGGGCTTCTTCCGTGTCTCATGGCTGCTGGAGGGGCTGCATGGGCTCCCCCTCCCCCACCTAGGAGACAGCTTGTGAGGCTGTAGGGTGGTTGAAGGAGGAGTCCCAGGGAAGCTCCCAGAGTCACTGAAAAGCTTTGATCTGCTTTCCCAGGACCCGCTGGCCCTGACGGACATCAAGGCCCAAGAGGTTGGTCACGGAGCTGCTCTCCTCACTCTCCCCCCTCCCCCGCCTACCCTTCTGAGTCCCATCCACCTCCCAGCAGGCAGCTCCCAGCACCCCAATCACAATGCCAGGGGGTGTATATCACAGGGAGGTGTGCAAGGCCCGGGTCTCACCCACTTCCTCCCTTCCATCTGCTGGCAAGTTATTCAGTAGAACCCCAAGAGCGCCCAGCTCCCAGGTGCGGGCCAGCCAGCTTGCCTAGAGGGAAAACTCTCCGTGTGGCACTGCTCTCTCTAGGGGAACAAGGTCTTCCAGGAATGCCGGGAACCCGGGGCTTACCAGGACCTTCTGGGGACCCAGGGAAGCCAGGTAAAGAGCAGGAAGGGGGAGCTGGCCGTGCTGTGTGTGTGTGCGTGTATACCTTTCTGAGTCCATTTTCCTCCAGAAGCTCATCAGGAAAATGCTGGCTGGAGCCAGGCATAATGGCTGTGGGTCCTGACAGCCCAGTCACCAAGTCTGGCAACTCAGGGAAAAAAAAACACCACCAAAAGCAAGGAGTTCTAGAAAGCATCAAGGAGTCTCTTAAAAATGGCAGTTTATCACCCACTCGGTTCCTGGTTCCTCTGAGCCCTCCAGACCTCCTCAGGCCATAGCTGGGACAGTCACCAGCGGCTGCCAGTCTGGGAAAAGAAGCCGCTGTTAGGGTCACCACCAAAGACCCAACAGGAGCAAGATCCCCAGAGCTGCAGGAGGGATAAATCAAAACAGGAAAGAGGGCGGATGGCAATCCTCCGAGGCCTGTGAGGAGCAGGGGGCCCCCTGGCTCCTCTGGCCGGTACACAGATGGGGAGTGCCAAGGAGATGGCCTAGGGGGCAGCATGAGAGTCAATGAGTGTGTGAACTTTCTGGGTTTGTAGCTCTCAGACACCAAAGGGTCTGAGACCCCAAAAAGGCTAAGGACCACCCCCCAGTGGAGCAGTGGGTCGGAGAACTGCACATCACCCAGAGGGTGACGAGGACCCTGGAGTCCGGCTGCCCCACACACAGGGTTCATCTCCCTGCACCGCTCCTGGGCTGAGGCAGGGGCTCCTCAGCCCTTCAACTCTCCTTTCATGTCTTGTTTTGCATAGGTCTCACTGGACCCCAAGGACCTCAGGGTGAGTTACTGGGTCACTCCCACCCCTGGCATTCTGCAGAAGCTTCTCCAGTCACCAGAGTGTTTCCACTCCTCCCCTCACCCTCCAGCAAGAATGGGTTCAGGTCATTTTACTGAGTCTGAAGAAACACCTTAGGCAGGAAAAATACTCACAGAACAATCTAGAAAGGCATTCTGGAGAGATGAGGTTAGATCACAAGCAAATTCTGTCTGCCTGAGCCTGGCCCCCTATGGTGCAGGGACCACCTCCCCACCCCCCCCACCGACACACACACTCCCCCCCACCCTGTGAGGAGGCTCAGAAGTCCCGTTAGTCCCACAGAGACCACAGCCTCCATGGCTCAGCAGGGAGTGGGTGTCGTGTCATGCAGAAGGGCCCAGCCTCTCTGGGACAGCGCCAGTGTCCAGTCTGTCCAATAGCTGAATAGTGTGCACCCACCTGGATCTGAGAAACTGTCACCACACCAGCCCCAACTCTTAAAGGAAATTAGGCAAAGATACAAAATAAAATCAAACAACATCTCCCCCAACAGTTCAGCACACAGGGACTTGTTTCTAATGCTTCCTGGTGGAATTCAGTGGATGAAAGCAAGAGGCAGTGTTATCAGATATAGGAATATATAGGAATGTATCTGATATATCAGATATATAGCCCAGTCCCTACTCCCCGAGGCTTCAGGGGATCCCCCACAGCAGGGTCCATGCACCTCCGCCTCTCTCCAGCCCAGCTGTTGCCCCATTTCCTAGAGATGGAGAAGGGCTCAGAGCAAGAGACTGCCTGAGGGGCCTCTGGGCCCAGGTGGAAGTCAGTCAGCTGGGCCTGCAGGTTTCAGTGCGTGATTGCGGCCTTGCTAGGTGACCCAGTGCTAGGTGCCACCACAGGGTGTCTGAGATTGCTGCCCTTCATCATCCTGACTCACTTGTTTTCAATCACATCAGGAATTCCTGGTACCCCCGGCCGACCAGGAGTTAAAGGTAAGTGGCTTTGCAAACAAACTAGACAGTCACTAGTCATTTTTGCAGGAGGCCCCTCTCTGGCAAGAGCCTGGATCAACAGTGGCATCTAGTGGCTTCAGAGGAAGGCTGTGAGGTTGAGGAGCCAAGGATTCTTCTGATCAACTAAGCCCTGAATCTTCAAGCCCCACTCTGTTCCCCACAATCTAGAACCTCACTTTGGTGCCTGGGTTTCCCCCAGCCTTTGATGAAGGAGGATCTGGAAGCATGCTGCCCCCACCCCTGAAGGCCTTTCCATCCCACCTCTAAAACACCCCGAGAGTGCTCCATCCCCTCACTTAGGCTGGTCCCCCCGTAGTGTGACTCTTCCCTGGGACAGGTTTTATAATCCACATAGACCTCAGTGTAACTGGGACACTGCCACCCCCTTTCTGAGAGGGGGCTTTCATTCAGGAGGGTCTCAGAAGCTACTGAGAGGGCAAAGTCAGAGTTCTGGGGGGAGCATCCTCAGGACTGGACCCTTCCGCGTAGGGCAATGCTAGCATCCGCCCCCAACCCTGGGCCAGTCCAGGACAGGCATTGCTCAGGGACGGTCCTCTCCTTCTGTCCCTGTGAGCCTACCATCCTGAACCCTGACATTCCATAGAGCTGCCCTCTGTCACCGTCACCTTGTGGGGACCTACTTTCCAGAAACTATTTCCAACTGGTTGGGGCCAAGGAGTTCTTTCAGCACATCCTGGCCAAACACATCTCCAGGTCCACAGATCTGCTCAGGGAGAGGCCTGGGATTCTCCAGGAGAGCCCCCCGCCTTTCTCCAGGGGCTATGGCTTTCTGTCCAGTGTGCACAAGAGGCGGACATTGTACCTGATACTGGATTGTGTTCCAACAAAAATAACTCAAGTACTTTTCTTAGATTTGACCCCCAGGGGCTGGCAGGACACAAGTAGAGACCACCCCTCTGCTCCCCCAAAGGGGGAAATCAGCATCACCCCTCTGTGTGTGGATGACTGAATACCCACAGGCCTTGGGAAATGACAAGAAAGTTCCAGTCAAGGACCCTTCCGTCCTCTACTTCACTCTCTTGGTTCTCTAGAATCTGTGGGTCTCCAGTCCACAGAGATCCCTCACTGAGATGGCCTTGAGAAAGTGTGAATCTGCCATCCCCGTCTTGGAAGTCTCCCATGCACATTTGCCCTTTCAATCCTCTGAAACACAGGGCAGAGAAGACGTCTGTTAACCTTTACATAACTCGGGATTCCTCAGACCACAGACCGCCACCCCCCACCACCACCACCTTAACTTTGCACGGCCCCTATCCTGTCCCGGGGAATTGGCACCTGAGGAGCATGGGAACTAGACTTGACCCTGCAGGCTTACTACCTCTGCTCTTTGACCTCTCGGTACTCTTTCCACCTAAAGAAATTCCCAGTAAGAGCCTTCGATGCCCCTGGTGAGAGAAGATAGACTATGGGAGTGGGAATGATTCCTAAATTGGCATATTCTGGCCTCATCAAAAGGCACACTCTCCAACACCCACCAGTGAAGCCCCTTTGCAGAGACCCAGCTTCGTCCAAAAGCTATTGTGAGCCAAGAAGATTGACTCTCTGGCCTCCAGGGTCTCCTGGGCACAGACTGGTGCTTAATGCATCCTGCCTGTTCCCCTTCAGTTAATTCAAATGCCTTTAGCCTGAGGGTTAGGAATGGGTCTCAAATGCAATCAGAAGCCTTGAAAATGATTTATTGAACCACTCTCCTCTTCCTCCCCTCCCAGGTGAACCAGGAGCTCCAGGCAAGATCATGACTTCAGGTAGGCAGGCCCTGCAGAGGGTACTGGGCATCTGTCCTGGCTCTGTCTCCACACCCTCCACATCTACAGGCTCAGTGCTTTGGGCAGAATGCAGTGCTGGCTCTGCCAGTCAGAGGGAGGAGGGTGGGGGAATTTTAGAGGTTGTACTGGCCCAACCTGGCCCACAGCCCGGCCTGGTCCCTGTGCCTCTGAATGAGGAGAGTGGGGCTCAGCATTGAATGTGCCTTCTGTTTACAGAGGGATCGTCGACTATCACTGTCCCAGGTCCCCCGGGACCTCCTGGAGCCATGGGACCTCCGGGACCTCCAGGAGCCCCAGGTCAGTCTGTTCTCTTGCTTTGCCCCAGGTCAGCATCAGGCTTGCTGATGTTTGACTACAGTGGCGTTCAGTCAAATCTGAAACCTGGGTTGGAACCCGGGGAAGAATAGGAAGAGGCTGAGAAAGCCCCTCCCTGGCAGCCTGGTGAGCCCTGATTACTCCCCAGCAAGTATCCCAAGCCCTGAGTGTGCTTTGCTTCCACAGGCCCCACAGCACCACTTCAGGCCCCAGCAGGTAAACGATGTGCTTAGGGCCATGCAGCCAAGAAGTAGCTGAATCAGGGTTCGGCCCAGGTTCCTCTCAAGAGTCTGTCCTCAAATTGTTTCCTCTTGGAAAACAACTTGATAACATGCATCAGGGGCAACAAAAATGCTAGGAGTCTATTTGAAGCAAACATCCCTAAATTGTCCAACAATAATGAGATGGCTACAAAAATAGGAAGACTTAAAGGAAAGATGTTTAAAGAGGAGAATACTCGATAATGGGCTTCCCTGGTGACTCAGTCAAAAAAGAATCCGCCTGCGATGTGGGAGACCTGGATTCTATCCCTGGTTGGGAAGATCCCTTGGAGAAGGAAATGGCAACCCACTCCAGTATGCCTGCCTGGAGAATCCCTATGGACAGAGGAGCCTTGCAGGCTATAGTCCATGGGGTCACAAAGCGTCAGACACGACTGAGTGACTTAGCACAGCATGCTCAATAATGTGTGCTCGGTGGTTGCAACTACATTTTTATAAGAAAAAACTGTTGGAAGGAAATAAAACAAAATGCCTGCAAGTTAAAGAATTATGGGTGATATTTTTTTTATTTATCTAAAATGCATGTTATTTTTTTATGTCTTTTTCAATTATTTAAAATGTTTGTGTGTAAGTGAAATACATTATTTAACATGACCAGTGCAAGAAGACCAGTGCCTTCTCTCCTGATAAATTCCAGTGACAGAGGGCACACTGTGGGCGTTTAGAAATCTCGAATCATCAGAGGACAGTGTCAGAGTCCTGCCCATCCCAGGGCCCCAGGGCCTGGCAGAGAATTTCTCACCAGAACAGACCACAGGGCTGGTCTCAAATTGCTTATTGCTTTCAAATAAGCAAGCTGATCACTTTGGGCCACTGTTCCATGCCTTGTGAGAAAGCCACTTATGTACCTAGGCACCTGCCTTTTCTTCAGTTCTTCTAGAACTCTGACCCTCAAGGTGTGGTAAAACCTATTCTTCCCCAACCCCATTTCCAGGCCCTGTTGGTCCAGCTGGTCTTCCAGGACAGCAAGGTATGTGTCGCTCTGAAAGAATGCATGACCATAGGCTGTGGGGAGAGCTTCCTTCCCAGGGTGGAAATATGCCCATCTTTAAAATGAAATGAGAGAGGTGCATCCCGGGAAGGGAGGCGAGGGGGCCCCCCAGCTCATCACAAGGCCCTTGCAAGGCCTCAGCAGCCAGAGGAGACACCTCTTCCCACCCCCTTCCATGTTTCTGAGGAGGTAGGGGTTCCCCTAGAAAGGGAGATTGAGGCTCCTGGATCAGGATCTAGCTTAGCAGTTTTCACAGGCCTCAGGCTTCTTGTGACCAGATCCTGAGAATCAGGTCACTGTCCAGCAACTTAGCCAAATATCCAGACTGTATCCAAAATACCATCTGGCTCCAGATCCTCCATTTCTTCCTGGGGTGTTTCTGGTTCCCAGCCAACACTCTGGCCCCACCCACACTTGGCTCATTCCCGCCCATCCTCAGCTCAGCCCCACACTGACAGATTGTTGAGAGCGGTGACCCCCAACTCTTTGTCCTCCCCCCAGGCCCGCGAGGGGAGCCGGGCCTGGCTGGCGAATCATTCATGGGCAGCAGCAGCTCCTTCTCTGAGGTCCTGTCCACCCGTGAGTACCACCGTTTTCTCTGGGACAGGTGGCGCGGGGCTGGGAGTGGGGAGGTGGCCGAGCATGGGGGCCTGCGGCAGCTGCACCCGGGAGTCATCGTGAGCCCCAGCGTAAGGATGGCCAGCTCCTCTGAGACGCAGTGCTAGCTGAGAGAAGAGAACAGAGGGGCTTTATCAGCCATGGAGATGAGTCACAGGGGCTGGCGCAGCTGTCAGACAGCTTCTTCGGATTCCAGGAGGACCAGGGCCACATGGGGTGTCTGCACCCAGCCCTGCGGGTGTGATGAGTCCTGGACCTCCCCACCCAAAACCGCCACAGGGGTCCCTGGGTTCTCAGCCCCAGACTCGGCCTGGCAGGGCTGACTCCTGGGTCCTCCTGTTCCCCATCCTTTAAAGAGCCCAGGCAGAGATGCTGCGGGCCGCCCTCCCGGACACCTTAACAACTGGACACCTTAACAAAGACAACGCCGGCCCCAGTCCGGCAGTCGCCATGTGCCTGCCACTCTGCCTTGGTGTCCCAGAGAGCCTGTGCAACGCCCTGATGATACCGGTCTCGGGCCTCTGGTTTACAGCAGAGGGAACTGAGGCTGAAAGAGCTCAAGATCTTGCCCCAAGTCACAAGCCAGCAGTGGTGAGGCAGGACTTGAACTCAGGCTTCCTGACACCGAAGCCATGCTCCTGCTCGTCACTGCCACACCGGCAACAGCCACCAGGGAGCGCCACTCAGCCCACCCTGCTCAGAGCAAAAGGCACCTCTAGCCAAGGGTGTCTTGGAGGGTCCCAGGCCATGACCCATGACTTGGTGTGGGGTGTGAGTAGAGTTGCTGATGATCCTGGTGAGGGGTAAGGCTGGCAGAGAGAGCAGTCTCATGACAGCTTTTACTCATTTCTGGTTTCTTCTTTCCACAGAGGGTATTGATTTACGAGGCCCCCCAGGCCCACCTGGACCTCCCGGGCCACCAGGTGAGCACTCAGGGGTCTTTGGAAGGTGGGAAATCTTGGGGGCAGGGCAGGGCTCAAGGCACTTAGTGAGGAAGCAAGATCCTGGGTTCAGCATTGCTTCTTCCTTACCCTTTTCTACAAGACTGTCCATGCCAGGCCCCCCAGAACCCCCAGGCCCAGCGGGTGAGAGCGGGGTAGGTGGGAGACAGTGGGACCAGAGCCCGGGCTGCTTCCTGGCTGGTTCTTAGGAAGAGCTTCTCTGCTGCTCCTCCTGGGCAGAGGGTTCCTGGCCACCTCTTGGAATTGATAAGTCTTGGGCGGTTCTCTTTTCTAGGGGAAGGCTTGCCAGGCCCACCAGGCCCACCAGGATCTCTCCTGACCAGCTCAGGTAATGCTGGGGGGTCAAATCACTCCTGTTCTCCACCTCGGCCCCAGCCCCAACCCCAACACACGCTGCGGTCACGGGCATGCAGTCTTCCTGACCTACTGTCCACGCTCCCTCCTTCTGACTTGCCACCATGGATGTGTTTGCATAAACGCCGTGCTACCTGCTGCAGGGAAGGAGGGTGCTGATGCCAGCCCAGCCACCCTGAGAGCCCCTGGTAGCCCAGCCTGGGGGAGACAGCCGATTCTGTTGTGGGGAGCTTCTGGCTGACTAGAGAGACCTAATTCCTATCATCAGGGAGTCCAGTTCTGATAAAGCAGGCAGGACACATGCTCCTGACATGAGATAAATGCTGACCATAGAACATAGAAGCATACGGAAATAAGTTTAGGGCAAACTTGAGCCCAGAGCTTATCCCTCGCAGAAAATGCATCCGTCCATGCACCAGGCTTTTCATTCCTTCTTTACTTTTAAGTATTTTTCTATCCAACTTCCCGACCAACCATCCATCCATCCATTTGACAAATGTTGATCATCTACAGAACGACTGGTGCTGTTCTAGATGCTGCTCCCTCGCAAACATCATTGCGTCCACACTCAAAACTATTTCTTCCCTCAACAGAGACTTTCTTCTCTGGCCCTCCAGGCCCACCTGGCCCCCCAGGCCCCAAGGGAGACCAAGGTAAGAGCAGTGTCTTAGGGGGCCCGGGAGTCAGTGTGCCCCTGGTTGGCCTGCTGGTGGCCAGAGGAATTTGGACAAGGCTGGACGAGCTGGGGCAGGTCTTCATTCTCCTGCCACACCCCATTAGGAGCTCAGCAGCTTGGAGCAGGGGCCGGGGGTTGGTCAGAAGCTCTGCAAAGCATGTCCACCTCTGCCTTGTCCTGTTGGAGCAGAGGTGTGGGGAGCCCCAAGCCCTGAGTCTGCTCTGGGCCCAGAGCCCTGTCCCGCCCCCTCCTCGGGCCCCTTGAAGTCGCAGCATCTGGTTGGGACATGTCTCACAACTGTCTGCTTTCTCCCCCAGGCCCCCCAGGCCCCCGAGGACACCAAGGTACAGGAGAACTGGCCTCAAACAATCCTAGGGGGTGGAGGCTGACCTTCCGAGATCCCTGAGCTTCTGGGGTTTGGTCCAAATGAGTGATCAGAGGGTGTCTGTGGTTGAGAATTATGTGCCTGCGTGTGCGTGTGTGCACATGTCTATGCGGCAGCTCTAGGTACTGCCCGAGGGCCGGTGCTGCCCCAGCTGTGTCATAAGTCTTAGGGAGCCTCGGGAGGGAGGTGGTGTCTTCGGTGGGGCATGAGGAGAGGGACGCGGGCACAGCTGACCGTCCCCTCTCTGCTGTGTCCCTCAGGCGAGCGAGGCTTCCCAGGGCTGTCAGGCTCAGGTAAGTGCTGAGCACCGCCGTCCCCCCGACTGGAGCCTCTCCCGCCCGCTGACTGCACTGTGTTGTTGGCCTCCAGGCTCCAGTTCTCTTGGACTCAACCTGCAGGGACCACCAGGCCCACCCGGCCCTCAGGGACCCAAGGGTGACAAAGGTCAGTGCAGGCAGTGGAGAGTGGGAACAAGGCTGGCTCCCAGAGCCCGAAGAGAGGGCAAGGACTAATTGCTAGTGCTCCAGCCGTGGGAGGAAGAAGAGGCTGAAGAAAGGAGAGCCTGAGGGAGAAAGGGACGGGGTTGGAGGGATACAGTCTCTGCCCAAGGAAGCTGTGGTATCATTTCAGAAATGAGACTGAGAAACATGGGTCAGTTGTTGAGTCACAATTTGATATAGAGTGGTTGAGCTTAACCAGGGGAGGCTTCCTGGAGGAGGCAATGCAAACAGCTTCTTGTTTTGGATTCCAGGTGATCCCGGAGTCCCAGGGGCTCCTGGCATTCCTGGTGGGCCCTCTCGAGGTAAGAAGCCAAGGTGCCCAAAATTCTCCCCGTCTTCAAGTGAGGTTGATTGTGCCAATAAGGATATTAATTAACTAATTCATTCACGAATCCATGATTCAGTGTTAATGAGGTACTTTCTCTACATGCTAGATTCTGAACTGCCCCTGAGGAGGTTACAAGATAGCAGGGGTGGGAGACAAGGATGCCTGCACGATAAAGATGACTAACAATGCCGATGACAGTGATGGCGAGAACAGAGATCGGGAGCTAGGGGTGCAGGGGTGAGGAGGGCTGTGTGGGCAGTGCACAGGCTGTCGAAGGAAAGGGAGGACTCAGCCTGGGAGAGCTCCTAGGAGCTCGTTGCCACTGTCCTAGTTCTCCTGAGAAAGACTCTCTCCTCAGACTGTGAAGGCATTGCCTGTGCTCTTTGGTTTGACCCCAGAGAGGACAGACCAACTCAGTGGCCTTCTCTCCTGCAGGGGGATCGTCGTCAAGTACCACGTTCATGCAGGGTCCTCCAGGCCCACCAGGGCCCCCCGGGCCTCCAGGCTCCCTCAGCAGCTCTGGCCTGGAGATTCAGCAATACATCTCTGACTACATGCAGAGTGAGTACCCCACATCTGAGTGGGGCAGGATGCGTGTGTATGTGTGTGCACAGGTGTGTGCTAGGTGTGCAGGTCCATGAGCTCCCTAACTCCCACCTTCTCACACCTGCCCACGCACATAGACTTGTACATGGACATAGAGCCCCAGTAGAGGCTCATATACACAAACACTTTTCCATGTGTGCACACACACACACACACATTCACCCCTGTGTGCGTGCCCCAGACTGCATCCCTGCACATTCCATGGAGGTGAGGGCGTGATTTCCACACACATGGGTGCCAGAGCTTGGTCAGATGTGTCACCGACTGGGGTCTTGCTGGCCCACAGCCCTCAAGATCCACCGGGCCAAGCACAGACTCTGCGTCAGTTTCTCCATCTGTAACAAGGGGGGTCCAGGCTCCCTGCTGGACCTGCCTTGGCCCACGAGTGGGTTAAGTGCTCAGGTCACCTCTGTGGGGGAGACGCGCCCTCTTGGGGACAGGCTTGACTTGCTTTCTTTGTTGGCAGGTGACAGTATCAGGTCTTATCTGTCTGGAGTTCAGGGTCCCCCAGGCCCACCTGGTCCCCCCGGGCCTGTCACCACCATCACCGGTGAGACTTTCAACTACTCAGAGCTGGCCAGCCTCGTCGTGAGCTACTTACAGAGTAAGCCTCTTGCCACCCCTGTGATGACAAGCCTCCTCCCAGGTCCACGGTCATTCCTGGAGCCTCGTCTCTTAATTTGCTGCTTGTTTTGCCCTTTTTGTGAATGTGATGCTCAATATTAAATTCATAGTAATCAGGCTGCTGGATCTAGCTTCCAAAAAAGGTTTGTTCAGATTAAGAAAAATAGAAATTATAAATATCCTGCAAATGCCCCATTCATTCATTTCCCCCCAAGGGAAGCAGCTGGGTGACCAGGCCTTTGATTCTCGAGTTATGAGGGCACTGCTTCAGTACCAGCGAAGCAGGTGACCCGGTTTCCTTCCCCACAGCTTCCGGCTACAACATCGGCACATCCTCCACCTCCATCTCTTCTGAAGACATCCTGGCTGCGCTCCGGCGTGAGTTGCCTGGGGGGGGCAGTGGGGGTTGGGGGGCTGAAGGGTGCCCCTCTCTCCTGGCTGACTTATCAGGCACACTTGGCGGTCCCTCGGGCCAAGGAGCCACTCCCACTTCGCTCCCAGCAGTCAGCTGGACAGAGGGTGTCAGATCTCCCCTGAGGGATGAGTGTAGCAGGTACCCCTTCAGCTACTGGCAGCTTGCCAATGTCCCAGCTCACACATCACTTGGGCCGGTCTGCAAGGAGGCCAAGCTGGCCAGTGGCCCATGGCGCCTCCTCTCCTTTCAGGAGATGATGTGCGTCAGTATCTACAGCAGTACCTGATGCCGCAAGGAGCCGGTGGAGATTGGTTCCTCCAGTCTCTGGATTATGCAGAGCTGAGCAACCGCATCCTCAGCTACATGTCCAGTGAGTGTCTGCACCCCTGGCAAGGGGGGCAGGAGGGCCTGGGTGGGCATGCAGGGGCTAGACATCCCTGACCCTCTCCCACTAGGCTGCACCTAACCCAGAGGAGGGGTGGTATTCAGAGCAGTTCAAACCTGTGCCCCAGAGCAGGTCACAGAGCCTGGCGAGGGAAGCCAGAGCGAGTGCCCCGGGCACTGTTCTGCAAGGACTGTGCACACGACTCACATGCACACTTCTCTAGACACATGCCCACCTTTGCATGCACGCACACATGCACACACCCAGCAGGAGAGAGCTGACCTGCACTCTTCCCCAGCCTCGGAGTCCCTCCTCTGCAGTGTCCTTGCCCAGGATCTCACGCCTGCGTCTCTGCCAGTCTCTCCCTATTGCCCCTCTCACCCCTTTCCCGGCCCCTACTTCCATTCAAGTGGCTTCCATCTGGCTTCCTCTCCGATATGGTGTTTCCACTCTCCCTTCCCTGCCTGACCTGCATCCATCACAACTTGGGATTTCGTTCCTCAGGCACTGGAGTCAGCATCGGGCTTCCTGGCCCCCCGGGGCCCCCAGGCTTGCCGGGCACATCCTATGAGGAGCTCCTCTCCTTGCTCCAAGGTAGGGCTGATCAGGGCCATCTGATCAAGTGCTTCAGGGTGGAGGGCAGAGCCCCTCGGTCCAGGCCTAACTGATCCTTGCTCTTCCTCGGTGTCTCAGGGTCTGAATTCAGAGGTATCGTTGGGCCCCCAGGTCCCCCTGGGCCCCCAGGGCTCCCAGGCAGTTCATGGTCCAGCATCAGCACGGAGGATCTCTCATCCTACCTGCAGAGTAAGGAGTGAGGCAGGCGAGGTGCTCTCAGCCCTGCAGGGGGAGATGTGGCGAGGTGGGGGTGGGGGTGGGTTGGGGAGACTGTGCTCTGAAGTCATGGGAGAGCTCGGGCCAGCAGATGACCAGGTGCCCAGCCGGGAGCTCTGAGTCCCAGAAGAGCTGGGGGAGGGGATGTGATGTGGGTTGAATGAGGCTTGGGACTGGGGGTGGAGGGCAGTGGGGAGCACTTACTCTGGAGGAAGCCAGGACCCGGGTGTGTGGGTCTCCCTCTGCCTCCTTCTAGAGGGCCCCAGGCTGGGAATTCAGTGGTCCTGGTGATGGATCCCTGATTCTTCTCTGTCTCTTGCTTCCTGCTCAGCTGCCGGCTTATCATCCATCCCAGGCCCTCCTGGTCCCCCGGGTCCCCCAGGCCCTAGAGGGCCCCCGGGCATCTCAGGAGCTCTGGCGACATACGCAGCTGAAAACAGTGACAGCTTCCGGAGTGAGCTGATTAGCTATCTCACAAGTAGGTGCCCCTGTCGTCCCTGTCCCTCCTCTGTCCCCTCCCAGTCCGGGCTTCTCTCTATGAAAGGGTGGCCAGGGTTTGAAGGGCCTGGTGGCTAAACACCTTAGCCACCCCAGCAGGAGAAGTCCGGCTTCTTCTCAGCCCACACTCCACTCGGTGCGAGTTCACATCCTGCTAAAGGGTGTCAAGAACCAGCCCCCCACCCCAGTTCCCACTTCTTCCTCTCCCCCAGACCCAGCTCCCAGTAATGCCGCTTCCTCCCCCCAGGTCCTGATGTGCGTAGCTTCATCGTTGGCCCCCCGGGTCCCCCTGGGCCCCAGGGGCCCCCCGGGGACACCCGCCTGGTGTCCACGGACAGCTCCTACAGCCGGAGTGGCAGCTCCTCCTCTTTCAGTAGGGACACCTCCTACAGCTCCTCCATGGGCATAGGAGGAGCCAGTGGAGGCTCCCTGGGCGAAGCGGGAGCCTTTGGCATGGACATGGGCCGAGGCTACGGGGCCGCAGCCGAGAGTGGCATGTATGGCGGCAATGGCAGATTCGGGACCAGCTTTGCCGGAGGTCTGGATTACAACGAGCTGGCTGTTCGGGTGTCGGAGAGCTTGCAGCGTAAGTCGGGCCATGAAGCCTCAGGGCTGTGGGGTTGGGAGCATGAGAGCACCTCCACGCTGAGGAGGACAGCGGTCCTGGCATCAGATGGGCCGGGACTGAAGACGAGCTTAGTTCAAGTGGCCCAGTCAGCACTGCAACCTGTGCTGCAGGGAGCAGAGAAGCTGGGGTTCCTTTGTTTCCCCTTCTTACTTGTGCTTCTCAGAAGTGTCTATGACTGTGGAGGGGGCTGAGGGAAGGTTGGTGGCTAAGCCCTTTCCCCTTGTGGCTTACCAATACAACAATGTATAGTAAAAGGCCTGCAATATAAGCCCTTGGAGGTGGAGACCTGCTCACCAACACCGGAGACAAAAGAAGTTGCAGGGCTCCTTCCTCGCTGCTGCATAAGAGTCAAAACTGTACTGGGAGTTAGTCAGAGGGCCCTGCGCTCCCACCTTGAAGAGGGGGCCGGTGACCCCTACTCCCTGTGCCCACCACACTCTGTGTTTCACAGGTCAGGGGCTGCTCCAAGGGATGGCCTACACGGTGCAGGGCCCCCCAGGCCGGCCTGGGCCCCAGGGGCCCCCTGGCATCAGCAAGATCTTCTCCGCCTACAGCAATGTGACTGAGGACCTCATGGACTTTTTCCGAAGTAAGGGCAGCCCCCATTTACCTTCCCCAGACTTACCTTGCTGCACAGTCTCACGAACCAGAGTCCCGAAAAACCTCATTAACACTTGAGATGCTAAAAAGCTGATAAACTTGGTTTTCCTCTTACAAGTCCAAACTCTACCATTATCGACAAATCACTTTACTTGCCAAGCACCCGGGTGATCTCTAGTCTAAGGCCCGCTTCTCCCCCTTGCAGCTTATGGAGCCATCCCAGGACCCCCTGGGCAGAAGGGAGAGATGGGCATCCCTGGACCCAAAGGTAAGTGGTGGCTGAAACAGCCACCTGTGGAACGACCACCCCTGTGGGAAGCAGCTCCCTTGCCAGAGCCATGGGGGAGTGCGTGCAGCTCCTCCTGTGGGGAGGAGCCCTGTACTGTGCCCCCACTTAGCTGTGCCCCCCTGTCCTCCTAGGTGAGAGGGGCCCTGCTGGGCCACCAGGTCCTCGAGGGCACAAGGGAGAAAAAGGAGACAAAGGTAAGGCTCACGACTATGGTGTGGGTTTCTGGAGGCCTGGGAGACAGGCGGCATGTGCCACAGCAAGCTTGAAAATCTTAGGCAAATGCCAGTTACTACAAGGAGACACTGCCAACAATGTCAATTGTGTAACAATCAAGTGAACCACCAGGGGGAAAGGAAGGAGAGTGTCAGTGCAAGGAGGAGAGGGAAAACCAGGCTGGTAATGAAATGGGGTAATCCATTTAAATCAGACAGTCTTACAGAAGAGTTCATCTTTCAAGCCAGTTTTGCAGTGGTCACACTTGCTGTGATTACCCAAGAGAAAGTCCCCAGAGACTGCAAGGCATTTCCTAACTTCCTGTTCACTGGCCCACTTCTAGGTGACCAATTCTACATTGGGCGGAGGAGGAGAAGCATTGCCGTCAAGCCATAAGCAACCCATGGTGGAAGAGCCCCCTGGACCAGTTCTTGCAGTGGCTTATGGCACTTAGGTCAAGACTTCTCCAGAGGGTAAAAGCTGGAGGCTCACTGTCTTACTGACACAGCAAATAGTCAACTAGAACCCTTATCTTAGTCTGGGACAATGTGTATGTCTGCAGAATTCAGTCCAAGATACACAGTCTGAGACAGCTTCACAGGGTGGACTCGGGAGTGGCCACGTGCGGTGTTGTAGGATGAGGCCGGTCTCCCTGCTGTCCAGGCCCGAGCGCCTTGGCTTCTTTTAACACCAGCCTAGGAAAGCCAGATACATAAAAGCTGTTTCAGGCGCCCTTGAGCTTTTCCTTAAAAACAAGCCCAGAAACTGGAAGACGGGATTGGGGTACCACTCGAGGAGGCTGTTTTGGTTAACGCTGCAGGGCTGTGCTCCCAGCTCCTCTCTCTCCTCTTTACCCTGCATTCTCTAGTCGTAACAAACAGAATCAGCTGGTTGAGAAGAAACTCTCGCAACTGAAAAAATTAAGAAATCTACTTCCCTTGAAGGTGGTGACAGGGTTTCTACTAGTTCTTTCTCACTGTGTATCACGTTTCCACTTACTTAGGAAGTCTGTTTGATTGCAGCTATGCTGTCCCGTAGGTCCACACTAGAGCTGATAGTATGTTACCCTGAACCAGGCTGTGGCAGACAGGACGAGAAGGGCAAGGGGCAAAGAGGAAAGAAGGGGAGGGGAGGGAGAGCAGCCTGCCTGCCGGGGAAGCCAGCACCCCTGCTCTGCACCTAGGAAACGCGTGGGGGACTGGGTGCAGTTGGTTTGAAAGCACTTTTCAATGTCTATAAACATTTACGTGGTCTGTTAGATGAAGAGTCATTTCAATTGCAAAATCTCCAATTAAAGGGCTTTTTTCTTTTTTAACATTATGTTTTAATGTGATCTATCTAACCAAAAAATAAATAAATAAAAGCGGGGCGGGGGCGGGGGGCGAAGGAAGAAAGGAAAGGAGGCAAAGAAGGAAAAGAAAATAGTTTTTGGTTTATTAAGTTTGACGTTTTACTAATGAAAACTTACTATGCATAATGAATGACTGCATCGTGCCTTTTTCATATTTTAGTTTTACCTAGAGGCTTGACTCAATTTGTCTTTGTAATAGTAGCCTTAGCTCAAGTATTCATATCCCCGTTAATGATTCTTATCTTGATTAACCAAACTTTTGAGTTTTGTCCTAGTTGAGACTTACCCATCCAAGCTATCCAAAGTCTTCACAGAATCTGACACCCAAGAGAAATAGGGTAAAAGCCCCAAACTGCTAACTTCTCTGAATAGAACCCAGATATGAGATATGTCCTCAGCTGGATGGAAGTGGGTCTTAGCCTCTTTTGTTTCATTAAAAAAAAAAAAAACAAGTCAAGCATGAGTTCTGCAGTATGCAATGTTCCTGGATTAGAAAGTGACACATGGTGCCTCCCTCCGGCCAAGCTGACTACTCGCCAGATGATGCTGCCTAATGTCTACTGATTCTCACAGAACGTATTAGTGATGAAAAAAAACAGGTTATTTTTAGCAGAAATGAGTCATGTGGTTTGTGAAATGTTTGAGAAAAATAATCTATTTCAAGGGAAAAAAAGGACATTAAAAGAGAGGTATATATATACACATATGTTGATGGAAATATTTTAAGCACCACTCAAAGGAGGGGTTTGCTTGACAAAAGCCACTCCCTCCAAGTTAGCAGTGAAAAGGACACTTGTGTGTGGTGAGTAGACACTCTGGAACAATGGTACCTCTGATTGTCCCGGTCAGACCATCTGGAGAACTGCAAGCTTTAAAATACAGCTAGGATTTTTAAAACGGCTACAGAACATTCTCATGCAGGACAATCTAGTTTCAAAGAGTCTCAATAAAAGACTGCTTCCCAAAGTAGATTAAGAAATAACTTTATTTTTCATTTGTCAATCCCATGATTGAAAAGACATGTTGCTCCCAAACAGACAAGAGGCATTTTCTGAAACAAATTCTTTCTGAAAAATGTAGCTTGTGGAGTTATTACACTGCAAATCAGAGAAGGATCACAAAAAGCTACAGCCAACATTTAACACTGGTATAACACTCTACCCCAAGCTGAGCAGCAGAAGTTTTAAAGCTGGATCAAAACCACGTCAGCCATAGGCTACCAACAAGAGTGGCATTAACTGCTGTGCCTTCAACTTAAGAAAAGCACTGAAAACATCCCATTTCCTATAAAAGATCATTTCCCAGAAAAGAATGGATTTATTCAATCAGAAGCCTATTAGAACTGGAACTAAAGAGCTCTCCTCCTCCACCTCAGTTGTCCATTTTCCTTCAGTCAACAGTATCTCTAGCAAATCATTTGACAGATTTGGCTTCTCAGAAGAGTCCTTGTCATTTCAGCACAGTGTGGAATGGGGAAAACTGCAGTTACAAGGGAACTAGGAGAGTACAAAAGGACAGTCACTTCTGAAGCTCACTGACGCTCAGGAAGTCAGAGGCCCTCTGTGACAGTGAGTCTCATGTGCCTGAGAGCTTTGTGCTTGAGGAGACACTCCTTAGAGGTAGCTCTGGTTCTAGTTTATATTTAATTACAATTTGCTGTATCCTGTCACAGGGAAGTGTTAACATTTTCAGCAAGGTATAAGCACTCCAAATTTCCTCTTTACCCACCCTATAGCTTCCTCACAGAAAAGGGTAAGAAAAAGCTTAACTGACTCCATAGAGTTATAGCAGCTAATTCAGCAATTCGCACCTAACCATGGATTGACAGGACTAGGAAAGGCAACCTGGTGCAACGAGCTGCATGAGCTAGGCCTGCAGAAGTGTGGTGGCCAGCGTGTCCACAGCACGCAGGGACGGGGCGAGGCCAGTAACTACGGGGCACAGATGGAGAACTGCTTTTACGCATTTCCTAGCACATTCTGTCACAGCAACAAAACCACCAAATCAGGAATGGATTTGACTGTATTCTTCAACTGCAAAGGTGTCTTTGCCCCCCCAACCTCCTATGTACACTTCATGGAAGAAAGAAAGACCACTCTTCTGTATGTGAATACAGGGCCTAGCAGGAAGGGGGCAGGGATGGGCACAAACAGCACGGTCTATAACAAAACACTTTTTGCAAAGATTTATGTAACTCTAAGTATTAAAATGAAGGTTTTACCTCTACATATGTATCATTCTGTAGTCCTGCTCCCACATGAATATGGTCTGGTCATATTTGAAAGAGAACTCGAGTGTGAACAAGGAATCCAAAGGGTAATTTTACAGAGATGCAAGAGCTGCTAATAAACTTACCAGAGGGTCCATCCTTCTACTCTGAGCCTCTTTCCTTTATTCAATTCTCTGAATGTCAAGTTGAAAGGAATAAAAAGAACCAAATATTCAGACCAAATTAACTATGGGCCATAAGCCATTCATCACATAGGATATCACTTAAATGATACTGAAAAAATGTCTACTGCCTGAAGTATTCATTTTTAAAAAGTCAATATACTGAAAATCTCAAAGGAGGAAGTGGTAGGAGAACCTTCTTCCTCTCCTTCAAATAAATCATTAAATACACTGGGTAACATTATACTGTCATTTCTATCATAACAATATAAACAATTTCCATCATCCTGAACATTATAAAGATATATATATATATATTTTTTTTTTTAAAAGGCTTTCAAAACATTTTTCAGTCCAGCATTTGAGAATAAAGCGTTCAAAGTTTTGTATACAGTAACACATTCATGTGATAAGTGTATGAATTTACAACCATACATAATATATATATGTATATATATTTATATAAAAAACAAACTTGGGCAGAAGTTAAGGCTACCTACAAAGTTGTCCAAGTAAATTATGCTTGTCAAAACAATTACAAAATTAAAATCACATGCATTTTTAAATCATCTATAAACCACTGACAAAATAAGGTTCAGCATTCAAAGTTTTCAAATTAACTGTAAGAAAGTGCTACAGATATTTACATTTTCTTAACATGAATCAGTGTTCCCACAAAGTTTCATTTGCATTTTTCACCAGCCTCAACTGTAACATTACTAAAAACTGACATTTCTACAATTTGGTACCTAGCACTCATTAATAGTCTGCAAACGGCAGGCAGCAAGCTTCATCTACAAATGTGCTGTCTCACAACCTCAAAATATGGTTTGTAATACTGTTTGACCTGACACGTGCTTGAAAATCTAACCCTCAAGAGGACTAGAGTGAACATTTCATTAATAATTACACATATCAAGCAGCCACAGGATAAAGGTTTTAGGACTTTCCCACTCAAATCATGTAAATAATTTAAACATGGAAAAAACAAAACCAAAATATGAATGACTTTATCTCAAAACAATAAAAAGTCATTTCTGGTATTTGCCTAAATATTTTATTTAAATTCTTCCTTCAAAATTACTCTGAACAAATGCCTCTTTTGAGATTAATTTCAGAAAAATATATTCATAAATATAACTCAGAGCCTGCCGGCCTATGACAGAATTTTAAACAGAAGTTGCTAAGACGGGAGAAGCCATTTAACCAGCTCATGTATTACTTTAGGAAATAAGCTGAGATAGCTAAATCTATCTTTTTTTAATTTGGTGAGTTTTATATTTTCAATTTGGACATCTAAAAGCTACCTTTTATTTTTTCATCTTTCCAACTTATACTTTAGGATGAAAACTTCTATCAAATGGTAATACGAGCAAGATTTAAAAAACAATAATGCTTAATGCTAAGGGTGTTTTGTCCCTGTTGAATCAAAAGGAGGAAATGCTATTTTAGACTGAATTGAAATTTAGTGTTTTAGGCACTATTTTATATAATAAAGCTAGCACCCTTAATTATTAGTTTATGTCTAAACAAGTAATTATTTTAGACAAATTACTGAAATAATTTTTCTCTTTTAAAAGAGTCCGATGCTAACATTTAAAGAGATTTATTTACTGAATCAATATCATATTTTGAGCCACTCAAAATTTTTTCATGAGAGCTACTTCACCAAAAAATTATTCCAATTCTCCACAGTGTAGAGAGCTTCAATTATAGATTTTAGACATCACTGAGAAGTTGTCATGTAAAAAGATATTTACTAATACTTAAATGACGTAACAGTTTTCTTTAAATAACTTTCAGGTAACAGTATCTAAATAACACGATTTTTAAGAGCATATGCAAAAATCACCTTAGGGAATTACTGTGAGATGCTACTTTGCCAACATGGCCCAGCATCTGTCTTAGTTCCTTCCCCTCCATCGTTACTAAACAAGTAAAACAAACAAAAAACACCGAGAAGGTGAGGCAGGTGATTGTCTTCGTGAGCTCTCTGATAGACTACGGCTAAAGATGAAGAGAACAGAATGACGTACTTAAAAAGCCAAACCCAACCACAGCATGCTTCCCTCTGTTACGATCCAGTGGAATGCAAGCTAGGAATGGGGTAGAATTTGGAAATCCGGCTCTGTGTCGATGGGTTAAGGCATTCAGACTCCCCGGTCATTTTAAAGAACACTTCCTGTTCCTGTAGTTTCCTAGCAAACTCTTCTTCCAGTGTCTTAAAAAGGAAGGGAAAAAGAAATAATGCACTAGTATTACAAACAGAATTTACTCTGAAACAGTCAAGACAAAATCACTTGCCCCAAAGTCTTTGTACGTTATCCTAACGAAGAAGACGCTGTTCAACACCAGGACCACAGGCTGCGCAGCTCTGGGTTCAAGTCTTGGCTCAGCCACATGAAACTTCAATTACTTCTCTATATTACAGAACCATTTCATTCTTCTGCTGTGAAACAGGGATAATACCATCTACCTCACTGGGTTGTTATGTGAGGATTAAATGTGTTAATAATGTACTTAACCCATATTAGGCACTCAGCAGATGGCACCTATTATTAACTACTATCCGTCTCTTCCACATGGAACTTCAGCATTTTCTACGTTTTATTTTGATTACTGATATGCATGTCTTCTCTTCTACACTGAGCCACAGATTAAAGATAAGACCTAAGGCAGATTCATCTTTACATACAGTATGGAACAACTATATTAAGTACTTGCTAAGTATCTGAGGTAATCAGTTACTTTATGGACAAAGTGACTCAGGAGAAGTCCTGCTGCAGAAAACAAAGTACAGGAAAAGACAGAAGGACACAGGCAAGTTTCTCAGAGGAAGACTGTGAGCTTGGTTTCAATGGACAGATAAGAATTTGACAGACAGGATGGGGAAGACACCCCAGGGAGGGTGAGCTGACACAATGCAGAGGCAGGAAGTTGGAGCTGCTGTGAGTAATGGTGATCACACCCAGCACTGGACCAGAAACTGGGAACAAGGTGGCGAGCGGGAGGTAAGTCAGGAGGGCTGACGTGGCCAAAGTGTGGCACCGTGAAGGCGTCAAAGTCCAAGTGAGGTGTTTACATTCTGTTCTGATGAAACTAAAGATTTACCAGTACCACTATGACAGCATCAGAGATGCTCCTGAGGATAAACACTGGTGACGGCAGCCAAGGACGAAGAGAGGAAAGGGAACAAGAGACCAGGTGGACCTTTAGGACATTACTAACAATTTTAAGAAGGAAGACAGCAAAGGGAAAGAAAGATTATGAAATGAGAGTCCAAATTATTTGTTATCTGCCTGAATGTGGGGTCTGATGGAAATGAAAGATAATTCAGGTTTCTAGCCTAGATGTCAGTTAAGAGGACAGGAATATTGGGAAGAACACCCGATGGTGGGTAGGACTGGAGAGAGGGGAAAGGTGAGATGGAGACGAATGAAAAGGGTTACTGAGTTTAGTTTTACCTCCACTGAGTTTACAATCTTTAGTCAACACTGAATAACATTCAACAGGCATGTATTGATCATTTACAATGTGCAGGAACTGTTCCAGGAGCTGGGTATGTAAGAGTGAACAGAGATACGATGCCCCTGCCCTCAAGGAGCTCACATTCTGGTGAGAGAAGACAAACAATAAAGAAATGTGTCTGGTGGTGATAAATATTATGAAGAAAAACAAAGAAAGGTGAGGGGACAGAGGAGTGTTCAAGGTGGGCACTGAAGCTATTTTATACAGTCATCTAAAAAAGAAACCTCTGATGAGATGATAATGGAACAGAAGGAATAAAATGAGGAGGAATGGAACATTCAGATGGGACATGGGAACTGAGAGCGTGAACCAATAATAAAAACAATAAAATTACAGCAATAACAAACACTCACTGATCCTGACCAAATCTTAAGTGCTGTAAAGAACTGACAAGGACTGTACACACAGCTTCTGTTTACTGTCTTAACAAGGCCAATCAGGGAGGCAGTAACATCCTCATTCTACACACGAGGAAAACGGAGCTCAGAGGTGTTAAGAGAAAAAATTAACCAGTGTCAGCATTGAGACTCGAACCCAGACTTGCATCACTTTAGAATTTGTATTCTATACAAGTTGTGGAATTGTCCTTAAATATGCCACAGCTGAAGCCAGGACAATCTGTAAGATCATCATGCAAAGAGCAGAGGTAAGAATGCAAAATGGGAAATGTCCACCTTTCAGGTGACTGGATGACATAGAAAAGTGATTAAAAAAAAAAAAAAGGCACAGAGAAAGAAGAGACTATGTCACAAACTTCAGGTGAGACGAGACTTTTAAGAATAACAGGTGGATAATGCCACCGGACTGTGACCACTGTCAACCAGTTCAACTGGGGAGGAATTCAAAGCAACAGTTAGAGTGAAAGGAGGAACTGGAGAAGGGAATTCTCACTTTCATCCCATGTGTACCCTTTGAATTCAGAAACACATCAATGTACCACCTATTCAAAAACATAACAATAAACAAAATTCAAGTTTAAAAGCCACACTATCAGCTCACTTGGTCAGTTCTAGAAAGTTTTATCAGCACATGATAGGAACTAAATATTATTTCCTTGATTAACTGACTGGATGAATGGAAGAAAGGAATGGTTGAAATGTGTAGCAGGCAGGAAGCCCAAGAGAAAATAAAGGTTTAAGTTTGAAAACTGAGAGAATCATATAAGGAATAGAAAAGACAGAGTTCAAATGGTTGACCAGCTGGGCCAGGCTAGCAGGGAGTCAAGTGCACATAAGGAAGATGGTTGGCTGGTTGTGGGGTAGGAAGCCTTTCTTACTTTCCTAGACTGTCAATGAACACAGCACGTAAGAGCCTTATAATCTGGCTCCAGTTCATCCATCCAGACTAAGCTGTCATCCCTTCCTTCTCTCCCTCCCTAATGCCTACACACAGGCACACACTGCCTCTCACCCTACCATGACAGGGAGCCACATGTGATTCCTGTACACATCATTTTCACTCTTTCTCTTCTCTGTACTTAAATTGCCCCATCCCACTCCAATCTGTCTGTCCTTCCAGCAAGCTCTTACTCATCCATCAGGCCTCATTTGGCTCACAAGGCATCTCCTCTCTCACGCCTCCTGCCTTCCCCGGGCAGACTGAAGTACTCCTGCTCTGTTGCTGGTACACTGTGCTACTCTACTCTGTACCGTGTACTTACCTCCTTCAGAGAAACGCTCCTACTCATCTGCAGCTGCTCGTCAACTAGATTCTGAACCTTTGGGACTTGGACTCCTCATCTCTGTGTCTCTCGTCCCTGACACATATTAGGTAAAGAGCCAACAGCTAGGAGGACGAATGCAAGTGTATTTTAATTAAAGCTTTTAAAATTACCTTTTTCCTAGGTCTCAATTTCTCTCTCCATTCCTTTAATTCTTGGCTGTGTTCCTCATCTAACTCCTTTAGTTTCTGAGTCTCATGTTCAACCAAGAGGTGACATTTTTCATTCTGAAAAGAAAGTTTGAATTAAAAAAATTTCAGATGACATTAGCAATTTTTCACAAATACAATTATCTTCCAAAATAAAAATATATATACATTCATCAAACATAAAGCTACTACTGAGGTTGAAATTGTCTTCTAACAACCAAGGACCAAGAATTATGAAATGAGTCATAGTTTCACTTTTGCACATTTAGAGGCTAGATCTGTTACTTACCATATAAAAAGAACTTGACTGGAAAGAACTAGTTTGATCCTGATTTCCCATTCTAAGGTTTACTCACAAAACTGACACTTCAGAGGGCACCTTGCAAGCATTTTATCCAATGGTACCAGAACACGGGATTAGAAACTATTTTCTGCTCTAGAAAATTAAGCAAGTATATACGATATCCACAATGTATATATACTACTCTGAAATTGTAAACATTTTAGAAATTATATATCAGGAGAAAATTTCTCATATATTGATCGCTTTTTTCAAAAACCTTGAAGAAAATGAACTATTTATACTGAAATAAAAGAATTTTAAAATTCAGAACAAAACAGCCTACATTATTTTCAAAACTTTGTTCATCTTCTTTGCAAAATACACTACAAATTCTCAATAGTACTTTTGAAAGATGCAACTTCTTATATCATAAATTAGCTTCATGTTTACACTAATCATGGCTGTAGGAAATCTCAACAGGTGCCCCTGATACTAAACTGATCTTCCTTTGGGTCTACAGAGGAAAGAAAACCTTTACGTTCTGGGATCTTCTCAAGCCATGTGCAGCTTACTGTGAGTACCTATCACTTCCTTAAAGCCAGCCACCGGTGCTGCTGGTGCTGCCTCTACCACCAGCTCTGCCTTCTGGCTTCTGGAGCTGACCTGCAGTTGATGCAGCTCGCGGACGTTGGCTTCACACTGCAGCTGAAGATCCCGCATTTGATTTTCATGTTTTTGATGCTGAGCCATTCTCTCATTCTTCTGCCTCTTTTCTTCTTGAGAAGCAAACTATAAAAAAGAAAAACAAGATAAATATGGTTAATAGGCAATGTAATTTCTGCATCTTCCAAAAGTGTAATTAAGGAATTTAACAAAGCTTAAAGTACAATAAACTAAAGCTACAAGTAATAATACGCTAGGACTCAAAGCTGGAGTCTACATCATGGCTTTGGTTGGGGTAGGGAGGTGGGGAGAGATTTCTGATTCAAACCTTGTTTCTCCTATCTGCTTAGTGACCTCAGTTAATTTGTGTGTGGGAACTGTGACTACAGAAGTACAGTGAGGCCGTATGTTTGACTGTAAAGCTGGTCAAATCACCTTATTCCCAGGGCCGGTCTTGGGATCAACCTGGATCTTGTGCGGGGCCTGGGAGACAGCAGCTCTCTGTGGCCAGCACTGGAGGAGAGGGAGCTAGGACACACCATGTGTGTACGGAGCCATGGTGAACATCAACAACCCCAAAGTGGCCCCAATGTTTACAACACAATTATGTGGTCCTTCTAAAGACCATCCAAAACTTCTACACCTAAAAAAAGAAGAGAGTAATCTGCTTATTTACTTGTTTAATTTTGTCACGGTCCTGATCTGGCGTTGCTGTTGAGTTAATTCTCAAACTCTTCTTAAACATGGCCATTCGAGTCTTGGCTTCGCTACGCTGAATCTTAGGCAGTCTTGCTCTTTCTTGAGTCTGTCTGTTTTTCAATTCCTCAATAAGTCGTTGATTGTAACGCTGCATTTGTTCTGTTTCCTAAGAAAGTTTCAGAATCCAGTGATATTGAGATAATTTAATACCCAGTACCCACAAATATGCTCAAACATGTCATTTTGCTGTTGTTCCCCAAATTATTCTCTCCCTTGTTACATTCTGATCAGTAAACCATTAGGACAAAAAAAAAAAAAAAAAGAAAGAAAGAAATTTATAAGAAAAATAAAGCTAATAGTAATAAGAGTCTTATGTTAACTCTCTTATACTAAATACAGGGAGTCCACATTTTTAAGATATCTGAATTAAAAAGAAGCCAAAATAGCTACCTTTGAGAGACAAGATGAAGACTATAATGTGTAACAGGTCTTTAAGCACTGTTTATTAGTTACCTTTCTTGGAATTTGTAGAAAAGAAGTTTGCAATAATGATCAACATATATTAATTACTCCAGATTTCATCAAATAAATTTTAGGACAAAAGAAAGGATACTTAAAACTTAATTCTGTAAAAAATATAAGTTTCAAAAATAAACAGCTCTGCAAACTTTAAAATGAACAAAAAAGTGAACAAATTTCTTTTCATTAACCTTCTCATGGCGCTTAAGTAGCTGGTGTCTTTGCATAAAATACTGATCTTTAAGTTGCTGTTTGAGCAGCTGGTGTTTTTCTTGTAAGTGTCGTTCTTCAAGCTCCCAAATCGCAGCTTCTCGAGCTGGAAGGAGAAGGTAATTTTCAAAATGTCACTTTGCTCTTTTCACGAATGTACTCTGGTCCTTGTTTTAATATTTACATAAAAGTGTTCTAATACACTAATTAATACACACAAGACATTCTGAGCTATAAAAGAAATATTACCAATGTAAAGATAATATCCATTACCACTTTCCATTCTGTTCTAATGTCCTGTAAACAAAGAATGCCCCACTCCCAACACTAAAATTCCATTTAATCATCTCAGTGAGAAAGAAAAAATACCCAAGGTATTTGTTCAAGGAAATAAGTGCTTAAAATTCCATTCTATCATGTAGCCAATTAAGTATACCATTACAGGGTATAAGGAACACCTAAAATTACTTAGGTGTATTTCTAGCATCACCTGGACAAAAAGATGTTTTAGGGATTATATGTTTACTTCACTTCTATTGTTCACTTCTATTGCCATAAAGGAATTCTATGTCCTGCAGTAGTTCTGAATTTTATAAAGTATATTCCTCTTATTTACCTTTTTATCTTTCCCTCTACCACTCTAGCAAAAGAAAGCATTCAAATAATTTCCAAGCATATCTCTGCAATGTTTCAAGACATATTATGTATATACATATGCCACATATTTCATATACCTCTCATGAGCTGCTGCTTGTTATTCAGGCACTCTCTTTCAATATTGGCTAACTCTGCCTTCTGCTGTTGGATGATCTTTTTCAGAGAGCCATCTAATTCTTGTTGTTGCTTCTGAACAAACTCTTGTTCCTAATAGACATAACCATCAGTTAGTAAGTATCTATGGAGCAAAACATCCAGTTATCTATGTGGCTGTATGTCTCAGTGATTAACAAGATTTCTGAACCAAGTTTCTAAAGTTAACTAGATTTAAAAATTATACAGTATAGGCATAACATGTTATTTGTCACCCAACTCAAGACCAGAAAGAAAGTACTAGCATATTTAATATTGTGAACTCACTACTAAGAATAATACACACAAAAGAAGTCTATATAAACTACTCATGATTAAATGCCCAATATGCTGACATCTTTGAGAAAAAAATAAACTTACACCTTCTAAAACTGACTATTCAATCCACTAGAGTGTGGCTACAATAAAAATGAAAAAGAATGCCTTTTAGGAAGGGGGGCAATAAAGAACAAACAAGTAAAACAGGAGTTGGGAATTTTAAAGTCTGTATTTTTCTATTAACAGAGTTAGGAAGCAACACCATGGCTATACTAACAGAGAAAGACAGTGTCTGTATCTCCAGCCTGTGTGTAAGAAGAGCCATACTTTAAGGACTTAGTGAGAAATAATGCTTTGCTAGAGAAGCAGGAACTAGAAACAGGAAAGACAGCTACACTTTATAACTCTACAAACAAAATTCCTTATAATCAGAGAATTCCACCAACATGTTTGGGAGTCACTCATTCAACAAATATTTACTGAATACATACTATTTGCTCAAATGCCAAATTTATGCTTTTTTAAAAATCCCTCAATTACTGTATAAGGAAAGAAAAGGTTAAAGGGACTTATGGTTGCTATGCTAGATTATACATTTGTGGATGGAACAGGAACAATACCCATATTGAAGAAATGCAAAATTTTCAAGTAACCAATTGGATCTCTATCCCTCATTTGGCAGTTACGGTAGCTTGTGATTAATTCAAGGGATATTCTTATCAATTTGAGTGTGGGTTTAGAGCTTTAGGGTTGAAGCAGCACTTCACCTATAATCCCTTCTCTTGTATATCTAAGAGATGATAAAAACCTCAGGATTTGTTTTGGAACCATTTTTCAGGCCTTGGACAGAGTCTGGCAGCATCTGGACCACCACCAGCCTGGTCTTCAATGCAGAGTGAGCCTGGCAATGTTCCTCAAGATGCTTCTCTTACTACTGATTCTCTGGAAATGAGAATCAGGTCTCACCATCCATGACATCCTGTTAATTTGCTGTCACAAATGCTGCTGTATCATCTGCATTGTGATTTGTATTTTAGCATGAATACAAATGTACAGCAGAAAGACTAGTGAACTGTTTCTAAGAAGTACAACTGCCAGTAGAGTTTTGTATCGATTATGATCTTTTGTACTGCGGACAAGAAATGTATTTATGTGTCATTAAAAAAAGACACAATGTACATTGTCAGCTTCATAGATAAAATTAATGCTGAGCATTTATACAAAAAAAATTACAAATGCCAACTTGACTACAGTCACATAACTTTATCATAGCAAAAAAGAAAAGAACTCAATGACTATTACAAAGCTAATTAGATTTATTTAATAAGACTGCAAAATCTCCATCCTATCATAAGCAGTTATAACAAAATAAGTTGTTCAAGCTTCTCTTTTCTTACAGTAAATATCATTTATAATAAAAATTAAACTGATTCTCTAATTTCACTGTAAAATTTCTATATGTAAACTTGTTTAGTAAACAATATAACCTGCAGATACATCAAAAATTTTATTTTGTTCAGTATTTTTATCATTAGTTTGCATAGATAACTTAAAAAAAATATGTGTGGACAAAAATAATTGGTCCAAATTATCATAAATATAAATATTACATTTGGACAAAGAAATCAACTGTAAAAGATTGGACAAATAAGTACCTAGGTGAAAATAAAAAGGTAAATACAGTGAACCCTTCAACAACACAGGTTTGAGCTGCATGGGTCCAAATAAAGGTGGATTTTCCACTAAATTTGTCCTAAGCATCATGTGGTTGGCTGACTGTGCAGATGTGGAACTGTGATGTGGAGGACCAACTGTGAAGTTGTACGTGAATGTGCGATTGCGTGGACGGTCAGCACCCCAAAACCCAAATTGTTGAAGGGTCACCTGTATAAACCAGTGCCATTAAAAAAGTGAATGTGATTTCTTGTCAAGGCAATTTTTGGTTATATTATTGTATTTGTCTAAATTAAGTAAGAGTTCAGTTCAAAGAAAACCTTTTTCAAGCACTTAATAAATGCTGGGGTCTGTGCTACTTCCATGGTTACTAAAATCAATAAAAGACAGCATTCCCTTCAAGGAGCTTCCACTCTATTGGTCCCAAATTGGTTTTATCTGTCAGTCCCTATAAAGCATAGTGGGCCCCTTCCCTCAGTAACATACTTTCAGAAGTTCCAAAGTAAACCACAGAGAACTCAAAGCAAGGAATAAAAGGATCCAGAAATGAAGATTCAAAGTGAATGACAAAGAACTGCAGAAGCATGCCCTGAAGTGGCCAGTATATAAGAGGGAAGAAAAGAGCGAAGACTGTTATCTAGAAGCTGGCACAACTAGCACCATGCTTCTCCAGAAGATAAAACACAGATCAACAGGTAAGAACCAAGGCACATAAACGATGGAAATGTTTCCTCATCTTCCAAGTCTGCAAAGACATCAACTGCCTTACTGAGCTATGGGCTTGAATAATTAAGCAGAGTGTGGATGATTACACAGCCAAAATATATGCAACTGATGTTTATATTAAAGCTTAAAAATACCTAAAAGGGTCCCTTATTCATTAGGTATTCTTGATACTGATTTTCAATATGGTTAAGATTTGACTTCCATCACAGTTATCTGTCCCCTTTCTTCAACACCAATATAGTTAACTCCTATTTATTGAGCCCTTAGCAGTAGCAGCAATGTTAGTCACTCAGTTGTGTCCGACTCTTTGCGACCCCACAAACTGTAGCCCGCCTGGCTCCTCTGTCCATGGGATTCTCCAGGCAAGAATACTGGAGTGGATTGCCATTCCCTTCTCCAGAAGATCTTCCTGACCCAGGGATTAAACCTAGGTCTCCTGCGTTACAGGCAGATTCTTTGCCATCTGAGCTACAGGGAAGATCAAAGTCACTCAGTAGCGCCCAACCTTTTGCGACCCCAAGGACAGTAACCTACACCAAGCTCCTCCGTCCATGGGATTTTCAAGGCAAGAGTACTGGAGTGGGTTGCCATTTCCTTCTCCAGGGAATCTTCCCAACCCAGGGATCAAACCCAGGTCTCTCACATTGTAGACAGACGCTTTACCGTCTCAGCCACCAGCGAAGTCCAAAGGGTCCCTTACATGCTAATGAATATATTTTATTATCATAAAAGAAATGAAGATTTAGTATCACTGAGCTTTCATTAAAGTTCCTAACTTCAAAAGCCGAGAATAATACATTCACAGGGGAACCTGTAATTAGAAATTACTTAGGATCTAAAAGAAAAGTGATCTTACATTCCAAAAAGACTGCACAAACTACATTCACTTTAATAAAATAACAACAGATCAATTCTATCACTAGGAGTAACAATTTCAAAATGGACATACAAATTGTAAAATGAGTGCCCTTTAAATGTACAAGTTTTAATTCTGATATGGAATTTTATTAGTCCGATAACTGTAAACGTTAAAAATACAGCTTTGGGTTCTAGGAAACTATAAGGAAGAATTATGATATGTGGGGCTATTTGGATACAGAATTTGATCATTTTAACTTAAAAGAAAAGTGTAAAATGGTAATGATCAGAAAAGTGTTTGTATTCATTAATTCCTCCCTCTCATCATAAAATAACATTTTGCTTACTCTTTTAGAAAACAATAGAATCCAATGGCTGTCAATAATAAAGATAAATAAGTAATTTCAAGAGAGGGGGAAGAAGGGGTTGAAATCAAGCTGTATTCTATCTATTCCAGTTGTGTATATCAAACATCACAAACAAAATTATAGTGTTAAATAAGCTACTCATTTCCCTATAGAAACTGTGAGAAAGAATACAGCCTGGAATTCCACACTTAATTTAAAACTACAACATGGAGAATAGCGACCCACTATTCATAATGGGACAATTTGAATAGTGAAAACTAAATGGAACTGAAATCACCACTTTTAACATGGCTTTTCTGACCATAACCATAATTAAAATATCTACATAAACATATATGCAATCAAAACGTCACTTCACACGAAGATAAAAATCTAATCACAGCATTCATTCAATTTCTCACATGTGCAAAAACACAGAAAAAACTATTGGGAAGACATTTCTTGAAAAAAAGAGGAAAATCTCAGATTAAAATCTGTGGTGGAGTAGACAGAAAAAAGAACACTATAGTAGAAGTGTTCTAGTTCCAGCTCTACCACTAATCTCTTTTGCAACTTTAGGCAAATCACTTAGTCTTCTGTGCTTCGATGTCTTCATCTGTAAAATGGGTACACGCCACCTCCATATTAGGGGGTTGGCAGTGAGAATTGTGAATATTCTTCAAAGAATACTATACTATAAAGTTCATGTCGGGTTATTACTATTGACATTGTCATTTATCAATCTTATAGATTTATAACAAATGAAACTAACAGTGAAAAGGCACATGTGAGCCAAAGAAAAGCAGGTAAAACAGAAGGCATCCTCCTGTAAGGCACGGGGGACTTACGTCCTGCATTGGGGCGTTGAAGACTGCACAAGATGACAACTGAAAAGACTGAATCATGACCTGAGCAACGCCCTGTGGATCAGAATACAACGCGCCTCCCAGGTGAGAACAGAGCTGAATGACTTTTTGTAAATGGCAAGAATAATTATACAAACGCTGAACTTCCTGAGGCCTGGAACAAGTCAGTTAACAAAAGGGCCTGTAGAATGAAGGATCTGGACTAGATCAGTGGTTTCCAACCTCTATAGTTTGTTGCTGTTGTTTTTTAAACCAGCTGAACTCTCTTTTTAAAAAATTCGTCTAAAAAATCTCAGTTTATAAAACAGATGAAAAGCGGTACTGCTCTGGAATTAGGAGTACAGAGCTCTACTGTTCTCATTTCTGAAGAATTCTCAATGTGCTTCTTCCAAACTCAACAGCTCCTAGGAGTACAGTCTGAAGACCACTGGACTAGATTATCAAATAAATTCTAGTTTCATGGCTATATGGTTATTATTCATAGTCTTTAAAAAGTTTAAAATATTAGACTCTGTAAAGTTATCTAGCATTTTCATCAAAAGCAGTAGCTAAATATAAAAACTTTTGAAATCAGTTATTTACTAAATTTGTCATTAAATTTACAGAAAGAAATTTACTACTGATTTTAGCTTTAGTCGGAAAATACAGGCTAGCATCGCAAACTATATGAAAAATCACCTACAAAGTTTTATTAAAGCATTATTAAAGCACTGGATCACCTGATTCAGTCAACACTAAATTCTTACTTTCGACTCTATAATAGAGTCTGACATACTGCCTTTTGGAATTAAACTCCATATCCCTTCACAAGGCAAAACCAAATTGTTGTTATCTGGCGTGAAATCTGAAATTATCCAAAAACAGATGTGGGGCCAAGAAGGACTTCCTCTTCAGCTATCAGTAAGACATGGCTAACGACCACTGGGCCAAGCCAGTAAGAGTTCAGACCAGGCACAGAACAGGTAGCTTAAATACGAGGCAGGATGACATGGTTCAGTGTGTGAAACATGGAGGCAAACGTGCCGAGATGAGAATTCCAGCTCCACCATTAACCAAATGTGTGAACTTGGAGAGACATTCACCCTCCTGTGCTTTCGTCCCCTCACCTGTAGCATGTGGGTCGTACGAGTAACTACCTCCTATGTTGTGAGGCTACACGAGTTCATACAGGTGAAATCAGTACGACCCACAGTGAACACTGCGCCTGCGTTATCACCTGATAACAGAGATAACCTTGGAGATACTGCAGGTTCAGCTCTAGCCCACGCAATAAAGCAAAACACATGAATTTTCCCAAATACATTAGTCATGTTTATGCTATACTGTATTCTATTAAATAAAGTATGCAATAGCACTGTCTGAAAAAAACAACATACATACCTTAATTAAAAAGTAGTTTATTGCTGAAAATGCTGACCATTACCTGACCCTTCAGTAAGTTGTAGTAGTAACATCAAAGATTTTAGATCAGAGATCACCATAACAAATATAATAATAATAAAAAAGTTTGAAATACTGTGAGATTACCAAAAGGTAACAAAGAGACATGAAGCAAGCAAATACTGTTGGAAAAATGGTGCTGACAGACTTGCCTGATGCAGGGTTGCATTAACCTTCAATTTGTGGGGGAAAAAAAAAACCACAGTACTGCAAAACCACAAAGAAGCAAAGAACAATAAAAAGAGGTGTGCCTGTAGCAATTCCCATACTAGGCCAAGACAAAATTTTGACTCACAGGAAAAAAAAAATAATAAATTTATTTAAATAGCCTAATTTTATTAAAATTTTAAAGTTCCAAGATATTTTTCTTATTTTTCATGGTGTTAAAATAATTCCTAGTTTGAAATGATAGTGACAAGTAAATGACAGTTTCAAATATCCTGCCTTGACAAAAAACAACAAAAAAAATTTTAATGACAATGCACTGGTCATGGTCCCCAAAGGTTTCTGTTGGTTTCTATATTCCTTTCCATGAATCTATAAAATTCAAAAGGCTGGGATCCAACTTTTTAAATTATATAAAAACCCACATTCAAAAGGAAATTTAAAGCAACAAATAATAAATAATCCATGTCTCTTCTCCCTTTCATTAACATTTGTAACTACAAACTGAGCTCATTTCTCTCTTTGCCTCCAGGCTGAGTACAAACTTAATTAAAAGAAAGATGATCCCAAGTATAAAAGACCTCGTAGAGTACTGTGAGGTAATTCTAGAAAATTCTGTTGAAAATACCAATTTATCTAGTTTTGTAAAGAATTTACCCATTAACAGGTTCAGCCTTATTATAACCTAAAATCAAGTTTACTTAGGTAACAACTATTTTTGTAACTGCTAGATTCTGAATCAAAAAGAACATACTTAATATTTAAAATACGGTTTTAAGTAGCTTATATTGTTGAGTTTAACAGTAATAAATGTTTGATCTACCATTTAACATTATCATTTACCAGCTTGTGGAGTCTTATTTCCCTAACCAGGGACTGAACCCAGGCCACAGTAGTGAAAGCCCAGAATCCTAACCACCAGGCCAACAGAGGACTCCCAAATTAATGGCCTTTTAATATGCATTCTTTTTGTACGCACAAAGCTTATATACTCACCCTCTATATTTTTCTGTCCTAAAAGTCTTCTATCAAACATTGACATTACCACTTAAAAATGTAAGCTTCCATCACGATTAAAATAAGAATACAGTGGATTATACATTAACATACATGTTTATTTCATCTGCAGTCAGCTTTCTAAACATTTCACTTAATTTCATATTAGCAACTTAAATGTCACCATTAGTGTGAATTTAGCACTACATAAAGAATGCCCTGGGACCCTTTGTCTGAGGAGATGTCAACATCATATAATAAGTACAGAATTTACCCTTTTAACCATGGTTTATTGAGCTGTGAGAATAATGCCGCTTTCTGTTTTTAGTAGCATTAAGCTGCTGCTGTTACCTGAGCATGCTGGCTTTGTGCAAGCTCCTCTTTCCTGCGTTTCATGAGCTCTTTTCTCAGCTCTTTGGGTGCTCTCTCCACTTCATTTATAACCTACAGTGTATAAGCATGCAGGAGGTGGGGAAAAATACTTTCTCCACAGCAAGCATTTATGTGAGCAGACAAGCTACAAGTCAGATAAAGCTGTTAAAAAGTTCCTTTCAACATGCATCAGCACAGGTGTTAGTTTGAAGAAAAAGAAATGAAAGGATAGAACATGCTTAATCATAATGCAGAAAGGGACATTACACCATATAAAGGTTAATTAGCTGCTTAATTATCCCTACATATCATTCTCTCTTAAATTTGAAGGTGATCAGTAAAGAATTACTTGCAGCACTGATGCTGAACTAAAGGCAATAAACCCAACTGACCTTGAAAGACCATAAAATTATAAACGTATCTATTGACATTGTCTATTGACACTGTTTGATATACTGGATATAAGGAAAACTAACACCATTCATTTATAAAACTGCAACATTTCATGATTGGCTTGATAAAACCACTGAGATAATTCTAAATGAAATCCACTTAATGAGATCAAAAGAAAAACAATAGTAAGCCTTAGAATAACACAAAGGAGAAATAAATGCACACCAAGTTTTCTTTTTTTATAAAACACCATTTTATACATGGTGTGATAAAAATGAACATATTTGAAAACTTTGGGGTTAAATTAGAATAACATTCTCCTTTGCTGATAAATTAAGCCAAAATCAATTGTCAACTTTAAAATCTATAATATAAAGCCCTCAAAAAATAAGTTTAGTATGCTATGATTTATTATACCAGATAAATATATTATAAAATAAAGTGTATTTTAGAGCTCCTTCTTTTAATCACTTCAAAATCCGAGACGTGTATTCCACCTAAGAACAAATCTGTAATCCAACTATGAAAGACGGTCATGTGTGTATAAGTAGAAGCACCAAAAGCAACCAGATTCCAAATCACCACATGCCATTTACGGTCTGTGAAACAGACTGATTTTGATTTAACAAGTGTATTTACAATTTCCCATCAGTAATCTCTCATGAAACCAAATCACCATTAAAAAGAAGAGACTCCCCAAATGCAAGAAGTTTAGCAATAAGGAAAAAAATACATAATTATTTTAAATATGCATATCACGATCTCAAACACGTTTGATGGCTAAACCTCTCCTACTCTAAAACAGTAACAATAACTAGAAACATTTTTATCTCTAAAATTAAATCACATATTTACCTACAAAATTTTTAAAATTTAATCTGATATTAGAAAGCAACCTTTTAATAAAAACTATCCATCTATCCATGGTTTTAAGAAAAATTAACATTTGGTCTCAGTAAAGTCATACATCATGGTATATAAAGCAATTCTATATGAAATAAAATAAACAGTAACAAAACAGTAATTTTTAGAAATGGAAGCCACATCAAATGGCTATATACCATTTCACTCATCTTTACCTAGAGAAATCAAAGAATGTACGATTAATATTTGATTCTATCCTTTTAAAACCAGATCCTGAAGTTCAGCAATATGATATTCCATTTTCTGCATTTCATTGTTAAAATCAATGAATCTGAGTACTGGGGACATGCAACAAAAGTGAAAATGTATTCCCTAGTTTGGTTGATGTTAGTTTGCTCCAAAACTAATAAATCTGATCATAATATTGTCCATAAAGATAAAGATAAATTCTCCTCCTACACTAAAGGAACAGAATAAATTATAAAATTATCTCTCAAAACTGCTAGTATGTAAAAGTTCTTAGTTTTATTTTAATTGGGGAAGAAAAAGACACATTAATACAATAATAAAAATAATAATAGTAAATAATACCACAAAAACAGATTCTATGACAATATGGAACAGTTTCAGGAAAAATGAAAAAATTCATTCTTGTCAAATGACTTTACAGATATTTTCCACCTGTGATTCTTCAAAGTATCTCACACTTTGATAAACTTGGAGATATTATTTCAAATTTCAAGTTATTCAGCTTTTGTTTGGACACAGTATCTCAGAAAGGTACTCAAGATAATCAAGAAAAAATAATTTTTAAGCATGAATTAAATATTGCAAATAAACACTAAATTGAAATATTGTTGCCACCTGCAAATAGATCATAGCATGTTTTCTTGGAAAAAACATCACTATGTCAGGACTTGAATATTGCATTAATAAAGGAGGAATGATAGGTTAAAAGGAAAATGGATTAGACTCCATTTGAAGTCTTGATTCAAGGGTTAGCTGGATATTTAATGTGTGTTTATGAACTTGAAAAGGTCATTAAAACCTTTTCTACTCCAGTTTTCTTGGCAGTAAAATTAGGTAGCTTCTAGCCTTACTGCTACCCTACATGACTGCTGGGAAGACTGGAAAAAAAAAAATTAATGAGTGCCACTTAACTAACAAGTATTATTTTTTACTCCTTAAACACATGTACATTGAAAAGGGTAGTTACACTTACCTCCTTCTTTCGGTTCTTTAACATATTCTGAAATTTGGACAACTCTTTTTCTTGTTCGCCTTTAATGCGTTTGGCTTCATCTCGTAAGCGATTTGTGTGTTCCTGTTCTAGACGTTCAATAGTTTGTTTCTGCTGTTTTTCTAGATTTTCAATCTCCTGATCATATTGTCGTTTCTTGCTCTGTAAAATGATGTAGCTCAAGATCATTTAACATTAATGCTCATATCAACTTATACTGAAAATGTTTACTAAGAGCACATATTGATAACTGGCATTTAAACTTAGTGATAAAATACGTACCCTCTGCAATACTGAACAAGTCAAATTCACTAAAATATGTTTTAAAATTTTTCAAAAAGATGAGCATTTTCATTTTTTTCTAATAAGGAAAATACTTTCTTCTATTATATAAGTATAGAATATTCAAAAATTATAGACAATCCAGAAGAATATCCAATTGCTATGAAATACTAAAGAAAAATTTCAATATTTTTCCTATATGATTTTTGATAAATCAAAGGTCATATTTGAAGTCTATTTTAAGAACATACCATTACTTGTCATTTTTAGACTTACTCTTCCTCATCAAAATTCTTAAAATAAACATCCTATTTCACTGAAACAAACCTTTTAGAATTATAAAGCTATTCTCTCAACAAAAGATTCCTGTTTATATAATACTTGAATAACACTGCAATGTTAGACATAGGTACTTATTTGTAAAGAGTGTTTTCTTTTAAAAAATTAAAAAGTAAAATATTTTGGAAAATATGGGGAGAGGAGAAACAGAGTTTTTGTAAGGTTCTGAAAAAACAGAATATACTGCAAAAATACTCAGTGAAAACAAAAGCTCATTATTTCTTTAGGAATTCTCAGTTAGGACCCCAAAAATGAAATCAGCAATGCCAAACTTCACACAAAACAATCCTTACCACTTAAAAAACATAAGAACTATAATCAACCATGAATCCTATAACATTTCAAATGATCCTTTTTTCTAACCTACATTAAGCTAGATGTTCAACGTAAGTTATTGAAATTTTATATCATGTTAACAATTTCTTTTCCAACTTTGGACACAAAGTAAAAATTTAAAGACTCAGTGACAATTACCCTTGATAAGTCAGCACTAACTTCTCTAGCAGCTGTGAAAAGGGATGTGGAAGCTGAACTGTAGTAGCCAGAGAAGTAAGCATATTCTGAAAAATCCCCCAAGAAGTTCTAATACTCAACCGATTTTGAAGACAACTGTTCTAGAGCAGCTTAAAATCTTGGATTCTGAGAGGTAAAATTTTAGCAATAAAAAGTTGTCCAGCAATTGACATTTGCAAACCATCTATTAGCTTCATGATTCCAGGTTTCCACGACAGATTTTAATCAAAGAAAAACAAAGACACCCAACACACTGTAAGTCAGGCAAATGGCCAAAAACAGGAAGAAAAGAAAAAGAAAACACCCAGAACACCAAAGAGACAAAGGCCAAAAACATATCACAAAGCCAGAGAAATCTAGTAACCAGAGAAGAAGTTCTAAAACCTCCCAGCAGTGATTTTTTTAAGCAGTAAATTTCTTTATGAACAAGATGGTACAAAATTCCAAGACTTTACCATCATCTCCTGCTCAAAACGTCGGAAAATTTGCTCTCGCTGTTGCTGCAGTTTGCCATTGAGCTGCTGTTGGGCTCTTTGTTCTTCTTTTTGAAGAAATCTTAATTCCCGAAGTTCCTGACGTCTGATAAAATTTAACGGTGACAACAGAAAAAGAGGAGCAAAAATTACACCATTGAAGTAATGCTTTACAAGAAAAAACTTGAAAACTAACATTTTCTTCCAATGGGAAAGTAGTAAAACAATAACTCAAAACTAGCCAAGACTACTTGTTTCTCTATTCTTCAGACTCTGCAGAGACCTGAGAAGTCACAAAACCAGCTGAAGTCACGTTGTTCCTCTACTCACCTAAGAAACCGCAACTCTTCAGTTTTGGAGTCACTATCAGTAACTATCTTTGACGTTGTTACACTTACTTCTACACCATCAACAACAAATTTGCGTGTTTTCTTCAATGTTTTCTTTTGTCTTCTTGTTTCCTGAGGAAGATTTATTTTAGTTAGGCGTTATATGGGGAATACTAGAGAAGGAAAACATATTCTTAAAAAAACAAAAACAAGAAATGGAACTAACTGCTATGAAGACTACACATACAAAGCTGAACAGAAAGCAGTAAGACATCTCTGAAACCAGTTATACCAAATACACCTCATCTGATTTTCACATGACTTTACAGATGAAATCAATCTTTTTCAAGTGAAATTATGCATTTTGATGATATGCATGTATAATTCTTATGATACCACATCACAATTAGCCACAAGTGGTAATGACCAATTCACAAAATGAGTAATTAGTACAATCTTTATATGTTAACCATCTTTTCTTCCTCTTTTTACCTGGTAGGTTCTCAGACACCTCTGTTTTTCTGTTTCAGAAACACAACACCATTAAAAATGAATTCCTGAGGCACATCCCTCAAAAGAATCTAAATCAGCAAGTCTGAAAAGGCTGAGGCTTTTATTTTGAAAAGGCTCTCAGATAACTTTAAAATACTGCCACAACTGAGATTCAAAATTCATTTAATCAACAACAATAATATCACCAGCCCTCCTTCATTTCAGGGTCAGAGATGGAGTGATTTTAGAGTTACTAGAAAGACAGCACCTCCACCACACCACCCAAAGCACCAGATCTGCCAGCTAGCTTCTGCCTGAAATCCTTTATCAAGACCAAACTCTTCATTCCTCAACTGGTATCCAAATGTTTTTTAAAGGCAAAGAGAAATAACAGAAGTATGTAACACTGATAAACATATAAACACTGAGAACAGATAATTACTTAGTTGTGATAGGTGGAAATGGTTAGAAAGCAGAGGGATCAAAAGGAAAATGTGAAAATACTACATTTAAAAGGCATTAGAATTTTTAAGTTGGTCTTTGGCACTTTGCAGTCTTCACCCTCTTACTGTTCCACTCTCGAGGTTTCCAGTATCCTCACACTGCTCTCCCCTAAGCTCTGGACTATGGCCACCCTATCCAGACATCTTCTAAAACCTAAAGTGGGCATGCTCCAAAATTAACCTACCTCCCTGTAACCTCCAAATTCTCCATTTCTTCAGTTCCTACTAAAGCATCCACAATTAATGTTGCCTTCTCACAGAAATATTTGCTTTTTTTTTTTTTTTTTTGGATAGGCTAACTATAACTATTAAGTTTGTAAATGAACTTCAGAAAAATGGAATTTCAGGCACTGAAACAAAATAAACTGAAAACTGAAGACCATCTAAGCAATACATGTAGTGATAATCTGGGGCATTATAGGCAGGCGGATCAGCCATGCCCTGGAGTCCTATCCCTAAGGTCAGTTCTAAGTTCCTGCTTTTCTGCCACCTGTCAATCCAGAGTCTCTAAGCAGTCTGTGGCTCACTTGTGTCAGAATTCCATGGGATCTTCTGTTACAAACACTGATTCTCCGGCCTCACTCCATACTTCTACATAGCTCTCCCTAATGATTACCTTTTTAAGCACACTCAGATTGGAGAATTATGCTCTAACAGCTCCAAGCATTCTGGGTTTTAGTGTTTGGTTTGGTTTTCCCACAATCATTTACACAGCAACAGAAATGGCTATGACTGAGGAGTTAAGAGTGGTCATCTGCATGGCCAGTAGTAAATCAAGAAATGTTTAAATCCTCAACATTCTTTAAAAGAGATCATTCTTATAAGCCCTCTATTCTGTCAAATATTACTGATTCTTGCTAAAATTCTACAAAGAGATGTGCAGTAGGAAAACCCAAATACCAGTAAGCAATTTATTATACTATTTATATTGAGTTGGCAAAAATAGGTAGGTACTACCAAAAAATTTAACGATTACATCCAGAATCTCTCTAGTTTTTTTTTTTAATTGATTGCTCTCATAGCCCTGAAGAATTTTATAGGGTTAATACTACACTGATTTAGTGTTGGTCTGTTTGAAAGTCATCAGTTTTACATAAACTCTCAACTGCCAAAACGACAAAGACAAATCCAAACAAGGACCCATATACACTTACTTGTAAAGATATTGATCCACTGTCTTTAGTTTTGCTTAGGAAGCTAGAAATGGAGAGATTCAAGTCAATGCTGCTATTATCAGCAGTGGAACCAGTGCCTGAATCAGTATCATTTTCCTTTTGATTTTCAGATTCTGGTAACATGGTTTCAGGTTTTGACAAAGCACCTATTTCTCCTTTATTTTCTGCATCTTCAGGATTGATATTAATACTGGGTACTGGAACAAGCTGAGGTTCACTGGGCTGTGGAGCGGCAGTGACCTGAGGTTCTGCTTTAACTGGCACTTCACATGGAATTTCTTTTTGCTCTGTGTCCATCTCAGTAGTGGCTTTATGAACATCAGGAGTTTCATTTTCTAAAGCTTTCTGGTCAGTATCAGTCACTACAGTTCTGACCTCTGTTCCTTCAGTGCCACTTGATTCAGTAATCTCAACATCATTTGTCCCAACTTCCTCACGGGTCTCCAATCGGTTCTCTGAACTGCTGATTAGTTGTTCCTCACCTTCACCGTCTACAGATTTTTTGTCTGTCTCATTAGTTTCAACTCTCTCTTCAACAGAAGCTTTCTCAGTACCACCAGCCTCAGGACCCTCCGTGGCCTTGATCACTAATGTCTGGCCTACATCACCCACTTCTTTCCCATCACTACGCTGAGCATCCTCAGCACTGCTCTCAGCTGCCCTCTGAGCAACATCTTCTGCCTCATTTGTTCCTATCACTTTGCTTGTATCACTGATCCTATCTTTTTCAGTTTTGTCATCTTTTCCCAGTTTCTCTTGGATGTCTTCCTTTGTAAACTCAACTTCATTTTCAATTGCCTGAATATCTGCCTCTTTTTCTCCAGTCTCTTCAGAAACTAAATCCATTCCTTGGACAGTAGTATCTTCAATTTCTTCAGAATTTATAATCTTATTTTCAAATATCTGCTGCTTTTCCTGATCTGTTTCTTCTTCAGGTTTCAGATTCTGTTCAGTATTTGTTTCTGAAGTTATCATTATGTTATTTTCTTTTCCTTCACTGACTGAATTAATGTCCACTGCCTCATGGTCTTCTGTGTCAGGAAGATTTTCAAGCTTGGGTCTCTTCTCTTCTCTTCCATTTTCCTCAATTACTGCTGCTTTATTATGAAGTTCAGCCATAGCTTCTAAATGAGTATCATTAACATGTTCATCAGTACCCACCACAACCTTTTCAGGTTCATCACTGGTGGGTTTTTCAGTAAGAATTTTACTGTTAAATTTATCTTCAGAAGTATTACGTTCTGTTTTTTCTGAGACCGATTCCAAAATACAAGCATTTTGTGAAAGCTTATCTTCTTCAGAGCTGGCAATACTCAGGTCAGAGGAGGCACGCTTACTGGCAGGTATTGGCTAAAAAAGATTTTATACAGTTTTAGTGTTAAAAATGTATAAGATGGTGACCAAAACAATATTTCATATATGTGTGTGTGTATATATATATATATATATATATATATATATATAAATGATGAATTCATATATATAGTGATTTAATATTTTTATTCAGTAAAATCTGATAAAATTATAAAAATAACTTAAAGAACTGACAAATCTTCACATAATAAATATGACAAAAATGGATAGCAAGGAGCAAACTTGAAAGCAAGGAGAAAACTCAATAAATCTTCACCTCTAAATTAAAGGTTTTTGTATTGCTACCCAATAAATCAGGCTTCCTTGGTAGTTCCGCAGTAAAGAATCCACCTGCCAATGCAGGAGACACAGGTTTGATCTCTGGGTTGGGAAGACCCTTGGAGAAGGAGATGGCAACCCACTCCAGTATTCTTGCCTGGGAAATCCCAGACAGAGAAGCCTCATGGGTTACAGTCCATGGGGTTGCCAAAGAGCTGGACACGACTTAACAACTAAACAACAACGCAATCAATTAATTCTTAGACATACATGCAATCGTAACTCAAAATTCAACTCTAAAAATTACCAAAACACAATTTTGTTTTTAAATACTGACCAGAGAATTTTCTGTTTCTTCGTCGTCATCCTCCTCTTTGCCATCTTCAACTTCTTCTGTAACTTCAGCCTTTGCCTCTGCGATCAACTCCCGAATTGGTTTGTTGGAATCAACGGTCACAAAAGGATGCTGTTTGATCGTTAAAAAGAGCTCACTTAGTAACAACTGAAATGCTTGTGGAGTGAGTTTCATATATATAAAACACATTCTTATGTGGTAAAAACACTGACATGTAAATAGGAAAAATATAAACAACTTCAGATGATAGTACATCTGGGATAAGATGGTGGGGAAGGGAACTGAATAGGAATAGGAGCCGCCTGCAACTCTATCTGCACATGTTTTTTAAGAATCTGAAAGAAATATGTCAAAAATGACAACACATTACTTCTGGGTAATAGCTTCATGTACTCTGCTGTATGTCTGAAAATTTCATAATCTAAAACCTAAATTAAAATTAAACCAAGTTTCAAATAAAGTACTAGTTCTTAAAAAGTAATAGTATGCTTACATCTCATATAAAACCTCAATAATTACAGAAAGCTTTAAAGTTCTGTTAAAAGTGAATATAAACACCTGTTTTTTTTTTACATAGTTCTAATGTTTTTAAGAGTAAGAAGATATTTTATTCATCTCTGTACTCTGCACTTAGTGTTTGGCACAGACTAAGGTCTTCCAGTGTGGAGGAAGTGAAACAAGAGAAGATGCATTTGAAGGTTATACTTGTACAGACAGAAAGGCAATTTTTCTTGCTTCTTCCTCCAGATAAATAGCAACCTAAAAAACTATAATGGAGGAGTTGTACAATAACTCAGCCCTGGGTGTTCTTTGGAAGAATGATGCTAAAGCTGAAACTCCAGTACTTTGGCCACCTCATGCGAAGAGTTGACTCACTGAAAAAGACTCTGATGCTGGGAGGGATTAGGGGCAGGAGGAAAAGGGGATGACAGAGGATGAGATGGCTGGATGGCATCACTGACTCGATGGATGTGAGTTTGAGTGAACTCCGGGAGTTGGTGATGGGCAGGGGGGCCTGGCGTGCTGCGATTCATGGGGTCGCAAAGAGTCGGACACGACTGAGCGACTGAACTGAACTGAACTGAACAGTAACTGCTTCAAGATCCGTCATTCTACTTGTCTACCTGTACTATTGTTTGACAAAATTTTATTTCAATTGGAGGCTAATTACTTTACAATATTGTATTGGTTTTGCCATACATCAACATAAATTTATATTAAAAAAATAAAATAAAGATTAAAATAAATAAATAAAACATGAAAAAAAATCTTATTTCAAATATTACAAACAAGTCCTGCTATAAAACAAAATTATTCAATCACTTCAACCCCATTTTTTCTTAAAGTTAGCAATATTTACTAAACATTTACCCTCACTGTAAGAGACACTAAAAAAAAAAAATTAATTAGCTCACGGCCCCTGTCACCAAGGTACTTGTTTTCTAGTAATGGAGAAACTGAATGGATGTGATTGACAAAATGGAAATAACTAAACAAAATGAAAAGAACACAAACTGAATCAGAAAAGCATAGGAGAAATTACTTAAAAGCTAAATAAATGCCTCTTAGTAAGGGGCCCACACGTTTGTAAAGTAAATGTTAACTACTCGATGTATCCTGTGTTTGCACAGGAAAACTGAAGGAATCTGAATCTGTATTCATCTTAAAGAGGTGCTGCAACAGCTATATGGTTTGCCACTGTCACACTACTCTTATTTTACCTGCAGCAGCTGAGATGTAGTCCACCTGGAATCCACATTCTTTTCCAAGCATTTCTTTAGAAAGTCCTTAAAATTTGAAGACCTTCAAAATAAAATTTTAATAATGACATTCTATTTTATTTTCTTGTTATTAAAATCAAAACTATGATAAACCATGGTTAAGTTCTATCATGTATGTAATAGTATTAACTCAGCATAAAACTAGTTCATGAGAATATCCGTAAGTCACTCATTTATAAATACAAGTCACATGTATGTAAGTAGGCTTATAGTCTTAAGTCATTGAGATACAGTCAAATGTTCATAAGGAAGCTAAAAATCACAAAAATTCTTCCATTATATTAACCTCCACAAATACAGATCACATATATGCCTTAGCTTCTCACAGAAAATACTTTTTCATGTAGAACTCCAATCACTGCTATTTTCAAACTGATGGGGAAAGTTAATTATACACATTTATATAATCCTTAAGTCTCGAAAACACACCAGTATCAGTTTTCTATTTCATACAACCTTCGTACCATGTACCTAAGTTTAAATACCCTTGGAAAGCTAGAAGAATAAAGTTTCAAGTTTTGCTTCTTAAAAAGTTTTGTTTAGGAATATTTTACCATTTTGATGGCTGTGCTAATGTAGGGGGCTCAGATTTTGCTATTTTTAGCAGCACTCTCATTGGATTTAATTCATGATGAGGTGGTTCTATCTCAGCCATTTCTATTAAAGTGATACCCAGGGACCAAACGTCGGCTTTGTAGTCATAGGGTCTGTCCTTTGATGTTTCACACATGACTACCTCAGGGGCCATCCTATGAAGACAGAGAATTGAAAATTAAGATGTTTAACTTAAAATGGTGATCACAAACCACATAAAAGACAGACAGTATAATCAAACATGGACAAAATTAACATATAATAACTGCTGACATAACTAATGCAGCAAATCCATAAAACTGAATACATACCAATAGGGTGTGCCAATAAAGGAATCTCTCCTTTGAATTGTCCTTGTGTTTTTAGCTGATACTCCAAAATCCGCTTGAAACAAATAACCATACAAAAGTATTACTGATAGTTTTTAAGCAAAGTTTGCTATATTCAACTTAAGGGAGAAGCATATCAAGTCTTTAATAAGACCACTGTCATTAAAGGGTAAGAAAAATAGAATTGGAGTGACAACCCACTCCAGTATTCTTGCCTGGAGAATCCCTATGGACAGAGGAGCCCGACAGGCTATACAGTCCATGGGGTTGTAAAGAATCGGACACAGCTGAGTGACAAAGCACAGCACACAAAATGGAAAGAGAAGTAACTTCCCTCTCACCCTAATTTTGACCACGCTCTTTCTACCATATCTCCACCCACCCCACAAAAAAAAACTGCCACAGAAAAGATTCCATCATTAATACACTTAATACCACCATCTTTATACATCTTCAGATCACAAATTCTTCAGAACTGACAAAAAAAATAGTAATTTTAAAACAGACCAGTCTGTCCATTTCAAAATAAATGTCCAGTAGTGCTACATGTTACAATTAAATTGAAGGACAGTTTTTCTATAGTGTGAAAGACAGAAATTACACCAAAGAAGCCTTAAATGACAGCATGCCTGCGTGCTCAATTGTGTCTGACTCTTTGGGATCCCGTGGACTGTAGACTGTCAGGCTCCTCTGTCCATGCGAGTCTCCAGGCAGGAATACTGGCCTGTGTTGCCATGCCCTTCTCCGGGGGATCTTCCCGACCCTGCATCTCCTGCGTCTTCTGCATTGCAGGCAGATTCTTCACTGCTGAGCCACCGGGGAAGCCCAAATGACAGCATATGTCTTGCTAATTCCCTCATAATATTACATCACAAAGAAAAAACTCAGGAATGATGTTTTCTGATTTAAATCATAGGGCACAGCAACATCATAACTTTATCAGTTTTTTTCTCCTTTTCAGCTTAGAGCTTGATCATTAATAGCAACACAAAATTGCTACTGCGGCATAAATTACCTCATGCCATATACATTTCACTCCTAAAGTTTCATCTGACATGCCACAATTCTCAAAACTGAATAAATCCCAAAGATCTAGTATTTGTATTCATGCCCCAAGGTCTGGCACAGAATACACACAATAAATGGCAGCTACTATCACTAATAATATATGTAATTTTAACCTCTGTGATACTTTGGCAGTAGAACTTTTAAAACTCATGAAATCCTGCCCTGTATTCTAATTATTTGTATCTATTATATAGTTTTTTTTCTTTTTTTAACCAGGTAGTTCTGCTTTAAAACACCCTGGTAGCTGCCTACTGCCTACAGAATGATGTTACACTTCCTAATATGGTGTTATGAGGGCTTCCCTGGTAGCTCAGATGGTACAGAATCTGCCTGCGATGCAGGAGACCCCAGTTCGAGTCCTTGGTCAGGAAGATACCCTGGAGAAGGGATAGGCTACCCACTCCAGTATTCTTGGGCTTCCCTGGTGACTCAGACAGTAAAGAATCGGCCTGCAATGTGGGAGACCTGGGTTTGATCCCTGGGTTGGGAAGATTCCCCTGGAGGAGGGCATGGCAACCCACTCCAGTATTCTTGCCTGGAGAATCCCCATGGACAGAGGAGCAGGCTACAGTCCATGGGGTCACAAAGAGTTGCACACAGCTGAGCGATTAAGCACACAGTCAACTCAGTATTTACTCCATTTCAGTGTTTTTTGAGAACCATTAGCAGTCTTTTTACTTTTTTCCCTCAGAACATGACTGGGAAAGGAGGTCCAAAGCCAGACCTAAACCACAAATGCCCACCGCCAACAGCCGTACCTCCCTGAGCACTCTTACGAGCAGGCGGTAACCTGAGGAGGGACAAGAGGCCACCTTCATTCTTGTGCGAGGGGGAAATTAAGGTCATTAATAAGTACTGTACAGTTCTACTTACAATAATGTGGCAGATATATGTTGGCCTGTTGAAATAGCATTTACATATTTATCTCCATTTGCAAGAATGTGATCTGATAATAAAAATTTGGTTATTGCAATGTATATATGGCTCCTAAGGATACTACGGTTCTATAATATCTGTGTATACTTAATACAATGTCACAGAAATGGAAGACATTCTGTATGCATGAATTAATGAAATAAAGTGCAACTATTTTAAATGTCAACCAACGCAAAACTATTTCAGCATCCTAAATCTTCAAAAATATAGTTATTTTTAATGGCATGTATTATTTTATACAAAAGTATACTGCTGTATTCAAATAAGATTTTAGAACACTTACAGAAAACATGTACCAAAAATAGATCCAAATTATACTATTTCAAAACAAGCAATAAGACTTTAAAATATGATATAAGACATAAAAAAGTAACATATATCAGCATTTTAAACCTCATGAATGAGGTGACAGAACACAAGAGAAATTAGAAATAAAAAACCATTTTAGAAACAAAGACTAAACTAGGAGGAATGCAAGAGCAAATAAACACAACAAATTCACACCCACTATCACTTCACACCCATTAGGACGGTTATCATCAAAAATATAGAAAATAACAAGTGCTGGTAAGGAGGTAGAAAAATTGGAACCCCTGTGCATTGCTATGGAAGTGTAAATTTGTGCAACCACTGTGGAAAATGGTACGATGGTTCTTCAAAAAATTAAACATAGAATTACCATACAATCTGGGTATCTGCCCAAAAGAAATGATGGCAGGAACTCAAAACAGATATTGTACACCATGTTCACAACAGCATTATTCATAGAAGCCCAAAGGGGGAAGCAACCAAAGTCTCCATCAATGGATAAATGAGTAAGTCAAACGTGGTGCATACATATGCTGATAACAGAACATTATTCAGCCTCAAAAAGGAAGAACATTAACACATGAATTTGAATAGGACATATGTAGGAATTCAGGAGAGCCTTGCTCTGTCCTTTGGAAGGGCCTAGAATGAAGGCCAGTCCAGAAACTATAAGCATACTTAACATTCAGACTGTGGTCTTAAAATACCATGTCCTACTAAATGAAAGAATACAAAACCACACAGACTCTTGCCAAAAAGTCTTTGGATTTATCTGCAAACTGAGGGAAATACAGAGAGGAAATTACTTAAGGCATCAAGAGTATGCAGCCAGCAAAATGCAAGATAAGAGAAACTACAGGTCTAACAGCTCAGGTCCCACAGAAGAGTGTTTCTCAACTTCTTTTTTCACCTCTCCTAAAGAGCCTTTTTAGACATTTTTCTCCGATCCTCTCTCCTCGTGAAATTTTAATGTCACAGATATACTGTATATCTGTTCATGTACTATCAGTGGGCCTTTGGAGGGTCACAACCATGGTAATACTAAAATTTTATTTCTTTGAGAAAGCATGCCATGAAAACGCATGCCATAGATAAAACATAAAGAGAAGAAAGGAATGGTGGGGAGGGGGGTATGACCCATAAATCAAAAGAGACTTCAAAGAAAAAGCAGGTTTTAAACATGGACAAGTCTAAAGTCTAGAGATGAACACTGGGTGATAGAGCCATGAAGAAACACAGGGAAGTGATTACTATAAAGTTAGTATACAGGTTACCTGTGGAGAAGAGGACAGTGACTTGAGATGAGGCACGTGATGCAGCTCCTAAGGTGCCTGACATACTTCCATTTCTTTATCTAAGTGGTGATTACAAAGCTATTGCGTACAGAGCTACAAGTCAATAAGCTACACAACTCTTAATGTGGTTTCCTGTATCTGTATGTATTTCTCAAAAAAAAAAGTTAAAATTTAGTACTATATCAAAGGAGAAGGTGATGGCACCCTACTCCAGTACTCTTGCCTGGAAAATCCCATGGACGGAGGAGCCTGGTGGGTCCATGGGGTCGTGAAGAGTTGGACACGACTGAGCGACTTCATTATCACTTTTCACTTTCATGCATTGGAGAAGGAAATGGCAACCCACTCCAGTGTTCTTGCCTCGAGAATCCCAGGGACGGGGGAGCCTTGTGGGCTGCCGTCTATGGGGTCGCACAGAGTTGGACACGACTGAAGCGACTTAGCAGCAGCAGCAGTATATCAAAGTATACCTGCTTAGAGGTCATGACAAAGTAAAGTGAACTATGATCACTGGTATCAGCATGGCCTTTGGGTATATTTTGTCCTTTTAATATCTGTCCAAAATACTCAAATTCAGGCTTCATCACCAGAGGTTTTTTCTTAATTCATATCTTGCTGCTACTACTGCTGCTAAGTCGCGTCAGTCGTGTCCCACTCTGTGCGACTCCATAGACGGAAGCCCACCAGGTTCCTCTGTCGCTGGGATTCTCCAGGCAAGAACACTGGAGTGGGTTGCCATTTCCTTCTCCAATACATGAAAGTGAAAAGTGAAAGTGAAGTCGCTCAGTCGTGTCCGACTCTTAGCGACCCCATGGACTGCAGCCTACCAGGCCCCTCTGTCCATGGGATTTCCCAGGCAAGAGTACTGGAGTGCGGTGCCATTGCCTTCTCGGAATTCATACCTTGGGGATACTTAAAAAGGACTGTATCTTCTATCTGTATGTATATATATGAAATTCATTAATTTCCCATCTAAAGTCTGTATCTATTCCTCCTTATGAAATTATCATTTATTTCCTCAGTGCAAAAAAAAAAAAACTATTTTCAATCTTATACTTAATTTAGCATCTTTTTTACACTTAGTTACTTTGTGAGCTTAGCCAAGATACCGTATCTACAAAATAGAATATAAAACTAAAGACGGAAAAAGAAAACAACTAGATATGAGTTTTGGAAATGAAGACAAAACTAAATGGTTTCACATAATGTGTCATTTTCTAAATGTATTGTATTTATAAATATTAATTCTACATATAAAAATTTAAGGGAAAAATTATTAGGCAGTCTTTTAAAAGTGTATTTTTTAAAAATAACAATCCATCCTTTCCTATTGTTTAAAGAGTCTTTATATTAGGTGCCTATACTTAGAAATTCTGGGAGTTAATGAATAACTATTTGCCCAAGTTTTTTTTTTTTAGCCTCACCTCAGTCTTGCGGGATCTTAGTTCCCAGGCCATTGGCAGTAAAAGCACCAAGTCTTAACCACTGGATTGCAAGGGAATTCCCTCCAAGAAGTATTTTAAAAATCGCTGCTGCTGTTTAGCCACTAAGTCGTGTCTGATTCTTTGCGACCCCATGGACTGCAGCTCACCAGGCTCCTCTGTCCATGGGACTTCCCAGACAAGAATATTGGAGTGGGTTGCCATTTCCTTCTCCAGGGGATATTCCCAACTCAGGGATCAAACCCACATCTCCTGTTTGGCAGGCAGATTCTTTACCAATGCACCACCTGGGAAGCCCCAATTTAAAAAATTAACATGAAGTAATTCTCATGTTTTACATATTTTAACGTACTTCTCTTTGTTTCACATATTAATATTTGAGTCCTAACAGAACAATATTAAGTAACAGACATATAGGGAAAAACCTCACAGCATAAAACCAAATGGTTTATCTAAAAGAATAAACTTACCCAACTTAATATCTCCATCTAAGGTAAAAAGAATGTTGCCAGCCTTTAGATCTCTGTGGATGATCTTATTATCATGTAAGTAGTTCAAAGCCTCTAAAGTTTGCTTACAAACTACTTGTATTTGGGACTCAGTTAATGGTCTCTCAAGCTCTGCAACGAAAAAGTAAAAAAATAATCATTTTTGTACAGTGAAAGTGTATCAGCAGGTTATATACCTTTAATACCTTTACTGTCACTGTTGAAGATTATATACAATGAAATGACTTTTTAAAAAGTATAACACAAATATTAGTTTCTTCACATATTATCAGTTCAGTTCAGTTCCGTCGCTCAGTCATGTCCGACTCTTTGTGACCCCATGAATCGCAGCACACCAGGCGTCCCTGTCCATCACCAACTCCCGGAGTTCACCCAAACCCATGTCCATTGAGTCGGTGATACCATCCAGCCATCTCATCCTCTGTTGTCCCCTTCTCCTCCTGCCCCCAATCCCTCCCAGCATCAGAGTCTTTTCCAATGAGTAAACTCTTCACATGAGGTGGCCAAAGTATTGGAGTTTCAGCTTCAGCATCAGTACTTCCAATGAACATCCAGGACTGATCTCCTTTAGGATGGACTGGTTGGATCTCCTTGCAGTCCAAGGGACTCTCAAGAATCTTCTCCAACACCACAGTTCAAAAGCATCAATTCTTCAGCACTCAGCTTTCTTCACAGTCCAACTCTCACATGCATACATGACCACTGGAAAAACCATAGCCTTGACTAGACAGACCTTTGTTGGCAATGTCTCTGCTTTTTAATATGCTGTCTAGGTCATATCTTTCCTTCCAAGGAGTAAGCGTCTTTTAATTTCATGGCTGCAATCACCATTTGCAGTGATTTTGGAGCCCAGAAAAATAAAGTCTGACACTGTTTCCACTGTTTCCCCATCTATTTCCCATGAAGTGATGGGACCAGATGCCATGATCTTCATTTTCTGAATGTTGAGCTTTAAGCCAACTTTTCACTCTCCTCTTTCACTTTCATCAAGAGGCTTTTGAGTTCCTCTTCACTTTCTGCCATAAGGGTGGTGTCATCTGCATATCTAAGGTTATTGATATTTCTCCCAGCAATCTTGATTCCAGCCTGTGCTTCCTCCAGCCCAGCGTTTCTCATGATGTACTTTGCATATAAGTTAAATAAACAGGGTGACAATATACAGCCTTGACGAACTCCTTTTACTATTTGGAACCAGTCTGTTGTTCCATGTCCAGTTCTAACTGTTGCTTCCTGACCTGCATATAGGTTTTTCAAGAGGCAGGTCATCCTGGAATGTGAAGTCAAGTGGGCCTTAGAAAGCATCACTACGAACAAAGCTAGTGGAGGTGATGGAATTCCAGTTGAGCTATTCCAAATCCTGAAAAAAAGATGCTGTGAAAGTGCTGCACTCAATATACCAGCACATTTGGAAAAGTCAGCAGTGGCCACAGGACTGGAAAAGGTCAGTTTTCATTCCAATCCCAAAGAAAGGCAGTGCCAAAGAATGCTCAAACTACTGCACAAGTGCACTCATCTCACACGCTAGTAAAGTAATGCTCAAAATTCTCCAAGCCAGGCTTCAGCAATACATGAACCATGAACTTCCACATGTTCAAGCTGGTTTTAGAAAAGGCAGAGGAACCAAAGATCAAATTGCCAACATCCGCTGGATCCTCGAAAAAGCAAAAGAGTTCCAGGAAAACATCTATTTTTGCTTTATTGACTACGCCAAAGCCTTTGACTGTGTGGATCACAATAAATTGTGGAAAATTCTAAAAGAGATGGGACTACCGGACCACCTGAACTGCCACTTGAGAAACCTATATGCAGGTCAGGAAGCAACAACATTTAATTTTAAAATTTTATCATGGTCATCTAAGAATACAAAAATTAGGCTGATTTAACTTACTGAATGTTACTCAACAATAAGATAAATATACATGTATAAATGTTTGAAATCCACTGACTTTTTTAAAAGTATAATTTAAGATATAAATGTAAGGAACAAAAAGGCATTTACCAAGCATCACAGCATCTACTGCTCCACCAGCACAAAATTCAATGAGGATCTGCAGGCAAATAAAAAGCACATGTCTAACACCACACTGATTCTGAGTATTTTTCCTTCAAGCTAGCAAAAAATATAAATAGAGAGCTATCAAATAACCTAAGTTACATAAACAATATTATGCTAACAACCATGAAGACTTCCTTTGTAAAAAGAGTCACAAGTCTTGCTGTACATTTGAGAAAGTACAAAGGGAACACACTGTGGAAGTATGCGCATTTTTGTTCATCACAACTTGTAGTGTCCCAGGTTCTCTAAAGTTATCTGGTACAGAATGTTTATTAAGGGCCATATTATACATCCACGCCCTCACCACTCAAAGACTTTATACTCTCCTTTCTTAAGGTAACTATTGTGAGTTAAATGAACAAGAATATTTTTTAACTTTACTAACAGGAATACATCCTGAAAGATTGCTTTTAGTTTTCTAGAAACTTGGGGAAAACACACACAAAAGCTTCAGATACTAGCTCACTTATCACATCCTACTGGATGCCTTCCCAAACCTCCCTGGTACATAGCACCATGCATTTTTCCTTCTTAATCCTCATCACAGTTTTCATTTTGTATTTTTATGATTCTTCAATTAATTCATGTCTCTCTCTCCCTCCCACTGTCCCTCATAGTTGTCTAGCTGTTGCTTTTAATTACAGAGCTTAACAAATTGTATAGATTCATAGTTTTTTCTCCTCTATAGAACAACACTTTATTTTTCACAGGAGCTTATTTTACAATAAGTTGTTTTTCAAATTCATTATATCATATGAAAAATAATTTGGGAGACAGATCATTATTATCCTACAGTGGAGTAAACAGACTGATAAAGATTAACTGATTTATCCAAGCTCCTGCCTAGTATCACCAAAATAAAAAAGGAAAGGTCTTTTGATTTGCAGCCAGGTACAGCTTATACTATCTACTCTTCTTTTGTAATACTTTGCTTATTCCTTTAAGGAGACAAACTAAAACTCCATTTTAAAAAGTCCTCTTGATTAAATTAGTATTGGTGCAGAGCAAGTGACTGACTGGTTATTATAAATATTAACATTTTATTTATATATTTATTTATGCCTAACATTTTCTAAAAATGAATAAAATTTTTACATACAGACCTGGCCACAACAAAAGAAACTTAAAAAAAAATTTAAATACTTAAATTTAAATTAAGAAACTTATATAAGACACATCAAACTAACATTAAAAAACAAATAAATAAATTAAAAAACTGGGGGGAAAAAAAGACTTGAGAGAAAGAAAGAAGTTCCAACTGGAAAAAAATATTAATTCAAAACAAAAAAGGAATGTAATTTCGTTATTTAGGAAATTTTAAATTCTTCACCAAGTTTCTACATTTCAGTCCAATGTCAAATAATCATGAAACACGGTGTTCTAAAATACACATCTAAACATCTGTTGAAGCTAAGGATATGTTGCTATGTTGTTAATCATCCTCTCATCAATGGGTCAATTCTCACTCAAGAAGCATAAGTAACTAAATAGAAGAGGTAGTTCAAAGAAGGTCTACACAACTTAGAAATCTCTTCAGGACGATTAACTTATTTTGGCTATTCCTACAGATTAACCAAAATACTTACCCAAAGATTATTCTCATAATAGAAGGCATCTAGAAGCTTGACTATATTAGGGTGATCACAAGATGCTAATATATCAATTTCAACCATGTAGTCTTCAAGTTCTTCTTCAGATTTGGTGTCAATCACCTTTGCAGCAGCTAAAACATTGGTCTCTTTATTCTGAGCCTAAAAACAAAAGTATCATTATGTCCACAATTACAATGCATACTTGATTTATAAATATTATTATTTTTTAATAAACTTTATTTTTTCTTTTCAGTTCACAGCAAATCTAAGCAGAAAGTACAGTGCAGTTCAGTTCAGTCGCTCATTCATGTCTGACTCTTTGTGACCCCATGGACTACAGCACGGCAGGCCTCCCTGTCCATCACCAACTCCTGGAGTTTACTCAAACTCATGTCCATTAAGTCGGTGATGCCATCCAGTCATCTCATCCTCTGTCGTCCCCTTCTCCCGCCCTCAATCTTTCCCAGCATCAGGGTCTTTTCAAATGACTCAGTTCTTCACAGCAGGTGGCCAAAGTATTGGAGCTTCAGTTTCAGCATTAGTCCTTCAAATGAATATTCAGGACTGATTTCCTTTAGGATGGACTGGTTGGATCTCCTTGCTGTCCAAGGCACTCTCAAGAGTCTTCTCCAACAGCACAGTTCAAAAGCATCAATTCTTCGGCGCTCAACATTCTTCATACTCCTACTCTCACATCCATACATGACCACTGGAAAAAGCATAGCCTTGACTAGACGGACCTTTGTTGGCAAAGTAATGTCTCTGCTTTTTAATATGCTGTCTAGGTTGGTCATAATTTTCCTTCCAAGGAGCAATACTCTTTTAATTTCATGGCTGAAGTCACCATCTGCAGTGATTTTGGAGCCCAAGAAAATAAAGTCTCTCACTGTTTCCACTGTTTCCCCATCCACTGCCATGAAGTGATGAGACCAGATGCCATGATCTTAGTTTTCTGAATGCTGAGTTTTAAAGTCAACTTTTTCACTCTCCTCTTTCACTTTCATCAAGAGGCTCTTTAGTTCTTCTTCACTTTCTGCCATAAGGGTGGTGTCATCTGCATATCTGAGGTTATTGATATTTCTCCCAGCAATCTTTATTCCAGCCTGTGCTTCCTCCAGCCCAGCGTTTCTCATGATGTACTCTGCATACAAGTTAAATAAGTAGGGTGAGAATATACAGCCTTGATGTACTACTTGCCTTATTTGGAACAAGTTGTTCCATGTTCAGTTCTAACTGATGCTCCCTGACCTGCATACAGATTTCTCAAGAGGCAGGTCAGGTGGTCTGGTATTCCCATCTCTTTCAGAATTTTCCGGAGTTTCTTGTGGTCCACATAGTCAAAGGCTTTGGCGTAGTCAATAAAGTAAAAATAGATGTTTTCCTAGAACTCTCTTGCTTTTTCGATGATCCAACGGATGTTGGCAATTTGATCTCTGGTTCCTCTGCCTTTTCTAAAACCAGCTTGAACATCTGTTAGTTCATGGTTCATGTACTGTTAAAGCCTGGCTTGGAGAATTTTGAGCATTACTTTACTAGCATGTGAGATGAGTGCACTTGTGCAGTAGTTTGAGCATTCTTTGGCACTGACTTTCTTTGGGATTGGAATGAAAACTGACCTTTTCCAGTCCTGTGGCCACTGCTGAGTTTTCCAAATGTGCTGGCATATTGAGTGCAGCACTTTCACAGCATCATCTTTCAGGATTTGAAATAGCTGAACTGGAATTCCAACAACTCCATGAGCTTTGTTTGTAGTGATACTTTCTCAGATCCACTTGACTTCACATTCCAGGATGTCTGGCTCTAGGTGAGTGATCACACCATTGTGATTATATGGGTTGTGAAGATGTTTTTTGTACAGTTCTTCCGTGTATTCTTGCCACCTCTTCTTAATACCTTCTGCTTCTGCTGGGTCCATACCATTTCTGCCCTTTATTGTGCCCATCTTTGCATGAAATGTTCCCTTGGTATCTCTAATTTTCCTGTAGAGATCTCTATCCCATTCTATTGTCTTCCTCTATTTCTTTGCATTGATTGCTGAGGAAGGCTTTCTTATCTTTCCTTGCTATTCTTTGGAACTCTGCATTCAAATGGGTATATCTTTCCTTTCTCCTTTGCCTTTTGCTTCTGTTCTATTCACAGCTATTTGTAAGGCCTCCTCAGACAACCATTTTGCCTTTTTGCATTTCTTTTCCTTAGGGATGGTCTTGATCCCTGCCTCCTGTACAATGTCACGAATCTTTGGTCCACAGTTCTTCAGGCACTCTATCAGATCTAATTCCTTGAGTCTACTTCTCACTTCCACTGTATAATCGTAAGGGATTTGATTTAGGTCATACCTGAATGGCCTAGTGGTTTTCCCTACTTTCTTCAATTTAAGTCTGAATTTGGCAATAAACAGTTTATCTGTGCCACAGTCAGCTTCTGGTCTTGTTTCCACCGACTGTATAGAACTTCTCCATCTTTGGCTGCAAAGAATATAATCAATCTGATTTCAGTATCAACCATCTGGTGATGTCCATGTGTAGAGTCTTCTCTTGTGTTGTTGGAAGAGGGTGTTTGCTATGACCAGTGCGTTCTCTTGGCAAAACTCTTTTAGCCTTTGCCCTGCCTCATTCTGTACTCCAAGGCCAAGTTTGCCTGTTACTCCAGGTATTTCTTGACTTCCTACTTTGCATTCCAGTCCCCTATAATGAAAAGGACATCTTTTTTGGGTGTTAGTCCTAGACGGTCTTGAAGGTCTTCAAAGAACCGTTCAGCTTCTTCAGCATTGCTGGTTAGGGCACAGACTTGGATTACTGTGATACTGAATGGTTTGCCTTGGAAATGAACAGAGATCATTCTGTCATTTTTGAGACTGCATCCAAGTACTGCATTGTGACTCTTTTGTTGACTATGACGGCTACTCCATTTCTTCTAACGGATTCTTGTCCACAGTAGTAGATATAATGTACACAAACTAAATATAACGTAGCAGAAAGTACAAAGAGTTGCCACATACACCTCTTCCCTATTCATGCACAGCCTTCCCCACTGCCAACATTCTGCACCAGAGTGGTACATCTGTTAAAGCTGAGCAATCTGTATTGACACATCATCATTACCTGAAGTGCACTGTTTACATTAGCATGAACGCCTGGTGTGCCTTCTATGGGTTTGGACAAAATACATGATATGTATCCACCATGTTAATATCACACAGAATAGTTTCACTGCCCTAAAAATCTCTATGCTCTGCCTATTCATCCCACTCTTTCTCCTAACCCCTTCCCTGATCTTTTTACTGTCTCCATAGTCTTCTGTTTTTCATACAGTATGTAGCCTTTTCAGATTGGCTTCTTTCACTGAGTAACATGCATTTAAGATTCCTCCACATCTTTTCATGGTTTGATACCTAATTTCTTTTTAGTGCTAAATAATAGTTGGATACACAGATGCAGCAGGCATGTTTATTCATTCAGCAACTGAAAGCATGTTGGTTGTTTCCCGGTTTTAGCAATGATGGATAAAGCTGCTATAAACATCTGCATGCAGCTTTTTGTGTGGATTTAAGTTTTCAACTTCTCTGAGTAAGTACGAAGGAGCAGAATTACTGGATCATATGGTAAAAGTATGTGTAGTTTTGCAAGATACTGACAAACTGTCTTCTAAAGTGGGAAACAGTGGAAACAGTGAGACTTTATTTTGGGGGCTCCAAAATAACTGCAGATGGAGACTGCAGCCATGCTTGCTCCTTGGAAGAAAAGTTATGACCAACCTAGACAGCATATTAAAAAGCAGAGATATCACTTTGCCAACAAAGGTCCATCTAGTCAAAGCTGTGGTTTTTCCAGTAGTCATGTATGGATGTGAGAGTTGGACTATAAAGTCCAACTTTTTTTTGAGCACCAAAAAATTGATGCTTTTGAACTATACTGTTGGAGAAGACTCTTGAGAGTCCCTTGGATGGCAAGGAGATCCAACCAGTGCATCCTAAAGGGAATCAGTCCTGAATATCCATTGGAAGGACTGATGCTGAAGCTGAAACTCCAATACTTTGGCCACGTGATGCAAAGAACTGACTCACTGGAAAAGACCCTGATGCTGGGAAAGATTGAAGGTGGGAGGAGAAGGGGATGACAGAGGATGAGATGGTTGGATGGCAGCACGGACTCAGTGGACATGAGTTAGAGTAAACTCCAGGAGCTGGTGATGGACAGGGAGGCCTGGCGTGCTGCAGTCCATGGGGTCGCAGAGTCGGTCACGAGCGAGTGACTGCACTGAACTGTTGCTCCCCACCCTTGCCAGCACTTGGTTGTGCTGGTGGAGGTTTCTGTCATTCTAATACGTGTGTAGTGGTATCCCCTTGTTTAAATTTACAACTCCCTAATGACAGATGATGTTGAGCATCTTTCCATATGCTTACTGACCATCTGAATACCTTCTTTGGTGAGATGCCCAAATCTTTTGGTAATTTTTTAATCAGACCAAAGGTTTTCAAACTGTTGAGTTTTAAGAATTCTTAATGTATTTTGAATTACAGTGCTTTATCAGATATGTCATTTGCAAACATTTTCTCCCAGTCAGTGGCTTATTTTCTCATTCTCTGTTATACTTATTTTTTAAAGGTAGTCTAAACATAAATATTAACAGATACATGCTAAGTGCTTAATACCGATAGAATTTCAAGTTGCAGGTTCTACTGGATCAGACTGTTAGGGTTCAAATTCTGATTCTGCCACTTAATAACTATGTTGTTTGGGCAACTTACAAAATCCTTCTCTTAGACTTAGCTTCCTCATCAATAAAATGTACTTACAACTCACAAGTTTGTGAGAATTAATATAACAGATATTTGCCAAGGGAAAAAATACATATAAACATTTAATATACTGCCTGCCATTCATAGTAAAAAGGATTCGAAAATGTTATCTCGAATTATTACTATTATTAGTTAATCCGCAAAATGATACCATGATATATTAGCATTCCTGCTTTAAAGGAGGATAAATAAACTTAGATTAAAATGCTTCCCCAAGGTCAGGAAGAAGTAAGAGGCAGAATCGAGATTCAAATCCAGGCTGTTTCTAAAACTTTTTCTTTATCTTAATCATTACCCTTCCCAGTTTTCCTATATTTCCATCAGTTTAATCATTTTTCATTGTTTTTAGTACTTTAACTTTTCCATTTTCTTTCTTTAACTGAATAACTTCTCATTTCCATTTATTACAAAGGAAAGGTTTCCAAATGTGTAGTAGAAGTCAAGATCATTATTTTAAAGTTAGGAATCAAATCATAAAATACTAACTAGGTTTTTTAAAAAATTACACGGACAGAGGAGTCTCGTGGGCGACAGTTCATGGAGTTGCAGAGCTGGACAAGACTGAGTGAGCACACACACAAAGGTCTTTAAAGGAGATTTTCAACATTATGCATGTTACCATCACTTCAGCAAATCTATCATTTTATAAGAAAAAACAGCAAACTTTCAAAAGCTAGTAATAAGTGTCTTAATAAATAAATCTCCAATTCCATTTTAATAATTTATAAGGAGAAAATTTTATAAAATATATATATACATGCAGAAAACATTCATCTAAGCACTGTTTATAATAAAGAAAACTTAATCAGCCTAAATGTCCATTAACAAAAACCTACTTAAATCATTCAGTATGCCTCTATAATGGAGAATTATGCAACCATTAAAATTAACTGACTAATCAATTAATATTTCTTAAGACAGAACAAAAATCACAATATATTGCTGAATGGAAGAAAGCAACTTACTAAATAGCAGGGACGGGGGGAGCCTGGTGGGCTGCCGTCTATGGGGTCGCACAGAGTCGGACACGACTGAAGCGACTCAGCAGCTGCAGCAGCAGCAAACAGGAAAGGTATGCGATTTTACAAAAACTACACATACATTTTTACATAGGGCCTGGAAAATCCCATGGATGGAGGAGACTGGTAGGCTGCAGTCCATGGGGTCGCTAAGAGTCGGACACGACTGAGTGACTTCACTTTCACTTTTCACTTTCATGCATTGGAGAAGGAAATGGCAACCCACTCCAGTGTTCTTGCCTGCAGAACCCCAGGGATGGGGGAGCCTGGTGGGCTACCGTTCATGGGGTCACACAGAGTCAGACACGACTGAAGTGACTTAGCAGCAGCAGCAGTTATGTAAGAAATACTTGGAAAGACATCATCGGGGGATGGCAGTTTCACGTGCCTTTGACTTTCTCTGTATTTTTCACACTGTTTACATTTTTAAATGGACATGTATTATTTTTATAGAGGCAATAAGGTACTAAAACATCAGTCTATGGGATATTTCTTAGGGATCTATTACCTAATCTTGGAGATGATGATGGAAGAACAATTAAACTAGGTATAAGCCTCTATGTGGAAATTCTCCTAAGTAGACTTTGCTTCATTTTCCCTCCTTAGGTAAAAACAGAGGTAGAAATTAATGCTAATTACTAACAAAGTAACCCTAATGTTTAGGGTTCAGAGAATGGTGGTGTAGTCACTAAGTCATGTCAGATTCTCTGTGATCCCAGGGACTTTAGCCCACCAGGCTCCTCTGTCCATGGATTTTCCAAGCAAGAATATGGAGTGGGTAGCCACTTCCTTCTCCAGGAGATCTTCCCCACCCAGGGATTGAAAGCTGGTCTCCTGCATTGCACGCGGATTCTTTACTGACTGAGCTACCAGGGAAACCCATTATCTTATGTTCTGCAAAGAAAGAAAAACTGCTAATAAACTATGACAGAAGTTTGTCATTTAGAATTTTCACATTATTCCTTTTTAAGAGCTCTTTTGGATAGAGCTAGAGAAAAATTGCTATTGTATATTATCTTTGTAAATACAGGAAAAATAAAACACTTCTTCACACTTAACTCTTCTGAGTCACTTTTTCACTCAGAACTATCTAATGTCTGTGTTTTCACACAATATTATTCTCTGGCCACGAAAAGCTTTGGTGATACAGCATTTCTTTAAAAAGTATTCCTCTACTACTGTCTCGAAAATTTTCTTTGAAGCCAACTACCTCCTATTTTGAAATCATAATGCTGATATTCTCTTCATCTTATCACAGATGCTAAAAGAAGCTTTTAGATGACAACCAGGACTCACATTCTTTCTTCACAACATTCTTAAATGGTTTACTGATTGAAACATCAACGGGCTGCAACTGTATAATACCGGAGATACAACTACATTCACAATGCACGATGACACATATCACAACTGCCGCCTGGCGAACAACGTGAAGGCATCAAACAATAAATCGGGACTTGTCCCAGTCTCAGAAATGTTCAAAAGCTGAAGGTCTATCATAACTGGGTGAAACATGGCATTAAGTTTATCTACGAAAGACACTTTAGTTGAAAAAATAATACATGGAACTCACCCTCCCCCAAGTCAGGAAATAAGTCAGTGAGAAATGTCCTTCTCTCACCATTTTAATGTAACACTTTGGGAAGAAAGAGAGCAGAGCAACTGTCCTTGAAAAGGAACACTATAAAATACAAGCAGTGGTAAGAGACCAAGGATATTGTGAGGAGAGTTAAAAAGTCATCCTTCTTTTGCATGCCTCTACCCATGGCAGGAGAGATTTTAAAGACGTATCTTTCACTTGTTAATAGAATGGCATGAAAGAGGAAAAATAATTAATACTAGATAATCTCTAAGGTTCTTTGTAGCAACAAATTTCATTATTCCATTGCCTTGGATATACTGATTAAGTCAGTGATAGTACCATTTGGTTTAATATAAATACTAAATAAATTTTACATTAGAAAATACAGTGCCTCTTACATTACTGATTGAAAATATTCATCACAATCTGGTTTGAGAGAACTCTAAAATTCAAAACTGAAATAAATTCATGTGTGCAAAACCATACTTTAAACAAACATAATGCAAATAAGGTGTTAAAAAGAAACAATCACATCTACTACCTAAAAGCATAAAAATTCTAGACAAAATTTTAACTAAACAAATGTTAATAAAAACAAGAATGAAATAACAAACACTCAGATGTTATTTTAAAGGAGCTATAATTTCAATAGGTAAAGTTTTCAAAAATCAGTGATGATCACTTAAAAATCACTATGTTTTTATCTTCACGAATCACAGGCACCAAAGAAAGAGATGGCAATGACACAAACTCAGCAACTTGGAGGAAAAGATTCTGCAAAGCTGAAACTCAGATCCCTGAGGACAGAGTGGTGCTCAGCTGCTGCTGAGTCTCTGAACTTGGAAGAGGGATCTTGTGAGACCAGGGTACCTTTTGAGGAAGAAAGGACTAGCCAATCAGAGCTGGTGTTTGTAAGGGTTATGATAAGACTAGCTCTGTGAGTGTTAGAAAAACTACAAACTGAATCTGGGACAGCTATTGCTGGGGTGAGAAGTTCCACTAGGATGATGGTCAAAGTAACAGCAAAGCGACAGGGAGCCACAGGCAACAGAAAGATGTAGGCTCTTTCTCCGCCTCCTTGCAGCCTTCCTGTAGTGTTCAACGCTTCTGAAACCTAAAAGTGAGCACCTGGCAAGACAGAAACAGTGATCTGCAAAAATCGCAGAACAACGTCACAAAGCAGAACCACAGAAAGGGGTGTTGGGAGCTGAGGATTACAGATGGGAGAACTAAGACACAGTAGTATTAAATATTTGGTTAATAAATATTCAAATTTCCAAAGAGCAGTTTGGGAAAAAAAACAGCACTAGAGAAAGAAGATAGTTTTAGACTGTTTAGATACTATTAACTGTTTTATATTACATGCTAATCCTGGTGATCTTCTCAGAAACCAGATGAGATTTTGGTAGGAATAAGAGTGAATATCAGATAAGAATAAAATTACTCAACATAACTTAGCAAAGATACACAGTTAATTTCCACTATTTATTCTCATTTGTTCTATAGTCACTACAAACCCTGAATTAGTGAATACTGAACCACTACTCCTAGATGAAATACATACACACATTCTCCCACACAGACCTTAGATCTCAAACAACTCATCCTGGTAGATTCTATTTGTTTCACAAAAGACAAAATGAAGTTCAGAAACGTTAGGTGATTTGTTCGAGGCTGCCCCAACAACAGGTGCCAGAGTTTGGGTTCAAACCCCATCCAATGGGTCTCAAACCAGGAGCCTCTTGCACTACAGTACACAGCCCCGCCTGTCTCCATCCTCCGGACCTCTCTGTATGAGAGGTGAGACAAGACAGAACACTACCAAGTTCGAGCTCAGCACCCAACAAGGGCATCCAGGCACTCACATCTTATATAGCTTTGCACGTGTACACAAATAACTGCGAAAGCACCGCATGTACAGGTTTGGGGGCTACAAATAGATTTTAGTAAGTAGATAAATTTGCAAATAATGAGGATCAGCTATACAGTATACTCTTACATTAACAGGTAGAAAATATTACAGATATCCTTTTTTAAAGGATTTCTCCACTGCAGAGGACACAGGTTTGATCCCTAGTCAGGGAACTAAGATCCTGCATGCCATGTGGTGTGGCCAAATTAATTAATTTAAATGCTTTTAAAAGAACACATTTTCATGCCATTTCCTGAATTCTGCAAAAAAGAAAAGAATATACTTTATATTCCCAAATGCTACTTTATTTATATTGCTCTGGTTATTTACGGAAAACTTAGTTATTGGTCAGTCAAGATACTAACAACAGAATGTCAATAGTAAGTTAATGTTGGTTAAATCAGTAATTTCTAAAATGTTTTACCAATTCTCAGATAACATAGTTTTCCCATTTATTTCATGGACTTGCTGACTCTGAGCAGCATGAATAAATTGCAACATTTTTGATAATTCTGTGATAGATAAGCTTTAGGACTTTGCAAGGGTTACATAGTTGAAAGGCTGAAAAAATGAGAACACAAAAAGAATTTTTTAAAAATATTTTGAAATAGGACAAAGACATACTACCTCTGGAAATTAATTCAAGAAAAATAAAGACTTTTAAATGGTAAGGAAGATCATTACCACACAAACATTCTCAATGTTAAATTATAAAAGTAAAGGGCCAAAACAAGTTCTTGTCAAGATAAGAAATTCAACACAATACTAAGATTTTTATAAGGAAAAAAGATAAGCCAGCACATTAAAGCCATTTTTACAATTCAAACTTTCAGTTACCTCTTTTAAAACATAAATGTATATATGCCAGGAATTTGGACTTCAGGTGGCATTGAGTACAAAATACAATGCAGCATTTAATAAACAGCAGGTAACTTCAGTAGCATAATGCAGAAGTAGTTACCCATTCTGAAAAGAGACTGTCTTTCTTCTTTCAGAAAAAGAGAAAAGTGAAGACTATATAAAGGGAGAAAAAATGAGAAAAGAAGAACTGTTAAGTGAAATAAAGCAATGTGCAGAACAGTATTTAAAAATATGATCCTTTCCTTTTGTAATCTGAAAAATCCAAACCTACAAAGAAATGGAGTAAACAGACAGTGACCAACCACACAGCCCTCACCCAGAGTTACCAGCTGTTAACATCTGTCATCCTTGCTTTCAAATCCCTCTCTTGTAGACTGTCCCACTATTTGGATTTGTCTGTTTCCTCATTATCAGATTCAGGTTAAATATCTTTGATAAAAAACACAACATTAGGTGATGATACAGTTCCCAATGAGTAGCACCAGAAAACACAGCTTATCTTACTACTGTTGATTAACCCTAGGTTTGATCACTTAAGATGGTATCCATCAGCTCTCTCTACTGTAAAGGTGAGTTATATGGGGTGGTATCACGATACTTATGGGGTGAAACCCTGTTCCTCCACACTCTTTCACACAATGATTTTAGTGTCCATCCATAATTTTTGCCTGAATTACTATCGTATGGTTGCATGAGTTTTTGTGAATTATATCAGTCTTTATATATCAACTAGTTAGCATTCCTCTAGCAGGTTACTATTTTGTTGTTGATATTTTTGTAGTTCAAACTAACCTGTACTCTTTGGCATGTCCCCATTAATTTTTGACCATATTCTTTGATTTTTTGAGCATATGAGCATAAAGCTCATATTCTTGAGCTTTCTGGTACAATATCCCGGGATTCTCTGGGAAAAAATGAGGAGTGGGGAGGATTTTACTTTTCAATTTTATCACTTCTGTACTTCTCTAGTTTAGGCCTGGATCAGACATTTCAATGAGTCCTGGTTAGTTTTAATGAGGAATGGTATTTAGAAACCCAGAGCTAGGAGTATTAATGATCATAATTTCTAGGCCTTTGTCGGTGGAAAATAGGAATATGTATACATGTATTGCAGCCATGAAATTAAAAGATGCTTGCTCCTTGGAAGGAAAGTTATGACCAACCTAGACAGCATATTATAAAAGCAGAGACATTATTTTGCCAACAAAGGTCCATCTAGTCAAGGCTATGGTTTTTCCAGTAGTCAGGTATGGATGTGAGAGTTGGGACTATAAAGAAAGCTGAGTGCAGAAGAATTGATGCTTTTGAACTGTGGTGTTGGAGAAGAGTCTTGAGAGTCCCTTGGACTGCAAGGAAATCCAACCAGTCCATCCTAAAGGAGGTCAGTCCTGGGTGTTCATTGGAGGAACTGATGTTGAAGCTGAAAACTCCAATACTTTGACCACCTGATGTGGAGAGCTGACTCATTTGAAAAGACCCTGATGGTGGGAAAGATTGAGGGCAGGAGGAGAAGGGGACGACAGAGGATGAGACGGTTGGATGGCATCACTGACACAACGGACATGGATTTGGGTGGACTCCGGGAGTTGGTGATGGACAGGGAGGCTGGAGTGCTGCGATTCATGGGGTCGCAAAGAATCGGACACGACTGAGCGACTAAACTGAACTGATTGTATGTGTGTACATGTGCACACAAGTGAATGTGTTATATCGTAAGTTCAAACTAAAACCTCTAGTTCAAAAATCAGCATCACAGGGTTCTTCCTTACATTTCAAGCTTTTAACCCCTTTCTCTCAGTTATAACCCTAGTTCTTAAAACAAAACTATATTAACTAATTTGTTCTATCCTATAGTATATATAAAGTATTTTCAGAATTATAACATCAATATCACTACTACTAATAAACCTAGTTTATTAATAAACTTAAATTAATAATAATAATAAATCAAGTTCAAGCATTCTTTCCTATTCATTTTATCCTTTAAATATATCCCACTAGTCTTGACCCAGAGGGATGGGATGGGGAGGGAGGTGGGAGGGGGGTTCAGGATGGGGAACACATGTACACCCATGGCTGATTCATGTCAATGGATGACAAAACCACTACAATAAAGTAATAAGCCTCCAATTAAAATAAATAAATTTTAAAATAAATAAATAAATATATCCCACTAGTCAGAGTACTCTACTCAAAAATCATTTCAAGCACTTTTCCAGTATGCCTATTTTATCAATGTGATATGCAGTTGAGTTCACCTGTACATACATGTGTGTGTGTGTCAATATATTTTCAGTTTTACAAACAAGCATTCATACATATGCTCAAACAGGCATAAAATTTTATCTGAAAAGACACACAGATATTGTTACAGTGACTGACTTTGGGGAAAAAAACTGGTGGGAAACGTTTTCATTTTTCAATTTTATCATTTTTGTACTGTTCAACCTTCTAACCACATTAGTATCCCCTTGAATTTTTGTTAACAGGTTACCTAAAAGATATAACCTAAAAGGTATTATTTTTATATAGTCTTCTATATACTCTGCATAACATAATACAATATTTTATATTAACAATATATATTATAATATTTTATATATTAATATAACATTTTATATAGCCTTTATACTCTGCATAATATAATATTTTATATTATATTAATATAATATATATTATAATATAATATATTATTTCAAGAATAGTATTCAAATTTTTAGAAACAGATAAAATATATTTTAGGGTTTTTTTTTTTTTCAGGTGGAACAGGCCCTTCCCTGGTGGCTCAGTGGTAAAGAATCTGCGTGCCAATGCAGGAGACGCGAGTTTGAACCCTGGGTTGGGAAGACAACCTGGAGAAGGGAATGGCCATCCACTCCAGTATTCTTGCCTGGAAAATGCAATGGACAGAGAAGCCTCGTGGGCTACCGTCCATGGGGCTGCGAAAGAGTCAAACACAACTTAGTGACTAAACGACAAGGGTGAATAGAGCTTCATGTCAATTTACAGAAAAAAATTAAATTCCAGATAAATTAAAATTAAAACTCTTTATACTATTAAAAGTCAAGAAGAAAATATAGATAAATATGTATCTAATTCCTGGGTAGGGAAAAGTTTTTCTAAGCATGAAAGCAAAGAAGAAAAAAGGCAAAGAAACACACTGACAGATTTTTTTAAAATAAAGAACACTATGTCTTTATATCAAAAAAGCAACAAAAACTAATTTAACTAAAATAAATGCACCATTATAATAAAGTGCTAATTTTCATAGTACATAAAATGTACTTTCAGATCAACAAGAAAACAAACAGCTCATCAGAATATGGATAATTCAATTATTTTTAAAGTGGCAATATCATTAGAAATCAAAGATATGGAAAATGAAATAAACATACTCTTTTTGTCTAGCGAAAAAGTAAATATTTTTTAAAAGGATAAAAACTAACCTTGAAAAAGGTCAAGGAACAAAAAGGCACAGAAATAGAACATTGTTAGGCTGTTTAAACAGGCATAACGTATGTACATGTATGTTAAGTATACAGAAAATATCGAGGAACATATACATGAAACTGACGATGGGGAGTTCCCTGGTGGTGACTTTCACTGCCATGGCCTGGATTCAACCCCTGCTCAGGAAACTGAGATCCTGCAAGTCCTGCAGCAAGGCCAGAAGGAAAAAGGAAAGAAAGAAACCATGGTAGTTGATACAGAAACCGAATAGTTACATTTACGGAGAGAAGAGAAGGAACAATAATTAGAGTGATGGCCAAAAAGACTAACTTTATCCCTAATAAGTTAATATTCCTTATCAATAGAAATTTGTTGCAAAACTAAAAATTAATTTTAAGATAGGTTTATACATTTCTAGAGTTAACTTCACAGTAAACATTAAGAAATGATCATGTATTTTGCCCTAACAATTCTAAGAATTTATCCTAAAGAAATAAGGAATGTCAGAGAGATATATCATGAGTATATGGACATTTGACATATGCCAGAGGCACTGAAAAGCAATATGGCTTTAGGGTGATCTTTTCAGTAAATGGTGTTGAGACAACTAGGTATCTACATAGAAAAAATGAAACTGGACTCCCTGTTTCATACTGTAGACAAGAACCAACATCAGTTTAATTACAGACCTAAAAGAGAAGACAACACCATAAAACTTTAAGAATGTAACACAGAAGGACAATTCATCACTTTGGGTAAGGAAATTTTCTGAAGACAAAAAGCACCAACTATGTATAAAAAGCTAATAAACTGAACTACACTAAAATCTGAAACATCTATATAAAGAAGGCCATCATAAGGAGAAACAAAAGACATACTGTAAAGCAAGAGAAAAGAAGGTGCATCACATATACCTTGAGAGAATTAGTATCAGGGAGTACAGGCTCCCGTAAGCCAATGAGAAAAAGAACCCAAAAGACTTTAACATGAGCACTTGCCAATAAGTATATAAAAAGAAACTCAATCTCATTAGTAATCAGAGAAATAAAACCCCAGTGGGAACAGGAATTGACTGTAAATGGGCACAAGAGAGCTTCAGGTGGTCATAAGAGGATTCTAAAGCTAGACTGCAGTCATGGTTGCACAACTGTACTAATTTATTAAAACTCACCAAATTATATACATAGAATGGGTGAATTCTGTGTTTTATATACATTGATAAAGTTATTTTTTTCATCGGCAACAAATAGGAAAATTCACTGGAAAAAAATACCCAAATACATTCAACAGGCATGAAAAGGTACTCAATTTTTTCAGTCATCAGGAAAATATAAATAAAACCACTTCTCACTCACAATAGCTAACATAAAATATTAATAACAGTGGCAAGTGTTGCTAAGGATATAGAACAATTCAGAATACTGCCACCCCTACTGATGGGGTGTAAATTGGTACCACCACTTTAGAAGACTGGCAGTATCTTCTGAATCTTAAAACACACGTAGCCAATAACTTAGAGAATCCATTCCCAGGTACTTATCCAATAGAAATGAATGTAAATGTACATCAAGATGTATAACAATATTCACAAGTCTTATTCTTAATATACAAAAAGTGGAAACAATCCAGAAGTTCACCAAAAGTAGAATGGATAAATTTTAGTACCTCATATATTGCAATACTATAGAACAATGAACAAAAAAGATGAGAGGGCTATTACATACAACTAGAGACGAATTCTTACTCATAATGTTGAATAAAAGATGCCAGACACAAAACACACGTATACTTACATTTATATGAAGCCCCAAAATACACCAAAATGCTGCAGTAGTCTAGGTAAGAGAGAATGGCAGTTATGACTAGTATTACAACAATAAAGAAAGAAAGGAGGAGACAGATTGAAGAAATATTTATAGGTAAAATTAACAGGCTTGGTGATTGATTGGGTCTGGGGGATAAGGAAGTAGAAGATGTTAAGAATGACCTCCAGGTCCCTGGTCTATGCAATTGGTAGATGAAGATGTCAATTATTGAATGAGGAACACAGGAGAAGCAAATTTGGGACTGACATCAGGAATTTAATTAATTCATGTTTTTTACTTGCTGTTTAAGGAATCTGTGAGACATTCACAGAGAAGGCAATGGCAACCCACTCCAGTACTCTTGCCTGGAGAATCCCATGGATGGAGGAGCCTGGTAGGCTACAGTCCATGGGGTCGCTAAGAGTCGGACACGACTGAGCGACCTCGCTTTCATTTTTCACTTTCATGCACTGGAGAAGGAAATGGCAACCCACTCCAGTGTTCTTGCCTGGAGAATCCCAGGGACAGAGGAGCCTGTTGGGCTGCCGTCTATGGGGTCGCACAGAGTCGGACAAGACTGATGCGACTTAGCAGCAGCAGCAGCAGTGAGACATTCAAGTGGAAAGCTCTAATAGATAGCTCAATGGGTAGATCCAGAGTTCAGAAAGGAGATCTCGAGATAGAGACCAAAATTGCATGTAGATGGTAACTGAAGCCACGGGAAAAGATGGGCTCTCAAAAGAAAAGATGAGGGCCTAAATCCAGCCCTGTGGAATCCCAACACTGAAAGTCAGGAAGAGCAAGAAGAGCCAGCAAAAACATCTGAAGAGTAGACACAGAGGTACGAGAAAATTCAGGACTATGGTGACCTAAAAGCCAGCTTTTTAAAGGAAATGATGGTCAAAGGTCTCAAATGCTCCAGAGAGAGGTCAAGTAAAAGAATTAAGTGTCCATTTAACTCTTTTACTTGAATCCTAAGACCACAACAAGAGCCATTTAATTAGGTGAACAAGGAGATGTCAAATAAAAAGAACAAGAAAAATGTCACAGAACTGAAGAACATGAGTCTTTAAACTGAAAAGACTAACCAAGAGCCCAGCAAAATGAAAGGAAGAAAAAAAATGCCTATATCAAAGTACATTACCATGCACAGAGGATAAAATGCAAATTCTAACAGCTATCAAGAGAAAAAGGTCACAAGGGACCAGAAAACAAAATGGCAACGGACTTTCAGTAGCAACACTTGAGGCCAAAAGGCAATGAATGGAAAAGTCTTTAAAATCCTAAGAATAATGTACTTTTGAACTAGAATTCTACAACCAAACTATACATCAAGTGTGACTTTATAATAAAGACATATTCAGACAGGCCTAGTCTTAAAAAAAAAATAAACCTTCCATGTATCCTTTCTCAGAAGACTACTGAAGGATGTATATAACCAAAACAAGGAGGAAATTCCAATACAAAAACAAAGCATTTAAGACACTCCCAAAGTAGTCTGAGCTCCTAAGATTCTAGAGACGAAAATTATGATTCATTATTGACATGGACCAACAGACTGGTTCCAAATAGGAAAAGGAGTTCGTCACGGCTGTATATTGTCACCCTGCTTATTTAACTTATATGCAGAGTACATCATGAGAAACGCTGGACTGGAAGAAACACAAGCTGGAATCAAGATTGCCGGGAGAAATATCAATAACCTTAGATATGCAGATGACACCACCCTTATGGCAGAAAGTGAAGAGGAACTCAAAAGCCTCTTGATGAAAGTGAAAGAGGAGAGTGAAAAAGTTGGCTTAAAGCTCAACATTCAGAAAACAAAGATCATGGCATCCGGTCTCACCACTTCATGGGAAATAGATGGGGAAACAGTGGAAACAGTGTCAGACTTTATTTTTCTGGGCTCCAAAATCACTGCAGATGGTGACTGCAGCCATGAAATTAAGAGACGCTTACTCCTTGGAAGGAAAGTTATGACCAACCTAGACAGCACATTCAAAAGCAGAGACATTACTTTGCCAACAAAGGTTCGTCTAGTCAAGGCTGTGGTTTTTCCTGTGGCCATGTATGGATGTGAGAGTTGGACTGTGAAGAAGGCTGAGCACCGAAGAATTGATGCTTTTGAACTGTGGTGCTGGAGAAGACTCTTGAGAGTCCCTTGGACTGCAAGGAGATCCAACCAGCCCATTTTGAAGGAGATCAGCCCTGGGATTTCTTTGGAAGGAATGATGCTAAAGCTGAAACTCCAGTACTTTGGCCACCTGATGCGAAGAGTTGACTCATTGGAAAAGACTCTGATGCTGGGAGGGATTGGGGGCAAGGAGGAGAAGGGGACGACAGAGGATGAGATGGCTGGATGGCATCACTGACTCGATGGACATGAGTCTCAATGAACTCCGGGAGTTGGTGATGGACAGGGAGGCCTGGCGTGCTGCGATTCATGGGGTCGCAAAGAGTCGGACACGACTGAGCAACTGATCTGATCTGATTGACAGATATTTTTTAAAAAGATCTAGAAATAAAACAGATGCATAGATGGAAAGACCAAGTATTATGGAGATGTTATTTTTTACAAAGTTAATCTATAAATTCAATAAAACTCCTTCAAAAACGTACAACAGGTTTTCTGTGTAACTTGTGCATGCGTGTGTGCAGGCTCTGTCACTTAGTCGTGTCTGACTCTTTGCAACCCCACGGACTGTAGCTCATCAGGTTCCTCTGTCCACAGGATTTCCCAGGCAAGAATACTAGAGTGGGTTGCCATTTCCTTCTCCAGGGGATCTTCTCGACCCAGCGATCAAACTTACATCTCCTGTGTCTCCTGCATTGGCTGCTGCTGCTGCTGCTAAGTTGCTTCAGTCGTGTCCAACTCTGTGCGACCCCATAGATGGCAGCCCACCAGGCTTCCCTGTCCCTGGGATTCTCCAGGCAAGAACATTGGAGTGGGTTGCCATTTCCTTTTCCAATGCATCAAAGGGAAAAGTGAAAGGGAAGTCGCTCAGTCGTGTCCAACTCTAGCGACCCCATGGACTGCAGCCTACCAGGCTCCTCCATCCATGGGATTTTCCAGGCAAAAGTACTGGAGTGGGGTGCCATTGGCAGGAGGATTCTTTACCACTGAGCCACATGGGAAGCCCTTTGTGTAACTCAGTTAGGCTAATTCTAAAATGTACATGAAAGCCCTAACGGCCAAGAATATACTAGACATTGCTGAAGAAGAGGAAAAGGAAGTCTTTCTCTAGCAGAGATTTGTTTTGATGCTTCCCTAATTAAGACAGTGGAAAACCGATAAAGGAACAGACAAACAGATCAATGAAGAGACTAGAAACCCCAGAAACAGACACATGCTACAGAGCAGTGAGGAACAGTCTCCCCCAATGACGAGCCATGGGACAAGTGTGTGCCCACTGTAGAAAACAAGGAAATTGGACCCCCGGCCTCACACTATTTGCAAAAATCTTCACTAAGTGGGTTGTAGACATAAATGTTAAAGGCTAAATCATAAAAGCTCTTGGAAGATAAGATAGCGGTTTATCTCCATGATCTAAGATTAGGAAAACTTTTCTCGCCTTTTTTTTTAATTCAAAAATCGAATTGGCTGTATTAGGTGATTCATGAATCAGGCAGCATCCCATCCAACAACTGCAAGGGTGCCCCAGGAAAGCACTTCTCAAATACAATACAGAAAGCAGTAACTGAAAAAGAAAAACCAGACAAGATGAAGTATGTTAAAACCAAGAATTTCTTGTTCATAAAAGACACCGTAAAGAAAATGAAAAGATGGGCACAGAAGAAGAATGTATCTGCAATAGCCATAATCAGCAAATGGATAAAATCCAGAACACACAACAAACAAACAAGAAAAAGACATCCAAGAGAAACACGAACAGGACACTGAACACAAAAGAAGAAATCCAAGTTACTAACAATCCTATGCAAAGAAACACTTAGTAGTAGTCAGAGAAAAGATGAATTAAAACCACAGTGCAAAATAAAACATCAGATTGTCAAAACTAAAAAATTCCAACAATATCAAATGGTGGAGAGAACGCAGAGTAAGGAAAATTCTCATAGGATGCTGGTGGGAGTGTAAACCGGTATACACTACCCTATAACCTAGCAATTCTACTTCTAAGTTAAGTCTTGGTGAAATTCATGCATACATGCACCAGTATAAAAGCCAAAAACTGAAAACAACTGATATAGCCAACAGGACAATGGTAAATAACTGGTGATATAATCATATATTGGAATTCTATGCAACAATTAAAATTAACTATAGCTCTAGTGATAAGAAAGACAAATCTCACAAACCTAAAGCTATTCTGAAAGAGGTAAGACACCAAATACACTCAGTACACACAAAAGTTATGATGCTTAGTTATACACTGCTAAGTAGTAAAGTATAAGGAAAGCAAAGAAATGAATAACTTACAGACAGGATAGTGGTTTCCTTTAGTGGGAGAGCAGAACCAATTCAGAAAGGAGGTGAAAAGGATTCTAGAACACTGGCAGAATTCCTTTACTCTGACGGTTGTCAATATTGAGTTCACTTTATTACTGTTTGCTAAATGTACATCTATGTGTTGTACTTTTCAATATAATGATTATATGTTTCACTATTTTTTAAAAAGGCGCATGCCCATCTGGGTCATAAAATGAATCACTTTTCATCCAGCGCAAGTCAGTAACCCAGCTTCAATTCAACAGATCATTTTACGGCATTCCTTCTTTTTTTTCTGTTAAAAGCAACAGAATTCCAAATGTAAAAAAAAAGTGAGGGATATTACATATCTTCATTTATATGTCAAATAATACTATTAAAAAAAGAGAAAATAAATTTAAAATCAGGAAGCTCTTTCAAGCAAGAGAGTAACTGTTACAGAGCTATGTAGTGCAGGACTAAGTGGAAAGAATACAACTATATGATGAAAAAATGTTTCAAACTAAATACACAAGACAATCGCCTATTTAGAAATTAATCTTTGTAAACAGTTATAAGCATATGCGAGTTGGAATCAACTTCAGAAACAGCTTTCTGTTGCACACTATACATACTATTGTAAGGTTTGATTGCTTTTTCTCCTACACGGAAGAAGTTTATAAATTTTTAAACGTTCTAGGGAATCTTGGACAGGAAAAGAGGTTATGAAAAAGACGTAACAAGTGAGATAAGTTTAAATTTTAAATTTTCTGTTTTAAAAAGCTCCCAGCTTACTCCTTGGAAGCATAAAATAGTGAGACAAAAACAGAAGATGCAAAGAACTCCCATTCTTCAAATATCACACTAAAATATATACCAAGCCCACAAAAATTATCCTGACACAGTCTTACAGTGTTAAACTACATGGAGTAAAGCTCTTATTTTTCAGAAAATTTTCAATAGGTATCTCACTATAGGAAGACATATTCACTTTGCAATGTCATGAAAGAATTAAATCACAGAGTATTAGCATATCAACACAATCTGCCTGTGCCAGAAAATGGTTTTACTATCTTCCTAGGTCCCTTTTCCTGTCCCATCCCATATTTCGCTTTCAAGCTCTAAATATAACAACAGTAATTTTCTGCCATTTCCTGAGCCCTTTTTCGTCTCTTACATTTATTATTTCCTTTAATTCTCACATACTGAGGAGTAAGTTTTACTGATGAGAAAAACAAGACATGGAATGATTAAGTAACTTACCCAACGTCAGAGGTTGCTATTGAGGGAGCCAAGATACAGTCCAACTCCAGAGCCAGTATCTTAATACTACACTGTTTCTATTCAATAAAACATTTATACCATGAAAACTGCCCATAATCACCTACTGCCTTCTAACTACCAGATCCCAGATACCTCGAGGATTTATTACTGCCTTTCCTAGATAACTGCATACTCACACAACATTAATGGGTAAAGGAATCTAAACATTTAGGGAAATCTATGATTTTCCAGCTAAGAAAAAGGAGGTCCAGAGACATTAAGTGTCCTGTCCAAGATCTCAAAGCTTGTTTGCAACAACCAGCAATAAAACATAATTCTTAACTCCCAGAAGCATCTTCCCACTGCACTAAAAGCCCTGTCTACCACACTTCTAAGGAAATGGCAACCCACTCCAGTGTTATTGCCTGGAGAATCCCAGGGACAGGGGAGCCTGGTGGGCTGCCGTCTATGGGGTCGCACGGAGTCGGACACGACTGAATCGACTTAGCAGCAGCAGCAGCACCACACTTCTATACTGTAAGCTCTTGTTGAAATCCACACCCTCCACATTAGGTACTGAAGTTTACTCTGCCAACTTTCACAGCACACAAGAGCATCAGCAGCACTCACAAGCAGGTAACACACATTCTTTCATTTCAACAAACAGAAAGAGAAATGCACTATGTGCTAAGGCAATAGAATTAACCCAAATGTGTATCAGAATTTGGCCCCTGGTCTTATCATAATAGCATAAATACATTAACATGTGTGTTAATAGTGCCATAGTAGCAATGTGAACAACGTGTTTTGAAAGCACACAGAAGAGAGTAGGCATTTCAGACTAAGAAGGCGGGGCTTTGAGATGTGTCAGAGCCAGTGTAAAGGCAGGGTGGGATGGTGCTTAGAAAGAAGGGAAAATGATATCACTTCTACCACCAGAGGTTTAAGTTAAAAAAAAAAAAAAGCAGTAATCATAAACACAGGGTCAGAAGAGCTGAGTTCAAATCTAGGCTGTGACTGGTGTGAATGTGAACAATTTCTGTGTCTCAGCATCCTCATCTATGAAATGGAGATACTAGTGACCTGCATGTCTCCCAGGACTTTTGTGGGGGCCAAATTAGTGTAAGTTAAACATAAGTTATTTATACTTCACATCTAGGCAACCCTGTGGGTCCTTCCCCTTAAAAACTGTCTCATAAAAACCTCACCCTTCAGATGAAAATATTCCAATGACATCATTCGTATACTCCTTACAGGATAGTAAACATTTAACACAAATGCCCTCAGACTAAAACAGCAAACTTCCTTCTACTGAGATGAATATCTGGGTATAAAAAATATTTGTGTGTATATATATTGGGGGGGGGCGTGTTTTTTAATTTCTTAAGCCCTGGAATGGATTTCTAGTCAGTGCTTATTATATTTAGAAACTAGTATCTGATGCAGGTTTCCTTCTGGAAATTTTCTATCAGAAATTACATTCCATTTTACAGTATGCTGTCAAGCAACCAACTCAAGAATAGTCTACAAGTAGCAATCGCTTTGCTCTCATCCCAAGAGACTGGTTATGTATAAGCTACAGATACAACCAAATACATACCCTGGACCCCAAAAGGGAACTATTTTAGTATAAGCATATATATGAATGCAAACAGCTTCACAGAAAAATAGAAATCCACTTTAAATGAATGCAAACAGCTTCACAGAAAAATAGAAATCCACTTTAAAGTATAATGAGTTTCTGATATGAAAACATTTGAGGGCCAAACCAGACAGACCCCTCCTTTTAATGTAAGAACACCCTCATTTCCTTTAACCTTTAACAGAGTAGACTGTATCCCTTGCCTCTCTTTGGCAACCATTCTTTAAACTACATCCAGGCCCTATTTTGTTCAACCTTAAACCCTACGTCTTAGCTACTCCTCGGATGGTAACCTAAATAAAGTTTCAACGTACGTTTACGAAGTCAAAAGAAGGTCCCAAAGATAGGAACGGGACGCGAGAGCGAGAAATCCTCGTGCCACTCCCGGCCGCTGGCTGTTTGATCTCTCAAGTGTAACTTCCCTTTTCTCCCTCTTACCTTGTACACTTTTCCAAAGGCTCCGTCGCCCAATTCTCCTATAATTTCCCAAAACTCCTCTGGGTTCAGGTCCCTCTTCACATGTTCGTACTGCTTCTTCTTCTTATCGCTCCCCAACTTGAAGATCTTACGGAAATTGAAGAAGGACATTTTCCCTCCCCAACAGAGTTCCTCACACTTAAGGATCAAAAACAATAAGAGGCAAAGTTTCTCCTCCCTCGTCTCCCGCGCGAGCCCGGCGGGCGGCGGCGGCGGGCGCGGGCAGTTCGGGCTCCCGCCGCTCCGGCCAGGCGGTCCCGGGGGAAGGCGGGGCGCGACTCCCCCTCCGGCCCACGGGGTGGGGGCGCTGCGCGGCGGCCCCTCCGCCGAGCCCGGCCCGCGAGCTGCACGGCTAAACGCCTGGCCCCCGGCCGGCCCTTGTGGGGCGGCACCTGCCCCGACGCTCGTCCCCACCCGGCCCGGCCCGACGGGTCCGAGCGGTCCGGACGCCAGCGGCCGCGGCGGTTAGGCCCTTGTCAAAGCGAGTCTCCAGGGGCGGCGGCTACTCCGGGCTAGGGACGCAGCTGGCGGCTCTGAGGCGAGCAGTCGGCTGGCCGAGCTCTCCTGCCCCGGGCCGGAAACCCCGGGTCTCCTCTGCAGCAGTCAGCTCCCGCGGCTCGAGGCCCGCGCGTCCCCTGGGCTCTGGGGCGCAGCCGCCGCCGCCTCGCTCCCTCCCGAGCCCACGCAGCCTCTGCCTGGAGCGCGCACCAACGCCGACGCCGCAGCGCGCCCGCCGGCTTCCCCGGCCGCGCGCTCGGCTCTCCGCGCGCTCGCGCGGGGGTGGCACCTCTAGCGCCGCGCACGCGCGTTGAGTCCCGCAAGCTGGCTGCCCAAAGAGGCTTGCTGGCGCCCTACGCCGGGTGCGAGGTGGATCGTAGAGCGGGCAGCGGGTTGATGGTTCCCCGGGGTTTGCCCTCCAAGCCCCAAATCCTTGTCAGTCCACGGCTTTGACGGAGTTGCCCTTTGCGCACGACCCTCTTGGTTGTGCTAGCGGATTTTGCCTCCATTCTGGATCTGGGAAAATGTGTAAAGAGTGAAAGCTGAGCTGCCCGGATCTGGACTTTTTCGCTCTCAAACGAGCCCCAGAATAGAGTGAGAGGAAAGAATATGCAATGGCTGTTTGCTTAGGATCCAGAATTTATCAGCTCTCTGACCCTGGGCGGGTAACCTCTCCGAGCCTCAGTTTCTTCATGATGAAGTCAAGGTCCTTAAAGTCCCGATCTGGGGATTGTGGCGAGGAGTAAAGGCAATGGAAAAAATCCCTATGCACTGTGCCTGCGCTGGTAAATGCTCAATTTCAGTTCTGGCTGTTATTAAAAATGTGCACGTAAAATAGACATAAATATATAAAAGTTAAGCCGACTTCTTAAGTGATGACTAGGGCATTCTTTTGAGGCTAATCTGTCTTCTGGCCACTTCCATAGCCATCATCCTGGTATCACCCTTCATGACTCCATCTGAACCGCCAACTAAGGCCTTCACTACCTGACCTGTCTCCTGCCCCCTTGTACAGCACTAGTGGAAGACTACCTACTGTGGGCGCTGGCTAGGATCTGTCAGATGGTGCCTTCCCGTCCTCAGAAGAGAGCACTTTCAAGGCAGTCGCTGATTAGTCATCGTGATATCCAGGTACTATACCAACATTCCTGGCATATGACAGGTAAGCCGGTCTCGTGAATGAATGAATGAATGAATGTTATCTGGAGCAGAAGACATATTGCTATGTAACCCTACCAACGGAGAAGGCAATGGCACCCCACTCCAGTACTTTTGCCTAGAAAATCCCATGGACGGAGGAGCCCGGTAGGCTGCAGTCCATGGGGTCGCGAAGAGTCGGACACGACTGAGCGACTTCACTTTCACTTTTCACGTTCATGCACTGGAGAAGGAAATGGCAACCCACTCCAGTGTTCTTGCCTGGAGAATCCCAGGGACAGGGAAGCCTGGTGGGCTGCCATCTCTGGGGTCGCACAGAGTCCTACACGACCAAAGCGACTTAGCAGCCGCAGCAGCAGCAACCCTACCAAATCATTTTGCCGTCCAATCCCAAAGTGACATAACAAAACCCGGTTTCCAGTAAGAGGAATATGGTGATTTTGTTTCTCAAGACACTATATTTTTTGATAGTCTTATAACCTATAATGGAAAAGAATAAAAACGAACATGTATATATAATATATATACGTATACCTGAATCACTTCACTGTACACCTGAAAATAACATTGTAAATCAACTATATTTTAATAAAAATTAAAACTAAAAAATAAGTCGTTGTAAGGAATAAATAAAATTAAACTATATACTTTTGTGTTTTGACAAGCATAAACACCTGTGAAAACAATGCCATAATTAATCTATTTTCAATTGCTATCATTTATGTAGGTGGCTTACATGAAAAGATAATATGTGCTCATTGTGGAAAATGAAGAAATACACAAAAAAATTAAAAGTGTTATAGTTCTACCATTTAGAGATAACCATTGGCAAGACTTCATCATATTTCCAAACAGAACTTTCTGGCTGTACATTAATTTTTTTTACATGGATAAAATTATACTGCCTATAAAGATTTGAAACTTGTGCTTTTCATATTTCAGTGATTAGTGTTTTCTTCCATCATGAGATATTTAGTAGATTACATACCAACTTTTCTCTGTTTCAGATAAAACATTGATAAATATCTTTGTTCACAGATCCTTTTCCACATATTTGATTATTTCCTTAGGATAAATTATAAGAAGTAGATTTGGGTCCAAGGATATGTCTTTCCTTTTTTTGTTCTTTTCAAAATAGAAAAACCTTTACCATTTTCTCAATTAAAAGATAGCATATTCTTGTTGTAAATTAAGTCAAATGATACAGAAATGATAAACTAGGAAGCTGTCTATAATTCTCCCCTCTTGACTTCACCCTACCCAACTTCACCCCCAACCTAACCATGTTAAGAGTTAAAACCTTATGAGCAGGAGGGAACTTTGAGTGGTAATAAAAAGGTTCTAAAACTGGATTGTGGTAATGATTGCAAAACTATAGGCATTTACCAAGAATCATTGGATTGTAGACTTACAGTGGGTGAATTTGGGGCTTCCCTGGTGGTTCAGATGGTAAAGAATCTGCCTACAATCCAGGAGAACTAAGTTTGATCCCTGGGTTGGGAAGATCCCCTGGAGAAAGGAATTATACCAAAACTAAACTACTTTTAAAAAGTTATAGATGTATGACCAAAAAAAATGACCAAATTATTTTCTGTGCATATGATTTTTAATATAAAATGACATCTGATATGGATCATGGACATCTTTCTATGCCAGCACAAATAGATATATCTAATCCTTTTTAATAGGGATGTAGAATCCCAGTATATATAGCTGTACCATCATTTATTGAAGCATTTCTCCACTGGCAGGCATTTAGGTGGTTTCCAGTTTTTTGTCATTACAAACAATGCTGCAGTGAGCATGCATATACAAGCATCTTTGTGTATTTGTCTGATTATATTTCTTTAAGATAAAGTTCAAGAAGTGGAACTGCTGACTCAAAGAACATAATTTAAAGTGCTTTTACCTGTTGCCAAATTGGCCTCCAGAAAGATTGTAGAGTGCTGCTCTCTCTTCCTACTAACAATCTATGTATGAGAATGTCAGTTTTACCAGACTCTCAATAGCACCAATCCGTCTTTTTAATCTTTGCCAAGATAGTCCAAAATTATCTCTTATTGACATTTCTCTGATTATTGGTGATGTAACCTTTTCAGGTATATACTGGCCACTTTTACCTCATATTTTATAAATTGCTTCATCATATCAATGAATAATATCAAATGACATTGTCATTATTGTATAAATGAGATGATCAAGAACCTCACTAATATACTTTGGTGAAATGATCATGGAGAGTTAATAATAGCTTTTATAGCTTTTCCATGGAGCTACACCCACAGAAATTATTTAATAATGCCAAGTGAGACGATATTTAGACAGATTCCAATTTTCCCAGTAATGACTAGGATTCCCGTAATATCTAGATGTTTGTGTTATCTGTAAAAAATAATTTGGCTCCCTTGAATTTTTAATCCTTTAAAAATTAAGCTTAAACAGTGACCACGTGGAAAAAATATATATATACATATATATAATATTCATTTAATACCCAATGTTTTGTCACTAACACTCACTAACAGATTGGTAAGAGGAGAACTATTTTCACAATTTATCAGATCACTAATCTTCACTGATAACAGCAGGGATACCACTGAAAATTAGAAACTGAATATATATGGACTGCTTACTACATGCTGGACACTGCGCTGTGTGGTTTCCATGCATCATCTCATTTAAACCTCATATCAACCCTGTGAGGTAGGTTCTGTGATAGCTCCCACGTAAAAGTGAGGAAAACTGAGACACCATTAAATATAAATAGCATGGTCATGGCCTCAAAGGTAGTAATGGAAGACTCGAACTTGAATGCAGATCTCAGTAAACCAATTCCTTAGCGTTTAACAACTCCACTGTGACTCTGTCCTCATCCTTACTGAGCTTCTGTAACAGCTGTCTCACAGGATTGTTGTCTCTGCTATTTCTTTCTCCTTCCCTTTGTAACTTGAAAGCATCCTCTACTCATGGTCTCCACTTTGTGAGCTCCCAAACTTTGTGTGTGTGTGTGTGTGTGTATAAATATTTTTACATATAAATGTGTATGCGTGTGTGAAAGTGTATGGGTGCTGGGTATGTTTGTGTGTGAATGTGTATATGTTGTGTATAGGGATACGTGTGTTTGTGTGTGTGAGCATGTATCTCTAAAGGTATGTGTATGTTTCTCCCTCTAGACTGAAAACACTTGGAGGGCAGGGACTGTGTCTTGCTCATCCTTACACCCCCTGCATCTAGCCCAATGTGTCTGTCATATTCTATATATTTTTGTCAGATAAGGAATGAAAATAAAAGAACTTTATACCTAGTGAAAGCAAACTACATGTCAATTCCTTTTCCCTTCCTTTTTTCTAATTTAAGCAGTAAATTTGCCAAGTTCTTTAAATATTGCTGTAGAAGTTACATGGAAGGAGAAAATACCTTTTGTGTACAAGTACCCTGTGGTATAAATATGTTTTTCTATCCTTGTGGAGTTACAGTTTAGGAAGGAATTTTTTCAGATATTTTAAGAAAGCAAACTGCAGTTATGACAATTATTCTCCTGAAATAGAGTTTGTGTGTCATTCACGAAAATCCAAACCAGATTTTTGGTCATTTTTTTCCTGTTTTAAAAGTAAACAAATTACCTGATTTAAGCTATTTTTTATTCAAAAAGGGAATCCAAAAATATCCTCCCTTCTCCTTCATCTCCCTTTCTGCCTCATATAGAACTGTTACACTTACACTCCCACCCTTTCCTCATCCCTAACCACTTCTGCTGAAATGACTCATAAGCATTTCACAGCGTAACAAGTCTTAACATATTCAGATCTTTAGGAAATTAAAAAAAAAAAAACCCACTATACAGACATACTTCTTTTACAAGTGGTATTCAAATTCCAATGTAAAAATCTAGACAGCGTAACATCTTTTGAACTTTAAGGATTTGAATGATCCATATCAAATTTATTTCATTCAGACGTTAACTAGCCACATTATTCAGGCAACAAAGCCTGTGAAGTCAGTCAAGCCTGTAAGGTTGATGATAGAAGTATTTGTGCTCATCTATTGCTTTATGCTTTTATGTATTACATTTCTTCTATCTTTGCTACATAAGATGTATGTTGGGTGGGATTCTTCTGAGGACTGGCTCAAAATTACTCGTCCTGGAATTTCCCTGGTGTTTCAGTGGCGGTTCAATCTCTGGTCAAGGAACTAGACCCCACATGCCACAACTAAAGATTTTGCATGTCCCAGCTAAGACCTGGTGTAGCCAAATAAATAATAAATAAATAAAAGTAAAATATATTTAAAATAATACTTCTCCTGTGATTAACCAGTTCTTTGGGCAAGTCACTACCCTACACCCTGAGGATTACACAAGTTTCACTTTTAACAGAGGTGGCTTCAAGGAGATAAAATAATTCAGAATGACCCAGAAAGCAGGATAACACCCAAGGTATTCAAAATTGTGCAGTATTATAGTTTGCCTCTTCAGAATGATCATATGATCTTTAAGAGCCTTCTCAACTACAAACTTCTGTTTTCATGAAACCCCTAACTTCAGTTGCCTTGTATACTAGTAATTGTGTCCATTTTTCTGACACAATTTTGACTGAAGAGTAAATAAATGCAGTTAGGAATTTTAAAAAGAAGGGCATGTCTGCCAAAAGTCATTGAGAATCTCTCTGAAAACTCTTCTTGGGATAACCTTTAAGAAATTTACCTAGTAAGACGTCACACTGTCACATGCTGGAGGGAAGAAGGTATGTTTTCAGAATAAAGTCAGTGGCTGTCTTCCAAAAGAAATTTTTAGGTTTTTCCTGTAAAGAAATAACTTACCACCCCCTTGTTACCATCTCGTATTTCTTCCTCTTCCTCTTCTAATCTTTTAGAACCTAGTACCTCACCCAAGGTTTTAAAGAAAACTTTGTTATTGCACATTCCTGTTTCACAAAGCCATCACTGCAATTACAAACCACATTTTGTGGCCTATTACAGTAAATCATTAACACTATCATGAGATGCTGCCTGTTTGTCTGGGTGATTATAATTTTTGTCTATTCTTGTGACCCATATTTTTTGTTGCTGCAGGAAGAAATTAACCAATATAGATTTTTATTACAAGCATATATATTCTCGACTTTTTATCCATGGGAACTTCACAAAATGGCATCTCTAACAAAAATGAACAAATTATGTGTGACTGAAGGTTTAGCTGCATAAACATATGTAGAGTTGAGTCTTTAAATCCCTATTCAGAATTGCTATCTTTCATTCACTCCTTCATCCAATACATAGTCTCAATTTTCTGTTATACTCCAAGCAGTATTCTAGAGACTGAGGAATCAGTTGAAAGCAAAACAGAATTAATAATAATAAAAAATAAAAACATGAAGCCTCTTAGAACTTATGTTCTCGATGATTAAGTGGGATTTAGACAAATAATAAAGAAGAGATAATATCTTTAACCCAGTGATTCTTAACTAGGGTCTAGGGGTGATCTCACTTGCCCCCCACCCAGATATTTGGCAATTTTTACAGACATTTTAGTTGTCACGATAAGGGGATGAGGTGTTCCTAGCACCTAGTAGGTAGAGGCCAAAGATATTGCTAAACATTCTGCAATGAACTGGACAGTTCCCCATCTCACCCCTAACAGGGAATTATCCAGCCGAGGTTGAGAAACACTGAACTAATCTTTAATATTAGAGTCCTGGATGTTGATTGCCTTTGAGAGAGTAGTGAGTGGAAGAGGACAGTGTATGGGGGTGAGTAGAGGGTGACTTCTGCTTGCTGATTACATGGATACACTTATTATGCAAAATTTCTCTTAACTCAAAAAAATTCTCTTAACTCTGCCCTTATGGTTGGTGCATTTTTCTACCTGTATAATTTTAACATACACCCACTACATTTTTTGAAACTCCTCCCACCAAGAGGTGAAGGATCAACATTTCATCCCCTTGAATCTTAAATCTGTGACTGCTTACCTAATATAATACAGCAGAAGTGACACTATGCAAATTTCCAGACCCAGACTTTAAGAAATTGGCAGTTTCTACTTCCTGCCATTTGGAATGCTCACTCTTGGAACCCGGCCACCATACTCTGAGGAAGCCCAAAACAACCCATGGAGAGGCCCATGTGGAGGGAACTATATGGAAGGAAAGAGAGGCCCCAGGCTGTCAGTCCTTGTTGAGCTCCGCCTGACAGCCAGCATCAACGTGCCAGCCATGCTAGTGAACCATCTTAAAGTAGATCCTCCTGATGTTATTCAAACTACCCCAGCTGACATCCAATGGAGAAGAACCAAGCCTTCTCCACTGAGCCCTGCCCAAATTGCAGATTCATGAGCTAAATAAACAACTCCTTTAATTTAAATGACTACGTTTCAGAAAAGTTTCTTAAGCAGCAATCTATAACTGAATCAATGTTAAATAATTCAGAATTTTACTTTAAAAAAAAGAGTACTACAACCCTATAAAAAGAGTATCATAGCCAAAGATGGAGAAGCTCTATACAGTCAGCAAAAACAAAACTGGGAGCTGACTGTGGCTCAGATTATGAACTCCAGATCAGAATTAAACTGAAGAAAGTGGGGAAAACCACTAGGCCATTCAAGTATGACCTAAATCAAATCCCTTACAATTATACAGTGAAAGTGACAAATAGATTCAAGGATTAGATCTGATAGAGTGCCTGAAGAACTATGGACAGAGGTTCACAACATTGTACAGGAGGCAGTGATCAAAACCATCCCCAAGAAAAAGAAATGCAAAAAGGCAAAATAGTTGTCTGAGAAGGCCTTACAAATAGCTGAGAAAGGAAGAGAAGCGAAAGGCAAAGGAGAAAAGGAAAGATATACCCAACTGAATGCAGAGTTCCAAAGAATAGCAAGGAGAGATAAGAAAGCCTTCCTCAGTGATCAATGCAAAGAAATGGAGGAAAACAGTAGGATGGGAAAGACTAAAGATCTCTTCAAGAAAATTAGAGATTTCAAGGGAACATTTCATGCAAAGATGGGCCCAATAAAGGACAGAAACATGGTATAGACCTAACAGAAGCAGAAGATATTAAGAAGAGGTGGCAAGAATGCACAGAAGAACTATACAAAAAAGATCTTAATGACCTGGATAACCACAATAGTGTGATCACTCCCCTAGAGCCAGATATCCTGGAGTGCAAAGTCAAGTGGGGCTTAGGAAGCATCACTGTAAACAAAGCTAGTGGAGGTGATGGAATTCCAGCTGAGCTATTTCAAATCCTAAAAGATGATGCTGTTAAAAGTGCTGCACTCAATATGCCAGCAAATTTGGAAAAGTCAGCAGTGGCCACAGGACTGCAAAAGGTCAGTTTTCGTTCCAATCCCAATGACAAAGAATGTTCAAACTACCACACAATTGCACTCATTTCACATGCTAGCCAAGGTCATGCTCAAAATCCTCGAAGCTAGTCTTTAACAGTACATGAACTGAGAATTTCCAGATGTTCAAGCTGGATTTAGAAAAGGCAGAGGAACCAGAGATCAAATTGCCAACATCCATTGGATCATAGAAAAAGCAAGGGAATTTCAGAAAAACATCTACTTCTGCTTATTATGAGGATCACAACAAACTGAAAATTCTTAAAGACATAGGAATACCACATCACCTTACCTACCTCCTGAGAAACCTGTATGCAGGTCAAGAAACAACAGTTAGAACCAGACATGGAACAAAGGACTGGTTCAAAATTGGGAAAGGAATACACCAAGGCTGTACATTGTCACCATGCTTATTTAACTTATATGCAGGGTACATCATGCAAAATGCTGGGCTGGAAGATGCACAAGATGGAATCAAGATTCCAGGAGAAATATCAATAACCTCAGATATGCAGATGACACCACCCTTATGGCAGAAAGCTAAGAGGAACTAAAGAACCTCTTGCTGAGGATGAAAGAGGGGAGTTGGCTTAAAAGTGTTAGTTGGCTTAAAACTCAACATTCAAAAAACTAAGATCATGGCATCCAGTCCCATCACTTCATGGCAAATAGTTGGGGGAACAATGAAAACAGTGACAGACTATTTTTTGGGGCTCTGAAATCACTGTGGATGATAACTGCAGCCATGAAATTAAAAGATATTTACTCCTTGGAAGAAAAGTTATGACAAACCTAGACGGCGTATTAAAAAGCAGAGACATAACTTTGCTGACAGAGATCTGTATATTCAAAGCTATTGTTTTTTCCAGTAGTCATGTATGGATGTGAGAGTTGGACCATAAAGAAAGCTGAGTGCCCAAGAATTGATGCTTTTGGAGATGATGATTGATGGTGTTGGAGAAGATCTTGAGAGTCCCTTGGACTGCAAGGAGATCAAGAGATCTCCTTGATCTCCTTACAAGGATTGATTGGTTAATCAATCCTAAAGGAAATCAGTCCTGAATATTTATTGGAAAACTCTGATACTTTGGCCGCCTAATGTGAAGAGCCAATTTATTGGAAAAGACCCTGATGCTGGGAAAGACCCCTGATGCAGGAGGAGAAGGGGATGACAGAGGATGAGATGGTTGGATGGCATCACTGATTCAATGGAACTGAGTGTGAGCAAGCTCCGGGAGATGGTGAAGGACAGGGAAGCCTAGCGTGCTGCTGTCCATGGGGTTGCAAATATTCGGACACAACTGAATGACTGAACAGCTACATTCAGAATAGTATACTAACCAGTTTCTCAGGTACCCTTGTGATCATCCTTCTTTAGCCTTACAGATGCTCCACTGGAACCTGACCTCTGCAAATAGAGTTCTCCAGTCTGCCTTTAATCCACTATTACCCTAGATCCTCAGTGCCTTAAATTCAATACACTGGCCTTACTGTCAAGTTTTAGCCACCCCGTTCTATGCCTGATTGCTGGAAAAGTTATTTTTTGTTTGAACCTTCATGTTCAAACTGCATTGACTCTAATCAGCTCACTCTCAAACCAAAGAAGTTAGAAATGCTGGTTCCCAGATTTCTCTTTGGCTTGGGGAAGGACACTTGTGTGGCTTTTGCACACCTCACGAAAGCAACTGCCCAGGGGGTAGGAGAAGGCTGAAATCCAGCACACATTTTTTTAACCAGGCTGAGTGCCTAAGAGTCTATCAGCCCAAAGGCATTTCTGGTTTTAACAAAGATAATTTAGAAAGTAATGGTATCACTGGCCTCTAACATAGACCTCAGGCGTCATCATTTAAACATCAAGAATATTCCATATTCCCTTTCCATCTTTTCTATTGTCTTAGGCTCTGTGCTATCCCATGGCATTTCAGACAGGTCTTTCAAATATGAGACATTTGACTGGGTGACCTCTAAAGAATTTTGTGCCTCAAGTTCTATGATTCTATATTCCATTTCTCCTGTATCCCCTCTTTTTATAGACTTAATGCCCTGTCCCTCCACCTGAGAAGTCTAGTCTCTACAGTCCTCTATTCCCTGCTGCAGCAGAAGTTTCCGTTCTTTCCAACCCACCCCAAATTATCCCCTTTTCTAACAGTCTCATATATAATGTGCAAACACTCAAATTGTAAAGGTAAATCCTATTGACTTCTATTACAACTTTTTAAAAAGTTGAAAGCTATGATTACTTTTTAATTAGTTTTTTTAAGGGAAAACAAAATAATTTTAACATGTTGTATGTTCTTGCTCAGAGAGCGAGTTCACCCTTGCTCTGCCTTATAGTTCTATCCAGACAACACAGGAGACCTGGGTTCAATCCCTGGGTTGGGAAGATCCCCCGGAGAAGGGAAAGGCTACCCCCTCCAGTATTCTGGCCTGGAGAATTCCGCGGACTGCATAGTCCATGGGGTCACAAAGAGTCGGACACAACTGAGAGATTTTCACTTTCACTTTTCAGACCCTCTAAAGATGGGTGATACCCACCTGCATTGGTGAGGGTGGATCTTCTTTACTCAATCTACCAATTCAAATGCTAATCTCTTCTGAAACACCTCTACAGACATACCCAGAAATGATGATTTACCAGCTATCTGGACGTCCCTTAGCCCAGTCAAGTTGACACTAAAATTAACCATCATGTCATACAATGGGATACTAATTAGCAACAAAAAGGAATGAACTATGAGATGCACACAATGACACGAACGAATCTCAAAAACTGAACAGTGTGAAAGAAGCCAGACCGAGAAGAAAAAAAAAGTACATGGAAACTAAGATGCAAACTAAACCATAGTGATAAAAATCATGCCAATGGCTGTTGAGAATGAGGAGGGAGAGGAATTACTCAGGGACACGTGGAAGCTTGCGCAGGGTTGGGGGGTGATAAGTGTGTTCATTATTTTGATTATGGTGATGGATTCATAGGTGAATCTATATGTCAAAACTTACCAGACTGTACACTTTAAATATGTGCTATTTGTTGTGCTTTTTACACCTCAGGAATCTGAAAATTACATTTTAATGATGTTATCCAATCAATCAGTAATTTTAGTCAATTATTATGACCTTGTATCTTATTTAAAGGCAACTCCTGGGTTTCTCCTTAGTAATAGTAATAATAAACCCCAGTTTATATACAGCTATACAACTAAGTTCACAATCAGAGGCCCTAAGCAAAACGTTAAGAAATGGTCTTTTGATAACTTTGTTCACTGAATATTTATTTTTATAGAAAAGAAAAATGGTAGCATTCAGGGGCGACCTGAGCGGGCTTCGATGCATCCATCATCTCCATTGGCAATGACACCTTCCGTTCTTTGAAGTGGACCAATGTTTTAGACATGGTTTTTCTCAGCGTTTTGTAAATGGTTGGAAGTAAATCCTCCAGCCTCCAGTTCCAAACCAGTAAGCTCCCAACACATACAATTCCGTGTCACCCCTGGGAGAGATCTCCCCCTTTTAGTGACTCTTTCTATAATGTGGAAGCCACTTTGGTGGTTTGTATACCTGTGATTAGCACCGATAATTATCCTGAGATTCATTGAACGTTTTGTTTCTAATTGACATTCACTAAATTTCTCAAAATGTAGGCTTCCAGCAGAACCCTGCAAGTTCTTTGCTCCCACTGAAGCTCTCCGCCTCAGGAAACCATCTTAATTCCACTCTACAGCTTTGCCTTTCAGATGTTTGCTGGTTCACATAACAACAAGGATTAGGGAATTACTAAAGGATAAAGACTGCTTTGAAGCCAGTATTATTGCCATCCAACCCCAGAACCGATCTTGCTAAACCCACAAACTCAGAAGCACAAGCTCCCTTCAAGAGAGCTTTCCTTTGTCTTCCTCTCAAGCCACATGATTTACTTTCCCAAAGGGAGGTTGTGTTCCATTATGTTTTGATTGCATCCAGATTCTCCAGATAAACTCATTTACAAGGTGGTACACTCCTGTAAACCAGGCCAACTTAATTACTTTCAAATTACTCGCCCCTTTATTGAACAGGCAAAACAAGCTAGCTTGATTATTAATATAAAAACACTGAAAGGTGATATGCTTCTTCAGCTTCAATAAAACATTATTTGTGTTAAAGAATGAGGGTTTCTGTGTAGTCAAAGTATTACTTCTACGTGTACTACTGCTGCTGCTACTGCTGCTAAGTCGCTTCAGTTGTGTCCGACTCTGTGTGACCCCACAGACGGCAGCCCACCAGGCTCCCTCATCCCTGGGATTCTCCAGGCAAGAACGCTGGAGTGGGTTGCCGTTTCCTTCTCCAATGCATGAAAGTGAAAAGTGAAAATGAAGTCGCTCAGTCATGTCCGACTCCTAGCGACCCCATGGACTGCAGCCCACCAGGCTCCTCTGTCCATGGGATTTTCCAGGCAAGAGTACTGGAGTGGGGTGCCATTGCTGCTGCTGCTTGCAGTATTCCCTTAATTCCCAAGGGCAGGTAGCATATTCTGAGGATTTAAGACCACTGCAATGAGTGGGTGGAAGCAGAGTTTGGTGTTTTTTTTTTTTTTTAAAAGTGATGCTTCTAATATAGAAGACATTTCATCTTTTACAATTTGCTGAATATGAGAAATTAAGGGCTCAGGAAGACCAGCAATTATATGGTTTTGGTTGATATTTTAATATGAGAAGGCGAGGTTTGAGGAATAAGAGCCAAAAGCCAGGGCCATTCTTAGCTGGATCAGCTGTCTATAAAAGGGTTAACTATGTGGCGTTTTCCTAACAAATTCAAAATGTTATTGAGCCTGCAAAAAAATGGGTTTTGCAACAGCGTGCGTGTGTGCTAAGTTGCTTTAGTCGTATCCAATGCTTTGCAACCCTAAGGACTGTAGCTCTCCAGGCTCCTCTGTCCATGGGATTCCCCAGGCAAGAATGCTGGAGTGGGTTGCCACGCCCTCCTTTTTCAGTGGTAGCGCTGTTAAATATACCACTCAGTTCCTTCTTTAGGAGGAAGAGACTGGACCTTCCCTGGCAGTCCAGTGGTTGAGTCTCCACACTTCCCCTGCAGGGGGCCCAGGTTCAATCAGTCCCTGATCAGGAAACTAAGATCTAGCATGCCATAAATTTCAAAAATAAAATTACTGGGAGACTTATTCCTTTGCATGATAGGAGACCAGATTTGACTCAGCCACTGAGTTTCCTCTCCTGAGGTTACATCTTCCTATGACAGGCTTACCGTTGACGGGTTGATGCCAGGGTACATCAAGACTTACCTGGCCCTCTCACTCCAATGCAGGACAACTCTGAAGAGCCATTCCAGCTCCAGAGATTCCAAAAGGCTTAGTTGAGAGTATTGTTGAGACAATTTCATAGCCCACCTTCTTCCTGCCCAATCCTGCTTCCTTCCCTTCCCTTTCACAGGAGCTGAACACAACTGTGCATGCCAAGTAATAAACTTGCAGCACAGTTATCTCTGTCTCACAGCTGGCTTCCCTCAAACTCCCTTATTCCCAGCTGTAGTAGATATAATTGACATATTGTATAAATCCACTGTATGACCAGTATATACATATATACATATTGCAAAATGATTACCACCATAGCACTAGCTAACACCACCATCATGTAACATAATTACCATTTCCTTGTTTGCGGTAAGAACATTTAAGATCTACTCTCTTAGCAAGTTTCTAGTGTATTTCATGCATTGGAGAAGGAAATGGCAACCCACTCCAGTGTTCTTGCCCAAAGAATCCCAGGGACGGGGGGTGGGGGGGGGGGGTGCCCTGGTGGGCTGCCGTCTATGGGGTCGCACAGAGTCGGACACGACTGAAGCGACTTAGCAGCAGCAGCAGCAGCAGCAGTATATGATATAATAATAACTACAATCACAAAGCTGTACATTAGATCCTCAGAACTTACTCATCTTACAGTTGAAAGTATGTTCTTCTTTGACCAATATCTCCCCATTTTCCCCCACACCCCAACCCTGGTAACCATCCTTCTGTTCCCTTCTGTGAGTTCAGCTCTCCTAGATTCCATGTGTAAGTGATATCACACAGTATTTGTCTTTCTCTGACTCATTTCCCTTATGTAATACCCTCATGGTCAGTGAACATGGAACCCAAAACGCCTCCTGTCTGTTTTCATCTTTTTTTTTTTTAATAAACAACCAAACAGAATATAAAATGGAAGATTAAAATCCATACCACTACTCTCCTAGTTTCCCAGAAGGAATCATTTGTTAACTATTGTTCATATATCCTTCCAGAAATGTCCTGTAGCTCCACAAACACACACATGTATGTTCCCTTTTTTTTTTTTGCACAAATGAGAGTATAATATGTAAAATGTTGTGCAATCTGATTGGTTTCATTTAGATACATTCCATATATCCTTTCATACTAGTACATACAGATATCTTCCTAGTGGCTCCATATTACACCACTATATAGACACACCTTTTTTTTTTTTTTTTTTGGCCGCACTGCAAGGCATGTAGGATCTTAGTTCCCTGACCAGGAATCAAATCCACACCCCATGCATTGGAAGCACAGGATCTTAACCACTGGACCTCCAGGGAAGTCCCGATAATTTTTTAATCAGACTTTCCTACACTAATATGTAGATAGTTTTCTGGGTTTTTGTTTTTGTTTTTTTTTTCACAAACATTGCAAAGGACACTTTATAATGCTATCCTTGCCCACTTGTGTAGTATATCTAAAGCATAGATTCACAGAAGTAGAATTCCTAGATCAATGCTGTGAGAACATTTTTTTAATCTAAGATATTGCCAAACTGATTTCCTAAAAGGCAGTCCCAATTTAAATTCCAGAAATTCCTAAAATCAATGCAAGAGACTGCCCCTTTTCCTTGCACTCTCACCAATTGTGGGCTTAACAAAAAGGTTTTCATCTTTGCCAATGATAATAGGTGGGAAATATTACTTTACACCTGTAGAATGCATTTCTTTGAATTTTTAAAAAGATGTCCCTTCTGGGTGAATGAAAAAAAATTTTTTTAAGCATCCAAAATCTTTTTAATAACAAGGTAGGATCTGGGGTTAGTTTTTGTAGCTACTGCTGGTCCATCAGCCTGGGTGAATGAATTTTAAAAGTTCCCTCCCTACCCCCAACTTTCTAAATGCACACCAACCACAACAGAGTGTAAAATTTTCCATTCAGGGCTCCATTTCCACACCGCTCCTCCCTTGGTCAGTCACCTTTGCACATTGTCCAAGCTGAACGACTCTACCTGGCAGCTCTGGAAACTCATTGTTTGAAATTACATTTCTTTAACTATGAGTTATATCCATACAATTCTTAGTACTTTTCTTGGCCTTTTTTTTTTTTTTTTTTTTCATTTTTCTTTATGGAGAAAATGGTTATAAGTACCTCAAAACCCACTAAGATGATATTCTCATGATTCTGTATAACACCCCAATAGAACAAATGAATAGTAAATAATGGGTCATTTGCTATCTTATTTACTGTATTGGAACAAGTTGTCTTTAAACTTAGTGATTCTTAGCCATTAACTCTTCTGCGTTTGTTGTTCAGTCACTTGGTCGTGTCTGACTCTTTGCAACTGCATGAACTGCAGCAGGTCAGATTTCCGTGTCCTTCACCATCTCCTGGAGCTGCCTTAACTAAATTTATATATCCAAAAATGATAGTATCCAAAGGTATGAAGCAATTCCTAGGTACTTATGCTCTTAAGTACTCTAGAAATAATGACAATACTAAGAAATACCAGTAATCAAGTGTCTGATGTGTGATGAGTAGATTAAGAGAAAGTATAGCCTAGAGGCCTCATGCCCAGCTTTACTTTGATACACAGCCTGAGGTCTCATTGACTCTATTCTGGCCTCTAAGCAACTTGGAGAATTTACTTCACCTCTGAACACCCCTTGTCCCTTCTGAAATGTGGATAATATTAATAATAATAGAACCATCCTGATGGGGTTGTGGTAAAGATTAAATGATATACAAGAAACCCTAGATATGATACCTGCTACCTAGCAAATTGCTCAACAATTTTGATCTATTTTGACTGGACATTGTACATACATTATGTGACTCTCTTGATTCTAACCACAGAATTTCAATAAGCCTCTATATAGCCTGCACAATAATATCATGTTTGAAGCTGTGTTCTCTAAAACTGTAGAGGAACCCTGGGGCTTCCATAAGGAAAAGGATGGAGAGTGAAAAATTCCATTTTTATCTATTATACTGTTCAAAGAAAGCTTAATGTGAAAAAAAGAAAGTTTCTTTTTCCTTCTTTTTTTTTAAGTGGAGCTTTCTCTGAACCACAGGGGGGAAATCCTGGCTTTCAAGGTCTTCCAATAGTTAGGCCTCAGACCTACTTTTCCAGACTTATCTGCCTTGATACTTATCATCCTATCCACTACAATGGTGTATTGCTGCAGGCACACTAGATTCTTTAGAGATGAGCCACCTGCCATTTATCTCAGAGATATTTTCTTCAGAGACTAACAGAGTGTCTGACACTTAGCAGGCCTTCAGTAAACACTGGTTAAATCAATAAATGAATCAGTCAATGAACCCTCCACTTCAGTTAAATTTGTATTCTGGACACCTCTCTTGTGTCTTGTATGTCTCTCCTTCCTGTCTTTTGTTTGTGAATATTTCCTTGTCCAGAGGGATGTTTACTATCTCACCTCCACCAAATTCTTAATTCAGTCTTTAAGGCTAAAGTCAAATTGTGTGTTTCCTATACACCCAATCCGGACCCTTATAATTGGAAGGCTTTCCTCCCCTACACTCATATGCTGGATGAGTTGTATGTAATTCACTCTGTGCTGTAGCATGTATTAGTTTCTAGTAACATTATCTGCATATCTTGTCTTCCTGTCCTGGAGACCAGTGACCATGCCTTAAAGTCATCTGTTTTCCTTTATTGCTTCACCCAGTCTCAGTGTGCTCAACAAATATTTAAGGAGTAGCATACTCTTGAGAGTCCCTTGGACTGCAAGGAAATCCAACCAGTCCATTCTGAAGGAGATCAGTCCTGGGTGTTCTTTGGAAGGAATGATGCTAAAGCTGAAAGTCCAGTACTTTGGCCACCTCATGGGAAGAGTTGACTCATTGGAAAAGACTCTGATGCTGGGAGGGATTGGGGACAGGAGAAAAAGGGGATGACAGAGGATGAGATGGCTGGATGGCATCACCGACTCGATGGATGTGAGTTTGAGTAAACTCTGGGAGTTAGTGATGGACAGGTGTTGGGGGCCAGAGTGAGGCACTCCGCCCATGGCAAAGGTCATGAGGAAGGAGGCTCAACTTACGCAAAGGCAGGATCGAGCCTCAGGAGCCCCCCTGGAAATCCTCGAGCATCTACCCCCATAAGCAGAACCTGCCTACTTTACTACTTTGTGCTCATCTATACCTCTGACTTTACGGGGGGCTGTCCCCCACCACCTCTTTCAGAGAAGGAGTTAACTTAGAGCTCCAGTTAATAAAAACTCCTGGGAGTGACAAGAGTGTTTTAACCTACAAACTCCTCTGAAGGTTCTCTAGCCTGCCTGACAGGCTTGTCCGGCCACATGTGATTGCTCATAGCCTCCCAACCGTGAGAGGCATGAGATGCTTTAAACCTTCTAAGAACAGGTTCCTTAGAAAAGTTAGAAAACTATTAGTAAGTATAATGGGCTGATTAGAAATTGTATTGGTGAAGGGTTTTTCATTTGTTGAGCCAATGTTTGTTGCTAAGTCTCCACATCCCCTGCCCTTACACACATTAATGAATATATAGAAGAAATAAGTATTAACCTTTGATATTAACCACATTAGACCTTAGGCTAAGTAAATTCTTCCCTTAACTAAAACCCACTACACCCTCACCCTATAGGAATGTAACTTTATTTGGGTGGCGTCTGTTTTAAGAATAATCACCCCTGGATAAATAAGTGTCCTGGTTGACTGACCACTGTCACAAGGAGAGGGTCATAAATTGTCAGCAGGCCCCCTGGCCAGAAGATGATGTAACACCCCTAAGACCTCTGTATACATTTGCATGAAGCACCTGACTTTGATAAAAGTCAGGACTGCTGACCCCGCGTGACTTTTGCATAACATCTCAGTGTATAAAAGTAGACCATGGAAAATAAAGAATTGGGATCAGTTTCTCGAAATACCAGTCTCCCCATGTCTCTCTCTCTCTCTCACTCTGGCTGAGTCTCCATCTGGACCGCGGAACCCACCAAGCTTACTAATTTTGCCTGGGCTTCTAAGATCCGACCGGGGAGGCCTCAGTATCTCCTCTCCTTCGGGAGAACGGAAGGACGCCTGTGGCCTACGTAAGTGGTGCAAGCTTCTTGTCTTGAAGTTTTATTGGTCTCCCTGTGAAAACCAAGCTACTCAGCCTCTTTTCTCCACTGAATTTTCCTACTGAGCTATCCTCATTCTATTACTCTTTACATCTTTAATTAATATCTAATTGAAGCTATTGTATCCTGATCCTCACCGACGCCGTCCCCGCTTCGAACTCCCTGGATCAGCCGAGGCTGGACCCCAGCAGACAGGGAGGCCTGGCGTGCTGCAATTCATGGGGTCGCAAAGAGTTGGACACAATTGAGCAACTGAACTGAACTGAACTTATAACGAATGAATGAATGTTTTGGCCCTTGATATCCAAGTCAGGGTAGCCCCAGAAAAAATGAGGGACACACAAGAAATTAAGAGTGAAACAACGTTTATCAAAAGTTTCCAACACTGACCCCTGGCAATGAGCACTCTTGCCCCTGGCATAGGTGATTAAGGAAATCCTCAATTTCATACACTAAGGGACAATCATATCGATTTACAACAGTGTTCTTGCCTGGAGAATCCCAGGGACAAGGGAGCCTGGTGGGCTGCCGTCTATGGGGTCACACAGAGTCGGACACGACTGAAGCGACTTAGCAGCAGCAGCAGCAGCAGCAAGCTTAAATTCAGGTGGCTCCAATGGTAAAAAATCCACCTGCCAATGCAAGAGATGTGGCTCAATCCCTGGGTCAGGAAGATCTCCTGGAGAAGGAAATGGCAACCCACTCCCATATTCTTGCCTGCAAAGCTCCATGGACACAGGAGCTTGGCAGGCTGCAGTCCATGGAGTTGCAAAGAGCTGGACACAACTGAGCAACTGAGCAGGCACACGCACACAAGCTTAACTTCAGATAACAAAGCAAAGATAAAAGGAAGACTTTTTTTTTACTCTCTGCAACTGTACAATGAATATGTTTGGAGAGAAACCCTTCTTTCTGCAGCATCCACTATGAAGTAGGGCAACCTAGGCATCTATGAAGAGCAGTGTTTCAGATACCCATGGCTATGTAACAAATCAACCCAACACAAGGCAATTTAAAATATCCATATTATACTGTGTCTCTCAATATTGTATATTGAATAGATGTCTACTTCTCAGGCTCAGTTGTGGTCACTTGTGTGGCTGTAGTCATCTGACCACTTGCCTGGAGCGACAGAGTCCAGGATGGTCTCACTCACGTGTCTGGCAGTTGACGCTGGCTGTATTTCGGGGCCCAATGGCTGTCCTCCAGGTGTGCTAAACTGGGCGTCTGCACAGCATGAAGCATCTCAGGGTTGCAAGATAGCAAAGGCAGAAGCTGCAAGTTCTCTTAAGATCTGTGTCCTGAAATTCACACAGCATTGCTTCTGTCATGTTCTATTAGTCAGAGCAAGTCACAAAGCCAGCTCAGTTTCAAGTGGTGGAAAATTGGACTCATTTTGTTGATGGGAGGAGCAGCAAAATCACATTTGGAAAGGGACATGGACACTTGGATTCATTGGGGACCATTATGATGACCTACCACAGGCAGTTCCAGACACTCATTTATATGCCCCATAATTCCAGTAAGTGAGAACCTCCTAACTACTTTGGTAGTCAGTACAAAAGGGACACTGACTTCTTATTTAAAAAAAAAAAGTAATATAGACTCATGGGAGAAATTTTAGAAATAGTATCAAAACAAAGGAAAGAAAATAGAAATCACCTGTAATACCCGCCCCTGCAAATAACCATTGTTAAGACTTAGGTTTATATCTATCCAACCTTTGCTCTAAAAAATGGATAATTATACACTGCTACATAAGCTATATATTATGGTACACATTCTTACCAGGTGCTGTGCTGTGCACTTGGCATAGATAATCTCATTTAACACCCACCATAATCTTATGTCTGGAAAATCCCATGGATGGAGGAGCCTGATGGGCTACAGTCCATGGGGTTGCAAAGAGTTGGACACAACTGAGTGACTAACGCTTTCACTTTTGTAATCCTATGAGATAGATGGATGCTATTATCTCCATTTTCCAGAAGAGGAAATTTGAGGCCTTGGCTAATTTGCCTAATGTCATATAGACACACATATGTATGTGTGTGTATATATATAAAGCATACTACTGTGAACTCTGTTTTCATATAATATTCTCTCATGCAAATTTCCTTTCTTGCTAGCTTTGAATCAGCTAAATCTAAATTGGAAAGCAACAATGACTTATACAATATCTGAGATTCTGGTTCTTAGCCATGATTGCTTCTTGAGCCTGTTAGGTGGTTGCAGATTAGAACAAAATAATGATATATGCCCTTTGCTGCAAAGTGGTAGCTTTGAAATGTTAATCTTTCATAAAAGACTCCAGGCTTGATTTTGGCAAAGTTGGTTGGTGGAGAAAATAGCATCTGAATTTTTTTAATGTTATGATACATTTCCTAAAAGCCCAGTAGCAGAGTGCAAAGTTGGAACATGTTCATTTTCCAGGAACCAAGAAGTGAGAAATAACAGGCATCAGGGACCACAGGAAAATCACAGATCTTTTCAGGTGTTTCACTGGTCACCTACCTCGCAGTAAATGAATGTGTCCTTCCAGGGCACACACCTTACAGTTCTATTTTTAAGCTCCAAATTTTGTATATTCTAGCGCAAAAATTGTCAGGGGTTTGTGATAAGTGGGAGGAAAGTGACAGGTGGAAATGTTCGGGAAGAGAAGCACAACAGGTCTCTCTTGACATGAAACTGTAGATTAATAACATGCTATGCTATGCTAAGTCACTTCAGTTGTGTCCGACTCTGTGCGACCCCATAGACGGCAGCCCAGCAAGCTCCCCCGTCCCAGGGATTCTCCAGGCAAGAACACTGGAGTGGGTTGCCATTTCCTTCTCCAATGCATGAAGGTGAAAAGAGAAAGTGAAGTCGCTCAGTAGTGTCCGACTCTTAGCGACCCCATGGACTGCAGCCTACCAGGCTCCTCCGTCCATGGGATTTTCCAGGCAAGAGTACTGGAGTGGGGTGCCATTGCCTTCTCCGATTAATAACATGAGAAGTTGTGAAAACGGCAAATAGATGAGAAGCAATGGCGGTGGTGGTTTAGTCGAGAAGTGGCGTCGAATTCTCTGCAACACCATAGACTGTAGCCTGCCAGACTCCTCTGTCCATGGGATTTTTCCAGGCAAGAATACTGGAGTGGGTTGCCATTTCCGCCTCCAGGAGATCTTCCCAACCCAGGGATCGAACCCACGTCTGTCTCTGGCATTGCAGGCAGATTCTTTACCGATGGAGCCACTTCTGAAGCCCTATGAGAAGCATGTAAATGTATAAAATAAAGCAATTACTTTGGAAATTTGGTGCTTATCTATTCTTGTATGGAAGAGGATGATTTATTATGATTCGCTTCAATTTCTACCTATCAGAAATAGAAGATTCAGTAAGCTTTGCTAGAAAAACTTTTTAAAAACTAGGGTAATTATTAAAATCATACTCATAATTCATTTCTAGCTAGCAATATAATATTGAAGATAAACTTATGAACAAAGCATTTTACTAACAAAAAGGAAAGATATCATTGTGTATTACACTTTTGAAGAAAGATGTGAGAAAAATAAACTAACTAAACAGAATGGAATTTCTATGTGCTGGTTGCTATGTAGCCGTCCTGTGGATTTCTACCTTTGTGAATACTTAACCTCTATTTCAAGCAGTCCCCAATGTCCAATCAAGTAGAGATTAAATATTATTGGTTTGGCTTTATTATTAAGGCACAATTGGCAAACAAGTTCTTTTTCATATGCCAACTACAATGGGTTAGAAATGGCTGACTAGAACACTGAGTTGAACCGGGTTCTGAGTTTCAGTGATCAAGTTCAGAAGGGATTCTGAGATACTTTATTGGCTTCTGCCACTGGTACAGGGAGTGGCAGCGTGAATGCCCTTGTTGTCATCTCTGCTACAATGTAAGGAAATATTTCTTTACATGAAACATTTGTTTAATTTTAGCTTTTTCTTCACAATCACTCAACACATATTCATTGAGCACTAACTTTGTCCCAGAAAATGTTCTAGGTGCTGAGGATACAGCAGTGAACAAAAATACACACACACACACAAACTAACATTTGAATATACTACTTTACTATTTTCAAAGGTCTTTTCTAGAAGGTATCTCATTTAATCCTCACTATAGCCTAAAAAAACAGATGAAATAGGTGATGATATCTACATATTACAAATGAGACTGAAGCATAAAAAGTTTGAATATACTTCCTTAGCTTAAGTATACCCACCAAAACAGCATAGGGAGAAAAAAAAAGAGCAAACAAATACTTGTGAACCACTAAAGACATTTTCATTAAAATAAAGAATAAAGTTAACCATTTCCATTTAATAATGTATAAAAACAATATAAGAACTAGAAAGGAAGAACCAAAGCTGTTTTTATTTATGGTCTGTAGCTTATCTATAAATTCTAAAAAGTCTACATATAATTGATATCAGGGCAAAAGACTTCTGGATACAAAATCAACATATGAAAATCAATAGAATTTCTATGCATCATTGGTACTAACCAGAAAATGTAATAGTAAAAACCTCAGGTTATTTGTAGAGTATGACAATCTCAACCCAAAGTTTACATTGAAACAAAAAGGCTCAACAATAGATGAGACAGTAATGAAGATCAAGATAGAGGAATATCCAAACTACCAGATATCAAAACCTATAGGATTATAGCAATTAAGACAGCATAGCCCAGTGAAACAGAGTAAAGGGCCTATAAACAGAACCCTGCATAAATGGAAATTTGATATATCGCAAAATTGTATTACCATCAATTGAAAAGATAGACTTGTCAATAAATGGTCTTGAAGGGAGTTCCCTGGTGGCCTGGTGGTTAGGATTCCAGGCTGTCACTGCCATGGCCCAGGTTCAGTCACTGGCTGGGGAACTGAGATCCCATAAGCTGAGCATCATGGCCAAAAAATGGACGAAAAGCCCTGAGAAATTGGGTATTTTTATGGGAAAACAAAGTTCATAACTTACTACACACACACAAACACATGCATACAGGCTCAGAAACTTTTACAGATGGATTAAATGCTTAAAAATGAAAAGTTTTTACAACTTTCAAAAAGAAATACAGAAAATATCTTAACAACCATGAGACAGGAAAGAATTCTCACATAAAACAGCAGCAGCAGATTAATAAACATAAATTTCTACCTAACAAAAATATTTTAAGCAAAGTAAAAAGATAAGCCACATATTTGGAGAAGGTATTTCCAGTGAATGTAACTGATAAAAGATTAATTTCCAAACTAAAAATGTATTTCCACAAAACACTAGAATAAGGAAGCCCACCACCTCCATCACAAAGGAACAGGCAGTCTCAGAAGAACTCAAGGACAAACAAACATTTGAAAAGATGCTTGCTGCTGCTAAGCTGTTAAGTCGCTTTAGTCGTATCCGACTCTGTGTGACCCCATAGATGGCAGCCTACCAGGCTCCCCCATCCCTGGGATTCTCCAGGCAAGAACACTGGAGTGGGTTGCCATTGCCTTCTCCAATGTATGCAAGTGAAAAGTGAAACTGAAATCGCTCAGTCGTGTCCGACTCTTCGAGATCCATCGGACTGCAGCCTATCAGGCTCCTCCATCCATGGGATTTTCTAGGCAAGAGTACTGGAGTGGGGTGCCATTGCATTCTCCAGCATCACTCATAATCAGCAGAACGCAATTTAAAACACTGATTCCATATCTTCAAACTGGTAGAAAAGCTTTAAAAGCTAAGAAAACTCAATGTCGATGAAGACGTAGAGCAAGAGAGATTCTCAAACACTGATCTGTATAGTCATTCAGGGCTACATCAATCACCCAGGCTCATGGAGGATCCAGATCTTCCAGTACTACCATTTTAAAGCATGGCTTCCACAGTCTCTGCAGCAGGAAAGAGAGCTCAGAGAATTAAGGGGACGACAGAGGATGAGATGGCTAGATGGCATCACTGGCTCGATGGACATGAGTTTGAGTGAACTCTGGGAGTTGGTAATGGACAGGGAGGCCTGGCATGCTGCAATTCATGGGGTCGCAAAGAGTCGGACACAACTGAGCGACTGAACTGATGCTTACTTTGGAACTTACACACACACCACATCTGTTTACAGCCCACTGGTAGAACTAGTCTTCTGCTCCCAATCTGCCTGCAAAGGAGGCTAAGAAATGAAGTTTTTTTGAGTGTCCCAGGAAGAGGAAAATGAAATAGGATTTGATAAACATATAGTGTTCTCTCCGTTATAATTGATAAAAGTATTACAATTTTATAAAAAATGGGTGGTAGATAGAAATTAACTGGGTTCATTGTATCATTCTTTATATTTTTCTGTAGCTTTACATTTTTCATAATTATTTAAAAGGGAGGAAAATGAAGAAAGATTAAATGACCCATCCAGAGTTACAGAGCTAATAAGTGGTGAATTGGACTAGAACTGTTCTCCCTAGAATAAAATTTTCCTCCCAGAGGCAAATTCAGGTACTAAAGTCAGATTATTCATTTAAGACATATTTATGGAGTTCCCATTATATTCCTGTCCTTGAAGAGGGCACAGAACAAAGGTAGGAGAGACTGACACATAAATTATTATAACGCATTACAGTTATCACAATGGAACACGAAAAAATGTGTACAAAGCTCTCTTGGTCATTAAAACCTGGTAACAAATTCGCTGGAAACTTCTTCATGATGGTTTTGAGTCCCAGAAAATTTTTAAATGTGCACTAGCAGTGCATGAGGTCAATGTAATCTTCAATTATGAGAGCCGAATTTTAGTGGAGAGTTATTTCAGGAAATTCCTGAAGCAAAACTTCACCATGAACTCCACCCAGTTCATATTCAGCCTGTACAGACTTGCAAGGGAGGTGCTGCTAAAAAAAAATATATATATATATATGTATACACACACACACATATATATAGCCTTCTTTGACCTCACTTCTTCAAATAAGAAGCTCTTTGCTCTTGCACACAAAGGCAGAATAGAGTGAAACAACGAAAAGGAAAATTGTTCACTTTACTGGTATTGAAGCCACACTTTGTTGGAGGATCTAGGCTGACAGCTCTCAAAGCATGGCACACTTGCGGAGGTCAGAAACTGACAAAAACTAGTGTCTTTTCTAGACTGTCCTCCATGACCAAATACACAGCTGCTTCTGACAGTTTATATTATTGTCAGAATAATATTCTCCTCAATACAGTTATAAAGTATTCCCCTTATATACACAACTATGTTTATTCAATGAGTTCCATAATCAAGTTCATTCATTTACCCAACACAGAAGTTTGAGCTGGGCAAATAGTGATCAGCAAAACAGACATGTTCTCTGACTTCTTGGAGCTTATAGTCCATTTGGGGAAAGAGGCATTAATCAAACAAGTACACCAATAAGTATTTTTATACATGGACAAGAGTTATGAAGATACTCACAAGAGTTCTGTGAGACAGAATAGAGACTTCTAAGGATGCTAATTTAGAATGAAGGGATTCAGGGCTGCCAGTCTGGGGCAGTGACTGGTGGTAGATTAGACTAGGGAAGTTGTGGAAGAAAGTTGAGATATGTGATATCTTTTGATAGTTACATTGCTAAGATTTAATGATTCATAGATATGTAGATGCAGAGAAAAAAAATGTCTAAGATGACTTTCAGGCCCAATCCTCGATAAAAAAAAATCCTCCCATATTCTTAGAATGTTTTTTCTCATCTATTGCTTAGGTCTTGGTGCTCAGACAGAATCACACACTACCGGCTTTCTTGGTTCTCCAGCTTGCAGATGGCAGATCATGGGATTTCACACCCTGCATAATCCCATGAGCCAGTGCCTATAATCTTCTCATACGTGTCCGTTGATCTATCTGTATATTCATCCTATTGGTTCTATTTCTCTAAAAAGCCCTAGTACAAATACTATACTCACTGTTCTGCACCTTGCATTCCTCACTTGTTATATCTGAAAGATCTTTTCATATAGTCTTTTTAATGACAGTGTATAATTTGAATTGACCTGATTTGACTTAATTTGATTATTCTGTCCTTCATGGATGGACATTTATCTTGTTTCTAATTACAGGCCATTACAGAAATGCTACAGTAAATAATCTTTACATACCTCACTTCACACATAGATAAGCTTCTCTACAGGAAAAAAAAAAATCCTATAGGTAGAATACAGAGTCAAAAGGCATGTGCGTTTGTAATTTTGGTAGCTATTGTCATAATTCTAAAGGATACTCCAGTTTACACTTCTACCTACAATATATTGAAGTTCTTTCTTTCTCACCTTCTCACCTACATTTATGTCATCAAACTCTTTGATCTTTGGCCATGTGAGAAGCGTAAATTGCATGATTCTAACATGCATTTCTCTTAGAGTGAAATTGAACATCTTTTCCTATAGCTCTAACAGTGGTAAGGTTTCATATTTTCTGTGAAATGTGCACATATTTTATGTGAAAGAAACTTTTCAAAGTTAAAATGAATAAAAAGTGTTATTTGATCAACTGTGAGTAGGTAGATTGTCAAATCAGGTTGTACCGTCTTTTGAACATGAAGAAGCACAGATCAAGTTTGATGAAGTCATTAACCAATTTACAGATATTAAGTCTCAAAATGTTATTACTTATTATTGAGCTTGAACAAAAATTGGCATATGCTTTTTCCTTTTTTTCCCAAAGGAACAAGAGTTCATCCATGGAACAACATGAATGGATCTTAAATGCATATTGCCAAGTGAAAGAAGCCAGAACGGTAGTTTACATTCTGGAAAAGGCAAAACTCTTTAGAGATGGAAAACAGGTCAACCGGTCATTGCTAGGGATTTGGGAAGAGAGGAGGACCAAGCAGGTTATGAAAAGGGGATTGTAGGACCATGAAACTATTCTGTGAGTTACTGTAGTGGTAGCTACATGGCACTATCCCTTTGTAGAAACCCATAGAACTTTACCATCTGAGCCACCCGTGCAGCTATGGGTATCCCCGCCTGTCACACGTGAGACCAGGGTTCAATTCCATGACAGGGAGGTGACTTCTTCGGAATTTCCCTGGTGGATCAGATGGTAAAGAATTTGCCTGCTATGCAGGAAACCTGGGTTCAATCCCTGGGTCGGGAAGATCCCCTGGAGAAGGGAATGGCTACCCACTCCAGTGTTCATGCCTGAAGAATTCCTAGGACAGAGGAGCCTGGTGGGCTATAGTCCATGGGGTCGCAAAGAATCAGACAGGACTGAGCAACTAACACAGAACTTTACAGAACATGTGTGAACCGTAATGTATACAAATTTTTAAAAAATCAACTAAAAGAGAGGGAGAATCCTGGGATGGAATATAGCCTGTGACCAGAGACTCTAACTGTATCACTATTATGCAATATATCCTCACTACAGAAATGGGGGAAAAGAGATGCTGACCTACCTAGCTTTGGAAATGACTGGAAACTGAAAGACTAAAGACAGAAGAAACAGTACATCACACTATGTTATGGTTGGTAAAGGTGCTTCTTCAGGGGAACAAGTTCCAAAACTGCTATATGTGTGTGAGAGAATAATTAAATGACTGACGAGTGGTGGGAGCCACAGTCCCCATTATCAGTGAGAGAGGTTACAGATAAGCAAAGAGAGGAGGCTAGAATGAGCCCTGTGGTTTTGGATTAGACTGGGAGACATTCGTATGAACTCATGTTAATAATCTCAATGTAGATATTGATGGACACAGATTTAACTTGTATCCTGCTGCTGCTAAGTCGCTTCAGTCATGTTTGACTCTGTTCGACCCCAGAGACGGCAGCCCACCAGGCTCCCCCGTCCCTGGGATTCTCCAGGCAAGAACACTGGAGTGGGTTGCCATTTCCTTCTTCAATGCATGAAAGTGAAAAGTGAAAGTGAAGTCGCTCAGTCGCGTCCGACTCCTAGCGATCCCATGGACTGCAGCCTACCAGGCTCCTCCATCCATGGGATTTTCCAGGCAAGAGTACTAGAGTGGGGTGCCATTGCCTTCTCCAAACTTGTATCCATATATATATATACATACATACATATATACATATATATATGACATAACATAATAATCTATATCTACATATCTAGATATGTTCTTGTATGCAGTTTAGTACACATGCATGTATTTCTTAGCTCTGTCTGCTGAAAGGGCTCAGCAGCTCTAAAACAACCACATTTTAGTAGTAACAAGCAGCCACAGTGCCCAGATCTTGGTTTCTGACACCATTCTATAAAAAAAGGAACCAGGACTCCTTGGAAAAATGGCTGATTTTAGGACTGAGTCTGGGAATATATATGATGAGCCTGGGGCATCTTATAGTGCTAGAAAATAAGGAAACACTCAAAATAATAATAATAATAAAACTGAGTATACATCAAAGGGACACCAAATCTAATTGCAGGAGCTCCCAAAGGCCAAAGCTGGAAAAATTGGGGCAAAAAAAAGATTTAATCCAAAGCATAAAATAAATATCCAAGGGCCTATAATACAAATATAAATAAATGATTGAATAAATAAAATGGGTGAGAAGAGACAAATCTCCCCCATACAAAAGAATCCTAAATAATCCCCTTTCCACTTGTTAAGCGTGGGTTACACTAAGTGATTTGCTTCCAAAGAGCACAGTATGAAAAGGAGAGGGAAGGAGACTCCCCTGGTGGTCCAGACGTGAAGACTCCAAGCTTCCAATGCAAAGGACAAGGGTTTGATCCCTGGTCAGGGAACTAAGATCCAACATGCTTCACAGTGAGGCCAAAATATATGTATATTGAAAAAGAAAGAAAAAAAGAAAAAGGAGGGGGGAAAGTAGCCCCACAATGAAGAAACCTAGCAAACACTACTTTGGCCAGGTGATCAGAGTGAACACTATCAGTAATAAATCATGTGGATAGCATGGACTTTTGATCATTAGGTATTGAGAATGACTTGATTTCTGTGGTCTTCTTCCCCAAAACCTGTAACACCAGGAGAACCATGAGAAAAAACATCAGACTGGGGAACAATCTACAAAATACCTGACCAGTACTGCTCAAAACTGTCAAGGTCACTGAAAACAAGGAAAGTCTGAGAAACTGTTATGGCCCAGAGGAGCCTAGGGAGACAAGGCCACTAAATGTAATGTAATATTATAAATAGGATCCTGGAACAGAGAAAGGATATTATGGAAAAAACTAGAAAAAATCTGAATAAAGTATGGGTTTAGCTTAAAAAGATGTGGCAATATTTTTTCATTCAGATCAGATCAGATCAGTCGCTCAGTCCTGTCTGACTCTTTGCGACCCCATGAATCGCAGCACGCCAGGCCTCCCTGTCCATCACCAACTCCCGGAGTTTACTCAAACTCATGTCCATCGAGTCAGTGATGTCATCCAGCCATCTCATCCTCTGTCGTCCCCTTCTCCTCCTGCCCCCAATCCCTCCCAGCATCAGAGTCTTTTCCAATGAGTCAACTCTTCCCATGAGGTGGCCAAAGTACTGGAGTTTCAGCTTTAGCATCATTCCTTCCAAAGAAATCCCAGGGCTGATCTCCTTCAGAATGGACTGGTTGGATCTCCTTGCAGTCCAAGGGACTCTCAAGAGTCTTCTCCAACACCACAGTTCAAAAGCATCAATTCTTCGGTGCTCAGCCTTCTTCACAGTCCAACTCTCACATCCATACATGACCACAGGAAAAACCATAGCCTTGACTAGATGAACCTTTGTTGGCAAAGCAATGTCTCTGCTTTTGCATATGCTATCTAGGTTGGTCATAACTTTCCTTCCAAGGAGTAAGCGTCTTTTAATTTCATGGCTGCAGTCACCATCTGTAGTGATTTTGGAGCCCAGAAAAATAAAGTCTGACACTGTTTCCACTGTTTCCCCATCTATTTCCCATGAAGTGATGGGACCGGATGCCATGATCTTCGTTTTCTGAATGTTGAGCTTTAAGCCAACTTTTTCACTCTCCACTTTCACTTTCATCAAGAGGCTTTTGAGTTCCTCTTCACCTTCTGCCATAAGGGTGGTGTCATCTGCATATCTGAGGTTATGATATTTCTCCCGGCAGTCTTGATTCCAGCTTGTGTTTCTTCCAGTCCAGCGTTTCTCATGATGTACTCTGCATAGAAGTTAAATAAACAGGGTAACAATATACAGCCTTGACATACTCCTTTTCCTATTTGGAACCAGTCTGTTGTTCCATGTCCAGTTCTAACTGTTGCTTCCTGACCTGCAAACAAATTTCTCAAGAGGCAGATCAGGTGGTCTGGTATTCCCATCTCTTTCAGAATTTTCCACAGTTTATTGTGATCCACACAATCAAAGGCTTTGGCATAGTCAATAAAGCAGAAATAGATGTTTTTCTGGAACTCTCTTGCTTTTTCCATGATCCAGTGGATGTTGACAATTTGATCTCTGGTTCCTCTGCCTTTTCTAAAACCAGCTTGAACATCAGGAAGTTCACGGTTCACATATTGCTGAAGCCTGGCTTGGAGAATTTTGAGCATTACTTTACTAGTGTGTGAGATGAATGCAATTGTATGGTAGTTTGAGTATTCTTTGGCATTGCCTTTCTTTGGGATTGGAATGAAAACTGACTTTTTCCAGTCCTGTGGCCACTGCTGGGTTTTCCAAATTTGCTCGTTAACAAATGTATCATACAAATGTAAGCTGTTAATAATAGGGGGAAATGGGTGAGAGTATATGGCAAAGCTCTGTACTTATTTTTACAACTTTTCTGTAAATCTAACACCAGTTTAAACTAGTTTATTTAAATATGAAAGATAAGATTGATAGGTGGAGAGAGAAACAGATAAGTGGGTAACTATCTGATAAGTCAAGGATTGTAAATTTTTACTGGTAAAAATCTATGTGCTAGGTGTATATGTTCATTAAAACTTCTTCAATTTTGCTATATGCTTGAAAAAATTTGTAATAAAATGGAAAAATATGTTTATGGGATTAAAAACATTCTTTTTATCTTTTTCTTTTGCTATAATCTTTCCTTCTGTTTTCCTTCTGTATTTATCTATAGGACAGGCCTATGATACATACAAACTACAAAAAAAGGAAACTTTTCCCTGCTGCATTTCTCTCCTGGCCATTATCACTGTTTGTTCTGTTTCATGATTATTACGAGAATAATTTGATCAGATGGAAGGGTGATTAAAACTGATCCCCTCTGGGTATCACATCATTACGTACGGTACTGCTGAGTACAAGTGAGTATAGGTTACCCAGGGTAGCTCAGTTCCTGTCTTGGGGGAAGGCTGTGATGGAGGGAGGTCAAGGCCGTGACGACAGTTTAGCTGGGTTGTCTGTGGGGCTCTGACAGCCCAAAGGGCAGCAGCTGCAGTGGCAGTGTGGGGACTGGCAGCCTTGGCAGGGGCTGCCCTGCCCCTGGGACAGCAAGGGCATCTGCAGTAGAAATCAAGTGCTTTGGGGTCCCCGGCATTGGCTGCCTTGGCCAGACAGAATCCCAGGGAGGTGGAACAGAGCCAGAGGAGGGAAACAGTGATGCCACCTGGTATCTGGGAGAAGAGCCAGAGAAATATGATTTTTATATCAGGATCCCAATTTTTACCCCCTAGTCAGGAAACGTGGGTTAAAGCTTTAGCAGCACCTTTATATTTTCTATGCAAATTGTTGGAGAACAGTTGTGAAAAGCATTAATGTTTTGTTGCCTTTTATAACTCATTTGGCTCTTTCTTTTTGAACAGCTCCTCCCCGCCTTCCTAATATGAATAATGAGGAATTGGACGTGCAACCTATTGTCTGCTGAGGTCCCTCTGCCCAATCCAATTTGGGCTCTATTTCTCTAGTTTTCTGAAAGTTTCCAGGGTATTTAGGTTCTCTGTTGCCTGGGGGTTTAACTTTTATATTAGAGTCTTCATTTTGTAGCACAAGAATCTGAACATGAAACTCCACTGCCTCTCGCACCAGCGGTAGGAGGTACCCCTTCATTGAAGATGCTAGAAGGTGATGGAAAGGGGGTTTCCAAGGCAATGCGAACAACTTCAAATGCACTGGTCTGCTGGCTAGAAAGGCTCAAGAGGCAGGACTGTAGTCACCACATTCTGGACTTGTTTCAAAGCCCCAGTCAAAGCTAGAAGTCTTGCTGTTGTAGTTATTTAGTCACTAAGTCGTGTCTAACTTTTTGTGACCCCATGGACTGTTGCCCGCCAGGTTCCTCTGTCCATGGGATTTCCCAGTCAAGAATATTGGAGTGGGTTGCCATTTCCTCCTCCAGGGGATCTTCTTGACCCAGGAATCAAACCCCAGTCTCCTGTGTCTCTTACATTGGCAGATGCATTCTTTACCACCGAGCCACCAGGAAAGCCCTAGAAGTCTTCTTCAGTTCAGTTCAGTTCAGTTGCTCAGTCGTGTCCGACTCTTTGCGACCTCATGAATCGCAGCACCCCAGGCCTCCCTGTCCATCACCAACTCCCGGAGTTCACTGAGACTCACGTCCATCAAGTCAGTGATGCCATCCAGCCATCTCATTCTCTGTCGTCCCCTTCTCCTCCTGCCCCCAATCCCTCCCAGCATCAGAGTCTTTTCCAATGAGTCAACTCTTTGCATGAGGTGGCCAAAGTACTGGAGTTTCAGCTTTAGCATCATTCCTTCCAAAGAAATCCCAGGGCTGATCACCTTCAGAATGGACTGGTTGGATCTCCTTGCAGTCCAAGGGACTCTCAAGAGTCTTCTCCAACACCACAGTTCAAAAGCATCAATTCTTAGTTACCAGCAAAAGGGCCAAAGCAGTATTCATGAGCGTGGATAAGGCTGCCTGAAGAGCCCTAAGGGCCTACCAGGCATTGTGTTTCCTTCTCAGTAGTGGAAGGCATGAAATGAAAATTTGTCCTTTACTTTGGAGAGAATGTCCCAGCATAGCCCATCCTCTACACCCCTAAAAACTTCACTGATATAGAAGAGCCCTGGATCTTTGTAGGGCTTAACTCCCACCCTCTGATGCACAAGCATCTCACCAAGGCCTTCAGTTTACTGACACTTCCTGCTCACCTAGTGTGATTAATATGTTATCATTGATGCCGAAGACTGATTTAGGATATTTTCTCCAAACTTCCCAGTGTCATTCTAGCAGTGTGATGGCAACAACTGGGGTTCTTGCCTGAATAAACTCCTATGTCACAGGTGAATGCTCTCTTTGGAATGAATTCTTCCTCCTCCAACTTTATATTCTTAGCCCCCCTTGACCACATATACCCAGGCTCTCTCTATATTCTTCCAGCTTCTACCAATACAGCTTTTTGAGACATAATGTCTTTTTCTTCTCATTGCTTATGTTGTGACTTAACTCAAAGTTATTGGTTTTTGGGTGGAGAGTGAAGGTGGCAGAGTAGGTTAAGATCCTTTGAGGAAAAAAAATTTTTTTAATTTTATTTATTAAACTTTACTTGATTTCAAATATTGTGTTAGTTTCAGGTGTACAGCTTCAGATTATTTTCCATTATAGATTATTACAAGATATTGAATATAGTTCTATGTTCTGTATAGTAAATCTATTGTTTATTTTATACACAGTGGTGTATATCTATAGGAAGTGTTTTATTATAAGGCAAAAATCTCTGTATCAACTTCAAAAGCTAGAAGTGCTAAATTTTAACCTGGAGAGCGGGCCCATTCTGGAGGCCAAAGGATTCAGAGGACACCTGGAGAGTCAAGATTTACAAGGACATTGACCCACAGGTCCTCATCCCATATCTCAGGATCTCATTCCTTTTCAATTAAGGTCATGACTTTGACATAGCTGACTTGTTGCTGCTGCTACTGCTGCTGCTAAGGCACTTTAGTCATGTCTGACTCTGTGCGACCCCGTAGATGGTAGCCCACCAGGCTCCCCCATCCCTGGGATCCTCCAGGCAAGAATACTGGAGTGGGTTGCCATTTCCTTCTCCAGTGCATGAAAGTGAAAAGTGAAAGTGAAGTCGCTCAGTCATGTCCGACTCTTTGCGACCCCATGGACTGCAGCCTACCAGGCTCCTCCGTCCATGGGATTTTCCAGGCAAGAGCACTGGAGTGGGTTGCCATTGCCTTCTCCAGCTGACTTGTTAGGACTGAGAATTCTGTCTTCACTGGAGCTCTGCTACCTTGTAATTTAAGTTCTAGGCCTTAGCCCCAGGAGATCTCGCCTCTCAAACTGGTGATTAATCACTCTCAGCCTTTCTTGTCTCTCCCTAATACATTGATAGCGGCCAGTAAAACCCATTGTTTTACTGTCCTTAAATGACTACTTTCCCTGAATCTCTGGGTGCCCGGGATGCGGCATTCCCTCCAGTGCATTCCCTTCCACTAGCATTCCACTCCTGTTCACTGCTGGCCAAAGTTTTACAGTTGCACTATTTTGTCAGTGATTCCACCTACCACTGCTAATGCTAAGTTGCTTCAGTTGTGTCCGATTCTTTGCGACCCCATGAACCGTAGCATGTCAGGCTCCTCTGTCCATGGGATTCTCCAGGCAAGAATACTGGAGTGGATTGCCATTCCCTTCTTCAGGGGATCTTCCTGACCCAGGGATCGAACCTGTGACTCTTACATCTCTTGCGTTGGTTGGCAGGAGAAGGCAATGGCATCCCACTCCAGTACTCTTGCCCGGAAAATCCCATGGACGGAGGAGCCTGGTAGGCTGCAGTCCATGGGGTCGCAGAGTCGGACATGACTGAGCGACTTCACTTTCACTTTTCACTTTCGTGCATTGGAGGAGGAAATGGCAACCCACTCCAGTGTTTGCCTGGAGAATCCCAGGGACAATGGAGCCTGATGGGCTGCTGTCTATGGGGTCGCACAGAGTCGGACACGACTGAAGCCACTTAGCAGCAGCAGCGCCACCTGGGAATAATAGCGCCACTACCTTCCACTGCTGCTGCTAAGTCGCTTCAGTCTGTCCAACTCTGTGCGACCCCATAGACGGCAGCCCACAGGCCCCGCTGTCCCTGGGATTCTCCAGGCAAGAACACTGGAGTGGGTTGCCATTTCCTCCTCCAATGTATGAAAGTGAAAAGTGAAAGTGAAGTCGGTCAGTCGTGTCCGACTCCTAGCGACCCCATGGACTGCAGCCTACCAGGCTCCTCCGTCCATGGGATTTTCCAGGCAAGAGTACTTGAGTGACCTACCACTAGTGAGGGGTTTTTATTACCAGCCTGTAGCCGGTATATTAGGGAGTGCCTGCAGGGGTTGCCCCTGCAAGGGAGCTAGGGAAGCAGGATTGTGTAGAAGGAGAAGTTGAATTGCAAGGAGTTGTAACAGAGGCTTCAGTTGTCACCACAGGGATCTCCAGAGAAGGGATGGCCAATCAGAGAAGTCCTGAATTGAGGACTGGGCTCCATCAATGGCTTACAGTTCCTGGGGACAGGCCATAATTTGGAGTGAGGCAATTGTCTGAGTACAGTCTCAACTGTAAGCTGACACTACCAGCAACTGGTGAAAAGAGTGCCCTAGTTGTGACATGAGCATCTGGGTGGATACTGGGGCATCTACTCAGGTAGGATGGCCAGGGCAACCAGGGCCGAGGGACCTCCCAGGACACACAAACATCAATGCTGAAATTAGAACAGTCCCAAACAAATCAGGATATTTTGATACTCTAGAATCCCTGAAAATACTAACAGGAGCTGCAAACTTGCCAGTGACATATTTCTCAATAATAATGAATAGTACCAGGAAAATAAAAATCAGTAGTTAAGATGCTGGGTTTGATGAATATTTGAGGATGAGCTTAACTACAAAAGGCTACTAGAATATTTGTAACAGCATTTGACTTGTAACTTTAGTGGATGAGTCATGGTACAAGAAAATCAGTATCTCTTCAGTCAAGTCCTTGACATGAAAACAGAGAAGTTACTCAAATAAGACCATTACAAGGAAATAAAAGGTCATATCAGGGACTTACCTGGTGGTCCAGTGGTTTCATCCCTGGTCAAGGAACTAAGATCCCACATGCAGCAGAGCAAATAAACCCACCCGCCACAACTACAGAGCCTGTGAGCTCTGGAGCCCATGCCCCACAACTTGAGAGTCCATGCGCTGCAACAAAGATCGCAACTAAGTGCCACAACGAAGACCCAACAAATAATAATAAATAATTTATTTATTTATTATATATATGTAAAGCTCATCCTTAAATATAAATTATAAATAAATAATAAATTTAAATGTTTTAAACTTTTCATTTATTTTTTAAAAACATTTTCATAAATTTTTTTTAATACCATATCAGAAAAACTAAAAACATCAGGCTGTTTTAAAATAAAGGCATCAGGTTGGCTAGCAATAGCATCAGAATCATCTGAGATCTGATTGCAGATGCAGAGTCCCACCAGCAGAAATACTGATTTGGCACCCCAAGGTTGGGGAGGAGACCCTAGGGAACTGCCTTTTTAATAAGTAAGTGACACCAGGTCACAGTCTAAGAGAAAGGCACTACTTCTTTCTATCACCCACTTCTTTGAGTCTATTGACTAATCACCAATTATGTTTTTAAGTTTCCAGAAAGTCAGGTTGCTAGATAAAGTATAGGATACCCAATTAAATTTGCATTTCAGATAAATAATAGATAACATTTTGGTAAAAAGATGTCCCATAGGAACATAAAATAGTAATATAAAATATAATGGCATAGTAATATAATGTTTAATAAAAATATACAAGAATATTATTATAAATTATATGATTAAATTTAATAGTATGAAAAATTATGGGTTCTATAATAAAATATAATATAAATTATTAATAAGAAGAAAATTTTCACTGTTTATCTGAAATTCAAATGTTGTGGGCCATCCTGCATTATTATTTGCTAAATCTGTCAACCCTGCTATTGAGGGAATTTCCAAACACACAGATGCAGCAAGAATAATAGCAGAAATCCACATGTAACCATCCCTCTGCTTAGGCAATTATCAATATTTTGCCCCAATTATTTTTATTTAAATTTTGTGCCAACCATTAGGTTCTACACTGTGAGAGATACAGAAAAGAAAGATATCCTTAGTAGCCTATGGTCAAGTTGAGGGTACATGATAAACATTCAGGAAGTGCTAAAGCATATAATTCTGACTGTAAGTTTCACAAGAGTTCAGGGAACAGAGTGTCTGTGTTGACTGGGGTGGTCTTGGATAGTGTGAGCCTGGAGCTGAGATTGCCTTAGACCTGGTAAAAGCAATCTGTATAAATAAGGAAGAAGTGGGCAGGATTTCCAAGTAGAATAACCAGCATGACCAGGTCATATTCACTTTGCTCTATATAAGTTTCTCTCCATTGAAAGCACTCATCCCGCATACTTCACACTTTAATCTTCAGGGTCCACAGCAGCTGTCAGCCATCAGGCTAATAGACATCAAGCACTACCGCAAATTACATCATCAGAACCGATTAGCTCTTGAACATGTCAGCACAATGGCTATTCAATCTTCTCCGGGTGACTCGTTAATTAACCTCTGCAATATGCTGTCTTTGACATCATTGGGGAGTTCAATTTTTCCTTGATTGAAAGTCGCCCTGGGGAGAATTATAAATCGATAACAGAAACAAAATTCTATTCCATTGGCCAGCTTTGTGATAATGATTATGAAATGCTATGACTACCTGAGCCTATAGGCACAGCTCAAATAATTAAGAAAAGTGAAGGCTGATGTTGTCTGTATCTTATCACTTGAATTACATTAACATTAAAAATGGTCTATTTTTCTACACAAGTGACAGTAACACAAAATGTGGGGTCTTATAATTTAATAACTTTTCACGTTTTAATTCCTCTCAACTTTAAATGCAATTAATTCAAAGCTAAGGATGAAAAAATTGTTAATATTTTATTGAAATAAAATATAGATGAAGAAACATTAAATGACCAGTATCCTCAGAAGAAGGCTTCCCAGGTGGCTCAGTGATAAAGAATCTACCTGCCAATGCTGGAGACCCAGGTCTGATCCCTGGAACAGAAAAATCCTGTGGAGAAGGAAATGGCAACCCACTCCAGTGTTCTTGCCTGGGAGATCCCATGAACAGAGGAGCCTGGTGGGCTACAGTTCATGGGATCACAAAGAGCTGGACACGACTGAGCGACTGAGCACTCACACACACATCCTCAGAAGCTCCTCATGGTTCCTTCTGGAAAGGCACCACCCTCCCCCAAAAATAACCACTATCCTGACTTCAAGCAACATAGAATACTTACACTTGGTTTGCATTTTTTGTAAATAAAACATACGGTACACACTCTCTTTTGTATCTGGCTTGTTTCACTCAGCATCACATTTGTGAAATTTAAGGGATGCTAATTTTAAAATGACTTTTGTTATTAAATAATATATACTCGACAGTAAAAAATTGGAAAACACACCATCATTTTTAATTCGTTTAATGTCTGTACATAATTTATTTGATCAAGATTATAAGCTTTTACGAAAGTCTTGCGTTAAAAGTTCTCATTTTTTAAACTTTTAAAGATGGCATATCTCCATCTTCTTAAAATTGAAGTATACTTGATTTCAGTGTTGTATTAATTTCCACTGTATAGCAACATGATTCATTTATATATGTATATAATATATATATTCTTTTTCAGATTCCTTTCCATTATAAGTTATCACAAGATATCAAATATAATTCCCTGTGCTATACAGTAGGTCCTTGTCATTTATCTATTTTATATATAGTAGTGTGTATCTGTTAATCTCAAAGCCCTAATTTATCCCTATCCTCCCCCCAAAAAGTTCTCATTTCTTTTGATGTTTTTATTAATGATTTTATGCTGGCCTATTATTATTAACTATTAATCCCGTTTCTCCAAAACATAATCCTTAGTTCCAAATGCTTCACAATCCTTGCAGAATGTTTATAATAAGAAGGGAAATATAAGAAAAGACACAGATAGTTTATTTTCCAGCTGGTGTGCTCTCTGGTAGCTGGTTGCCGCTAGGGAAGTGGTTGTGTTGCCAGCTCTGCCCCTGCAAAGACACCTGTCATCAGTCAGAGTGGCGCTCTTGGGCTTGCTCAGAAGAGTGGGTGTACATCTAAAACTTAAGGTCAAGAGTCAAGATTGGATCGCTTTTACTTACCTCATTATGAGTTCAATTCATAATCATCCATCTAGCTCATAAACTACTTGGTAAGCCCAGGAACCTCCAACCTTGGCAACAGATCCTGTAGATTTGTGGCTTAATTGACCAGGCATAAAGTAGTACACAGGTGACTGTCACATAAGTTTACATACCGCAAACCACAGCTGTGCCTAGCATTGTCCTGAGATATACGCTTTTCTCCCCAGTTTTCAAAATTGTGGTAACAAACACACAAAATTTACCATCTTAATCATTTTTATGTGTATGGTTCAGTGATACTAAGTACGTTCATGTTGTTGGGCAACCATCACCAGTATCCATCCCCATCACCAGTATCCATCCCCAGAACTCTTTTCATCTTGCAAAACTGAAACTGTGCGTGTGTGCACTCTCAGTCGTGTCTGAAACTCTGTACTCATGCACTAATAATTCCCTCTTTGCTCCTCCCCCCAGTCCCTGGCAACCACTGTCCTTCTTTCTTTGAGATACAGACTTTTAAAATACAAAATTCAAAATTATTTCTTATGCACTCAAGCCAGGCTCTTGGAACACAAGTTTTACTTATGAGAAGTCATTCTCTGCCCTCTAGGCTGAACCCAAGCTCATTACCTCATGCTGTCTTCAGCTTTCCAGAGGCCATCCTCCTAAGGTTTGGATCCCCTTTGGTGAAATTAGACCACATATGCAGGAAAGAGGAGCTACTTGTTTTAAATGCAAGGTCAGCCTCAGCCACCTCTTAATGTCAATTCCAGTTCTTCTCATTCCAGAAAGTTCTCCAATGGTTTGCACTGGTATGCACAGTGCCTTCTGCTGACTTAGGCATCTTCTCAAACTCCATAAAGTAGGATGGAATGTGAGTAACTGCTTTCTCCAACTAGGTAAATTTCTGACCTTGTTCTAAGGTTCAGTCCTTTATCCCTATTTCTTGGCTTCCTTATCCTGCTTGATTGATCTACTATTAACCAAAAGCTGGGATCATTGAGAATATCAGCAATGATCTCTCTAAAATGTAATCAGAAAACTAGACAAAAGTGACCAAAACAGGACTTCCCTGCTGTCTAGTGTTTAAGATTCTGTGCTCCCAATTCAGGAGGCGTGAGTTTGATTCCCGGTTGGGGAACTAAGATCCCACGTTCTACAAGGTGTGACCTAAAAAAAGAAAAGAATGGACCAAAACAACCATATCAGCACTCTGAGAATAGATCAAAGGCATGCAACTATCTGAAAAGTGCTCATGCTTCGACTTCAGGTAAGAAAATGAAAGTCTGTGGCATTGTGGCCCCTGCCATTTCCTTCCCCATTCTTAGATCCAGGTTGGTCAATCTAGAAGTTCTGTCCAGACAGAGCAGGCTGTCAGTACCAAAAGCACCTCTGCCACCATTGAAGGGGCTCATTCATTTTGAAGTGCCCATACCTCCAGGAAGAAATGAAGATGACCAGAGATGATAATTATACGGGCCAGTATAAAAGACTGCAGTTATCTATTTCTTATGCCTCAACTTCTTTAAAAGACATACAATTATTTAAAGCAATAATTATAACATTGTGTTGCTGGTTTTATAACTTACATAGATGTACCCTATATGACAATAATAGCACAAAAACGGAGAAGGGAATAGAGGTATATTGAGGCAAGGTTTCTACATATTTCTAGAATTTAATTAGTATTAATCTGAAGTAGATTGTGATAAAATTGAGATGTATATTAAAATCCCTAAAAAACTAAATTATTTTTGAAACTTAACAGAATTTAAATGTTACAATGAAAATATTTAACATAAAAGAAGCCAGTCAAGACAGAGCAGAAGAATGAAGAAGTGAGTTGAGCTATAGAAAACAGATAAATGATGAATATAAATCTGACCATATCAATAATTACATTACCTATGAAATGTCTAAACACTCAAATCAAAATGAAGAGATTGTCAGACTGGATAAAAAGGCAGAATCCAACTACGCTGCCTACAGAAGACACACCTATGCAAAGACATAAATAGATGGGAAGTGAAAGGATGGAGAAAGATATTCCATTAACAGTTACCATTTGAGAGCTGAAGCGATTATATTACTATTAGTCAAAATAGACGTTAAGAAATATTACTCGAGACTAAGAGGGACATTTCAAAATGATAAAAGAGTAGTAAGGAAAATTTAACAATTATAAATGGATGTGCACTTAACTAGAACTCAGAATACATGAAGTGAAAACTGACAACTATGTCAGAGATAACCCAAGTGAAAAAGGGGGAAGCAAGGTTACTGTTTCCTAATCCCACCAACTCTGGTCCCCCACCTTATTCTCTGAAGTTACATAGCATTTATTACGACATATTGCATTCATGGGTTTACTTGCTTAGCTTACTCAGAGCCTTTTTGCCGTTTGCATGCTTAGTATCTAGAATTCCTTAGCACATAGGGTTCATTTCAAAAAGTTAATTAATAGGTGAATGGCATCAGGCAGACAGGGGAGAAACAAAAGAGAGTTCCATATTCCAGGAACTCTCAGTTGGTTCAGATGCCTTTAGTAGCATTTCCCAAATTGAACACCTTGAGGCGTTATTAATAATAGAGTCTGGTGCTCAAACTTGACCTACTCTGTCAATTTCTTGGACATTCTCAGTGCCCATTACTGAGGTGAAATCTATTTTCTTTTGTTCTCAATCTCATTTGTCTAGATTTTTATTAATGTCTTGAGGAAAAGCAATGAAGATGCCGACGTAGAAAGTATAGCTATGAGGGATTGGTGGGGTCCCAGCCCATAGAGCTGGATTATACCCAGGCAATGAGGAACTAGGTATGAAATACAAGGAAATTTGAACTTTATTTTGCAGACTACATATAGTCATTGGAAGATTTTAGACAAGGGAGAAACATTGTCTAAATTGCATTTTATAAGGATCATCCTGGCGGGAGCATAGGTGATAAATTGGAGGGAGGCCCACCTAGAGGCAGAAGGACTAGTTGGGAGGTGGTGGCAGTGATCCAGGCCATAATGATGAAAGCCTGGACTGAGGCTATGGTAACAGGAGCAGGGAAGAGGGACTAAATTAAGAGCACGTATCTAGGAAGCAGAGTTGACAGGTCTTTGTGATTAATTGCATTAAGGGTGAAAGAGATGGAGATATCCATAAAACATTCCAGTTTTCTGATTTAGATGGTTGGCAGGTGGTGATAATATTCACATGACAGAAAAGAGAGAGACAGAATTGTGGGGCAAGAGGTTTAGCCTGCAGTACCCAGGAGAGTCCAGTCGGAACTTCAGATGTGGAGCTGAGGAGAGTTCTGGGCTAGATGTGAAGAGGGGAGAGTCTCTAGAACAATGGTTCTGTTGAAGCCATGGGTTTGGATTAGGCTACTCAGTAAGAGGACATGGGATGACAAGGAAGTGGGCAAGAAACTGGACTTGAACTTCCCTGGTGGTGCAGTGGATAAGAATCTGCCTGCCAATGCAGGGGACATGGATTTGATCTCTGGTCCAGGAAGATTCCACATGCCGAGGGGCAAATACAGCCCCTGTGCCACAGCTGAGCCCTCACTCCAGAGCCCATGTGCTGCAACTACTGAAGCCCACACATCCTAGAGTCTGTGCTCCACAAATAAGAGAAGCCACCACAATGGGAAACAGATGGGGAAACAGTGGAAGCAGCAGCTGACTTTATTTTTTGGGGCTCCAAAATCACTGCAGATGGTGACTGCAGCCATGAAATTAAAAGACACTTACTCCTTGGAAGGAAAGTTATGACCAACCTAGATAGCATATTCAAAAGCAGAGACATTACTTTGCCAACAAAGGTCCATCTAGTCAAGGCTATGGTTTTCCCAGTGGTCATGTATGGATGTGAGAGTTGGACTGTGAAGAAAGCTGAGTGCTGAAGAATGGATGCTTTTGAACTGTGGTGTTGGAGAAGACTCTTGAGAGTCCCTTGGACTGCAAAGAGATCCAACCAGTCCATTCTAAAGGAGATCCTGGGTATTCACTGGAAGGACTGATGTTGAAGCTGAAACTCCAGTACTTTGGCCGCCTCATGCAGAGTTGACTCACTGGAAAAGACCCTGATGCTGGGAGGGATTGGGGGCAGGAAGAGAAGGAGATGACAGAGGATGAGATGGTTGGATGGCATCACCAACTCGATGGACATGAGTTTGGGTAAACTCCAGGAGTTGGTGATGGACAGGAGGCCTGGCGTGCTGCCGTCCATGGGGTCACAAAGAGTCGGACACGACTGAGTGACTGAACTGAACTGAACTGAACCACAATGGGAAGCCTGCACACCACAACGAAGAGTAGCCACCCCGCTCACCTACACTAGAGAAAGCCATGCACAGTAATGAAGACCCAGCACAATCAAAAATAGATACGGTTTTTAGAAAAGGACATTGAACTCTGGGGAACATCAACACATAAGAGATTAACAGAGGAAGAGGACATTGCAAAGGAAGCAACAGAAAGGTAGAAGAGGCACCCAAAAGGATACCAGGAAACCAAGGTGGGTAGGAAGAGAATATAATCAGCTCATCATTCCAAAGCTAGAAAATCAGGAAAAAAATGAATGATAAGGAAAGGAAAGTACCATTTGAGAATTTGAATATAATTGTTAACTTTAGGAGAGGAGTTTCAGTGGAGTGGTGTGCTGGAGTAGAGTTAGCTGAAGGTTAAGTTAGGGTGAGCCAAACAATGATATACCAAATTGGAGATGAGGAAGTGTGGATAGGGAATATGTATGACTCTTCCAAGAAACTTTGAACAGAGAGCAAGAGAGTGCGAGAACAGTAGTTCAAGGGCTGGGGTTTTCAGAAAGGCTATTTTCTTAAGCTTAAAAGAGAGAGGTGAGCCTGTGGATGTGCCCAGGGGAAGTCAGAGAGAGGGAGACGGTGACATCGCGGTGGACTGAGCAAGACTGCTGAGGAGGCAGGACAAGTGGTACAGGTGAGGCCCCCAGCAAGATAGCCAGTAGTGTTTTTTTACTCTAGTCTTTTATTATCATTTGGTAAATATCCCTTGGCACAATTTTTTGAATAGATTCAGTAAATTGGGTAGAGAAGTCTTCTTACATATTTTTGGGTTCCTTACCATAGTATGTTAGATTCAGCAGGAACCTCTGCAATTAAAAAAAAATGTTAAATCATTCCTCTGGTAGATAACAACACTTTACTGCTTACAGGGAAGAAAAATAGAACCTAATTCAAGCCCTTCTACAATCTTGATTTCCAGCCTGTTCCTGCTAGCTGCTCTCCTGGGTCAGTCTGCCTTGTTGGCTTGCTCACAGATGTGCCATCCTGCTGTGTTTGCCCTGCTCCCAGCCCATCACCATATTATCCCTCTTTTTACATACAGGGAGACTGAGAATAAAATTCCAACCTCTTATGGCCTGTGAGGCCCTCTGGGATCTGCCTCCTGCTCGTGTGCCAATTATGTATGCAACTCTTCTCTCCATCCTCTCTTCTGTTCCTCCAGGAGGGAAGTCCTTTCCCACCTCCATTCACCCTTACTTTGACCACTGCCTGGGATGCTCTTAGCAGTTTTCATGGCTGACTCTGTCTCATCCTTCAGGTCTCCTCTCATCCAATCAAAGCAGATCTATATAACGCAGATCCCACATCCCATTATAAGTGATCATAACATACTTCCAATTTCCTTCAAAGCACTAAGACCAATCTGTATTTGTGTTATTCATTTATTTGTCTACTGTCTTTCCCCTTTCCCTCCAACAGAATGGAAGCTCCCTGAGGGCTGTACTCAATCTGTCTTATCTCCTTTTTACCCACCAGTGTCCAGTACAGTGCTTGACAAATACATTTCATGAATGAATGAATCGTTCCTCCACAGTCTCAAAATCCAGCTTAAATCCCCCCTCCATAGTGAAAGATGATAACAGCTTATATGTGCTTATAAGATGTTATCATCACTCACTATCACAGCTGGACACACTTTGAGTGCTTACTTTGTTCCAGTGGTTACATACATTATTTTATTTGATAAGCCCCCTTCTCTTCCCTTCCAGTTTACCTTCTGTAACCCACGTATTAGTTATTAGTCAGGCCACACAATTTAGCCTCTTGTTTTATTTAATATATTACTCTTTTTGCTCCAGTGAAATAAAAATTTCTAGTGCTTCCCCATAGCACGCAGAGAGTATTTAAAGTAGGCTGAGTGGCCAAAAATGCCACCCCACCCCCCAGGGTTATAACATTAACATAATAGCATTGATGCTGCTGCTGCTGCTGCTAAGTCACTTCAGTCGTGTCCAACTCTGTGCGACCCCATAGACGGCAGCCCACCAGGCCCCGCTGTCCCTGGGATTCTCTAGGCAAGAACACTGGAGTGGGTTGCCATTTCCTCCTCCAATGCATGAAAGTGAAAAGTGAAAGTGAAGTCGCTCAGTTGTGTCCGACTCTATGCAACCCCATGGACTGCAGCCTACCAGGCTCCTCCATCCATGGGATTTTCCAGGCAAGAGTACTGGAGTGGGGTGCCATTGCCTTCTCCGAATAGCATTGATAAGCTGTCTTTATTATAAACTTCTAACTGCTACTCTACTAACGTAAACTTCAAATTTAAGTCAATGTGCAAGAAAGCACTCTATTCTACCTGTTAGGTGTAGAAAACAGTTAAGATAATATGGTTTGTGCTTTGAGGTAGAAGATATGCAGTTCAATCCCCTCATTTTCTAGAAGAATTTATTAAAGTCTCAGTTTCTGGAAAGGATTGTCTGGTCTGTCAGAAATGCTTGCAAAACCAAGTTATTTCACTCTGAGAAGGGTTCCTAGCATTGTGTCGATGGTTGGGTTTAAAGTGTCTGCTTTGCAGTGCTGTGGAATCCCAGCCAAGAGTCCTCCAGGCCCTCTGCACATGTAAGCATGACTTGGAACTTGGAATCTCTCCTGATGGTGATAACAGAGAAGACAGTGACAGTGAAGTCGCTCAGTCGTGTCCGACTCTTTGCGACCCCATAGACTGTAGCCTACCAGGCTCCTCTGTCCATGGGATTTTCCAGGCAATAGTACTGGAGTGGGTTGCCATTTCCTTCTCCAGGGAACAGAGAAGAGGATCCTTGCAAACTCTTCCAGATGCTTCAACAGTCTAGAACATTCTATTCTACACTCAACTACATTTTGAGCTCGGATCAAAAGGAACATCCTTAAACTCCAAGGAGTCCTTTCATGGTAAATGATGACTTCAGGGGCAGTCTGTCCCTGGGTATGGGGCCACACCTACCAAATGGATGTGGCCGTCCCCAAGGTCATTAATAAGCTTGGAGTCCTGAAGGGCCTTGGTTTCTAGCACCCAACCCTTAAGAGTCATAAGAGTCATTCCTAAAATGTTGGGCTCTGCCTACACTCAATAGTGATTTTCTTCTCGAGTTCCACCCTGGGACAGATGTGTGTAGTCAGAAATGTCACCCAACCTGTCTTTCCCCACCTTACAAGTCAGCTGGAAGCACTCATCCTACCCTACTCATATTGGGTGTCCTTCCTTGAAGAGAACCTCCCCCTATTAGAAAAGTACTTCTCTTAATTAAACCTCAATCTTGATAGACTCAACTGTTCATCACAGGGGATGCTCTTCTTTACCAAGGATTCTGTTTTTTAGCTTCTTCAGTGGCCAGGGATGTAATTAAATGCCATTGTTTCAATGACACACATTTTCCGTTCCAGCTGCTTGAAGCTCCTTTTCTGCTAAATAGTTTGGCAGTTATCTCTTTGGCCACCACTTATCTCCCGTAGGCATGGCCTTCCAGCATGACCTGTACCCTTTCTGCCATTTTACAGAGTCCCTGTAAGTTAGGAAGAACTCTTGCCATCTCAAGCAATGTCATGATGTGGCTTATTTATTTATGAGAGTAACATAGCTATCTTTTCTCACTTTTAATTGGGGATACAGGGGACAAGCACCATCAAGGTGGCCATAATTTACCAAAATGGCAGTCTTCAAAAGTCTTAAACGCACAACATTCTGGAGTACACACAGAATAAGAGCAAAGGAGACAAAATTTGTCATGCTCTTGCAAAGAAGGCTAGTCTCTGGCAGAGCCAAGGCCTCACATTCACTCAAGAACTCGAGTTTAGGTACCAACATTATCTAAAGTGAGACTGTATAGTATCAAAGAGTGGGTGTGTTAGTAAATCATTTATCAAGTGTAAATAAATATTTAAAATACCACAATGTAACCCTGCTTTTGGTATTGCTTTATTTGTTCATTTAACATATCAGGGAAAGAAAAAAGTCTGACCCAGTCCTAACCTCTTGGAGGTCATGGGTCAGGGTCCCACCACTAAGTTGGGATGAAAGGGGGACTTAAGAAGGCGGGGATTGGGCAGCAGGAGTTTTAGGGCCAGCTTCCAGGCCTCGGAGATTTGGGTTCTGCACTTCCGCGGAGACTCAAGAAAGTCGCTGCTAGAAGCAATGGGCCCCGCGCAGCCCTTGCCAAGGCCGGCCACCACCTGGAAAGGAGCACCTGGCTAGGCCGCAGCGGGATGCAAAATGGGGCGCGGCCTCGTTGGGAAGGGGCGGAGCCGCGGACGGCCAGAAGGAAGGGCCTGGGCGGGGACACAGTGGTAGGTCCCGCGCGCGGGAGGGTGTCGGGCCCAACCCCCCAACTCCTTAGCTGGGAGCACGGGAGGTGACTTCGACCTAGCGCTTCTGCTCCGGGCGGGGTTGGCGGCGCCGCCTCCAGGCTTTGGGCGCCCGCGGCCTCTGAGCGCCGGACGGGCCGGGCATGCGCGCTCCGAGGACCTGTGGGCCGACGGCGCGGGTGCGGCGGGAGGGGCCGCGACCGGGTCTGTTTTTCGTTTCCTTTTCCTCCCTGTCTCAGTCTCATCCCCAACACCGGAAGATGCAGGGGCCTAGCTACAAACGGTCCCAACCCACTCTACCCCCTCTCGTGTCTGGCCACGAGGGTGCCCATTCCTCTCTGGAACCCACGTATTAAAGCGGTTTCGGGGTACGCATATATGGTCTTATGTCCCCCAAGTGAAAAGTTGGTGTTTAGCCATTTAGAAATGGGTACCTTGGAGAAGGAGAAACACTGCCGTGGGGCAGAAGAAAAAGCCTTGAGGAACTCAGGGGCCCTCACTGGAGGAATACCTCCTTCCTCAAGCCCTTGGCGCGCAGTTTAACAGGCCCGGGGCCCTGGGTTTACCCCTCCCAGAGTTCGGGATGCCTGCCCAGGGAACAGCTTAGGGGCCTGCGTGACGATTTCAATACCCAAGTTACCAGCTTTGCGTCCTGGTTTTTGTCTCCCATCTAGATCTCGGCTCTAGATGCTGAGCTTTTCAGGGCTGACTGGAAGCCACAGCCCAGTCTCCAGATGGAGTCTAACTCCAGCCAGTGTGAAGACGAAACTCCTTCCCTCTTGTGGGGTTTGGATCCTGTGTTTCTAGCCTTTGCAAAACTCTACATCAGGGACATCCTGGACTTGAAGGAGTCTGGCCAGGTACAAGGTATGTGGCTGGTCACCCAGGTGGCTACTCTGGGCTGCATCTGTACCCCACCCTTCCTTCCCCCAAAGCTGCAGAAATTTGGGGCTTAGGGGTTTAGAAGAACCTTTCCAGTTGCAGCTTTGAAACTGACCTAACCTGCATCCTTAGACAAGTTCATTTCTGTGCAAGTTCAAAACAATCTAAATCTTTTTTAAATAGATGTTTGGGGCAGTAACTTTGTACTGAAGAATGTTTTTACTTGGGTTTGAGGTCTTTCATATTTAAAAATGCTCAGTTGTTTTTCTCTGGACCTGTTTGTGGTAGAAAACTTAGGCCTTACTTCTTTTTCTAACCACTTACCTGGCCTGGGTATGGGTATGTGACTCACCTGTAAAGCTTAAGAGTTTTCTTTGTAAAGAGAGGATTAACTGTGCCTGATTTTCTTGTGGAGTTTGGTTTTGTTTGAATAGATCAGAATCAAGATCAGAATCAAAATAATATAAACTCCCCAAGAGGAAAGACATCATCTGCCTTGTTCATCTATGTAATCCCAGCTTTTAAACAGTGCCTGGCCTCTAATGGGCTCTCGAATCACAGTAACTGGAGCAACAAAGCATTATAAAGTTAGAAATCATTTTTAAAATCAGAGTGGTGGTCGCTAAAGGTAGGATCTTCATACCTCCAAGTATAGCAAATACAGTTTAGGATAATAAGTAATTCACATAGCTGTGGATGAATCTTCACATGTTTATTATGCTATCTGAGAAGTTTGATTAAACTCTCTTTGCTATTTTGAATGAATAGCAAGCTATGAGTCAGAAGTGGTTAAGAATCTCAACTATGTACAATTTTAATGAGACCATGTTTTGTGTGTTTCCCATCCTCATTACCAATATATTTGGATGACCTTATACCAAAGGCTTTTGTACAGATTTTTTTCACCACACCTTTATTTTCTAAGTATTGTTGGAGATGATCTGGTTTTTTCCTTGGAAGGCAGCCGTCCTTCCTCTCTGTTGTCTGTTTCTCAGACCAGTCTGGTATTCTTCATAACTCATCTCCTTGGGAAGAAATTAATTCACACCAAATGCCAGTCTTGCTTAAAGGTCTTCTGTAGGTGCTCAAGGAAGTATCAGGGACATGACAGGGGCCAAACTCTTCCTGTGGGTGAAGGACTTTATAATGTATTAACACATCATGGAAAACTGCTCCCAGTCACTGGTGGTAATGTTTCAGATGTCGTTTTTAAAACGAAACTGTTGCCAAACCCAGGTTTGTGTGCCGCTTGCACAGCAAGACCAAAGAAACCAAAATGTTGGGGTTTGGAGCAGAGAAAGGTTTATTGTAAGGGCCAAGGCAAGGAGAACAGGCATCTCAGGCTCAGAAAACCTGAACTCCCTTCTTGGTTTTCAGGGAAGAGTTTTGAAAAGCAATATTTGGAATGAGGGCTACGGGGTGTATGCCTTTCTTCTGATTGGTTGGTGGTCAGGTAACAGGCTGCTATTACCGGAATCGCAATCGTCAGTCTCCTGGTTTTGACCAGTCTGGGCACTCAGCTTGTAGTTACCATCGTCCTGGGTGGGGGTTCTTAGTGCCTGCAGAAGAACTCAAAGGTGTGAATCAGGTTGTTAGGTATTCCCCTTAAGGGGGAACTGGGAGTCTGTTTTGTTTGAGGCACTATTGTTTCTTGACTGCTTGGGCTTTGCTTCTGCATCCCCCACTCCCTTAATTAGTAACTGCTTGAATCTGCCCTTTGGAACTCAGGGAAGGTCTAAGAGGCTGAAACCTTTTTTTCTACAAAAAAAAAAATCGACACAGACACAGAAATGCTTTTGTACCCTGGAGAGCCCCTGCAGGGCCCTGCTTGGTTTCAAAACTTCATGGTTGGTGTTCAAACCAACCAGCTTGGTTTCAAAACTTCATGGCTGAAGAAGTCATTAACTAATTTCACAGAGTGATCTTCTATAGACTATAGCATCCTGAAGGGTGGGAAGTAACTACTAGTCTAGGTTTTAGTTTTGTGTTGTTTTGCTGCTGTTGTGTTTGGTTTGGTTGTCATAAAGAAAAAAACTTTTATTTTGACCGCATAAAATTTAGAAATGCTTAAACAGCAAAGAATATTTTAAAATAACAAAAGTTAACCAAAAAACGACTTAAAAAAAAGAAACAAATGTATAATGAAGAATTCGGGTGGCTTTTGTGGGAGGCTCCTGGAAGATCTTTGGATTTCTGGAATGATAGTGTGTTTGTTATTCATGGTAGACTCCTTGAACCACATCTGATTTTATGCTAATGAGGAACCTCCTGCTGGGCCCCTAGGTAGTTTCAGGGTGGGGGCCTTTCAGGCCTGAAAAACCAACCATGTGATTAAGAGGGTTGGTTTTGAGCCAGGTGACATCAATCCAACCCTGTGGGAGGGGAGGGGGACTGGCGATTGAGTTGTCAAGTGGGCAGTGATTGAGTCAGTCTCGCTTGTGTAATGAAATCCTCATTAAAACTCTGGACCTTGAGGCTTGGGTGAGCTTTCCTGGTTGGTAATCCTACATCAATGTGTGAAGGCGATGTGTCCTGAGGACCCGGCAGTCTTATGCTTAGTCTCTCCCAGACCTTGTCCAATGTATCTCTTCCTTTGGCTGGTCCCGGTTTGTCCCCTTCATTATAAAACTATAGTCTTAAGTATAGCACCTTCCCGAGTCCCGCGTGTCATTGTATGAAAGTATCAGACCTGAGTTTGCTGTGGAGGGTGTTTGTAGCCAGTTGTCAGAAGTGTGCATGGCCTGAGGAGCCTCAAACTTGGGGCTGGTGCCTGAAGTACGAGTCTCTTACGAGAGACTCTGCCCTTATCCTGGGAAGTTCAACTTTACTCTGGCTAGTCAGCATCAGAATTGCCTTGCAAAATGGTTGCCAATTGTCAGCTCCCCTAAATTAACCTATGAATTTAGCGTTAAACTAACAGGATGTCCTGAAGTTTGACTATGGTGGTGATGATGCTTAGGTTTGGGGTTTTGGTTTGGTTTGATTTGGTTTGTTACAGCTCATAGCATACAGAAATGGTCTTTATTATTCTGAATTTCCTTATCTATATCAAGCTTTACTGATGGGATAAAATAATAGAGACTCTTTTATTTGAATCAAAATACGATGCTTATATTATCTAATTGTAGAGGACCCAATGACATGGATATAATGTATTTATAAGAATTATATTAAATGAATAATGTATTTAAAAAAATATTATCTTAGGCATTTTAATGCTATCAGACTTCAGTAAGAGTATCTGTGAAGTGAAGTCACTCAGTCGTGTCTGACTCTTTGTGACCCCATGGACTGTAGCCTACCAGGCTCCTCTGTCCATAGGATTTTCCAGGCAAGAGTACTGCGGTGGGTTGCCATTTCCTTCTCCAGGAGATCTTCCCGACCCAGGGATTGAACCCGGGTCTCCCGCACCTTAGGCAGACGCTTTACCGTCTGAGCCACTGGGGAAGAGTGTTTGTAGCGTCAATTAAATAAAAGGAGTTAGATCAACTCAATGGACGTGAGTTAACTCTGGGAGTTGAAGCCTGGCGTGCAGCAGTCCACGGGGGTCTCAAAGAGCCAGACATTATTGAGTGACTGAACAACAACAACAAGACCAACAAATAAATCAAAGTTGCTTTTAAGAAAGAGAAGAAAGGCCGATGTCTCGCAGTGGGTGTGGCTGTTCAGGTCATTGCTGTGAAAGCTGAATCAAAGCTGCCTGTGACCCTGGGTCCCTGAGCCCTCCCAGCATGACCGTCCTCCTTCCTGGGGACCTGACGATCCAGGCAATGGATCCCCTGAGGTGATTGGGGCTCTGGGAGCCGCATGTGGAGCAAAGGCACCAGGAGTGAAAGGCCCACTTCACAAGGGCTGCAGGTTAAACTCATTGTCAGCCAGTATCTGTTGTGGTGGTGATTTTCTTTTCTTTGCTCCTCAGGCTTTCTCTCTGTCCGTGGAGCTGCCATCCAACTTCCTTTTCTCACAGAAGAGACTTGGTATTGAGAGAAGGAAGTGGCTCTCTCCATTGCTTTTTCAAGGTCCTCCTCCTTGTGGAGGTTGTGCTTCTGAAGTCTATCATCTGAGTTTCTATGCACTGGGGGAACTTCCTTCTCTACTTCCAAGCAGTGTATTCCCTCTTCAAACAATTTTCTCTGAATGATTTTACTCAAATCATCTGTTATTTTCTGCTATATGTGTCCTTCACTGTTCTATCTTGCTTGTATGTTTTTCCTTGTTATTTTGCATCTTTGAGTGACTTTGGCCTTGAAGACAAGCATTGACAGTCTATGAGGTGAAAGTTTAGGGGGCTCTCTTTTCAATCTGTTTTCAAGAAAACCTACCTGTTCAGATATTTTTTAAGTGTTGCCCCATGCAGAGTTGGTAATGTCAGAGGACTGGCATCCACCACAGGTAACTTGAGGACTTGGTTGGCTTTGTGTCATCAATCCTGTATACTCCATGTACTTGGCTTTTCCGTGTACTTCAGCCCAGGTGGAACACCTTTTGGCTGGCGCTTCTCCCCTTCTTAAAATATATCCACTCTTCGTTATAAAGCCACCATAGCAGTACATACCAGGTTATCCCAGGAAGACCCAAAGAGTCCTGGGGCTTGTTTCAAGCCTTCGTGGCTTCAAGGTGCTGGAAAGACATTTCAGGGCCAGGCAGCAGGCCCTCCAGGGGTCCACAAGGCTCCATGGCTCTGCCCTTAACTGCTGGTGTCCTGGAAGCCACAGCCAACCACATAGAGCCCGGTGGGCTGTTGCATCTCTGATGGCACCAGGAGCGCACCGTTTCTAAAGCCTGACAACCTGGACCGACCTTCAGTTAGGTTGGGGGAGGGAGAGGCCAGTCAGGTTCTAGGAGAGCGTTCTCCCTAAGTTGGCTCTGCTCAGTACTCAAATAGAAAGTTCAGGGCATTTGGGGAAGCAGAAAGGGCTGACCACAGCCAGAGACCAGTCTGGAACTTGGGTCACCATCACCCCCATCCGGCCCTACAGCAAAGCTGGATGAAAGCAAGGTCTGCCGCCATGGCCCCTGTCTGCGTGTGAGCATGTCCTGGCGCGGGGGTGGTGCCGAGGACGCCATGCCCCACGCCCTCATTTAAACTTCCCTTCTGCCACAGGAAGCCTGAGCCTGCCGGCAAAGGTCCTGTGGGACCTGGCTCCCTCTGAAGTCTCACTCTCTCCTTTGTGTCTGGTCAGTGCAGGCAGGCAGGGCCAGGGGACTGAGGGTCTCCCCACAGCTCATCACTGGATTTCAATGGTAAGAACTCAGAAGTCATTCAAGTACAGCCCTACTCTGGAGATTTCGTGGATTTTCCACGGAGTCAGTTCAACCCTGTTCAATCCAGGTGTTCCTAGAGGAAGCGACTCTGTTCCAGGAGTGACACAGGGACCCAGGCTCCTTAGCCCATGTGGCCCCGCCACTTCAGCTCTTGGCCCCCAAGGTTGCCCTCTGCACAGGCTCTCCAGTCTGCTAAGTCATCTTTAGAAGTCTGCCTCTGCTAGGGAGATGGCCCTTCTTTCGGCTAAATTTGACACCTTCAAACCATGTCCCCCTCTCCTAAAATCTCAGGCTGACTGAGGCTCAGAATCTCCTTGTCCATCTCCCACCCGGGGACTGAACCACAGGTGATAGGTTCCCAGCCCCTGTATCCATATGGGAAACAAGAGAACCATCAGCGAAGTCATTCTGGTGGTTTCTGAAGGGCTTCAGGGTTCAGTGCAGGGCCCCCTCCCCACAGGCGATGTGGAAAAGATAAGCTCTGAGCAGGCTTGGCAAGAACCAGAGAGGGTGAGGGTGGCCAAATGCTGATAACTGAGTGATAACTGAGTCTTTGTTTACAGTTCATGTATGTATTTGAAAAGGAAGTCACCGTTTATAGCCTCTTTCTGAAAGTAAAGAATTCAGTCGTCATAGGGAGTGGAAAAAAAAGGCTGGGAAAGATTTTAATCCCCAGAACCCAGTGCAGGTAGCTTAATCTCAAATAGGCAGTTCAGGTAAGGATGTTGGGGGTTTCCCAGGAGGTGGGGCAGCACTGGGGCCTCAGGTGGGAACGGGGGACTCACCAGTGCCAGGAGTCCCCCTCTCTGTTCCGTCTCTGTCACTGAGTCCAGAAAAGGCCTCTGGTTGTTGGTAGGTAGGGTTCTCCCTCTCAGGTTTCTCCTCTGGGGGGAACCTGCCTGCTGGCATCTGTCTGTTGCCTAAGCTTTGGAAGTAGAATTTTTAAAAGAGAAGTTTTTGAGTTGTAATCTGCTGGCCCCAAAGGGTCATGTTTTGTAACCTAATTATTGTCTCTTTTTCTTAAAAAAAAAAAAACCTGCTAATTCGTAGAAATGATGACTGGTTTCTTATAAAAGCCAAAGAAGCCTTTCTGGTGGTTTGCTCTCTCTTTCCTTTTCCAGTCCCTCAAAATATAAGTACTGTGTCAGGTCTCATAATACCATGGCTGTCTTTATGCCCCTTACGAGAGTTCTACAGGGAGGTGCATTTCATTGTCACAGGTGGAGAGATTAACCAGATGTAGTTAGCAGTATTGGTTTTCTCTCTTCTGTACTCGCTCGAGCTTCTTAAAAACCAAACTTTCACTTACAACCCTTGAGGAAAAGACATCTGCATTTCTTAGGGCTTGGCATTGGTCAATAGCCGATTCTTACGTCTGAAATTTTAGCAAGCAGCATGCCATTGAGTTTCTGACACAGTTAACATTTACTGAAGCAGAAAACGTCATCATACATTATGTGGACTTTGCCTTCTTCTTCCCTTTAATTTCAGGTGTATTTTTTTACAATGGGCATCCAATAAAACAGGTGGATATCTTAGGAACCGTGATTGGAGTGCGAGAAAAAGATGCATTCTACAGTTACGGAGGTAAGAACAATTTTGTCTGGCATTGAGTTTATGCGGAAGGACCACACTTAGCTGGACATTGAATCTAAAGAAACCCCAGCCTTTCAGAGCAGCGGAGGTCTCTCACAAACTCTTATGTACTTGGCCCCTAATGGGAACCATTTGCAGCCACCAACATGGACTAAGTGTCAAATGAAGCAACAGGTAGGAATGATACTGATGAATGCTGTCAGGTGACAGTTGTTGGGGAGCTGGGAGACAGAAGACTTAAAATGCAGTGCAGGGTCACTGGCTGATCAGGGACAGACACCTGATACCTAGGGCATAGCTATAAACAGCAGATGATGGTAGTATACGTTTATATTGATAACCTTTAAAGTAAGAAGGCCAGACTAACATTAAAGTAAACTTTAAGTTTACTTTAATAGAAGAGGGGAGAGATGGAAAAATAATTTACAAGATTTATATCCAAAACAGTTTTTAAAAAAAAACATTTTGGTACCCAAAGGTGTAAAGAATATCAGAAAATTTCCCTTCCCTTACGATGACAGAAACTAAATAAAGGGTTTCTATATAGTTTGAACACCAGCAAATTATTAGAATATGATTTTAGTGTCACTGGTCTTGGTTTTTTTTTCATTGAATTTAATGTCATCATTTTAGTATATTGCCTACAATTCTCATAGTTAAGAGGCCAAGCTAAATGTTTTGTGGGAACCTTAACTTTGAATTCCAAACCTTTGGTATAATTGACTTTGTCACTTTTTGTTGTACTGACTTGGATTTGCATTCTTGTTCTACTTGGGGGAAAAACAGAAGGTAGTTGAACTAGGTGACCAAGAACATCCCCTTGACTATCTGTGTGTGGTTGATAATTTACAGATACAGTTTCTCCAACATATATTCATTTTCCTGGGGATGATTGTCTTGTGCTTATGACATGTGAGAGGGGAGATTTCTCACACCCTCTGCTTTTTCCCAGCCTACATATATTTTTTTAAACTCTAAAATAGATCATCGTGTCATATATCCCCATCCTGGATCTCTTCTCTGCCTTATTTTACCAAAGATACTGGTTCTCTTTTTCTCCAGACAGTTCAATAAACATTCACCAAGTTCCTGTAGCATTCTCAACTGCTGGCTAGTACCTTATCTGTAAGATGTTATAGTACTTCCTCTCCAAGTACCAGTGATGAAATATTAGTATCTTTCAGTTTACAGAGCACTTCTACATGCATAATTTCATGTTGTTCTCCTCCTAATCTTTTGAAGTAGAAAGGACAAATATTATTGCCATCTTATAGACGAGAAAACTAAAGCTCAGTTATTTGTTCAAGGTTCCACTGATGATCCAATCTCTTTACTGACTCCAGTGTTCTGTGTAGCCTCTGTATAACTCAAATGTGGTTTTTTTCTCTCCTACACCCCTCCCCCCAAAAGATCAGCTGCACCTTTTTTTTTTTTAACTTGTTTATTTGGCTTAGGTCTTATTTGCAGCATGCAGGATCTTTTTTTTTTTCTTTTTTTAGTTATGGCATGTGGGATCTAGTTTCCTGACCAGGGATCAAACAACCCAGGCCCTCTGCTTGGGACCGTGAAGATCTAACCACTGGGCCACCAGTGAAGTCCTTGCATCTGGTTTTTAATTTTCTGATTTTTAGATCAAAATGTGGCTATTTGAGGACATTAGTCCTGGCTCTAGAACCAGGCCAGATATAATGTCTCTGACCTAAAAGGGCTTCATCTAACCCCTTTTCTCATTATGAAAAGATGAAGATGATATGGCTGCCTCTTCCCCAGTAACCCTTTCTCTTAGACTGGATATCGTGAGAGTGTGACACATTTGTGGTTTGTGGAGACATGAAAAGCATTTGAAAGTTGAGAGTAGAAACACTTCTGCGACTTTAATTCTCGTGAGGCCTGCTCAAGAGAGAGCTACACACTCCCTGACACTCTTAGGCCCAGCTTGGCTCTCGGGCTACCTGCCAGGCGGCCACTCCTGCTGTCCCAGGTCCTGTTTGTTCCTCCTGACTCACCCCACTCCTATATGCTAGATTTGCTTCCTGCTTAGCCCGATTCTTCCCATGGCTGAAACAAAAGGTCAGCAGCCCAGGTCATGGCGCCCAGTGTGGGAGGACTGCCCAGCACTGCAGGGACGCTCCCCTTCTAGGGCCTTCCAGCAGTGAGACCTCAGGGCGTCGGGACAGGGTCTGCCAGAAGAGGTTACAAACCAGGAAGTCAGAGAGCTTGGTGGGGGGATCCTGAGCACACACAGCACCTGGCAGCAACTCAAGCTCAGACCTAGAATCCAGGGAGACTATAGTTAAGACCAGAATGACCTCACGTTTTCTAGGACAAATGCTCAGGTGCTAATATTTTTTTACTTAACATGGTAAATCAAGAGTTTTAAACTGGCCAGAAAAGTAGTGTTGCCTAGAAGCGTCATACATTTTATTGATTTTTTTTTTTTTTGCTTCTTAAAATGATACTCATTATAAGATAAAATTTAAAGCCAGAGAAAATTTTAATAAATTTTAATAAAATTCCTGTGAAAATCTATAAATCAGGCAAAAACAGTGTCAGTGTTTGGGTGAACATCCTTCCTATATTTTTAACATGTTCCTAATATGAAGAAATGGGGCTTCCCAGGTGGCGCTAGTGGTGAAGAATCTACCTGCCAATGAAGGAGACATGAGAGACACGGGTTTGATCCCTGGGTCAGGAATATCCCCTGTAGGAAGTGGCAACCCATTCCAGTATTCTTGCCTGGAAAATTCCATGGACAGAGGAGCCTGGCAGGCTACAATCCATGGGACCACAAAGAGTCAGACATGACTGAGCACAATATGAAGAGACATAGATATACCTTCTTTCCTCATTGCTATTATGCATATTTCTTTCTCATTTTAATATTCCTGAAATTAAGTTTACAGTCAATGTATACATTGACTTTGGGGTTCCTTCTATATTCTCCAAAAGAAACTTCCATAAATATTTTAGTGTCTTAAGAGCATTTCTATCAAAACAGACTAATATTTTATGCAAATTAGGTTACATATAAGACATATATGTCTATATATATATCATTTCTGGGCTGCTGTCTATGGGGTCCCACAGAGTTGGACACGACTGAAGCGACTTAGCATATCATTTCTATTTTACAATGAGATAACTTTTAACAGCAGTGACTGTGAAACTGAAAGGCACTCAGTTGGGTCCAACTCTTTGTGATCCCATGGACTGTACAGTCCATGGAATTCTCCAGGCCAGAATACTGGAGTGGGTAGCCTTTCCTTCTGCAGAGGATCTTCCCAACCCAGGGATCAAACCCAGGTCTCCCGTGTTTCGGGCAGATTCTCTACCAGCTGAGCCACCCGGGAAGCCCGCAGTGACTGTAGATCTTCACTGTGCTTTTGTATTCTCGTCCATCACGCCGTTGTCATTTATTTAACCAGTGTGTGTGTGCTCAGTCCTGTCCAGCTCTTTGCGACCTTATGGACTGTAGCCATTTAACGAGTTACATATTTACAAACATTTAGGTTATTTCCAGCTTTCAGTACTGTAAACGATCTTACAATGAATGGCTTTATATAAGATCTATGTACCTGTGTATATTTGTTTTGTTGTTCTCATCATCATAAATTACAGAAGTAAGTACTAAGAGAATATAAACACTTCAAAATTTGATACATATTTCCAAACTTAATCTTTAGAAATTTGGTATGAATTTACATTCCTACTAACAGCATGTGAGGGTATCAGTATTTTTAATATTTGTCATTCTAGTAGCTGAGAAATCATTTAAATTTTCTTCTTTTTTTCTGGTAACTAGTGATTTAGCATACTGACATATGTCTGTTGGTCACTTTTATACCTTTCATGAATGGCATTTTCTTTTTCTTTGCCACCTTTTCTCTTATAGTCTTGATCTTTTCCTTATTAGTTTCTGTGAGTTCTTCATATATTAAGATATTAACCCCATCATTTGTAAAATTGCTATACAGAATTAGTTTTTAGTTGTTCAAATATATCAGATTTTTTTTTTTAATGAATTCTGATTTTCAGGTCTGCTTAAAGAAGTCTTCCCCCCACCAACTCTAAGTCCAGGGTTGAAAGTATTCACCCGTATTTTCTTCTCATCTTCTGAAGTTTACCTGTATTATATTTAATAAAATAAAATCCATCTAGAATTTATTTTAGTTTAAGAAGTCTTCTCAGGTTCTGCATTAAACCAGATTTAAACCAGCAATAAAAAGATTTTGCCATGTATTTCTTCTGTATTACATAGTGTGCTTTTATAACAGTCTAGCTGTTGGTTTTTTTTAAAAAATCATTAAGCCCACTGACCCCTTATTGATCCGTCTCTGTTCTGAGATTGTCAGAAATGAGGCAAAGAGAAACACTTACCATCCCTGATCAAACATCTCTAAATTTCTCTGCAGTTATAAATCCAAGTACAATGGAAATTCTTTTATTTTTCTTTTGCACTGTGGATAAAATAAGCCAGACCAGTACTGTTTGTGTGACCAAGATATAATTATGTTGTATCATGAAAGTAAAACATGGCTCTCTGTGATATGTTTAGCTTTCCTTACATCCCCTGCAGTGATAAGGCCTGGGCAGAAGTTAATACCCTTGAGATAGGGCAAGAGAAACGTTGACTACATTCTGCTGGGCTCATGTATTACATTGACATTCCAGAGAATCAGTTCCCACTGGGGTGTGGTAAGCAGTTATTTCTAAGGGTGGAAAAAAAGTTTGATCAGGGATTTGCCTAACCAGGCTGTTGAAAAATGTCATCTTTTAGTTTGGCTGGATGCAGTAGCAGTGTGCTGCTATTGCACACTGTAGTGGCCCACGTCTCTGTTTACTCTTTGAAACTTCTATTGCAGTGGATGATAGCACTGGAGTTATAAACTGCATCTGCTGGAAAAGGCTGAATAATACCAAATCCTCATCAGGTAATTTTATTTGCCATGCTTCTTTACTTTACGGGGCTTCCCTGGTGGCTCAGCTGGTAGAGAATCTGCCTGCAACGTGGGAGACCTGGGTTTGATCCCTGGGTTGGGAAGATCCTCTACAGAAGGAAAGGCTACCCACTCCAGTATTCTGGCCTGGAGAATTCCACGGACTGTATAGTCCATATAGTCCATGGGGTCACAAAGAGTCAGGCACGACTAAGTGACTTTCACTTCACTTCACTTTACTTTTACAGCTGGCCAACAGATGTAACTCAAGCTAGCTCAGGTGAACAGCGGTAGTGCTAATTTTCATATTTATCCATTGGTGAATTACACTGATAACTTGAAGCACTATACCCAGAACTTTGGCTGCTCTGTAAACTGATATAGGGGAGCCCATTGCTTTTCTTGCTTCCATTTCTTTGATGCTCACTTCCTCCTAAGCCTATAGGAATGTAAATAGATAACTAGAAGTTTCAGCATTTCATTTTTACCATCCAGTTATTATAAAAGTCAAGATGGTTTAGCCTAATTGCTGATCAAGTGAGAATCCCCTTGATCTGGATGTATCATTTGACCAATGCTCTTTTGAAAGCCTTTGCCCTGATATGGTTGCCACTAGCTTCTATGTTCTCATGATCTGGATTTTCTGAAATCTCTAGCTTATTCATACAGACATGCCAGGAGTTCTGAGACTGATGAGAAGGTAAGATAGGATTCCTTTGAAGTTAGCCATTAAATAATACAAACTAAAGAAGAACTTTAAAATTGTATTGAACTCATTGGCTATAACTGAAACATCTTTTGGAATTTGTTGAATATGTTTTAGTAGTCCTTAGGTAGTTTATGAGCTGCTTAAATTCATAATATTAAAAAAATACATGTATTGTACAATAGTGGTGATCATTTTTGGTTGTAGAAAAGCGATGGAAATTTCGCTTATTTCTTATATCTCTCTTTTTGCAGCATATGCAGTATAGTGCCATGTACACTGGGGTTATTCAATAAATATTGCCAGCTCTGATATCTAACATGTACTATCTATGTCCTTCTGTTATACATGGTGAGAATGTATAACACTTGGAGTAGTTTCTTCTCTTTTTTTCCCCTGACATTACCTGTTAGAATCTCATCTCCCTACTTTGACTCTACTGACCAGTAAGGATGCTCCTTTGCTTAATTTTTGGATGTATTTACATTTAGAATTTGGCCATTGTTTTCATATCACTTTGATATTCCCATTTCCTAATTTGGGAACATTGGTATCAGTGGTACTACTAAGCTGAGGAAGCTTTGTAGATTAAAAAAAAAAAATGAAGGGAGACAACAGCTTTTTATGCAGATACCTCACAAGGTATGAAATAAACCTATGAAACAATCAGATATTTGAATTTTCATGTATGTCCAGGGTATTAAAATTACTTTCAGGTTTGTGGTTGTATTGTCACGGTCTTCAATCAGAAGGGGTAGTTTCAATGTGCTGTCTTTAGATTGAGGGTCAGCATGCTTTTCCTATACGGGGCCAGACAATAATTGTGTTCTGCTTTGTGGGCCCCATAGTCTGCATCTCAACCATTCAGCATCACCACTGTAACACCAAAGTGACTATAGGCAGTACATAAACAAAGGGTCATGGTTGTGTTTCAATAAAACTTTATTTATAAAAACAGATTGTGGATGGATTTGGTCCATGGGCTGTCATTGATACACTGCTGTTTTTAGACATTGTTTTCATTTTAGAAATCAACTCTTTTTTTAAAAAAAAATGATATCATCAGATATATTATGTAACTCTTAGTAACTTTTAAGATAAAATGTCTATTAATACTGAAAGTGAGATTTTAAAAATAACTGTAAGTAGACCAATAGATGAGTAGTCACAGTTGGTAGCCTTAATTAGAAATTGCTTTGAGAATAAAAATGAGGGTAAAGGTACAAGGAGAAAGCCTGAAAGTGATCCTCATCATGTTATATACGAAGTGATATTTTAAAATTGTTCCCAACTAGCCCATTCTCTCCTTTTAATTTAATTGCCCTTAGTTTTAAAGCTTTCCACTGGAAAGTGGCCATTGAAGACTAATTTTTTTAAACAAAATTTAGTCTAAGTCAAAAATCATGTTCCAGTTGGTATCAATGTAAAAATATAATATTAACTCTTATAAATGTCACATTGAATGTACCATTTGGACTCAGCTTATGAGAAAAGTTAAGAAAGCTTGGCATTTAATATTAGAATTTTAAAGGGGATTTATCTTTCGGAGTGGAATAGGCTACTTAAAATGAAATTGTCGGGCTCCAACCATCTCATTATACTCATTAAATTACACAGCTTGAGCCGTTTTTTCAGCAGTTTGGTTCACCCTTTAAATGAAAGCTGAACCTCTTTTTCTCAGACTAGCTCTCAGTCTGATCATTTCAGCAGTGCTATACAAATCATTTATTATTACCTATAACGTCTGAATCATGGCAGTGAAATTTATAAATATGTTTAAAATTCAGCCTAAATAGAAGAGGACTTAAAGATAGGAACCCAGACAGAATAACCTTTTAAAAAGTAATAACTCGGGTATTTTCTGAAGAAACCCAGTAAGTCGAGTTACATTAAGCTGATTGTGTCTAGATTCCAAGCTACTGGTTACTGGTCTACAAGAGTTCTCCGAGCTCTTTGGGTTGCTTTTTCCCTTAGTATAGTCAGTGTATTAAAAGAAAAGTAGTGCCTTTGTATGTTACAGAGCCACGGTTATCTCAGTTATGTTAGATTAAAAAGCAGAAAATTTGGTCAATAGACTATTATTCATTCCATTACAGGAACCCTAGTATATGACAAAGCAGAAATAATACAACAATAGGAAATAAGTAAGCATTTAACAAATGTTGTTGGTTTAGGTTGATAACAATATTTAAAAAGAGGTAACTGTGACCACTGTCTTGCAACTTACATAAAATAACCCGAAGAAGATAAGAGTTACATATTTATCACAATAAGTACGGGGCTATCTATGTTAAGCTCTTATATATGTTTAGCTGTTACAGCAAAGAAAGCTATCACTGGTGACAAGAGATAGATTAAATGATTTTTTTTCAAACTTGTATGTATGAAAATGAAATCAAATAAACATAAAAAAAAAAAAAGCACTGGAATGTGGAGAAGGGATGTAATCACCATTATTGATAAAGCTTCCCTGCATTTCTTTCAGAAATAAACATAAAATGTTCAAAAGACATGAAGGGCTTATGCATAAAGAAATGCAGAGAGTAGATCATCTTATATAAAAACACATAGTCTGGCAATTTAAAAGCAAATGAAATGCTATAGAATCATTATGTATTTTTTAAGGTGTTAAAAACCCAAATGACTGAAGCCAGTGTAGGAGCCACAAGGCTACATGCCTTGCTGGTGACACTTTGTAAAAAGAGAATGGTGATTGTTTATTTTCTGACACACATTCTGATAATATGCAATGAACTCTAAACCTGTTTGTCCTTTTCTATCCAGTAAAAATGAAAGACCCCAAGGGAAACAAAATTTTTGTTTTGAGGGCCTAATTGTTCATTTTTCATAAGTATCTGACATTTTTTGAATGTTTCCTGTGGTGGATCTGGCATTATGCTAAGCTCATGATGTAAGGATTAACTAAGACCACACACAACAAGTCCACGTGCGAGAGGGACTGTTGCATCCACAACAGAACTGAGGAAACAGGCACAGTGAGGTTAAGCAGCCTGCCCAAGGTCGCACAGCTAACAGGAAGTGACCTGACGTTCAAGCCAGGTCTGTCTGACTCCATTACCTAAGTGCTGACCTCAAAGCCCCGTACAGGGCTAGTGATAAAAACCAAAACAAAAAAAATTACCAAAGCAGAGGAAACATCTAATGAGACTATCTAAAACCGTGGCGTATGAACATGCCGGAATGCTGTGTTGTTATTTCAGATGCTGGATTGTATAGATTCTGTGGATACATGTGTGTATTTGAAGTGATGCTAGACAGGAAAACAACACGAAATTGTTTATACACACTAGCTGTAACTATGGAAAATATGAGTACATTCATGGCACAAGCAGCTGAGAATAAAGAATAAGCAGGAAGGCTCTGGGGTTAGAGACTGCCTGAGTTCACACTCCAACTTTGTTGCTAACCAGTCGTTTTACTGTGGGCAAGTTGTTTGATGTCTCTGTAACTCAGTTTCCTCATTAGTAAAATAGGGCTAATAATAAATAAGAGTGGTTGTGAGGATTAGATGTGCTGATAGGTTATAAAGTCTTCAGAACAGCACTGGCAGTACCTGAGCATTCATGGCTGTTCTTATTTTCATTATTTAACTAATACATTTTGGAAGTAAATTCAAGTGATGGAAATTATTTAGAATTGAATGTGCATTGGGTTCTTTTCACCATAAAGTTGCTTGCTCAGTCACTCAGTTGTGTCTGACTCTTTGCAAATCCATGGATGGTAGCCCGCCAGGTTCCTCTGTCCATGGGATTTCCCAAGCAAGAATGCTGGAGTGTTGCCATTTCCTCATGCAGGGGATATTCCGGATGCAGGGATAGAACCTCTGTCTCTTGCATCTCCTGCGTTGGCAGGCAAATTCTTGAAGTTGCTTAAATTTATAGTTTTTAAGTGGTGTGAGTGAGTGTTCGTGTGTGTGTGTGTGTGTGTGTGTGTGTGTGTGTAAGTAAGTGAGCAAGAGCAGGAGAGAGCAAGAAGTCAGCCTAGTTACTCAACAAAGAAGAGAAGTGAGAGAGATTAGGGTATTGAGTACCTCAGTGGAACACCAGCCTTGGGCAGATTTGCCTTCCCCATAAACAACTGCAAATGGAGACTCTTGGGCCCCTTTCCCCTCAGGCCAATATTCTGTCTCCCTGCAAGGACACTTTCAAGGGTTGTTTAGAGCTATTGCCACCAAACCCAGCTGAACTCACACAGAATTCAGCTCAGGCCCTTGCACAGGTGGTGCTGGGGGAGGAAAGAAGACACTGGACACTGGGTTGTCCAGCCTCCCACCAGACTGTTCCCGTCACCCAGACCTTTGGATAATTACAGCTTATGCCTTTTATTCAGTAGAGGATTTTGAAGGATGCCGCAGACTTCCTACAGTCGAGCAACAAGTCAGAAGTAGAATAAATAGATGTCTTGTGCCTGTCTTACCCCAAGCTCTCTCCCAAAGATGGTGGAGTGATCGTGTTGTACATTTCCTTCTTTCCTTCTGACCCCAACAGCTACAGCCACTCCAAGTGCAAGAGAGCTGAGCTTAACCTCTCAGCTTAAGAAGCTGCAAGAGACCATTGCACAGAGAGCAAAGTTAGAAATTGGGGACATTATCCGGGTCAGAGGCCACATCCGCATGTTCAGAGGAGAGCGAGAGATTCATGCCACGACTTATTGTAAGCATACAGTATCTCTGCCCAATTGCTTGTTATTTTGTGTGTGTGTCCAGTAAGCTCATTTAGTAAAAAGTCAAATCTGAAAAATTCAAATAAAAAGCTTTAATGAAAAAAATTGTATTTGCAACATGATTCCTTAAGAAAATCAGCATTTATTTATTTTTAAGAGAAGTAATTTTAAATAAATTGGGAAAGAAAATAAGTGATTTATCATATATGACTGACATTTTATTTGGACAACATAGTAGAGTCTGTAAAATACTTTGAAGTTTTTAGTATGAATCCATTTAGGGAAGAGCGTTCATAGTCTTCAAAATGACAGGAGATTTCTGGAGCACCACTGAGGAAGTCAGCTAATCGGAAGCATGACAGTTCTTTGTCATCTGAGCCATGCCCTTTGCACTGATCTGGCTGGTTTGCACTTGGAAATCTCAAGGACAGCCCCAGTTATCCACCACTGTACCAGATGCGTGAATATGTCTGTATGCTTTCCCTCGCCTTGGTCTACTCTGGTCATGTCTATGACACTCAGGGCATCGCCTCCCCTTTCATGGGATGGCCGGAGACCATTTAGTGCTTCTAGACCGTGTGATCCTGGGCATCCATAAGGAAGAAGGCTCACCAAGGGCCCCATTTACTGTTGCCCCAGCAGCAGTCTGGACTTGGGAAAGAACTAATCTCAGTGTTGTTTCCGTGGCTCGTAGATAAAGTGGATGACCCAGTGTGCAACGTTCAGATCGCAAGGATGCTGGAGCTGCCTGCCATCTACAGGAAAGTGTATGACCAGCCCTTCCACAGCCCTGCCCTAAAGGAAGATGAGGCACTGAGGTAAGTTATGGACTGCGACTGCTGTGGGTGTGGGCCAGCCAGTGGGATCCCAGATGCTGGGGTGGGCCTGAGCCGTCCACTCCCTCCCTGTGGGGCTCCGGGCAAGTCTGTCGCCCTCCAGATGCCTCCGTGTCCTCATCTGTAACGTGAAGGAGGCAGCAGTGCAGGTGTTCTGAGGTGGTGGGAAGGAAAAGACATGTGTAATTGGAATCTCTGAAGGAGTGGAGTGGGGAGCAGGGGAAAAATATTTGAAAAATTCACGGATGAAAATTTTCCAAGTCTGATAAGAACTGAACACTCACAGATGATCCAGGAAGGTCCATGAACCCCAAGAAATCTGAAGAAAACTGCACCAAGGCTCACTGTGATCAAGGAAACAATACCTCAGCCAGAGAGGAGTTGATTCTCTTTGAGGGAGGGAAAAATAAACAGGAGGAGTAAGAATATATGTGTGTTTGTAACTCTGTGCCTCAAAGAACTCAGAGAAGACAGAAATAACCATAGTGGCTGCTGGGGATGGGTAGATGGGGGGCTGGGAGGAGGGTGGAAAAGAAACTCTTTACCATGTATCCTTTAATCTTATAAACATACTTACAGATTACATATTCCAAAAAATTACTTTAAAAAATCCCCAGACTAGAGACCTGTGTAAACAGTGGAAGTTCTCCATTTTCCTGTCTCCCGCCTCCGTACCATTCCCCAGAGGTTACCACTGTGCAGGGTCGCAGCGTGTATCCTGTTAGACTTGTTCGTTCTGCGCACACACAAGCCTGCGTATCCACCTGCATATGTTGTGGGTTGTCATTTGCTTCTTGACAAAAACGGCACTGTCCTTCACATACTGTTCTTCAGCTTGATTTTTTTCTAAATCAATCACGAATATCAGTTCCCATAGTGCTGCCTCATACTTATAAACAACCGTGCAGTGTTCCCTGCATGCGTTGCCCCTTTTGTGAAAAACACACATCCTTATAACATGGCATTTGCTAGCCATTTGTGTGTGTGCGTGCTCAGTCACATCAGACTCTTTGCAAACGTCTGGACTATAGCTCGCCAGGCTCCTCTGTCCATGGGATTTCCTAGGCAAGAATACTGGAGGGGGTTGCCATTTCTTTCTGCAGGGGATCTTCCCAACCCAGGGATCGAACCCACATCTCCTGCATTGGCAGGTGGATTCTTTACCACTGTGCCACTTGGGGATCCCGTTTCAGGTTCATGCATGTTCAAAAGGAACAAACATAATGGTTTTCTGCAAGTCTTGTTGAAACTTTCCCCAGCAGCAATCCTGGCACCCTGGACCTTGACAGTCTCACATGTCTACTGAGTGAAAAGGCCAAAGAGTTCCTTGTGGAGAACAGAGTGCAAAGCTTTTACCAGCAGGAGTTGGAAACTGTGGAGTCCCTTCTGTCCCTTGCCAACCAGCCTGTGATTCACAGCGCCTGCTCTGGGCAAGTAAGTGCGGTATGCCCACGTGAGAAATCAAGGCCCCTGCCCCAGATCTGCAGCTGGAAAGTGTGGGTAGACATGACTGTGGCATTAAGACTCACAGGGTGTACTCAGAGTGTAGAGGTTATGTTGATTCTGTTCTGGAAAGGTCACTGACCACTGAGAATTTGAAAGGAGAATGGACGTGCCCTTTTCCCCTCCTTAATCTCATGAAGCTTAATCTTTGGGTAGGAAAAAAAAAAAAAGTCTAAGGTTCATAGTACTTGGTATTTACTAAGATGGGCATTTAATTTCAGCAGGAGCCAAAGAAGGGGGAAATAGATGAGAAGAACTGATTATTCTTGCAAAATTATTTTTTGAACAACAAGATGATTCTTGAACTTCAACCAAGGTTTTTAATGACTTGCTCTCTCTTCTCCATAATAAGATTAACTTGTCCTGTCTTAGGAGTTTGAATAAAGAACAAGTTGTATTCAGTCTGGTTAATAAGCAAAAATTTTAAGGAACACTCAAATAATTTTTTATTTGTCCTAGAAAGAGCTATCCCCGTTTTTTCACCCATAGTGTTATAGGGTGAACTCAAGTTGTTTGGTCTTTACTTATTGGCCTGGAATTAAAAATTATCTGAGACTTTGCTTTTAGGCTTTCCCTTTCAGCACAGTTCCTCAATTTTTTCGTTGTTGTAACACAACTTGTATTTATTTATTCCACCAGGAATAATCTCTGCTTGAATGTCACCTTCTTGCCCTCCCTGACCTTCTCCTTTAATAGCCATTAGCTTCCTCACCATGTTATCACCCTGTTTCCACATCTCTTGATAACACTGGTATTTATTTGTTTGGCTGCCTATTCCTCCACCAGAATTTAAGTTCTCCAAGAGCAGAGGCTTTGTCTGTCTCTTTCTTTGCTGTCTAGAAGGGGGCCTGGAACAGAGCTGGCATAAAGTATGTTCTCCACAGTTATTTGTTGATAGAAACAATGAATGGTTTTAAAAATTCACGTAGCCCAGGAATTAATCCCCTGGCAATCCAGTGGTTAGGGCTTGGGAGCTTTTTCTGCCGAGTGCCTGGGTTCAGTCCCTAATTGGGAAGCCAAGATCCCACAAGCCTCACTGCATAGCCAAAAAATAAAAGGAAACAAGCAACAAAAATAAATAGAAAATAAAAATCCAAATAGTCCCTGAAAGTATCTAGTTTTCCCATCCTCCTTCCTCCTCCCCTTTTTCTAGAAACAAGTGCCCCTACTAGTCTCATGAATATCCTTCTGCAGATAATCTGCACATATAAACTAGAAGTAGTTGTATCCTTTCTTTTACACAAACGGTATCCTACTAAACACTATATCTACGTAGCTTTTCATTGTGTGTGTGTCTTATAGGTCCTTTTCCCAGCCATGTGAACATACTTGCCACTCCATAATAATCTTTTACTATGTGTACCAGAATTTTCTTATGTGTACCATAAGGGGTCTGGTCATTCCTGGACTGTTCAGAGTTTTCTAGTCTTTTGTCATTAGCAGCAGGGCTGGCGTAATAACCCTTGCGAGGTAACATGATTATTCTTCACCATTCCGATGGAGGGCTTCCCTGGTGGCTCAGTGGTAAAGAATCCGCCTGCCAATTCAGGAGATGTGGGTTCAGTCCCTGGGTCCAGAGGATCCCCTGGAGAAGGAGATGGCAACCCACTCCATTATTCTTGCCTGGGAAATCCCATGGACAGAGGAGCCTGGCAGGCTACAGTTCACGGGGTCGCAAAGAGTCAGACACGACTGAGCGACTAATCAACAACAGCATTCTGGTGGAACAGATACCAAGTCCCCATCCCCACCTTCTGAGTGCGACCACTGCTTCTCAGTTTCGTTCATGAACCTAATTATCGCTTCCTGGCACCAGGCCGCATGCCCAGTGATCCGCAGTTTCATACACGGAGGTGAGGGATACCGTTTCAGGAAACACCGAGGTGGGGTGGCTCAGGACTGGCCGCTTTGTTCTGCACCGCCGTGGCTTCTGCACAGGGCTAGCTCCCCAGCTGTCCACTGACAGCACCAGTGACCTTCCTCCCACTTAATCATTTAGAGGAGGCTCAGTGCCAACTTGGCCTCCCAGGACTTCAGAGCACTCTCTTGGCATGTTTAGAAGGGAACTTTGAAGCTTACCAAAGACCACATTCTTCCTGTGAGCCAGCTCTTCTGCGAGAATTAAGTGGGGAGAACTGAGGACTAGAAAGCCCCTCCATTCAGAACATTCCAAAGGGGACTTTTGGCATGATTATCTTTTTGTAAATGTTCAGAGCAGAAATCCGTGCCTGCCTGGTGCTGTATGTTTAAAAAGCAATGAATATGGCGCTATATCTGTTTTGTCTCTGGAAGCTATTTTTCCATCAATTATGAATTATTCTCTCACATGGCTCTGGTTGGGGAGGTCAGTGTCATGACATTGAATTCTGTTTAATAGAGCCTGGGAGACCTAAGACACTTCACAATGACAGTGAAACCCTAGATCCTTTGGCACTTTGTGTAGTCATACAGATGAAAGCTTAACAACAACAACAAAAAATCGTTGTGATCATGTTATATTTGAGAAGGTAGGAAGAGTGGCTTTGAATGTTTTCCTCCTTTCTTTTTTTTCCATGGTGGCCCATCTTAGCACATCCAGAAACATGATAAGCAAACTTGCAAAACCATTGTTTCTTTGACAGCTGGATAAATGTTGAGTTTGTTTGGGAATGAAGACTATATATATACTTCAGAGATCCACCCAGTTCCTGACCCGCCACGAGGAGAGGCCTGCGGAGGCTCAGCCCGTTCAGCCAGTCACTCACTGTTTTTGTTTCTGAGCAGTTTCGATTTCCTGAATGGGATGAGTCTGTCACTGCTCTTTAGAAAAAGACAAGAAAGACATACCTCTCAGCCCAGGGAAACCTACTGGCTACAAGGACCACTGGGGGTTTTGTCCTCGGGACCATGTCTTTACAAGCAGCAGGGAATTATGTCCCAAGGTCAGCTGAGGCAAATGGTTTTGGAAAGGAAGCTTCACACATTGTTGATATTTACAGAGAGCCTTTTCTGCTGGGCCCCCCTGGTTCACAGCCGAAACTGCTGTTACTCTCCCATGCCTCACACCCTCCCTTCCTGCTGCTCCGTCTCACTGAACTCGGGGAGGAGGAATCGGGCTTCCTGTATGGTCTGGGGATAATCAACAGTCATTTCCAATGACAGGAATAACCACGTAAAAGCGTTTCTAGTCAATTTCCAATTTACTTCTATATTGGTAAGAGATGGAATAAACTCAACCCTTAGGATCTTTCTATTAAAGATGAATCACCTTAGAATTATGAAGATGAAGTTGTTGAAGATGAAGAGTTGTGGTGGGGGAGGCCTGTGTTGGGTTGATCATTGCTTTTCCTAAGTACGAGCACTCATGTATGAAATTAGAAATAGCTCTCCCCCAGCCCTCCCCGCCCCGAGTAAAAAGACATGTGGCCGAGGATGACTGGATGAGGTGTTTATTCTAAACACACCCAGATAGCTTTTCTGCCTGTGGGAGTCATCAAGTATTTCTCAACCTTATTCTCCCTTCAGAGAATGGATGCTGTCATTATCTGGAATGCTTGTCAACTCTCAGACCCAGGTTCTAATGCCCAGGTTCCCCAGGCCTGTTCTGTTGAGGAAAAAAACCTCGACTCTGAATGTAATCAAGGAAGTTAGACTCTTCTCTTCAGCCCAGGAGAGCACGTTGGTAAAACATTGCCAGGATCTATTGAATTCAAACTATGTTGTCTGGGAGGCCTCTCCTAGGAAGCAAAGGTTTCTTTCAAGATGGAATTGTCAATACCGGAGGCCACGTGGGGGTGCATTTTCTCTACCTGTCACTTTGAGGGAACATCATAGAAAATCTGAGGTACACTTTCTGTTTCAGCATCTGTGGGTGCTGTCCAGACAGCCTCCATAAGGTCCTCCCATTAGAGAGGCAGGACTTCGCCTTCGCTTTGCCATGTTTTTCCTTTTTTAGGCTCTCTGATCTTTTTAATATCTTTACAGATTTCTCTCACATTAAAAATGGACCTGGGGACTTCCCTGGTGGTCCAGTGGTTAAGACTTTGCCTTCCAGTGGAGAGGGTGTAGGTTTGATCCCTGGTCGAGGAGCTAGGATCCCATGTGCCTCATGGCCAAAAAACCAAAAATGTAACATTGTAACGAATTCAATAAAGACTTTAAAAAAAATGGTCACATCTTTAAAAAAAAAAAAAATGGGTATGTACCTTGAAGGACAGTTATTACTCACCACTTCCTTTGTTTTAGGAAGGAACTGAAAATCCCTAGTGGAATAGTTAGAAAGCTACTTCCTATCTCTACAGGGTATTTCTTTCCACTGATGGCACATACATTTTCTTGGTCACCCACTGTGTGTCAGGGAGCAGGTGGCCGAGATGAAGCACAGAGTCCCCAATTCAAGAAGCCCGCAATCTGATTAACCGTGGTGGGACATGGTGGAAAACATGGCTTCCTTGAAATAAGAAGTAGGATGACCTGGCAACCTCTGTAGGCACGCTTAGAGAAGGGAAGGGATACCGAAGTTGAAGAGAGAGCAACCTGATAGCAGCCTCGTGCCTCTCTTGCTTCCCCTGGGGCCCTGTCTGCCTTCAGCCCATGGACCCTCCCCTTTGATAGGTCTCTGCACAGCTGTTTGCCTTCACTACCCTCTATTTAAAATAAGGAGTCTATTTAATACGCTCTCTGTTGGAATCTCTAACCTATTTCAATGTGTATAAAATTCTTTGATGTTCTTAGGAAGAAGTTGTATTATTGTTGTTCAGTCACTAAGTTGTGTCCATCTCTTTGCGTCCCCATGAACTGCAGCACACCAGGCTTCCCTGTCCTTAACTGTCTCCTGGAGTTTGTTCAGACTCCCGTCTATGGAGTCCGTGATGCCATCCAGCCATCACACCCTCTGTCGTCCCCTTCTACTCTTGCCCTCTATCTTTGCCAGCATCAGGGTCTTTTCCAATGAGTCGGCTCTTTGCATCAGGTGGCCAAAGTATTGGAGCTTCAGCTTCAGCATCAGTCCTTCCAATGAATATTCAGGGTTGATTTCCCTTATATGTATATATTCATATGTATATAATATATATACATATATGAAAAATCTTTAATTTTTTTTTATACAGAACCAAAGATTCTATACATATTGGCTCACTTTTTTGATTAAAATTGTGGCCATATGTAAATTTGATTATCTACAAATTTTAATATTGTAAATAAATTATTACAAAATTTAATATTGACCATATTAAAATTGATAAAACAATTTTTATCAAAGAAATGAGCCAATATGTATAGAATCTTTTGTTCTGTATAAAAAAATTAAAGACTTTCATCTTGATTTTTCTATTACCTATCATTGAGTTAAATTAATTAAACAAAAAACTAAGGGGTAGAACAGTTATCCGGAGAAGGCAATGGCACCCTACTCCAGTACTCTTGCCTGGAAAATCCCATGGACGGAGGAGCCTGGCAGGCTGCAGTCCATGGGGTGGCGAAGAGTCAGACACGACTGAGCGACTTCACTTTCACTTTTCACTTTCATGCATTGGAGAAGGAAATGGCAACCCACTCCAGTGTTCTTGCCTGGAGAATCCCAGGGACGGGGGAGCCTGGTGGGCTGCCGTCCATGGGGTCGCACAGAGTCGGACACGACTGAAGTGACTTAGCAGCAGCAGCAGCAGAACAGTTATCAAGTGTGATTCTGCCAGAGCAGACTTCCCAGCCCTCCTTAAATACTATCCTGCTAGGCCCGTGCATACCTGAATCTTTCTGACTCTACCATAAAAAGCCTGTTGGGTGCATTTATAACCAGTTGGTCTAGGGAGTTGCCCTCAAGTGCTATAAGATGGGACTGACTTCTTTTTTTTCCTTCCTACAGATGGGTTTTAAGAATGACACCACTTCCAGAGCAATTCACAGTATATTTAGGAATGCTGTAAAGCTGCTGCAGGAAGAAGGACTCGTTTTCCAGAAAGATGGTGGTTTTGATAACCTATTCTATGTAAGAGACCTGCAACTTAACTTTTTTTTCCCTTAGCTTCCATTTGCAAATATATGTATTACTTAGGAATACTTATTTGCTGTTTTTTTTTTTTCTTTCCATAAGCCTGTTCTATACATCAGTGTCTCTTTTGCTGTCTCGTATACAGGGTTATCGTTACCATCTTTCTAAATTCCATATATATGCGTTAGTATACTGTATTGGTGTTTTTCCTTCTGGCTTACTTCACTCTGTACAATAGGCTCCAAATACACAATGGAGTATTACTCAGCCATTAAAAAGAATACATTTGAATCAGTTCTAATGAGGTGGATGAAACTTATTTGCTGTTTTTAAAAGTCAGTCATTAAGGAGGTACATAAGGAATGGAAGCCGGCCTTTGTCTTTCCTCTGGTATCATTTTTGGCAGTACATTCTTCTGCACACTTCTAAATATATGCTCCTGTTATTAAAAAAAAAAAAAATGTGATCATCCTCTAAATCAGGATTTCTCAACTTCAGTTGTTTGGGCCAGTTGACTCCTTGTTGTGGGGGGCTGTCCTTTGTATTGTAGGGTGTTTGGCAGTGTCCTTGGTCTTCACCCACTTGAGAGCAGTAGCAGCAGGCCCTGTTGTGGCAACCTTAGTGTCTCCAGACATTGCAAGTATCCCTTGGGACAGTGGAGAACCACGGCTCTAAATAACACTCTGTAAGTTTTTGGATACCAGAACAGCACAGCACAGGCCTCTTTCCATATGAGTCCTTGGATGTCCACCTAATTCTTTTTGACATCTGTATGGTAGTCTATCTGATGGGTACTTGCCATCAATTATTTAACCACTTCTCTCTGATGGACTTTTATATTGTTTCCATCTTCTGTTCTCGAGTACACTGCTGCTGTGTCTGTCTTTTTGTGGACTTATGTAAGTATTTCTGTGAGATTGACTCTTAAAAGAGGAATGGCTGGAGCAAAGGGCATGTACCTTTATGGTTTGGGTCAATACAATCTGCTTGGCTCTGCCAAAGGTGGTAACAGTTACCATTCCCACCAGGGATACAAGCACTTGCCTGTCTCAGTGAATGAAAGTCGCCCAGTTGTGTCCGACTCTTTGCAACTCCATGGACTGTAGCCTGTCAGGCTCCTCTGTCGATGGGATTTTCTAGGCAAGAATACTGGAGTGGGTTGCCATTTCCTTCAGACTTAGAGTTAAAATTCACCTCCCACTGCCTGACTTTAATACTGGAGGAACAGAGCTGACAGTGATATCCATGTCCACGTCAGTAGCATAGATGTGGCTTGAGCAGCACATGATTCTCCTGAAGACAGAGCAAAACCCTGAGGACACCCAGGAGCCTTACTCTCTACAGTGTGATTCCTGAGGGGAAGCCTTCCTTAACAGAACATTTTCTTGATGTTGATTTACTCTAGTGATTCCCCTGTTTCAGAAAGTTTTTAAAAATTAAGGTATGTTTTAAATACTATTTCAGTAACTTTTGGAAAGGGTATTCCGTTCTGCATAAGGGTGGGCGGGCGGTTGGGGGGGGCAGGGAAGTTGATTGCCTCTTGTGGGGCAGCTCACCCTAACAGCCCCCACCCCCACCCCCACTGTCGCATTCTCCCATGAGGCTCTGCGTGGCCTCCTGGGTTGGTAGGAAGCAGCTCTTCCTGAGGAACAGCAGATGTGGGCAGCCATCCAGCGCTGAGGTGTGGCAGGGCTGGGGCACTTCCTCCTGTGAATCAGTCTGAGCTGGAGTGAGGTGATCCAGCTATAATAGCTATATTTTCCTCAGCAGAACCACCCCACTTCGCTGATTTCACTCCCTGCCCCCATCTCAACCCTGGCCCTAGGTTTCTGTTTTCCTGAGGGTATTGCCTCAGGGGCATCATTATCCTCTGTCTGTCTAGTGCTTTCCAGCTTTCAGCAGCTCTCCCACATTGCCTTAATCTTCCCAGCAAGCCCATGAGTCCACAGATGGGTCCTTGTCAGTATCATCATCTTAAAAATCTGGTCATTCCACGTCCCATCGGCCCAGGGTGCATTCCTGACGTTATGTGTTTGTCCACTTCTTTCTTTTTTTTTCTTCCATTCTTTTTTTTTCTCTCTTTTTCTTCCTCTTTTCCTTTCTTTATTCCTTTCTCTTTTTTTGTGTGTCATTAGATTTACTACTGAATGTGATGGTGAAGCCCATTTGGTGGCTGTTTCCCTGTTACCTGAGCTAGCTGAGAAAGGAACCCAGGTTATATTTGCCTCTGAGAACATACAGTGTTTCTGTTTATAGGCTAGACTTACTCTCTTCCTAGCTTTTCCTCACAGTTTTATTTCTGTTGTTTTTCCCTATGGTTGGGTGAAGGAACATGAAACCCAAGAAGAAACACAGGAGGAAAGAGTCCTGGGATTTGATCACTGTGCCTCCCTCAAAAATATAACAAATAAGAGAAATTTTATGAATGTGTTATAAATATTTAAGAAGAAAGTTGCTCCTCAAAACCAAGGGATTCCAGATTTTCTTTCCATCCTGGCCCCAGTGAACCACCTCCCATGGGAATATGTCTGTGGGTCACACACACAGCAGTAAGCTGCTTGGGGATAGAACTGACGTGACAACAGGTCTGATTTCGAAAACCACACTCATTGATGGCGAATGGATGATGATTATTATGAAATCTTTAGGAACTACCCTAAATAATAATTTGGCAGGGTAGGTGACACAGCCTCTCTGTCACTTAACCTTTCTCTCCAAACTCTCTTTTCCTGTTTAGGTAACGAGAGAAGACAAAGAATTGCACAGAAAGATCCACCGGATCATTCAAGAAGAATGCCAGAAACCAAATCGTAAGTGGTGTAATACCCGTGTATTCCAGTGTCTTGGAAGGGGAAATGTTCCCTCCTGGAGGGCACTGGTCAGAGGGTGAGGAAACCTAGGGCTTTTCCCAGTAACAGCTTAGAGATGTGACTGGTTCAGACACCTGCCTTCTTGGAGGCTCAGGTTTCTCCTGGCTCAAGTGAATGTTAGCCTCGCACGGCTGTTCTGACCTGGGCCACATCTAAGAGTCAACCTTGGAGGTTTTATGAACGTACCACCCTCAGGTCCCAGCCCCAGGGACTCTGATTCACTCGGGGCTGGGCTGGGGGCTAGACAATAAACTCCTCAGGTGACTCTGATACAGCGAGGTCAGTTGTCAGGCTAGGAGTTTTTGACGTCTTTCTGGTGTCATAGTCTCTTGTGTGCATGCTAAGTTGGTTCAGTCGTGTCCAACTCTTTGCGACCCTATGGACTGTAGCTTGCCAAACTCCTCTGTTCATGGGCTTCTCCAGGCAAGAATACTGGAGTGGGTTGCCATGCACTCCTCCAGGGGATCTTCAGGGATTGAACCCACATCTCTTATGTCTCCTGCATTGGCAGGTGGGTTCTTTACCACTAACACCACCAAATTTGTGTTATTCCTTGTTCCACTCTGACTTCTTGTCTCTAAACCCAAACCTGACATTTTCCTGTCTTCTACCATCAAGCCCTTCAGTGTTGGGAGTGGTTCTAGACATTACAGTTTATGAAGAGTATAATTCAGTCACCTAGAAGCCTGATAATTTGCAAGAGAAATGGTTTAGAAAAAGAGTTGATTTTAGTGGAGTTAGGTCAACCCCTAGTGGTTAGAAACTCAAATTGTAGATAGTCTGACAACAGACATTGCCATTTTCACACAAGTTAGAAATAAAGCATTTGTCTTATCTTTAAATCCTGTGTAAACTGACCACTCTTAAAGGTGACTTTTCACAGTCTACCTTTTGTAAACATATGCTAAGAACAAATGTCAGCATATGTCAACAAATGACGCCAGAAGAAGAGTAGAAAGGCTGGTTAAGGAGCACAGGCAGGCCTCTTCCCCCTGCTTGCTTTCTTTCCAGAGAGGTCCACCTCCTGTCCTTAAAGCCCACATATGCCTGAGACCTGGATCTTTTCCAGGCCGAGTCAGTGGGTGGAGCAGGACCAGGTCTCCAGCCCTGGTGGTGATGGTATGCAGCCCTGTTTAGCCTTTGAGGACCCATGAGGTCACCTCCCAGAGTGGTGTGATAACAGCTCTTAAAATAAACTGAAAGCAATCTATTATTTGATGCAAGGTTTCTTAACTATTGTTCACTTCATTCAGAACAAGAAGGAAAAGTATCCTTTAGTTGCCTTGAGGGGAAACTGCCTGTCCACAACTGAAGAGCTTTTTAGAGCAATGAAATGCGCATTTCTTCCACCAAGAAGGGATGAGAGGGGAGGCTGCTTCCCAGGTGACATTCCTCCACTCATGCTAGTCCCAAGCCATCTGGCCAGATTCTTATTTGGATGTGTATTAGGAACAGGATGGATAAAGGATTAGTAATCCTAGGGCCTGGTGAAGCAAATGAAGGTAATTCACACTACCTTTCTTAAGAGAATCAAATAGCCTGGGTGACCTGAGGGTCTATAAAGTGGCAGGTTTTATATCCACTTCTAATCCACAGGCCAGGTCCTGCTTTGGTGAGTGTGTCTGTCAAGGCTCTGCTAGTCAGTCTATAAAAGGGAGCCTCTAAAAATGATAAGCCAGTTCCCTGAAACTAGTGAATTCCCAGGAGACGAATTCTGGAGCATGAATAACAGGATGCCAACAAAAATATCATGTAGGGACTTAGAGTCTGTTGCAGCCACCCCTTTTCATAAGAAATACCTATGACATTAAAAAGTTATTCGGAATGTTGTATGCATAGGGTAAAAAAGTACAAAAACACACAGAGAAAAGTCAGACTTCCTCCCAGCACCAAGCCACAGGCTCTGTGTTTCCCTTTCCAAGGTAGTAGATGTCATTGGTTTCTGGTGTATCCTAGAGATGTCATATGCATTTATAAAACACATTTGTATAGTTTATCCTTCCTAAAATGCCTAAATAAAGCTTAGCATATAATACTCAATGTTCTATACATTATATTTTAAATCTAGAGGTTATTCAGCAACAGTATGTGTATTAAGTACCTGTCTTTTTAATAGCTGTCTTTATATTTCACTATATGTATTGATAGACAGATATTTGACCATTTATTTAATCATGGCTGTGACAATTGGATCATAAAGAAGGCTAAATGCCAAGGAATTGATGCTTTTGAACTGTGGTGTTGGAGAAGACTCTTGAGAGTCCCTTGGACTGCAAGGAGTTCAAACCAGTCAATCCTAAAGAAAATCAGCCCTGAATATTCATTAGAAGGACTGATGCTAAAACTGAAGCTCCAATATTTTGGCCACCTGAAGTGAAGAGCCAACTCATTAGAAAAGGCCTAGATACTAGGAAATATTGAAGGCAGGAGGAGAAGGGGATGACAGAGGATGAGATAGTTGGATGGCATCACTGATTCAATGGACATGAGTTTGAGAAAGCTCCAGGAGATGGTGAAGGACAGGGAAGCCTGGCATGCTGCAGTCCATGGGGTTGCAAAGAGTCGGACATAACTGAGCAACTGAACTACAACAACTGAACCTTTAGTTCATTCCTAACCTTTCAAACAAAACATAGAATTGAGTTTTCCTTGACAGGATGATTGGTTCAGTCGCTCAGTATGTCCGACTCTTTGTGACCCCATGAATCGCAGCACGCCAGGCCTCCCTGTCCATCACCAACTCCCAGAGTTCACTGAGACTCACGTCCATCAAGTCAGTGATGCCATCCAGCCATCTCATCCTCTGTCGTCCCCTTCTCCTCCTGCCCCCAATCTCTCCCAGCATCACGGTCTTTTCCAATGAGTCATCTCTTCACATGAAGTGGCCAAAGTATTGGAGTTTCAGCTTCAGCATCAGTCTTCCAATGAACACCCAGGACTGCTCTCCTTTAGAATGGACTTGTTGGATCTCCTTGCAGTTCAAGGGACTCTCAAGAGTCTTCTCCAACACCACATTTCTAAAGCATCAATGATTGGTAGGAGAACTTAAAATCTTTATAGTCACTTATGAGGTCGCAAAGAGTCAGACATGACTGAGCGACTGAGCTGAACTGATGAGTATTTTAGCAAGGGGTAAACCTACAATAATGACAGGATCATAAATACGGGCCACTTTTAAGTCCCTAAAGCACTGGTACTAGGCTTGTCTAAAGATGGGCCGTGTGGCATAGTTGTAAAGAGCGAGCTGTTGGAGCCACCTTACCTGGGTTTGAATCCTGGTTCTGCCACTTTGAAGCTATGTGGCCTTGGGTAAGTCTGTGGCTCAGTTTCTTTATATGCAAAACAGATAATAATGGTACCTACATTGTGGATTGTTATAAGGATGAAATAAACTGGTGTTTTATAAAACTCTCAGGAAGCTGGAAGAGTGAGAAACACCAAAAACCCTTCCCTCCGCTTAGACAGCAGTCCCATCTGTCTGCTATAGCTATTTTGGAACTCTAGAGTATCTATAAAGGCTGGCAACTTCCAGAGGAAGGTTTGGACAGTAATTCGGCTTGCTTCCAGTCAAGATTCAAATCTTAGTAGCAGCTGCCCATCCCATCCCTCCAACTACAGAGCAGGCAGCTGTGCATGTGTTTCTGGATCTAGGGTGGGCAGAAAGGGCCCAGTCCTCTCTGTGTCAGGGGTCTGTGCTCTGGTCACTCGTTACTGCTTCTGATCACAGAGTTGTGGACAGAGAGGTGGGTGGCCGTTGTTGCACCTCCTCCCATTGCTGTGCCTGCCTCACCCAACAGCTGAGGTGACTTCCAAGGGATTTTTAAAAGACTGGCACCCTTCTTTTTAAAAACCCTTCATTTCTTTTTTTTTTTTGCCCCTTTTGGAGCCAGAAGAGAACGACTTAAGACATTCAAAATCAACTGCATATATGGGGAAAATTAGAAAGTGACCTCACATACCCAGGAAAAGGCACAGACTCAGAAATAGACCTGAGAAGACCTTAGGTTTCCATCTCAGGCTATTCTTGGCTTGGAGACGGCCTTCAACAACTGAAATAAATTAGAAACAATAACAAAAAAACAGCTACCACCAGGAAAGGGGAGGAATCTAACCTCCAGAATTACCACATTATTAGATTCAAGTGTCCAGTTTTCAACTAAAAGTGAAAGATATACAAAGAGACAGGAAACTATGACCCATTCAAAGGAACGGGGAAAATAGCAACAGAAACTATCCCTGGAAAAGACCTGATGGCTTATCTATTACACAGAGGCTTTAAAACAACTGTCTTAAAGATGCTCATGAAAATGATGGGTGAATAAAATGGAAAATATTGATTAAGAGAAAAACTAAAAAGAAATTCTGACAAGGACAGGAACTGAAATGCAACATTTACTAGTGATTCGAAGGCAGATTTGAACAGGAAGAAGAATCAACAGGGCCCTGAAGAAAAATGAACAGAACCTAAGGGACCCGTGGGACATCATCAAATGGACCAACGTATGTGTTATGGGAGTCTCAGAAGAAGAGAGCAGGGGCAGTTATACTAATATCAGACAAAATAGCCTTTAAATCAAACTGTTACAAGAAACAAGGAAGGATATTATATGTTAATAAAAGGCTCGATAAGAAGACATAGCAATTTTAAATGTTATGTGTTTAGTGACAGACCATCGGAATATTACATGAAGCAAAAACTGACAGAATTGAAAGGAGAAATAAATAGTTCTACGATAATAGTTGGAGATTTCAGTACTCCACTCTCAATAGTGGATAGAAAAACTGGACAGAAGATAAGGAAGCAGAGGACTTAAATAAGACCACAAGTCAGCCAGATCTGACCTGTGCACACAGAAGACCACCTGACAGCAGCATACGGGGCCCTTCTCCAGGACAGAACATGTTAGACCATCAGCAATTCTCAACAGATTTTAAAAGATAGCTCTCATACAAAGTATCTTCTCTCTGACCAGTATCTTTTGAAGTTAGAAGACAGTAACAGAAGAAAAGCTGAAAATTTTACAGATTTGTGAGAATTAAATAACACACTCTTAACCAATTGACCAAAGAAGAAATCACATGGGGAATTAGAAAATACTTAGAGATGAATGAAAACGAAAACACAGCATAACCAAAACTTACGGGACACAGCAAAAGCTGGGTATAAAGGGGAACTTTATAGCTAAGAACACTTACATAGGTTTACAATATAAGGAACCAAAAAAGAAGAACAAAGTAGCTCAAAGCTAATAGAAGGAAGGAAATAATAAAAATTAGAGCACAGATAAATGAAATAGAGAATAGAAAAACAATAGAGAAAATCAAGGAAACCAAAAATTGCTTCTTTGAAAAGATCATCAAAATTTCTAAACATTTAGCTGGGTAGACTAAAAAAAAGAGATAAAACTCAGATTACTAAAATCAGAAATGAAAATGAGGACATCAATACTGGTTCTACAGAAATAAAAAGGATTATAAAAAAGTACTGTAAACACTTGTATGCCAACAAATTGTATAACCAGATGAAATGGACAAATTCCTAGAAACACAGAGCCTACCAAGACTAAATTATGAAGACATGGAAAATCTGAATAGATCTACAGTAAGGAGATTGAATCAGTAATAAATAATCTCCCAACAAAGAAAAGTTTGGACCTAATGGTTTCACCGGTGAATTGTAAACATTTAAAGAACTAATGCCAGTCCTTTTCCGCCTTGACAGGAAGACCCCTCTATGAACAGCCTTGCTACACAACCCTCAGATGGCAGAATGGCCTTTGTGAAGTCCTTTGAGACCTCTGGGGTAGTCAGCACTGCTGAACATACGTGCGTGTACATCACCTTGCCTGAGCCTGAGCACCCAGGTCTTATAAAAACTAAGGTTACAAGCTGAGCAGTGCTGGGATTCCCAGTGTTCCCTCTCTGCCGTGAGCAAACCCGTTTTTGCTTGGTGTCCTTCTCTACCCAGCATCATCAGCTCTTCCTCTTGGGAAAAGTTGAAGCTTCTTTAGAGCACGGACTAGGTTTTGTGCATCTTCTTAGATTATGAATATAACGATAAGTAAATTCTCCAAAGATGAAGCACGCACCGTCAGTCTCCTTTCATCAACACAACCAGAGGTGAAGCAGGTGCTTTTCTTCCCATTTTATACATGAGGATGCGGGATGAGAAACATGGATCACTTTGCCCCAGTCATAGAGCCAGCACTTGAATTTGGGTCCTTTGGACTCCAGAGTCTGCTTTCCATCTGCCCTCTGTACCTGTTCCCGCTTGCTTAGTGCCGCACATGTATTAATAGTAGGTGTTCAGGAAATTTTGATCAAACAAATGTTGAAGAAACAGCCTGGAAATGTGGAGACCAGTGGAGTTTCCCAACAGTAAACCCCGGTTGGTAGGAATAATGAGTTGAGTAGCCACTAGAGGTCAGAATTAACAAGTCTTTGTTAGCCCACTACCTGTGATCAGCCCTGACCCTTAGAGCTGGGAAGGACCTCAGAGGTGCGCCCACCTCCGGTCCCACTCCGTATTGATCAGAAAACCAGGCTTGAAGATGCAGTGACTTGCCCAAAGCCACAGCCATGTTTTGCCCATCACCACAACCCCTCCAGGACTTTCCTGGAGCCTAACGCATTCTGTCATCTGAAAACAATGTTCAGTGACTGTGCAGAGCACTAGCGGGCCAAGTGCTAGGCATATGTCAGTGAGAGACCTGACTGCTGAAAACTGGGGAGGGTTGGTTTCCAGGAATGAGGTTTGACTTTGACTCAATGTTACAAATAAGTTTTGTGTCATGACCCAGTAAATTATATCATTTTATTATACATTTTAATTCAACTATATATATACATATATAATTGAATATAAATTAATATTTAGTCTACCTTAATATTTATCCTACCTAAAATGCAATACATTCTGTAATCTCATATTCTGGTCTGCCTCAGTCTGTGCTATTCACAACCCACTAAATTGATTTCATGATCCTCTAGTGGTCATAACTTCAGTATGAATACCACTATTGCAAAATGATTGATTTCTGCTAGGAAGGCGGTCAGTCACCCTGAACTGTCATAAATGGTCCCATTTGTTCTGGTAGAGGGTGAGAAGTTCCTCGAACACAGCCACCACAGACAGACTGTTTGGAAGCCTAGGCAGAGAGGAGTCAGAAGAGGCCAGAGGTCACCATTGCAGTCCCATGGTCCAGGATTTATGGAAGGAATAAGGAGACTGCTGCAGGCTGGCTCTGCTGTCCACCTCAGGAGGCTCCCACCTGGGAAGCTAGGGGGTTAGCACTGAACATGTGCACCTGTACATGTGACTTCCTGAGAGAAAAAGATGATCAAGTGCTAAAACCCCAACCGGGTTATGAGTATACAGTTACTGATTGGGAATCCTGGAAGGCTGAAGGCCTGTGTCCCCGAGCAGTGGTCCCTGGCACACACCTGAGAACAGGTGATTTCGTTTGTTGTCATCAGTAAGGTAGGCCAGTGCATCTCCTTCTTTAATGTGCACAAGAATCACCGGGCGGGTGAGGAGGTCTTACGAAGCTGCAGGTTCTGATTCAGGAAATACAGAGAAGGACTTCCATGTAGAGGAGAGGACGTGGGGGAGAGAGGAGGGTCTGACGGGTGTGTTCAAGCTTCGCCAACTCCCTTTTTCCCACAGACGTGGAGAAGGGCTGCCACTTCCTGCACATCCTGGCCTGTGCCCGCCTGAGCCTCAGCCCAGGCCTGAGTGAACCTGTGCTGCAGCAGGTGCTGCAGCTGCTGGAGGACCAGAGTGACATCGTCAGCACCACAGAGAAATACTACACGGCATTCTGAGCAGAGGCCAGCAGGCAGCACAGGCAGAGCGGGGAGGAGGGAAACCAGCTGTTCACTCCCAAGCTCTGGTTTTAACATCGTGCCCAGGCTTATAGGTCTGGGGGAAATTATCTCATAACAAACTATGAAATCTGGTGATTTGAGGAATGGCAATTTGGCATAAATTCTGGAGGCTGCCTTCTACCTGCCGTCAGTTCAGTCACTCAGTTGTGTCCAACTCTCGGGACTGTAGCACGCCAGGCTTCCCTGTCCATCCAACTCCCAGAGCTTGCTCAAACTCCTGTCCATCGAGTCAGTAATGCCATCCAGTCATCTCATCCTCTGTTGTGCCCTTGTCCTCCTGCCTTCAATCTTTCCCTGCATCAGGGTCTTTTCTAATGAATCAGCTCTTCACTTCTACCTGCTGTATCCTGGATAAAATGACTTATCTCAGCTACAACATGCAAGAAAACCCTCCTCATTGGACTCTGGGCTGGACCAAGCATCACTCGCGGAGCAGAAGAGGAAGAAACTGCTGGTGGCTGGCCTGGATGGAGGTTCTGCCGTGGGAAGGGACCTTCCATGGTAAAGGCCCCTGGATGCGGGAACAGAAGAGCGTACAGATCACCAGCTCAGACGCTTTTGAAAACTTCAGACTATCAGGTACTTTCTTGGCATCTCTTGGTGGTTAAGACCCTGGTGTAGGGGACTAGGTCTCCCTGGATGAGTGTTGCTGACCTATAATTTCTGTGGATCAAACCCCAGCAGTGGGTCCCGTCTTGGGTTGAATTGTTTATAATGATGGGAATAAAACAGAATCTAAGGCATGGCTCTGTGTTTGCCATTTTCCTTTTCTCCCTTCTGAATCACAAGGCATTTCAGTACATGTCCCTGTGCTTGAGGACACTGACTAAATTCAACACATCGTCTCTTAATACCCTGAAGTTCTCCGAGGCTGCCGGCCAATTACCTGGCAGTGATAGATGTTATTTTCAAGGTTACCATTGAACATGCAGGACGCCCTGACACCTTCTAAACACTCGGGATGTGCCCAGACAGGTGATGGGGTCATGCTTTTGCTGGGAAAGACAGGTACAGCATAGGCTTGTTCTAACAGCTCAATGACAAATCCAGCCAGCGAAAAGCAAGTGCAGGGAAAGATTTGGAGTTAATTACAGTCATTTCACAAAAGCACATCTGCCTTTGGCTGCATCCTTAGAATTTGATGTAATAAGCTTTTAGCAGCTCTACTGGAGAGCCTGCAGGCCTGGTCTGTTCTGCTCTGTGTGGAAACAGTGGTTTTATACTCAGAAGTCGCCTGTGGCTCCATGTGTGAGTCCTGGAATGAGTCCCGACAGACGACTTCCTGTCTTGGACTTTCCTGACTTGACCCAAACCTCTGCCCAGCTTCTAGCAGTTATTACCCAGATAGGTGCCCTGTATTTAGAAGGGTTCCTATAGAACAGGGTTTACCTGTAATGACACCCCAATGGTTCCTCCTTGAGGTCAGCAGCTGTTCCATGCTGAGCACATCTCAGATTATCGGAGCTGCCAGGAAGGGGTCTTGAGTCGGAACATAAAAAGGACACATCCAAAAACAAAAAAAAAAGGACACATCCTTGCACACAACCACCCCGCTTCTAGGAGGGCTATAACCCCAAGGAGGTGATCACAGAGGATGGAGAGAGTGTCCAGGGTGCCCACTGCTGTGTAAAACTGGGGTAAATATTCCTCTATAGGGAAAACTCAGTTAGGGTACATGTACACAATGAACTATTATGCAGCCATTAAGTCAATGGAGTAGACAAATACTGTTGCCATGGAGCAGTATCCCCGGGAGATTGAGTGGGAAGAAAATTGAGTTGGAAATCTATTTATATAATACCACTGACCTGCAACCCGCTGTGTGTGTCTGTATGTTTCTAAAAAGAGAGTGTTTTGCATATCCATCCATATAAATGTGGCAAGTATATGCATACATACAGTTGACCACTCCACTCCTAGGATTCAGTCCCAAACCTCTTTTCTGTTTAGCTTGCTCCCATGGGAATCTCAACCAGTCCCAAGGCTCAGACCATCTGTATGTTGACAAACCCCAGTTTACATCCAATTCACACCTCTTGGAAGTCCTGATCCTCCAATCAGCCTCCTGCTGACAGCATCATTTAGGTGTCCCAACAGACATCACAAATGTAAGATACCCAAAGCCAGGCCCCAACCACCACTGACCCCAAACATGCTCCTTCAGAAGTTTTCCCTGGTTCAGGAAGAGGCAGCTCCATTTTCCCAGTTGCTCAGGCCAAGCCCATTGACTCCTCTCCTCTCATATCCCATGTCCTACCTGCCCATAACGGCATCTCATTCCTCTACTGCCACGCCTGGAATATGGCGGGGTTCCTACTGTCCTCTCTGCTCCCTGGCCCCTCTTCAGCTCCCGCTGTGGAGCGGAGCACAGCAGCCCCGCTCCACAGTGCTTTTCTCATCACGTGGAACACGCTCTGTATGTTTCTTACTTACCCTGCTTATATTCTCCCCAACAGAAGAAATGCTCCATGAAAGCAAGACTTTTTCTCTATTTCATTTCCTGCTGTGTCCCAGCACCTAGAACAGGGCCCAGCACATCTTCCAAGTGATACCACGACTATGTGTGTGTGTGTGGCTCCCCTCCACCTGCTAAGAGCTTCCTCTCTTTCCTGGGGACTTTCTCCAGTTCAGGCTGGAAGTACTCAGAATTAACACCTACCAGCTTCAGCCAATGGGACCTGGGGTGTAAATACTTCTGTTCCCTCACCCTTCCAGTGAAATATATCTGAGGCTCATGTTCTACAGCACTTCGCAGAGTTTGTCTGTGGGGTTAGGCTCCATCCGCCCACAACAGCAGCTAACTTGATAATCACCCTCACTCGGCTACCTTACCCTGTCTTACTTTACCCCTCTCCAATACTGTTTGCTGCCTCTCCCAAATGAACGGCTTCCTTTTTGATTCTCGTCTCAGGGTCAGATTCTGAACAAGCACAACACAAATGCTCACAAGTTTATTTGAAATTCTAATGAATAATTATGCACATCAGATTGTTAGAAATGCTCCCCAAAGTGACACACTTGTTACCTCTGGAAGGTGAGATGTCAGATGCTTTTTAACTACATATCTATACTTGAGTAGTGTTACAGTTAGTAAATGTTGTCATACACTTCCCCAACTGTCTCACAAACATTTTTTTAATTAAAAAAAAAAATTGGGGGCACAGCAAGCAACATGCAGGATCTTAATTTCCCAACCAGGGATCAAACCTGTGCCTCCTGCGTTGGAAGAGCAGAGTCTTAACCACTGGACCACCAGGAGAGTCCCAAGTGTCATGCAGAAATAACAAAGCTGTCTCTCGCTCCCCACCCCACACTCAGTGAACCAAGAATGCAATGAGACTTTTCCCTCCATAGTGAGATCAGGGAAGCTCCTAGAAAACTCTCTGGGGCTACAGTTGGGTCACTGCTCACGAACCGAAGAGCAACCCAGGGGTCCCCCTGGGAATGAGGGAAACTGAGCAGACGTCCCCCTGCCCTTTCCATGCACACATTTCAGGAGCCGGGAACACTGCCTATAGTTAACGTAAGCGAAAAGACACATGGTGCTCTGTCTGGTCAAGGATTTGTTTGAAGACTCCTGATTATCCCCATCTGGTAAGCGCCCAGTGCTTCTCATCCCTATAAGACAGTTCTTTCTAATTATTTCCCCCTCTGATAGTGTGCCAGGACACTGGCCGGGAAGAAGCCAAGCAGAAAGAAGTCTGTTCAGTGATGAGGAACCCAAAACTTGGTGCCAAGGATTAAAACCAAGCAAACTTGTAGTTTTCCACTGGAGAAAACATCCGCACTTTTTTATTAGTGCCATCTCTTCTCTACAAGTGGCCTCTAGAGCAACTGCCGGAAAAAAGCATCTCATTATTTCCTTACTAGATTTACATGAAGCATACAGGCAAACTCAGGAAGACGGTGATGAGGCTTGCTGGAGAAGCTGGCAGCAGGTGCTGGGAGAGAAGGAGAGCAACCTGAAGGGAAATCATGTCCGTGGACAAAGAACCTTGCAATAGAGTTTTTATTTGCATAGGAGTCTATTACAGGTGGAGGCTCTAAATGTGATCCCAGACTCCCACATAAGTGAGTTTTTACTTAATCCAGAATTTTTTTTTTTAATGACTTATTTTTATTGAACTTGTATTAGGTAAACCCAAACAGGTCAGTCCCAGGTTTTCCATGTTCAGAGGAATTCTAAATCAAATCCCAAATTCCTGAAGAGACTCCAGCCTCTCCCTGTATGTCAAATTTAAATGATAGCTTTCACTTTGTAACATCAAAAGAGGAATTTTGAAGACCACAAAATAGCCCTGGTTTTTTGTTTTTTGTTTTTAAACAGAGACAGTAAAGTGGTGTCTCATTAATTCAGACTGATGTGGTGAAATCTTTGTGTAAGTTAGTGAAAAACCTGGGCTTGAAATAGTGCCATCTTGTGACTTCTGGTCTACCCAATGAATCATACTATGTCTGAATTACTATGAGGGAACAGGTTTGCTGCTCTTAGGAAAGCTGCTCTAATGAATGATTACTTAAATTATGTATCATTTGTTATTATTCAGTATCACTTAATTTTTTATGTATTTTGTGTCATTTTTATGTATTATATATCATTTAATATCAATAGGTGATTTTATAGCACTTGAATTTAAGAGATTTGAAAACATACTTCCATACAAAAAATTGTACGCAAATGTTCTCAGCACTATTATTCCTAATAACCAGAAACTGGAAACCACCCAGATGACCAACTACTAATAAGTGGATAAACGGATGTGATACATTCATACAATGGAATATTAATCAGCCATAAAAAAGGAATAGAGTACTGATAAATATTACAGTATGATGAACCTTGAAAACATTGTGCTCAGTGAAAGATGTCAGATACAAGAGGCCACATATTTTATGATTCCATTTATAGGAAATGTCCAAAATAGGCAAATCCATGAAGACAAAAAATGGATTAGTCGGGGCAGGCGGAGAGTTATGGCACAGGGTTTCTTTTGGGGGTGACAGAAGTTTTCTGAAATTAGGTAGTGATGGTGTTTGCACAACTCTGAATGTACTCAATGAACTGTGAGTTAGGTTGGGATTCCTCACAGCATGGCAGCAGGGTTCCAGGGTAGGCACCCCAAGGAAGAGCACATCCCACACGGAAGCTGCACGGCCACTTTGTGCAGAGTCCCAGAAGCCGCACAGTGTCACTTCTGCAGCATTCTGATTGTCAGGGCTGTCACCGAGTGCCGCCCAGACTCCAGAAGAAGGGAATAAACTACCCCTGATGGGGAGTAACAAGGCTCCAGAAGTGCACGTAGATCTGCAAGGAGATCCAACCAGTCCATCCTAAAGGAAAGCAGTCCTGAATATTCATTGGAAGGACTGATGCTGAAGCTGAAACTCCAATACTTTGGCCACCTGATGCAAAGAACTGACTCATTGGAAAAGACCCTGATGCTGGGAAAGATTGAAGGCGGGAGTAAAAGGGGAAGACAGAGGATGAGATGGTTGGATGGCATCAACCAACTCAATGGACATGAGTTTGAGTAAACTCCGGGAGTTGGTGATGGAAAGGGAAGCCTGGAGTGCTACAGTCCATGGGGTCGCAAAGAGTCGGACATGAGTGAGCGACTGAACTGTCTGAGAAGTGCATGTAGAATGGGAATATTGCTGTGGCCACACTGGGGAAATATAATCACTCACAGATAATCTTTCAGGTTTTATATACATACAGCCTCATTCTTTTTTTCAACTTACTTATTTGGCTGCACTGGGTCTTAGTTGCAGTATGTGAGATCTAGGTCCCTGACCAGGGATCAAACCAGGCCCCCTGCATTGGGAGCATGGCGTCCTAGCCATTGGACCACCAGAGAAGTCCCTGTCACAGCCTTGTTCTTTAAAAAAAATTTTCTTAATATCCAAAAGTACAAAGAAAGGAGAAAAACTGGTGTATCACTTCCCAGGTACTCTTTTTTTTTTTTTTTTAGATTATATGTATACTTAGAAAAATAACAATATTTTGCCCAAAATATATGTCATTATTTTAAATGCACCTTGCTTTTTTGTTTAATAACATATCTTAAAATTCAGGTTTTTTTTTTTTTTTCCACTTCAGCATGCAAGATTGACTACGTTCTTTTAAATGGTCAGATAATACCTTTGTATGTTTAACGTTTTTATGTATCCTTTAAGGTTTTTAACCAGACCCTCTAATGAAAGACGTTTAATTGGTCACCAGTTTGTTGCTATTGTGACCAATTATGCAGGAAACATCCTTGTACATTTTCCTTTTCTTTGACATATGTTTGCATATATTTGTAAGGTACGTTTTATTTTGTTTTGTTTTTATGTATTTGGCTGCCGTGACGGGTCTTAGTTGCAGTTATTGGGATCTTCATTGCGGGCACAGACTCTCTAGTGGTGCAGGGGCTTAGTTGTTCCACAGAAATGTGGTATTTTAGTTCCCTGAACAGCATCCCTGGCATTGCAAGGCAGATTCTTAACCGCGAACCACCAGGGAAGTCCCTGTATGGTAAATTTTTATTAACAACCACCAGGAGAAAGGTCTTGAACATTTAAAAATTCAAAATATTCATTGGAAAGGTTGATCTGTTATCTCTTCTCTTTTTAAAAAAATACTTATTTTTAAAATTTTTATTATTTATTTGGCTGTGCTGAGTCTTAGTTGCAGCATGCGACTCTTCGTTGCAGTAAGTAGGATCTAGTTCCCTGACCAAGGGTCATATCTGGGCTCCATGCATTGGGAGTGTGGAGTCTTAGCCCGTGGACCACCAGGGAAGTAAGTCCTATTTTCTTTTATTTATGAGCCTACTCTTTGCTTACAAGCTCACCAACACTGTACATATTTGAAGAAGGAAATGGCAACCCATTCCAATATTCTTGCCTGGGAAATCCCATGGACAGAGGCGCCTGGAGGGCTACAGTCCGTGGGGTCGCAAAGAGTCAGACACAACTGAGAATGTACATATTAAAATTGTACATATTATTAGTAGTTTTAATCACTGTCTATCTGATTGGTAAAAACAACTTGTAGGTTTTGCTTGCATTTCTACTTCTTTAGATATGAGTGGCATCTAGCATCAGTTCATTACAGGCAACCTCTGGACGAATGTAGTTCTGCCCTGGACACTGGCCATTACTTCCATCAGAAGCTGAGGGAGGCCTGGTCATATCAGCCACAGAAATAGTCCAAGGCCGGACGCTGAGGTCCTAGTTAATACACAGCTGGAATAAACATCCTGAAGAACTCAAACCTCAATTTTCCCCATTTGCTACTTCAAGTGCTTGGACACATGCCTGCCCAAATGTTATATAATACATGAAGGCAGCAATCTTTTAAAAACCAATCACCGTATTATAGACTCAGTCCTCTCATAAACCAGACGCCATTCAACTCTGGTTCAGTGACTCTGTCCCCAGTCAGATAAACTGTAAGAAACTAAAGATGTTTTTAAGAAAGTGCTAATTAAGTGGAGAAGATAGGTTTAGTAATAGAAATGGCCTTAATGATGCTTCCACTTTAATCAGCATAGCCTAATTATCATAATAAGGTGATCTTGCATTTTCATCATTGACCAGGTTTGGTACAGTTCATGGGGCACTGGGCAACACCCATTTGGATAATCTTCTTGGCTGGAAATTGCATCCTCAGGGAGAAGGCTTTTTAGTTTTGTTCTGAGGACAGTCAGTGAATGGAGGAAAGAAAGCAGGGGTGAAGACAGAAAATGCTTCTGTTTTTCTTTTTTGGTTTTTTTAGCTTTACTTTAGAGCAGAGCAACAGTGGTGTCACACAAGCAGTGATATGTGGCACAAGTAACCTGTGAGAAGTACACAGTGTTCTGATGTACTGAAACTTGTGAATGATTATTCTAATATAAATTTGGTGGCAGAATAATATATTGAGCTGTTAGCATGGGATTTGTATTTCCTGTCTTCAATTTCTTCTTCCAAGCAAGAAGCCAGCCTTGCCTCCAGGAGGTTTGGTTTGGAGGCTGAAACCAGAAGTTGTTTGTGCAGACAAGCTGGCTTATGTTTTCTGGAAGCCTGGAGCCTGGGAGGGACTGGAGATGAGTGGGCTTCAGGCCTGGCAGACCAGAATGTGCTGCCCAGGGTGCCTGCGGCAGGTGGCAGGTTGGCAGAACTTCTGTGGGGAGATTTTGCAGTGTCTCTTGCAGACTTAAGCATTGACTTAAGATCCCCAGCCTCAGCCGAGATTCTCAAGCTTGGAAAGGAAGCTTCTGTAAGCGTCCTCTAAAGGAACACCCTGGGGACATGAGCAGAAGACTTGGTCTCAGAAAAGTGGACACAGCGCCCATTTTCCAGGCACCATGTACCCTCCTATATGATGGATTTTCACGCATCCCAAGAGAAGGGGAGAGCCTGCCCCACCCCATTACCACCAATATTACTTTCTTTCCAGCCTAGAGAATGAGGGCTCCCAAGCCTCAGCTAACTTGAAATAAAGAAAAAGAAGGCATATGATGTGTTGCCCCCCTCACCCTGAGTTTTAGGAGTAAGATTCCTACTGCACTGCAGTGAGAATCAAGGCAAGGTGAATTTTAGAACAAGATCACATTCCCACCCCACCCGCTTTTGCATCCAGAATGGTCTGTTGAGTGGAAGGGAAAGAAAAAAATATCGAGTTGGCCAAAAAGTTAATTCGGGTTTGTCCGTAAGCTGTTATGGCAAAACCCAAACTTTTTGGCCAACCCAAATACTCTAGCAGGAGCACCGTGCATACAAAAACCACTTGCCCTGCGTCACTGTGGAAACAACTGGAAATCGCAGCCTCAGGAGATGGGGAGGGCCATATGATGAGTTTGTTATGTATCATCAGTGGGGTCCACCTTATCATGAACTGAAAATGTCACCCTCTCTGCAACCATCATGCATGGTGACCAGCTGGACGTGACCTGGACCACAGGCAAGCGATCAGAGAGGATCTAACCTAGAAGACCCCAAACCACCTGAGCAGCGAGTCTTCTCCCAACATGAAGAAGCTTGAAAAGGCCTGACTCATCCAGCAGCCAGCCCAGCCCAGCCCAGCCCAGCGCCTCAGGAAGAGTCAGCAAACAGCCTGTGTGGTTTCCTTCCAGTCCCAGCTTGCCTTGACCTGGTGGAAGGCAAGAAGTAGACACACCACTCCTGGGAACAAGAGCCAGCTTGGGAATGGTGGTGTCAGCACTCCGTCGAGGGCTGGGCACAAGCCCACACACCACACCCTAGGGTGAGCCTGAGGGCGAGGTGAGGAGGCATCTGCCATTCCTGTCCATTTGTTGTGGACCCAGGTAACGAGGAAAAATAGGAGGTGGACAGGTTCTGAACCTATAGCCAGCGGAGGTCTTGGACTTGACCGTTCCCATGTATTCCCTCAGAGGTTGCCCACATCACAGTTCACTTGGAATTCTGTGACAGACCCAGCAGTAGGGACAGAATGGTGCTTAATAAATGTTTCAGTGGATTTGGCCAGCGCATTGTACTTATTGAGTGTCAACTGTATGCTAGGCATCATGCCATGTTGTAGAGGGGGATGCCAAGGCAAAGCTGCAACCCTGTCTCCAGGACACTTGAAGTAGAGTGGATCATAAGCACATGTCTATATGACTTACAACCCATGGATACATATGGTCTTGTTTGACCCTCAGAGTTTAAAAATACTCAGTTCAGTTCAGTTGCTCAGTCGTGTCTGACTCTTTGTGACACCATGGACTGACTGCAGCACGCCATGCTTTCCTATTGGTAAAAATATTAAACCAACATTAAAAAAAAATTGGCTATCATCTGTATTAAAAAAAAAAAGGTGTGTATGTGTTTGAAAAACGACAGAAGAAACTGTATCAGGGGTGTCTTCTTCAGATACGGAATTGGGGGCTGAAGTGGGTAGGAGACTTATTGCAATGTTTTGTAATTTTTTGATGTGTAAAATGCTATAACTCTACAAATAAAAAAGGGATGGGGAAAGTCCTGACCAAAGTCTAGCTTTCTGGATTTTTCTTGACAAAGAATTCTAACAGTACTGGGAACATTTACTCTGGAAGCAGTGTGTAGGTGGGGAGAAGGGCAGCATTAAAGATTTAAAGCTGAAAGCCGACATCAGATTTACATTTTGGAAAGAATATTCCTCCCCACCCCATTCCAGGTAGTCAGAGTCTCCGTGAGTTACCAGAGAAAACGGCCCCTCTGAAGAATGCCACCTGGGGAAACTAGAATTTCAAACAGAGAAGCTTAATGCTTATGGTTAAAGAAGGCAAAGAAGCACCAACTAAGTGGTTGAAATCGTATCCCTTTAGGGAATGCATTTTCTTGAATCTATGTGCATCCTTTGCAGCGATATTAGTCACTTCTGAAGCCCTTTTTTGGGTCACTGAGCCTCCAGTAGGATGCTGTTCCTGGGAGGATTACCTTGAGCAACCAACCCCAAACAGCAACCCCGTGCATCAACAAGCCCTGTAGCCCTGGCAACACCACCATCCACGGGGAGGGGCAGGTGCCCCAGCCCTGAGGCTGGAGGCAAGCAGCAAATGAACCAGCCTGGAGCCTCTGTGATTCTCCTTTCTTATGCATGACAAAGCTTGATCACATTTACTACTTGAAGCACAGTTGAAAATATTTTCTCTTTGGGACTCAGTGGTCAGATACCAATTTATTAACATCGTGGCCTCACCTCAGACTTAGTCCACGACATATAAAAGATGTTTAAAGTAAAGTGGAAGTACTTAATAATACTAACAGTTATGAGAGTTAACTTTTATTGAACAGTTATGCACCAGCCACCCAGCCAACTTAAATCTTAACATAAACCTAAATAGGTATATACTATTATCATTCCCACCTTACAGATGAGGAAATTGAGGCCAGGACTGACTCCCTTGCCCAAGGATATGTAACTACCTACTAAGTGGAAGGAAAGGAGTACATAAATAGGCAAAGGAGTACGTCAAGGCTGTATATTGTCACCCTGTTTATTTAACTTATATGCAGAGTACATCATGAGAAATGCTGGACTGGAAGAAACACAAGCTGGAATCAAGATTGCTGGGAGAAATATCAATAACCTCAGATATGCAGATGACACCACCCTTATGGCAGAAAGTGAGAGGAACTCAAAAGCCTCTTGATGAAAGTGAAAGTGGAGAGTGAAAAAGTTGGCTTAAAGCTCAACATTCAGAAAACGAAGATCATGGCATCCAGTCCCACCACTTCATGGGAAATAGATGGGGAAACAGTGGAAACAGTGTCAGACTTTATTTTTCTGGGCTCCAAAATCATTGCAGATGGTGACTGCAGCCATGAAATTAAAAGATGCTTACTCCTTGGAAGGAAAGTTTTGACCAACCTAGATAGCATATTCAAAACCAGAGCATTACTTTGCCAACAAAGGTTCGTCTAGTCAAGGCTATGGTTTTTCCTGTGGTCATGTATGGATGTGAGAGTTGGACTGTGAAGAAGGCTGAGCGCCGAAGAATTGATGCTTTTGAACTGTGGTGTTGGAGAAGACTTAAGAGTCCCTTGGACTGCAAGGAGATCCAACCAGTCCATTCTGAAGGAGATCAGCCCTGGGATTTCTTTGGAAGGAATGATGCTGAAGCTGAAACTCCAGCACTTTGGCCACCTCATTCGAAGAGTTGACTCATTGGAAAAGACTCTGATGCTGGGAGGGATTGGGGGCAAGAGGAGAAGGAGATGACAGAGGATGAGATGGCTGGATGGCGTCACTGACTCGATGGACGTGAGTCTGGGTGAACTCTGGGAGTTGGTGATGGACAGGGAGGCCTGGCGTGCTGCGATTCATGGGGTCTCAAAGAGTCGGACACGACTGAGCGACTGATCTGATCTGATCTGACTAAGTGGAAGAGCCAGATTTCTACCCAGTGAGCTTAACCACTAGGCTGTACTGCTTTCAGGATCAGAGAAGCCTGTTCTCTGGTGGCTCAGAACTGGGAACTCAACACAATGTCTTCAGGTTTAGGTTGATGTTTATATTTTATTTTTGCTCCGGCTGAGCCTGCACTGAGAACACCACTTCTGGAGATGGAGGTTATATGGGTTGAGTGGGTGGGGTGACATCACGTCACACCCATGGCAGGGAGGGAGCAGGTGTTTCCTGAAGCTGCAGGAGATCTGGGACAAGGCAGAGAACATTCCTACCTAAACAACAATATGGTCCCAGAGGAAGACCAAGAGAATATGTTTCAGTAACCTCCAAGGGGTTTGGGTTAGCCCATGCAGTATTGGTATTCTCGGGGTTTGTTTTTGTTTTTTTTTTTTTAATATTTAAGATGTTTAATGATGAAATAGTCCAAACATACAGAAAATAATGAAGCAGAAAATCTAGATACCACTGAGACGAGACAGCTGTTATTCCTTTCCCACCTGTGCTTCACTTCTCCTCTAGAGAGAAACATAACATTGACGATACGGATAAAGCCAACTTCAGTCCTGCTTTGCCTCCATTCCCACAGATAACGACTGCTTGAAGCTGGTGTGCATCACCCTGATGCAGGTGTTTTATTGTGGCATAACTTAAAAGCAGTAAATGGTGCAAATCTTAATCCTGCAGTTTGATGAATTTTTACATATGAATGCGTGCTAAGTTGCTTCTGTCATGTCCAACTCTTTGCAACACCATGGACTATAGCCCACCAGGCTCCTCTGTCCATGGGATTCTCTGGACAAGAATACTGGAGTGGATTGCCATGTCCTTCTCCAGGGAATCTTCCTGACCCAGGAATCTAACCCGCATCTCTTATGTCTCCTACACTGGCAGTTGGGTTCTTTACCACTAGCGCCACCTGGGAAGCCCTTACATATGTATACTTCTAAAATAAGATACAAATCAATAACTTGTCCAGGACCTCAGGGGCTCCTTTGTTTCACATTTCAAAAAGAAATGAACGGAGTTGCCAACATTTAAAAACTCTGGAGATTTAATATAAAAATCCAAATTTCTATCTTCTCTTGAAATTTTGGAAAATCTGGGTACACCAAGCTCAGATTCTGACTGGAGACAGTGTAGATCTGCCCACTTCACGTGAGGCGTGAGCTCCCCATTTACCTACTGCATCCATCAGGTCCTGTGTTGTATCCAGCCCACTTCATTCATTTACATAACCTAACCTGTGCCTCATCCCCTGAAAGGTGCCACTCTATATTTTTTAAAGTGCTGCAAACATAAGAAGGCTGAGAACAATTGCCTTAGCCATCCTAAAGAAAGCAGAAGTGGAGAAAAAGTGTCCTCCTCTCCAATGTGCAAGGTGATTTGGGAAGCTGCTGACCATGCCTGCCATCAAGCAAAAAGGAACCTGATTCTCCAGATCTTTGTTACTCAAAGTCTGGTCCTTGGACCAGCAGCATCAGCATCATCTGGGAACATGTTAGATATGTAACATCGCAGTTCCCTCCCCAGACCTACTACATTAGTCTGCTAGGGTTGCCAGAACAAAGCCCCACTGGGCACTAACAAAGTAAACTGGGTGGCTTAAACAATGGAAATTTATTTTTCACAGTTCTGGAGGCTTGAAGTCCAAGGTCAAGGTGTCAGCAGGGTCAGTTTCTTCTACAGTCTCTCTCTTCGGGGTCTCTGGGTATCTTCACATGGTCTTTCCTCTGTGTCTATCTGTCTTGTCTTCTTACAAGTCATATTAGGTCAGAGACCACTTCAGTGACCTCATTTCACTTTACTCACCTCTTTAAAGACCGTATCTCCAAATGCAGTCATGTTTGAGATACTGGGGTTAGGATCTCAACATATGAAGTTGAAGGAGATGCAGTTCAGCCTATAACACCTACTAAATCAGTATTTACATTTGAAAAAGATCCCCAGCGCACATTAAAGTTGGAAAAGTACTGCCCAGGGCCTGCTCCCCAGGGGATAAAACACCAGTGGGTCTGTCTGGGGGTGGAGGCAGGGAAAGGGAGAGAAGCTAGAGTGAGTTTTTAGATGAATTTTCCATTCTACTGGGTTGGTAGGATGACAGTATTGTGAAGGTATTCCCTCTTCTTGAAGTTGTAAGGGGTTAATTCCCTCTTGAGGGGGAGTCCCTGCTTCTCATTGAGGAGCAGAGACCCTTTGCACTTTGGAGAATGTCAGGTCATTTCACCTGGTCATTACCTGCAGGCTTTCTCTCTCAAGGTGTTAGGGGAAGCACACTGATTTAACCGGCCACCCTGGCCAGGCACCATGGTAACCATTTGCATAAGTTGTTTTACGACAAGAGGTCCCGGTAAGGAACATGGAACTAATAAGCCTCCACCAACTGGAAGAGTTCGGGAAAGGTCAAAAGGAGACACCACCTGTCCGACCACCTCCCAGAATCCTTCTCTCTCGCATCCATCTTGGCTGAACAAGGCATTCACCACCAGGATGGACTATGAGTCAGAATGATTGGCTAAAGACAACCCGGAAACTAATCCCATCACCATAAAACCTGAGACTGCGAGCCACGTGGCAGAGCTGTTCTCCTGGGTTCCCTTACCCTACTGCTCTCCACCCGGGTGCCCTTTCCCAATAAAATCTCTTGCTTTGTCAGCACATGTGTCTCCTCGGACAATTCATTTCCAAGTGTTAGACGAGCCCAGTTTTGGGCCCTGGAAGGAGGTCCCCCCTCCTGCAACAAAGGTACAGGCATGTCTTTGGGATTTGCTGGAAGGGAGACCAGAAGATACCACACTAGATTCTCCCCCACTCTGTTCAAGCTCATTTATCACCTCTGTCATAGGCTTGATGCTATGGTGACAGTTACTATGGAGATTCTCCTATGCATGGTTGAGGCTAATCCTGACCCATACTGTCAATCAACACCAACTAGAGGTTTTCAAGCCGTGTTCCATAAAACTATAAGGTGCTTCCAGGGTTTCACAAACATTTTATTCAAATCTCAATTTAAAAGAATTTAAATTTATTTTTTTAATTACAAAGATATATGTGCTTGGAAGTGGGGGAATCAAGCAGTATACAGTATGGAATATATGCGACAAAGTGAATGCCCAAATTCCCATCTGGTACAGTAGCTTGTTTCAGGCTAATTCCTTCTACAAATAATATTACAAAATTCTGGACCCCTCCCCTCACACACACACAAAAACCCCCTCATTTGATGGCACTGAAGAGCATCCAGACAGTAAAGGATGGGAACCACTCTGGGTGAGACCCACGTTCGTATAGCTTTACCACTAAGGCAGTCAGTCTCAAACTAAAACTTGTTAAAATATAGATTGCTAGACTCCACCTTGAGTTTCTAATTCACTAGGTCTGGGATGCCGCCCTAAATTTTGCATTTTATCCATTCCCTATGTGATGCTAATTACTGGTTGAAGGACCACACTAAGAGAACCACAATCAGCTCACACAGGGTAGAGGTCATTGAAAGACTAAAATCACAGGCTTAGTGGCCTGATGATTCTGAGAAGGAGTTTGCAAATAGAGTGGCTGGAAATTGAGGTGAAAATTCTGAAAAGGAGAGTCACAGAGTAGGAAGTCCCAAAATGTGTATAAATTCTCCTCGAATCCTTGACCGACTCTTGAATTGTACATGTCCAAGTGAGACTCAAAGGAATCCGGGGGAAAACAACAGTTGATGGCTGAAAGAGATGGAGCAGAGACTTCAACCACTGCCCATCCCAGGGGTGATGGTTTCTTACCAAGTTATGGGGCTTTGGCAAACAACTCAAGCTTTCAATTGAAACCATGGAAGGTCCACACTCTCAGAGTAAAGACTACATCTCTGACTGTGTTGACCAAGAAGGCCGCAAAACATGAAACAAGTTTAATTGGGATCTTAGGAATTACAATTCAGGAGAAACTGATTCAAGTAAAACTGAAAGAATATTCCAGAGTAGAGGAGGCAGGGGCTTATAAAGGGAAAAGCCACAAAGCTGTCAAAAATGCTCATGCCAAAAAAAAAAAAAAAAAAAAAGCCACTCAATGGCAACAGAGAATAATGATATTTAGTTGTTTGGAAAAGTTACCTTTTATAGCAATAAAAATTACCCAAGTCCTAAATATGTTTTGTGTAGTAAATTTTGCACCTGATTTTTATAGACCCTGCCAAGCAGCAATGCCATTTTGAGACTAAATACAGTGGAGCATGAAAACAAAGCTTTACGATTCATTCCATGGAAAATGAACAGCTTAATGTTTTCATAAAAACATATGCAAAGAAGTCTGGTGATGAAAATGAATGTACAGTACTACAGATAAACAACACATTGCACATGAAGTCTTGAGAAGAACATACTATTAAGGAAGAGCTTAGGAAACCTCAAGCTGTTAATTAATAAGACCTATTAGTAATCGGGCAATAAGAACACAGAAAGAACAAGCTACTGGGGAAGAGTGGAAGCACTGCAGATCATTCTGCCCAGAGAGAAGTTTGCTAATGCACAAATCTCAATAGAAATGCAAGTTCCCTGAGGGCAAGGCTCTGGTCTACCTCATTCACAGAGTAAATGCGGTTGTTCCTCAGATTGCTTGGGGGATTGGTTCCAGGACACCCAATCAGTTCGGTCACTTAGTCTTGTCTGACTCTTTGCAACCCCATAGACTACAGCACACCAGGCTTCCCTGTCCATCACCAACTCCCAGAGCTTGCTCAACTCCTGTCCATCAAGTCAGTGATGCCATCCAAACATCTCATCCTCTGTCGTCCCCTTCTCCCACCTTCAATCTTTCCCAGCATCAGGGTCTTTTCAAATGAGTCAGCTCTTCGCATCAGGTGGCCAAAGTATTGGAGTTTCAGCTTCAGTATCAGTCCTTCCAAAGAATAATCAGAACTGATTTCCTTCAGGAGTGATTGGTTGGATCTCCTTGCAGTCCAAGGGACTCTCAAGAGTCTTCTCCAACACCACAGTTCAAAGACATCAATTCTTTGGCACTCAGCTTTCTTTATAGTAAAACTCTCACATCCATACATAGCTTTGACTAGATGGACATTTGTTGGCAAAGTAATGTCTCTGCTTTTTAATAGGCTATCTAGGTTGGATCCCTTATGGCAAAAAGTGAAGAGGAACTAAAAAGCCTCTTGATGAAAGTGAAAGAGGAGAGTGAAAAAGTTGGCTTAAAGCTCAACATTCAGAAAACTAAGATCATGGCATCTGGTCCCATCACTTCATGAGAAATAGATGGGGAAACAGTGGAAATAGTGTCAGACTTTATTTTGGGGGGCTCCAAAATCACTGCAGATGGTGATTGCAGCCATAAAAGACGCTTACTCCTTGGAAGGAAAGTTATGACCAACCTAGATAGCATATTCAAAAGCAAAGATATTACTTTGCCAACAAAGGTCCATCTAGTCAAGGCTATGGTTTTTCCTGTGGTCATGTATGGACGTGAGAGTTGGACTGTGAAGAAAGCTGAGCACAGAAGAATTGATGCTTTTGAACTGTGGTAATGGAGAAGACTCTTGAGAGTCCCTTGGACTGCAAGGAGATCCAAACAGTCCATCCTAAAGAAGATCAGTCCTGGGTGTTCATTGGAAGGACTGATGCTAAAGCTGAAACTCCAATACTTTGGCCACTTCATGTGAAGAGTTGACTCATTGGAAAAGACTCTGATGCTGGGAGGGGTTGGGGGCAGGAGGAGAAGGGGACTACAGAGGATGAGATGACTGGATGGCATCACCAACTCAATGGACATGAGTTTGGGTAAACTCTGGGAGTTGGTGATGGACAGGGAAGCCTGGTGTGCTGTGATTCATGGGGTCACAAAGAGTTAGACATGACTGAGGGACTGAACTGAACTGAACTGAGGATGGTCATAGTTTTTCTCCCAAGGAGCAAGCGTCTTTTGATTTCATGGCTGCAGTTACCATCTGCAGTGATTTTGGAGCCCAAGAAAATAAAGTCTGTCACTGTTTTCATTTTTTCCCCATCTATTTGCCATGAAGTGATGGGACTGGATGCCATGATCTTCATTTTTTGAATGTTGAGCTTTAAGCCAGCTTTTTCACTCTCCTTTTTCATTTTCATCAAGAGGCTCTTTAGTTCTTCGCTTTGTGCCATAAGGGTGGTGTTATCTGAGTATCTGAGGTTATTGATATTTCTCCCAGCAATCTAGATTCAAGCTTGTGCACCAGGACACCTGGTGATTCCAAAATCCGAAGATGCTGAAGTCCCGTGTGTAAAACCACACAGTAGAGTTGGCCTCTGTCCCTGTGGATAAGGAAGTCCAACCGTACTCAGTACTCATTGAATGAATTAATACTCCAACTTGCAACTTGCTTGAAGTTTGAAGGCTAAAGTTATAGACAATCTACAGACCAATGGGATCAGAGAACAAATGGTGTTTATTTTAGTAAATGATATTAATAATTATAATAATGGTCAACATATACTGAGGATTTATCATGTGACCTCACTGTGCTCACCATTTTATTGAGTTGGCCAAAAAGTCCATTTAGGTTTTTCTATGACATCTCACAGAAAAATCCAAATGAGCTTTTGGTCAACCCAATACCTGACTGATCTCATGTTCACCTGACAGTGACTCTGTAAGGTAGGCATTATTATCTCTATTTTACAGGCTGGAAACAGAAGCTTAGAAAGGTGAAACAGCTTTCAGAGTTGCACAGAGAATAGCGGTCGAGCAGGAACCCAAACCTAGAGCCACTCTCTTTCCACCGCCTTCCTCTGCCGTGTTTGCATTCAGAAAAGCTATCAAAAGAAAGATCTTTTTTTTTTTAACCTGCCATGAAATGTTAGCAAAAATGTAGTAGTGACATTCAGATGGGGAGAAAACAGTGATGGGGGAAAGTGAGGAAGTGGTGGCTTCTATTAAGTTGTGCCTGTGCCAGGGTTAAGCTGTCATTATATGATCCATACGTCAAGCATTAGCCATCATCAAGAAGACAGAATCTTTTTTAAAAAATAATTTTTATTTAGTTAGTTATTTTTGGCTGTACTGGGTCTTTTTCGCTGCACAGGCTTTTCTCTAGTTGCAGCAAGCAGGGGTTACTCTCCAGCTGCAGTGCGTGGGCTTCTCATGTGGTGGCTTCTCTTGTAGAACATGGGCTCTAGGGCATGAGGGTTCAGTAGCTGCGGCGTGTGGGCTCCGTAGTTGCAGTTCCCGGGCTCTAGAGCACAGGCTCAGTAGTTGTGGCGCACGGGCTTTGTTGCTCTGTGGCATGTTGGATCATCCCGGATGAGGGATCAGACCTGTGTCTCCTGCATTAGCAGGCGGACTCTTGAGCACTGAGCCACCAGGGAAAACTCCAAGAAGAGAATCTTAAAATGCACTTTATATATAGCATCTCAGTGATGCTGAGGTACTGTCTTCACATTGAAGACTTTTCCGACATTTCTGAGTTATTATAATAATATGGGCAGTGAAATTTACTTTTTTACTTTCCAGGCCAGAGCAAGATGCTGGTATGACCATTTCAAGTGAGAAAAGAAATTACTGCCAGAAACTACTCTCTATCTGGATCAAGAAAATCTGTTATTAGCTAAATCCTTCTTTTATTTAAATGAACATATGAACTTTGTGGAGACATAAACAATCCACATAGCAAGTTGTAAAATATATACACTCAAGTGTAAAATGCCAGGGCACAGCCAAAACTTCAACACAGATCAGGACAAAGACCATTTCCAGCATAGTCCTCTGTGCCCGTCTCAGCTCATACTTCTCAGAGGCACCCATTTATATGGCCTCTAGCACTACAAGTTAACTTGGGCTATTTTGAACATTATGTAGATGAAACCATATAGTATGCCTATATCCTTTGCACCTGCCTCTGTTTGCTCAATATGTGTCTGTGAACTTCAGCCAGTTTGCTGTCTGAAGCTGTTGTTTGGTTTTTCTCACTGGTGTATAGTATTCTATTGTATGAACATAACACCTCTACTAACCCACTCAGCATTGGTGGACGTTAGAGTGGCTTTCAGTTTTGACTTATTATGATTAGTGCTGCTATAAATGCTTTCATATTTTTTTGGTGGACATATGTACAGATTTCTCTTGGGTGAAATTTCTCTTGAATGAAATTGCAGGGTCATGGTATAGGTATATTAGACAGAGTTGAGTAGCTGCAACAGAGATTGTATGGCCCCCCAAATTGAAAATATTGACTATCGTTGGTTTAGCGAACAGTTAGTGGAAAACTTGCCATGTGTCAGCCATTGTTCTCAGCACAGGGGGTGTATCATGGTGAAAAAAACAGACCAACATTTCCGTCCTTATGAGCTGGCATTCTCATGTTTCTTCTTTTAAAGAATATTTATTTATTTGGCTGTCCCAGGCCTTAGTTGCCACGTGTGAACTCTTAGTTGCAGCATGTGGGATCCAGCTCCTCAACCAGGGATCAAACCCCAGGCCTCTGCATTGGGAGCACGGAGTCCCAGCCACCGGACCACCAGGGAAGTCCCCTCATGTTTCAGTAATATCATGAATTAATCATCAGGCATTTATCTACAGGATTTCTTAACCGTCCATCAGGGAGAATTTTCCATTTTGTTTCTAAAAATCTGAGCAGTGGTAACCCCTCTTGTATTAGGCAAGGAAGACAAATTGGCCTGAAAGACTGGGGTTTTCCAAGGCTCTCCTGGCACAAATGGTCTAGGTCCTTCCACAATAAACAGTATCCTCAAGTGAAAATTCACAGCCCCTCCTCTCTAACGCCTCCCATCTCTGTGGGGTATTCCTGCAGGATGCTTTGCCCTTGTGGGCTGAGCTGGACTTGGACTCCTTCCATCAGGCAGCCCTTCAGGCGGCAGTAGTCACCCCCCCCCCAACCCACCCCCCGACTTCAAGGTCTAGGTCAACGTGCAGCAGTAGGGTCTAGTGCTGTTTTCTTGGAAGAAATGATTTGTTTTAAGTAACTTCAAACCGTTCAATATACTTCCCAAGAAGTTAACTATTAAGAAACTTCCTCCTCTTCCTCCCCAAATTAAAGGGAAAACAAGAACTCCAGACAAATAGGAAACATCTGATTTCCATTAAAATGAAAACTTTTAAAATATCTTTTATGAGTTTGAAGCTGTATCCATGTAAGTTACTTTTACTGATAGCAAGCATGTAAGTGACATTATCCAGGTATGAAAACTCATGAAATAAAAAAAATACTGCTTTCAGTGCATATAATAAATGCCTTACTTTCAATGCAGGGAGAAAAGTGGACATTTAGTAGAAAATTTATTTCTTCCAGCCCTTACTAAATAAATGCTGAACAAAATTTTAAAAAATACTAGAGAGTTGAAGAGGCCCAAAGCCTTGGTTTTTTTCTTGTCTAATTCATTGTTTCTTCTACCTTGACTGTGAACCCCACAAGGGAGGGCATTCTTGTTTGTGATTAAATTCCCGTTTATGGAATACACAAGCACAATGCTTACTCATCAGAGTGCCTGGCACAACACATAGGAGCTTAAAAACAATTGTTGATATTATTTTTATTATTGTTATTATTATCATGATCTTTATTATAGCTAAAGGAAACTTCTGACCTTGACTAGAACAGCGTCCGTATATTGCAGGCTAAGAAAAAGTCAGAATACTAAATAGCATAATCATCCCCTCAAGGTATGCAGGCTGAGAACCTTTGATTGTCCTCAGCACCTCCGATTCCCTCATCCCTGACCAATATCATCAGACAGAGGATGCTCTACCTTCTAAAGTTCTCTTCACTCCACCCAGAACTGTCAGCCTAGTCTAAACTGTTGTCATCTCTCTCTTTTTTTAATTAGGCCAACACTCAAAAAAAATTTTTTTTAATTAAAATTTTTTTTTATTGGAATGTAGTTGATTTACAATGTTACATTACTTTCTGCTGTACAGCAAAGTGAATCAGTTATACATATACATATCCACTCTTCTTAAGATCCTTTTCCCATATAGGTCATTACAGAGGCCTGCTGTACAGTAGGCTCCTATGAGTTATCTATTTTATATATGCTATGCTGCACTTAGTCCCTCCGTCATGTCCGACTCTTTCCGACCCCATGGACTGTATGTAACCTGACCGCCTCCTCTGTTCACAGGGTTTCTCCAGGAAAGAATGCTGGAGTGGGTTGCCATGCCCTCCTCCAGGGATCATCTCAACCCAGGGATCAAACCCAGGTTTCCCGCATTGCAGGTGGATTCTTTACCAGCTGAGCTACCAGAGAAGTCCAACTATTGTCTCTGTAGTAGTGTGGGTATGTCAATGTCATCGCCTCTTGTATCTCACTGCCAACCCACCAAATGCCCCCGCTTATCCTCCAGGCAGCCCTCTTCACCAGGGAACCATCATGATCCTTTTAAAAGGCAAATTTTAAAACTCAGTCTTTCTCCAAAAGGAAATGTACACTATAGAATTTTTTAAGGTTTAAATAAATTAATTTTAAAGCTTTGTATCGCTACCCCCAGAGATGACCAACATTTATACTTTAGTATGTTTTCTCCACCTTGACAACATTACCACAATTATAATATGGCATTTATTTGGATGATTCATAAAACAATGTGTATCTTCCTTAAAAGTGTAAAACTTCCTAAGGACTAGGACTTTGTCTGGTTTGCCCCAAGTGTAGCCCCAGTTCCTAATAAAGTGGGTGACATAATTGGTAACTTAAGTATTCATTGAGTGGATAAATGAATGAATAATGTCCTTGAAAAAGTAAACAGTAATTTAGTAGGGGTGTTTCGGGGTGTGGGAGCCACTCGCACCAGCCCTCTTTGTTCGAATTAATTCGCAGTCCAGTGGGTTAGCTCTGATAGTCATCCTCATGCTACATGACCCCACCCCCTGATAATTGACTGGAACGGGGTGGACATATGACCCAAGCTGGGCCAATCAGAGTGTTTCTCCTGGGTACTGGGATCTAGACTACAGAAGCAACCAGTCTCAAGTGTCTGAAATTAAGGGACTGGTAGACATTTGGGTAGTAGGGGACTCCTGCTATGTGGGTAAAGTAACAGAGAAAAGCAGTCTGCAGTTCAAGAAGAATAAAACAGACACACCCGTAGGCAGAGATAAAAGACGGAGGAAAGTATCATGTTCTTAAAGATTTGCTACTTCCTGGTTCGGCTCTAAGTCCAGACATCCTTGGATGAGATAGGACTGTACCTTGGAAATTGAGCCCCTTCTCCTTCTTTCAGCCGGCTCAGCTCAAATACTCGTAAACCAACTGAGTCTCAACTGAAACATGAGCTATTTATATATTAGGCAGTAAGGTTAATCAAAGTGATCATAGTAATCTTCCTGGGGTAACACCTTGTAGATGCCAGTCAGAATCCCAGCCAGATTCACCTAGGTGGGAAAATCCAGCCAGCTAAGTCTTCCTCAACCTGCCATTGTCTATCAGGTAAGAAATGAACCAACTATGGTAGCTGGAATCAAGATTGCCAGGAGAAATATTAATAACCTCAGATATGCAGATGATACCACCCTTATGGCAGAAAGTGAAGAGGAACTCAAAAGCCTCTTGATGAAGGTGAAAGTGGAGAGTGAAAAAGTTGGCTTAAAGCTCAACATTCATAAAACGAAGATCATGGCATCCAGTCCCATCACTTCATGGGAAATAGATGGGGAAACAGTGGAAACAGTGTCAGACTTTATTTTTCTGGGCTCCAAAATCACTGCAGATGGTGACTGCAGCCATGAAATTAAAAGATGCTTACTCCTTGGAAGGAAAGTTATGACCAACCTAGATAGCATATTCAAAAGCAGAGACATTACTTTGCCAACAAAGGTTCGTCTAGTCAAGGCTATGGTTTTTCCTATGGTCATGTATGGATGTGAGAGTTGGACTGTGAAGAAGGCTGAGTGCCAAAGAATTGATGCTTTTGAGCTGTGGTGCTGGAGAAGACTCTTGAGAGTCCCTTGGACTGCAAGGAGATCCAACCAGTCCATTCTAAAGGAGATCAGCCCTGGGATTTCTTTGGAAGGAATGATGCTAAAGCTGAAACACCAGTACTTTGGCCACCTCATGCGAAGAGTTGACTCATTGGAAAAGACTCTGATGCTGGGAGGGAATGGGGGCAAGAGGAGAAGGGGACGACAGAGGATGAGATGGCTGGATGGCATCACTGACTCGATAGACGTGAGTCTGGGTGAACTCCGGAAGTTGGTGATGGACAGGGAGGCCTGGCGTGCTGCTATTCATGGGGTTGCAAAGAGTCGGACACGACTGAATGACTGATCTGATCCGATCTGATCTGTATGAGACAGAGGGGGCAAGACATTACCGAAGCCAGACTTGACTTTTAAGAGTCTTGGATCTTTCACCTGAAATAGGCAAGTGGATTCAAACAGGATAAAGATCAGTAATTTCTAACATTTCTCAATAGAGAACTGGAAGAAAAAAGAAAAAAAAAAAAGAAAGGCGGTCAAACCAAAACCAGACTCATAATTTTGGTTATTTGTGGCTTCAGGTTATTTTAAGAAACTGCCTTTGAATTCCCCAACGGATTTTTTCTTTCCTGTTCTTTTTTGTCATCCAGTGGACAAGTCAGGGTTTGCTGGCTTCTGGAAAATCCAGGGGATTTTGAAAAAGAAAATCTGTGGTGGTTTATGGTTAAAATGGAACTAGGTACACTGATCTTTTATACCAAGAGGATGCTGGTAAGTCCCTACCAGGCAGGAATATACTTGAAGGCATTCTCAGTAGTTGAGATAGACCATCCACACCCTCATCCCTGAAGGTCTTAAAGCACCATGTGCTAGTTTGGGGACCAGATGTCCCATCAGTGTTAGGGATGTAGTCTGGAGTTATGGAATAATTTTTTTTTTTTTCCGTTGTGAATCTAATTGTGTCCTTGGCTTCTTTGGATATGCAAGTTGGCAGATTTCTCTCTGGTATTCCAGGGCAATGGTCATTTCCTAAGGCTGGAACTTGATTTGGTTCTATCAAATAATTCTGCTGCATAAGGACCCTCACCCTCAGAGTCAAGGCTGAGACAGGAGGCTGAGACTCTCGCATCTTGTACAAAAGCTGGCTGAGATTTTGCTGATGAACTTACTGTGTTGGGAGTCAAATAAAGGTGCTTTCCACCACCTCGTGGTTTGGCAAGCAGGAGGGGCCTGTTATTACGGCTGCAATTAGTGAACAATAGGGCTAAGCAGACAGGGCAATTCTGGTGTCTCATCCTGGTCCCATTATCCAGCAACCTAGGGGAGGAGAAGTCTGGCCAGTAATTTACTCCCCTCTGGTGAAAGCAGAAGTTGATCTCACTGTCTACTCCAGATTCCGGAGGAACCATTCTCAAGACGCTCCCCAAACAGTTCTTTATTAGGGCTGATTTGAAAGAAAGAGAGAAAGGAACAAGGAAAATCAAGAGAGATGCATATACACCCCGGACTGCTTATAGTCTGTAAACTGGCAGGTTATTGGTACCAGGCCCACCTGCCTGTTCCTGCCAGAGGTCAGCCAGGGACAGAAAGGGATACAGAGCAGGGCCAGCAGCTTTGAGTTAAAGGTGCTAAAACCACTTTGACCAGGAGGGGGCTCCAAATCTCACTAAAATTTGCACATCTCTGGGTCAGTACAGTTCAGTTCAGTCGCTCAGCCCTGTCTGACTCTGCGACCTCATGGACTGCAGTACGCCAGGCTTCCCTGTTCATTGCCAACTCCCGGAGTCTCAGACCCATAAGACCTCACTTTGTCTACCAACCTAGAGCGTGCATGGTACCAGACTACCACCAGAAACCCAGAGATGGGCAGTGACTTCAAAGTCACAAGATTGGGTTGTGGTTGAGTAGGACTAGAACCCAGGATGGGGGACTCTTTGCAGCATGTAGGCATCATTTTCATCAGCAGCGTCGACAAATATCCAATTTTAAAATACAAGCATTCATTGAGTGCCTGGCATGTATAAGGCTCTCTGCTGGGTTGGGGGTGTATGTGGCAGGTGGCCGGGGTGCTGTCATCACGGTGGGGAGGGAAAAGGTGGTGCCACAGTCCAAGTCCATGGTTCTCAGACCCTCACCTGCTTCTTACTGGTTTAGAATGCACAACCTAACTAAGCATAGCAAAGTTTGAAAAAAAATTAAAAGATGTTAATAAGGGTTCAATACAGTAGTGGCTGAACTGTCATAGGGCAATTTTCAATTAGTAGCCAAATGAATGTTTGGTAATTTAACTGTTTTCACCGTTTTCCTGTATGTTGTCATCTTTGAGGTGGTTATGAAGATTACACGGGAGAGGAGGTTGGCTGGGCTCTGCATATGGGAGCTGATCGGATTTGCATGTGCACAAAGGGACTTTGGAGACACACATGGTCCCTGACCTTAAGGAGCATCCTGCCTGGAATAGGCAGGAGAGGGGGTTCTAAGGAGCCTGTGATGCTTGTGTGAATGGAGAATTGGAGTGTCAAGGGAGAGTAACATTCTGGATCTGCAGGCATCTGTAATGCTCTAAATGATTTCTTCTTGCATGTGAATAGGCTTATGAGAGTGGTGAAGGACAAAGATGGGAGATCTGGTACTCCCTAGCTGTGTGGCATTGGGCAGCTTGCTTAGTTTCTCTTGGCCTCAGTTTGTGCCTCTGTAAAATTAAGGACTAAGTAAACTCTCTGATCCCTTCCAGTTGGAAAATTCTTTGGTTCTAAGCATCCTACAGTTCTCTGTTTCTGAAAAATCAGATTTTCAGGTATCAGTCAGTTTGTATCTTTATTTTGGGTCCTCTTTCCCTTATTTATCCTAAACTTCAAAAAAAATGACATTATACTTTGTCATTAGAACTCATATTATGTCCTTGAATTGGAGTCATCCCCAATTCATGGATGGAGGTGGCAAAATAGGGGTTTAGCTAGTCCTCTTCAGCACTACTAACTCCTTGAGCAGATGTCTTCAACACAGACCACCCAGTGTACCTACTGTGTGCCAGGCATGCCGGACATTGAACAAATGAGACACCATCTTGTCTCCAAGGAGCCTTCAGCTAGTGTCAGTCATTGCTGGAAAAGTGCCAGGCACATGCGAGGCACTCAGTAAACATGTGTTGAGCAGAAAGGCATGCCTAAGGCACTGTTGGGAAAGAAGTCTGCATAAGCTTGACACATACCCAGGGAAGAAGGGAGAGTCTGTACCATTTTATACTTACAGTCTCTTGGCTCTACAGCCCCAGGAGAGGGAGATTTTCTCCCATAGGTATTGATTGATAACTTCTACGCAACTAGTCCCCAGAGATCTTGGCACCATGGGGCTGGGTGGGGGCTGGTGCTCAGTTGCTCCCTCCGACTGAGGTAATTGGGAGCACAAGGAGAAGTGGGGGGTCCTCAAGTTGTGCTTCAAGACCCTGAATTTAGGAGATGTCAGGTTGTCGGGGTTTCTTAAACCAGAAGAAGGCCGTCACCTTGTAGCCAAGCATCCTCCCTCTCTCCCCTAGATCTCTTATCCTCAGGTCCATGTTCAAATCCTGATCCAGAAGGAGGAGGGTGAGCAGAAAACCACCAGTGCCTCTTGGGGGAGTGCTTGGACTCACAAGGGGACTCAGGACAGCTAACCCTCTCCTTTTTTTTCCCCTCCAGCAGCTGAACACCCCTCACTAGGGGCTTCTCAGGCTTCACTAGCACTTCCAGAACACCTTGCAGTCCACAGAAGAAGAGTGGCTGTGTGCTGTTAAGAATCTTTTGACCAGGAACCCATGGGTTGTCCAGATTTTCTACCAGCAGCCCTCCCATTTTCCTACAGCCCAGCCCTTTCCTTGCAGAGCTCAGCACTGAGGGTCTGTCCAGGCCTCCCTCCCACTCCCACAAGGAACAGGACTTGCTCAAGGCAGTGATGCCTGGTCTCCTCCTTTCCACAGCACTGGGCATCACTTTCAGATCTTCTTCTCCCAGGACGCCTGCCCAGCATCCACAGTGATTTTTCTATCATCCTCTCTGATACAGAAGCCCGTTGCCTGGTGTCAAGATCTCTCACGGTCTGGAGCCCCTACGCCCTTCCTTCCTTGCTTCGATGTTGGGGGCCAGAGTGAGGTACTCCGCCCGTGACAAAGGTCATGAGGAAGGAGGCTCGACATACGCAAAGGCGGGATCGAGCCTCAGGAGTCCCCCTGGAAATCCTCGAGCGTCTACCCCCATAACCAGAGCCTGCCTACTTTACTACTTTGTCCTCTTACCTACACCTCTGACTTTACGGGGGGCTGTCCCCCACCACCTCTTTCGGAGAAGGAGTTAACCTAGAGCTCCAGTCAATAAAAACTCTTGGGTGTGACAAGAGTGTTTTAACCTACAAACTCCTCTGAAGGTTCTCTAGCCTGCCTGACAGGCTCGTCCGGCCACATGTGATTGCTCACAGCCTCCCAACCGTGAGAGGCACGAGATGCTTTAAACCTTCTAAAAACAGGTTCCTTAGAAAAGTTAGAAAACTATTAGTATAAGTATAATGGGCTGATTAGAAATTGTGTTGGTGCAGGGTTTTTCATTTGTTGAGCCAACGTTTGTTGCTAAGTCTCCATATCCCCTGCCCTTACACACATTAATGAATATATAGAAGGAATAAGTATTAACCTTTGATATTAATCACGTTAGACCTTAGGCTAAGTAAATTCTTTCCTTAACTAAAACCCACTACACCCTCACCCTGTAGGAATGTAACTTTATTTGGGTGGCGTCTGTTTTGAGAATAATCAGCCCTGGAGAAATAAGTGTCCTGATTGACTGACCGCTGTCACAAGGAGAGGGTCGTAAATTGTCAGCAGGCCCCCCTGGCCAGAAGATGATGTAACACCCCTAAGACCTCTGTATACATTTGTGTGAAGCACCTGACTTTAATAAAAGTCAGGACTGCTGTCCCCACGTGACTTTTGTATAACATCTCAGTGTATAAAAACAGACTCTGGAAAATAAAGAATTGGGATCAGTTTCTCGAAATACTGGTCTCCCCATGTCTCTCTCTCTCTCTCACTCTGGCTGAGTCTCCATCTGGAGCGCGGAACCCACCATGCTTACTAATTATGCCTGGGCTTCTAAGATCCGACCGGGGAGGCCTCAGTGTCTCCTCTCCTTCGGGAGAATGGAAGGACGCCTGTGGCCTACATAAGTGGTGCAAACTTCTTGTCTTGAAGTTTTATTGGTCTCCCGAGTAAACCAAGCTACTCAGCCTCTTTTCTCCACTGAATTTTCCTACTGAGCTATCCTCATTCTATCACTCTTTATATCCTTAATTAACGTTTAATTAAGCAATTGTTTCCTGATCCTCGCCTATGCCGTCTCTCCTTCGAATACCCTGGATCAGCCGGGGCAGGACCCTGGCACTTCCTTTTCCTGTGTCTCACTCCCTTCCCTGACTCTCCCCCAGGTGCACACTATCCTCCTGGCCGTCTGTGTATCACTGCAGGTTCAGGGTTCAGTGTCCTCGCTCCACCTTTCCTTCTCCCCCAATCATTCATTCAACAGATTCTCGTACAGTGACTACTAGTGTGGATAAGGTGAAGGTTTGCTACATGAGGAGTGCAAAGAAGTAGGAGATAACTTACAGCCAGTCCTGTGCACCAGCCACTCTCGGAAGAGATGAATGTGTTATGGACAAATACACACAAGTTGAACAGCTTGTGGCAAGTGCAACCGACCTGGAGGACTTCAGAAGAGGCAGAGTATTCCAAGGTATTCTAAACTCTGCCCATAGAGACTTTAGAGACCATACAGAGTCCCTACAACACAGACAGTTTCCTCTAGGAAGTTCTCCTGATTATTCCAGGCCTCCACTTTCTGGAATCCTAAAGGGCATTTCAAATAGAAGGGGGAAAAATTGGAAGCAGAAACAAATTTTACTTTCTTGGGCTCCAAAAATCACTGTGGACAGTGACTGCAGCCATGAGAGTAAAAGATGCTTGCTCCTTGGAAGGAAAGCTATGACAAACCTAGACAGCATAGTAAAAAGTAGAGACATCACTCTGACAAAGGTCGTCTAGTCAAAGCTATGGTTTTCCTAGTAGTCATATAGGGATGTGAGAATTGGACCTTAAAGAAGGCTGAGCACCGAAGAAACAATGCTTTTGATCTGTGGTACTGGAGAAGTCTCTTGGGAGTCTCTTGGAAGCAAGGAGATGAAACCAGTCAATCCTAAAGGAAATCAACCCTGAATACTCATTAGAAGGACTGATGCTGAGGCTGGAGTTCCAACACCTTGGCCACCTAATGCAAAGAGCTGACTCATCGGAAAAGACTGTGATGCTAGGAAAGACTGAAGGCAAAAGGAGAAGGGGTAGCAGAGGATGAGATGTTCAGATAGCATCACTGACTCAATGGACATGAATCTGAGCAAACTCCGGGAGACAGGGGAGGACACAGGAGCCTGGCATGCTGCAGTCCCCGGGGTCACAGAGTCGGACATGACTCAGCAACTGAACAACAATAATAATGGACATTCCCAGGTGGCTCAGAGCTAAGACTCTGCCTGCCAAGCAGGAGATGCAGGTTCGATCCCTAAGTCAGTAAGATCCCCTATAGAAGGAAATGGCAACCCAGTGCCCCAGTATTCTTGCTGGGATAATCCCATGGACAGAGAAGCTTGGCAGGCTACAGTCTGTGGGATCACAGAGTCGGACACAACTGAGCATGCAACGGACATTTTATTACATACTGTCTTCATGGTGTCCCTGTTTCTCGAGTGTACTTTCTTCTCTTTGAGTGAAGGGACAAGCATTTGTCAACTGGATTCAGTCTTTAGTTCCACAAACATCACCTGAATTCTCTCACTCTCTCTCTTTTGTTTTTTAATGCCCTGTAAAGGAGCACAGAATAAGTGCTCAATCAAGCCTAAACTTCTAGAATTTTAGAGAAGAAATTAAAAAAAATATTTTTTAAATGTCAATATCCATACATGATAATTATGAAAAACAAAACAAAAAACCCCCTCAAAATGGTCTCCAAAGGAGTAACTACTGCTAGGAGTTTGGAATGTATGTAGGGACAAGTCTTAAAAGACCATCTAGTTCAGCAGCCCCATTTCACAGAAAACTTTAAAATGACTCTAATGCCTGTGGTATTAAGTGATTTGCTCCAGGTCAACTAATTAGATAGCAGCATCCTTTGGTGTCCTAGCACCCTTCTTCAAGAAAGCTGGAAGGATAATAGGCTACTCTGTACCAAGCAGTTGTGTGAACAGTCTTAGAACTTGGAATCTACATGAGTTCTGACAGTACAGAGAAAAAAGTATTAACACAGTTAGAACTCTTGGCCTCCATTTCAGATGCTTGGCATTGCTCCACAGTCACAAAGTTTATTGTGATTGTGAACAATAGGATTAATTGTGAAGACACTACTTTAAATATTTGAAATTAGAATGGAAAAATGCTGGAAACAGTTGGGGGTGGCGGGTGGGGTGTAAATTGAATTAAATAGTAATTGTGTCCCAAGTCCAGGGATGGACAAGTGACTTGAACAGTAGGTTTTCTAAACCAGAGGGAGAGGTGGTGAGAAAGTCAGAGTCTGGGGCCAGTGATGAGCTGGTCCCCAACTCAGTGGTGGATTTTCCCTTCCCTCCTCCCCGACCTGGAGGAGAGGGTTCCAGGGAAGCCTTAGGCTTAAAGGCAGGAGTGTTATCGTCTTGTAACCTCACTGGTGAATGATATCACAGATTGGTTATCCAGGCTCAGATCGATAAGCGACTCAGGCAGTGGATCGATCACATTTCCGGGGAGAATATACCCTTTGTGACCCGCAGGGGGGCAGGTGGTTTATCAAAAGAGGCTCTGGCTTGAAAGGTTTAATGCCGCCTACTTTCCCAGTCCTTGTCTCCAGCTCAGAGGGCCTGAGCGAAAACGGTGGGGTAATAAACTACTTTTCATGAAAGAGCTCTGGGGGATAGGAGTGGGAGGGGGCCGTAAAGGTGGGGGCCGAAAGGCACAAATCCGCTCCCAGACCGAAAGCCGGGGCGGGGGCGCTCTGGGTTCATTCCCCCTCGCCCCTCCTCCCTCCGAAGCCACCCCGAGTTTCAGTGCCTGGCCAAGTCGCCCAGCGCCGCGCCAGGCCGCTGGCCGCGCTCTCTGCGCGGTGGGGGCGCGCGGGCCCGCTCCGGCCTCTCCGGCCGGGCTGCAGCCCCCCTCCCCGTCGCCCCGAGCCCCTCCCCCGGGCCCGGAGCCCCTCCCCGCGCGCTTCCCCTCTCTCCCCTCCCTTCCCTTCTCTGCCTGCCCGGCCCTGCCTCCGCCTCCTGCGCCCGCAGCCTCCGTCAGCGCCGAGCCCCCCGGAGCCGGAGCGCAGAGAAGGGGCGCCGCCGGCCCCTCCCTAGCGCGCTGACAGCAGGCTCCGGGGCCCCCGCCCCGTCCCCTCGCCGGCGGGACACACCCCCGCCCCTCCTCTGCTCCGCCAGTTCCCGCCGGACCCACCGGGCGGCGGAGAGAGCGGGCGGGCGAGCCGGAGAGCTGCGGCGGCGCGGGAGGGAAGGGGAGCGCGGCAGGCCCACGGGGAGCCGCCCGGGCGCACGGAGCCCGCGTGCCCTCTGAACAGCCCCCGTCCAGCGGCTGTACCTGTGGGCTTGGGGAGCCCGGGCAGCGGCGCGCCGGCCCGAGGTAGCTGGGGAGACCCGGGAACCCGGGAAGCGGGACAAGGAGCCGGGGCCGGACCGGGATGAGAAGGTGACGCCGCCGGGGGGCGCCACTCGCTTTGTGGGGGAAGATGCTCGCCTACTGCGTGCAAGATGCCACCGTGGTGGACGTGGAGAAACGGAGGAACCCCTCCAAGCACTATGTGAGTACGCCCCCACGACTCCTGCGGGAGGCTGGCCAGGAACCCCCTGAGGGCCCCTGGGTGGCCCCTCAGCCCTCTCCGTGTTAAGTCCCGGAGCTGAGCGCCTACAGGGCAGCCTTTGGCGGTGGGGTCTCTTGGCAGGGCTGTGATCTCCAGGGAACCCTTTTCTGACCTTCCTCCACTGCTCCCCCCCACCCCCCCGCCCCACGCCCGTTTTCTTTTTTTGGCATTGGAATTGGCAAGTGGCTGCCCTTGTCTGTTACAACGGTGAAGTCATCTGTCCGCCTGAGCTTTGATGGATGGTGGGGGGAACGTTCTTCAAACCCTTGCTGGGAAGCTCCGTTGGGAAAGAGCATCTTCCCGGCCCTCCCTGGGGGCTCGGGTCGCTCAGGCGCACGCAGATCGAGATGCTTTCAGAGGTTACCCTGGGGACGGACGCCTTGCACGAGCCTCCTACTTGTGCCCTGGTCTCTGTCTCCCCAGGCTTGGGTCTGGGGGGCCGAGAGAAGCCGCCGCTTCTGCCCTACCTCCACCCTCAGCCCTGAGCTTTGATTACCTTCTTAAAGCCCTCGTGTCGGTCGGTGTGAGGAAAATTGTGGCTTTTCCTTTTATCCCTCCTCTGGACGTGACCCTTAACCGGGGTTCATGTCCTCTTAAGTGATGCTCCGTCTCCGACACGAGGAGGGAAATGTTTGCTGTGGTCTCTGAGGAGCGGCCGGCTGCCCCTCCCCCTGCCTTCCCAGACTTAATGAGAAGGGGCTAAGGTTGACCGAGCCGAGCTGGGGGCCAGTAGGACGCGACGCCCCTTCATCTCAGCCCATCCCGTCTTCCCATCCTTCCCACCTTAGGAAGTAAATGGTGTCCTTGGCTCCCGAGGCTGCCAGTCCTAGCAGCTTTGCTCCTGTTCTTGAGACAGAAGAGACAGCAAGGACTGCATCTTATTTGCAAATTAGGCATTTAAAGGAGCATTTAGAATGCTCAAAGCATTAATTTTCACAATTAAAACAGGCTGTGGGTTGCTGCCCTAGACAGCACATTGATCTCTGCCTTTTATTTCCTTGTTGGAAGGGGACTGGATTTGTGCTAATGTCAGCCTCGGGCTACTCTTTCTGTCTTTATCCCCAATAGCTCTGATCTTCGGGTTTCTTTTTAGTGGAATAAATGAGCTTGGACTCAGGTTGGGGAGGAGGTGAACCAAGGAGTCTGGTTCCTGAGGGGACGGAAAGGTGGGTGCTGGTGGGAGGGTTCATCCTTTCCTATCACTGGCCCAGCAGGCATCCCCCCGCCCTGCCCTTTTGAGAAAGCTGTCTTTGGAGGATTTGGGTTCCCATGTGGTCGTCCTCCTCTGAGGCAGATGTCCATTGGCATATCCCAGCCCTTATTATGAAGTCAGCCTTCCTAACTTCTTTTCTCTAATGTTGCAGTTTTAGGGCTTCTTTTCTAGTCCTCAGGTAAGGTAGGCACTGCTTTCAACAGATGGCACTCTCTGTGGATCTTAGGTGAAACATCAGACCTTAGCTATGACCAGTGATGTCCAAGGTTACATACAGATGTGGAACACACTAGCCAGGAGCATTGCTAAAGGGCCTAGGGGCCCGCTGCGAGCAGTGTTGAGAGGTGGTTAGTGCTGAGGCTTTGAGTGAGAGGCTCTCGTTCAAAGCCTGGCTCACATACTGAGTAGCTGTGCAACTTTGGGCAACTTACTGAACCTCCATGTACCTCAGTTTCCTCATTTTTCAAATGAGGATAATAGTAGTATCTACTTCATAGGATTGTCTGGAGAATTATATGAGATCATCCATGCAAAGCACTTAGTGCGGTCCTGGCACATAAGGCACTCATTAGATGGTAGCTTATGATTGGCATGATTCTGACTAAGAAAGCACTTTTGAAAAGCAGCTATTAATGGTCTGGCAAGAAGGAAGAAAGATTTGGGGTTTTAAGATTGCTAATAACTTGTTCTCTGTGAAAAATACAAAAAAAAAGTCCCGTCCAGTTCCATCGACATGATCATTTCCTCCCTTTTCATGGACAGTGTTTTCTGGGATGTGTCCGCTTCCCTTGTTAAGAATCAATGATGCTATATGTGGGCCGGGAGTGATGTCACTGAGCAGACGGGAGCATACAGAGCCCTGAACGCAGGTTGTGGAAAACAGCTAAAAGAGACAGTGTTGTGTGTTATGGAACTGTGGAGCTGGCAGGGACCTGAGGACTCCTGAGACTCCACCCGTTATTTTACAGACAAGGAAACTGAGAACCGGTTGGGGTAGAGTCGCTTGTGACACAGCAAGTCACAGCACCTTGGTCTAACTGGCCTTCTGCCCATCATGTTTGTTGGGTTCATCTAAGCGCCCTGGAAGGCTGGTTGGGGTTGCTGAGGAAGACAAATATCTGGTCATAGCAAGAGGTTCCTGCATGTGCGGGGCATTAATGCATCAGGAGAGGGGGCTGATAGTAGAATGTGTCGATGGGGCCAACAGGGCAGGAGAAGCCAGGCGGGGAGGCAGCACCTCTGAAGCCTAGGGTCGCCTCCTCCCTTGGCCTCTGCAAGGCCGACACCACACACCAGAAGGTCAAGTGTTCTGGCCAAGGCACTTTGGTGTGGGTAGCTGGCAGGACACACTGCGCCCGTGTCATGTATGTCCTGGAAGCCGTTCTGCACTGTAGAAGCTTGCCCTCTTCCCACCTCTCCTGGTGAGGTGATGGTGAATTCTGAGTCTGCAGTTTGGCAAATTGCAGAGCTGAGCGGCTTTATGGGATATGCACGTTAGCCGGAGCTAGCTGATGAGAGGCCTGGGGCCCAAGCAGGAGGGGCTCTGCCGGCTCCAGAACGCTGGGAACACACTGCAGAGGTCTTCTCAGGACATCCAGCCAAAGGCAGGCTTGTCTCTGGGATGGGTGTGGAGCCGCCTAGATACCAAGGGTCTTGTGTTTTGGCCTGTTTATGAAAGGGCAGGCAGGTGACCTGCATCATTTGGGTGGTACTGTCAGCCCTTGGCTTCCTTCCTCTCTGCCAAGGCCTTGCTTGGGATGCTAGGAGGGAGGAGTGTTGGGGGAGGTAGGCAGCTGCTGCTTAGACCAGGCTCCATGCCTGGAGTTGGGCTCCTCTCTCAGCTGTTATGAGCTGTCCCTGGAGAGACCTTAGGTAAACTGGCTTTGGCCTCAGACCACTTGTCTTTCAAACGGTCCTAATGACGCTGGATGCAAACTGCAGTTACCTTTGACAACTTTCCATAAGGATGTGAGCTCTGGTTCACATTCTTTGCACCCACACGCATGTGTAGGTGTAAGTCAAGTCATATGGTGTTGGAGAGGAGCTGGCGCATCTAAAGCAAACAAGAAATTATTTGTTTGGATTTGAGAGGCATTGTGCTTTCGCAGTCATTTCCTCTCCTGATTGTTTATTTCAGACAAATACCAGTCGTGAATGTTCTGATCCTCTACAGGACTCTTCAGGGAATGCAACTAATAGCCAGTGTGAGCAGTTACTGTCATTGGTGCCAGATGCTCAATGTGTAAGATTTCATGTGATTCCTACAGTCCATGCAAAGTCTTTGATTTCTTTATACAGATGGGTGAGCTGAGACGTGGAGAGGTGAGAAGTTGCTCAGGGTCTCCCAGTTAGAGATGTGGGTCCACTCAGGTCACTTCACCTCCAGAGGAAGATACGAACCTACAGTGAGGCCCTTCTCCTCCACTGGAGTTGGTTGTGGAGACCAGGCTCAGATTTACAGGACAACGAGAGAGCAATCCCAGGGGGTGTTTGAGAACTCACTCACTATGTGGGACCTGGTGTCACAGAGGAGAGCATGTGACAGGCAATGGGGGGAGGTCACTGTGAGGCAGGGGATTAGAACAAACCCAAGATGATGTCTGCTCTCCAGTGATGTCTGAGCTGATAAATGAAGGATCCACCCTGGAGAAATAATACATTCTCCTGTGTGTTTAGAGCATCGCAGATTTGGGGCTTGGTCCTGGGAGCTACATTTTTAGGAATTGGGCATAGACCCATTCATTTCTCTGCCTTTCATTTTTTTTCCTTAAGCCCTTAGACTGTGGATCCAGCCCCAGGGGAAGAAGGATGTGCAGCTGCAGTATGGACAGGGTCTTCTCAGGCCAGTCCCACTGTAGAATTACTGGTGTTGGGCAGTTCAGGGTTTGAATCTTGGCTCTGACTCTTCCTGGGTGAGCAGCCTGGAGCCAGCCACTCTGGGTCTCAGTTTCCTCACCTGTAACCTTACAAGGATTTTAGAAAATTGATCTGAGATAATTTGGGGGCAAAGCTTCTACTTTTAGTGTCTTACCTCGTGGCGCTAGTGGTAAAGAGTCCCCCTGCCAATGCAGGAGACAGAAGAGATGTGGGTTCACTCCCTGGGTCGGGAAGATCCCCTGGAGGAGGACATGGTAATCCACTCCAGTATTCTTGCCTGGAGAATCCCATGGACAGAGGAGCCTGGCAAGCTACAGTCCATAGGGTCACAAACAATTGGACACGACTGAAGGAAGTACCTGGCGCCCATCATGGGTACTCAACATACTAGCATCTGTCTGGTGCTCCTTATCACTGAAACCCGTGAGTACATTTAGAATCTGATAGGCGAAGCTGTGAGAGAAGGGAAGACTGAGGCAAAAAAGGAAGGCCAGCTGTTCACAGTCTGATGGGAAAGTGGGCTACATGCCCCGTGGAAAACACTCAACATACAAAAGAAGCAGATAAACAAGGAGCAGCTGTTCAGACCTGGAGGGCTTCCTGGAGCTGTCCAAGTGTTGGCTTGCTGGTGTGTTGGGAAGGAACATGTGTTGGGGGAGCAGAGTGGAGAGGTGCTGCAGGTGAGGGCAAGGTCATATAGGATTCCAGCTCCAAAGTCAGTGCCACACACGGGTCAGCACTCTTCCCTGCTTTCTTTTGGGCTCCCCAGGTGGCTCAGAGGGTCAAGAATCTGCCTGCAATGTAGGAGACATGGGTTCTATCCCTGGGTCAGGAAGATCCCCTAGAGGAGGGCATGGCAACCCACTCCAGTATTCTTGCCTGGGAAATCCCATGGACAGAGGAGCCTGGTAGGCTACAGTTGATAGAGGTGCAGAGTTGGACACCACTGAAGCGACAGAGCACACGTACATGTTTTCTTACTGTCTGTCTGTCTGTCTCTCTCTCTCACACACACATAAGTTTTTTCTCCTGCTCCAAGGAGGGAAGTGATCTAGGGGTGATTCACGGGTCTGACAAAGATTCCTGCTCATGGAACAACCGACCACATCCTTCAAGGCTGATGGAAGAAGGAACACAGTCAGCCATTTATCATGGTCCTCTTTAGAGCCAGCCGAGTGAGGGCTTGGGGGGACAAATCGGGATTGGAATCACCATGTGTGGTGGCAGGCAGAGGGGAGGCAAAGGGAAGGGAAAAATAAACCTATTTGATGTCATTGGAGACCGGTTCCAGATCCAGAAATATAAGCGCCAGCTGCTGCATTTTCCAAAGAGATATTCCGAGGCCAGCATGAGTTAATCGTCGGTGGAGGCAGTGAATTAGAGGAGTGTTGTTAGGACTTCTGACTTTGGGGTTTGCACCACGGTCCCTGGAAATTGCCTTCTAATTTCCTCAGCCTGAGTCACTGACCAGACTATTTCTTGGCCAGAAAAAGCCTAACAGGCAACTCTGTTCTCTTTTGCCTCTTTATTAAATGAAATAAAACAAGTAATAGAGTTATACATACGGTAGTCACACTTACTCCTCTTGAGTTCTCAGAGTCCAGGAACAGGATCATGGGTGAGGACAGGGATCCCGGGAACAGGAAGGACAAGGGGTGTGTGTGGGAAATGAGGTGGAGACTCTGGCTTTGGAAACAGTTTCTGAGTCAGGGCCAGAGGTGTTCTCTGCCGTGGCTATTGCCAACAATAACGGAAGAGTCCAGGAGGGTGATCAGCATTTCAGGAGGCGATTCCCAGGGCTGCGTGTGACTTCTCGCCTGGACCGGGTTGCTTCGGCTGCTGCTCTGTGTAGTGGAGTCAGGACAGGAGGGAGGGAGGGTGGCACACTGGGCCACAAGGAGGCCCCCAGGAGCCTCCAGGTGGCTCACATTAGCAGCGGGTGCTGAGCAGAATCCAGTGAGGACGTCGAGATGCAGTGAGAAGGAGGAGAACCAGTATATGAGTGCCTGCTATGTGCCAGGCAGTGCAGAAGAGACCTTTCAGAGGGGATTTCATTTTAACATCATAACCTCCCCATGAAGTAGGTCAGTGTTTTTATCCCCACTTTACAGGTGTAGAAACTGAGGCCCAGAAAGTTTATGCAGCTCTCACTCAGAGTAATTCAGTGTCAGGGCTGGGATCCTTACTCTGGCATCTGATACCGGAGTCTATGAGCTTGTCACTTTCTTCCCCATTAAAGCCAGGTCAAATGTGAGGAGTGTGAAAGGAACCAAGGAGTCTGGGCCACACCTCCTGAGAGTAAGATGTGTGTCTGGAAGGCTGTATTGTTGGAGAGTTCCTGGTCTCTGCTATCCCCAGGCCAGAATCCTGTCTCTACCACTTACTCCCCTGGGATTCGGTGCAAGTTCCTTCTCTCTCTGTGCCTCAGTTTCCTCACCTGTTAAAAACAAACCAAACCAAACAAACAAACAAAAATGAGGGGGAAATAGGAACTAGCTCAAAGGGCTGTGGTGAAGAGTAAATGAGTCGATAAATGTAAAGAGCTTAGAACAGTAGCTGGCACATATTAAGTGCTGCATAGGCATTTGTACTAATATTGAGACCCACTTCCCTGGGGGCTCAGATGGTAAAGAATCTGCCTACAATGTGGGAGACCTGGGTTCAATTCCTGGATTGGGAATATCCCCTAGAGAAGGAAATGGCAACCTCTCCAGTATTCTTGCCTGGAGAATTCCATGGACAGAGGAACCTGGTGGGCTACAGTCCATGGGGTTGCAAAGAGTTGGACACGACTGAGCAACCAACAGTTTTACTTTCAGAGCTTCAGAAGGAGTTCTCTGTGAACTGGAGTTTTTCAGGGAAGACTGACTGGCGAAGGCCAGCTTCGTGATGGGCCTCAAGGAGTAACTGGGGATGGGGTGGGAAAGAATAGGATTTAGGTGGGAAAAAGAGGGGAAGGCATGCCAAGAAAGGGAAAGCAAAGGTGCTGGAGGTGGAGCATGCAAGGAAAACACGGGCAAAACCCAAGCCGGGAAGGACAGGGAGCAAGGGTGACCAGCTGTTGAGAGCCTCACATACGCATCAAGAGGCTTCACCTCCGCAACTTCCGTTCCTCCCAAGGATTGCAGGGGACAGGACCTGATTGTCACTGTGGGGTCCTTCTGGTGAGCCCCAGAACTGGCTTTAGGGTCATTGTTGCAGCCATGGCGGGAACAGAGCTACCTATGTAGGGATGGGAACCATCTCTGTGTGTTGGGGACTCTACAGTTGGCAGGCCAGCGCCTGGCCCTTCTCTGTTTATAGCTCTTACTCGGAAAGGTCAGGCTGCCTCATAAAAGTTGATTGCACCCCAGAGGTCTTGGGGAATGAGGATGGTGGAGGGGCAGCAAGAAGTGAGGTGTTGACTGCTTTGGGCCTCATCCGTGGAGGGCCCGCTGCCAGGGCCTTATGTCACGGCGAGGTCATTTCCATCTCCAGTCCCCAGCGCTGCCACTCAAGCACCCCAGTGGCAAGAGAGGAGACCCTTGTTCTTGGAGGGCCTGGGGGCTAATGCTGAACAGCTTGCTGGGAGCCCAGGATGTCTCCAAAGTCTCAGCGCCACCTGAAACTTTCAGGCCAGCGTTGTCTTCTATCTCAGCATCTCTCTCACCTGGTTTTAGTTAGAAAGACAGTGCTTCAAACTACCTCTTGGTTTATTTAACCCTCACCCCATTGTCAGATGCCCCAGTAAGCCTGACTCTTTAGGGAAAATGTAATAATAACAGCTAACATTTCTAAATGTTTTTTACGTTCTGAGTTTTACATGGAAACTCTCAAAACAGCGTGCTGAAGTGTGTAGTTACTACCAACATCCGCTTCACGCAGGCCAGGATGCGGAGGTCCAGAGAGCTTAAAATGAATTGCCAAACACCATGCAGCTAAGAAGGTGACCCAGGCCTGCCAGCTCCAAAGCTGACTTTGTTCCCACAGCAGCCTCACAGCCCTTGATCTCTCTTCGCGTCTGGGAAGACCAAGCCCCAAGGAGATTCCACTTGAGGGCTGGCTGGTTGGCTCCTTAAGATGGGAAACCTTCCACATGTCACCTTCCCCACTCGATCTCCATTTGCCCATCTAGAAAATGGGCTCATTGCTTCCTTTCTGGCCTGCTGCCTTGCAGAGGGGAGGGTAGATATGAAAGCTGCTTTGGAAAATGCTGAGCCTAGCGAAAATAGCTGTGTGAAGGGGTCCTAGAACCCTCTGTCTGGTTTCTTCATCATTTGGGAAGGAGATGCTTTACCAAAAGGAGCTCTTCCTGATTGAAGCAAGTTTCTAGACAAGGTCCCTCTGCCGTACTTCTACTCCAAGAAGCCTGTTCAGCTCAGTTCAGTCACTCAGTTGTGTCTGACTCTCTGCAACCCCATGAATTGCAGCACGCCAGGCCTCCCTGTCCATCACCAACTCTCGGAGTTCACTCAAACTCATGTCCACCGAGTCAGTGATGCCATCCAGCCATCTCATCCTCTGTCATCCCCTTCTCCTCCTGCCCCCAATCCCTCCGAGCATCAGAGTCTTTTCCAATGAGTCAACTCTTCGCATGAGGTGGCCAAAGTACTGGAGTTTCAGCTTCAGCATCAGTCCTTCCAAAGAACACCCAGGACTGATCTCCTTTAGGATGGACTGGTTGGATCTCCTTTTCGTCCAAGGGACTCTCAAGAGTCTTCTCCAACACCACAGTTCAAAAGCATCAATTCTTCGGTGCTCAGCTTTCTTCACAGTCCAACTCTCACATCCATACATGACTACTGGAAAAACCATAGCCTTGACTAGACGGACCTTAGTTGGCAAAGTAATGCCTCTGCTTTTGAATATGCTATCTAGGTTGGTTATAACTTTCCTTCCAAGGAGTAAGCGTCTTTTAATTTCAGGGCTGCAATTACCATCTGCAGTGATTTTGGAGCCCCCCAAAATAAAGTCTGACACTGTTTCCACTGTTTCCCCATGTATTTCCCATGAAGTGATGGGACCAGATGCCATGATCTTAGTTTTCTGAATGTTGAGCTTTAAGCCAACTTTTTCACTCTCCTCTTTACTTTCATCAAGAGGCTTTTTAGTTCCTCTTCACTTTCTGCCATAAGGGTGGTATCATCTGCATATCTGAGGTTATTGATATTTCTTCTGGCAATCTGGATTCCAGCTTGTGTTTCTTCCAGCCCAGCGTTTCTCATGATGTACTCTGCATATAAGTTAAAGAAGCAGGGTGACAGTATACAGCCTTGACGGACTCCTTTTCCTATTTGGAACCAGTCTGTTGTTCCATGTCCAGTTCTAACTGTTGCTTCCTGACCTGCATATAGGTTTCTCAAGAGGCAGGTCAGGTGGTCTGGTATTCCCATCTCTTTCAGAATTTTCCACAGTTTATTGTGATCCACACAGTTGTAGCCAGGGTCAATTCAGGACCACTCTAGGCCCTTAGTGAAGATGTTCTCTAGAAAGCCACCTCTGGGAACTTTGCTTCTCTCCAAGTTGGTCATTTCTGTGAACGGGAAATACAGAGCTATTTGCAGTGCCATCTCTGCCTGCTGTCACCTGAGGGGAGGAGGTGACATCCAGGGGGCTGAGCTAGTGATGTGGAAGCAGCTGCACTTTCTGCTCTCCACTCAGCAGCCCTCTCCAGCCTTTGCTGTCATTTCCTTTGCCTGGTGAGGAAGCCGCCCTCCCTGAGCCTGGGTGGAAGTGCGTGGGTGGGGTGGGGGCCGGATCCCTTCCTCTCTGTGTATCAGTGCAGCATAAATTATGCAGCAGGGTTCTGTGGGGGCCCTCCTGTCTGTCTCTGGGATCCCTGGAGTGTGAACTTCAGACCTGGCGGAAATTGATCACTCCAGGGGGTAGGGGGGTGGGGTGCTGCCCAATGCTGATAGTGAACTTCAGGGCGGAGCAAGTGGGGTAAGGGATGGAGCGGATGTGCATTTTAAACCCTGTTTTGTTCATAAAGAGACTGACTCAGAAAATTGAGGTCGCACTGTTAGTCAAGCACAGGGCCAGGTGTGTTGGGCCCCTCGCCCTAGGCGATGCCTGTGTCACACTGTCACTATGACTCACATGTGGGTCCCTCTCCCAGAGGGATCCGGGGTGCTGCCCCAGGGTATCGGGGGCTTCTCCCGGCTCAGCACAGGGTCCTCCTGGGGAGTAGTATTCCTCGTGGAGAGGGCTTGCCTTGCGGCTTTGCCCACCTGAGGGTTCTGAGCACTGAGGGATTGTCTCTGGCGTTTGAAGCGGCTGCTCTGTGAACTCTTTCATGGTAGGCCCCATTCTGACCCAGCTTTATTCCGTTTCCTGATGGCCCAGACCCAAAGGGCTATTTTAAGGGCCTTGCCTGTGTGGGAGAATTTCTCTTTGTAACAACAGGGAGGGAGGCCTGGCATGGTGCTGGCAGTGGGGCTCCGAGAGAATGCAGTTCTTTCCTGAATTCTGCCTCCTGGGCAGGACTCAGCGGGCTCTCAGTACAGGGCCCCGGCACCCAGGAGGGACCCAGTTGCTTGTCCATGAGGGCAGGGCTTCCGAAGGTGGCTGCCCAGGGATTTTTGCTTGCCTAAGCCTAGGCAGCTTGGCAAACTGATCCTTTTCTCGCAGAGCTAAGGCCTGTAATAGGCAATGTCTGGACTTGGGTCTCAAGCGGGGGTTAATTATTGACTTTAGTCATCACTCACTGGCAGTTGGAGAAAAGCAGCCTCATTTTTCCCATGATCACTGGACGTCGCGGCTCCCGGGTAGGGGAAGTGGGGAAGTTGAGTCAGAGAATGTGTGAGTAGAGCCCTTCTAGGTGCAAGCATGGGGCTGGGGCTTCTTATCTGCTGTCTTCTGGAATCCCCATCGCCACCCTGAGCATCATCCCTGTGGGAGGGGCAGCCTCTCACCCTGCGTCAAATGGCCCTGAACAGTGAGAGCCGGGGTTTGAACCCAGATGTCTGCAGGGACAAAGCCCGTGCAGGTTTGATGGCTCACCCATCCCTGCCACACAAAGGTTAGATAGCTAGTTGGAAGTATCAGTCTTTTGTCCTTGCCCCCAGCTGGAGACATCCACACATATCAAAAACTAGCTGCACTGGGTCTTTCTCTACCCACTCTGGTCTTCATCAGACTCTGGTCTCTGTGGCTGTATTTCTCCCTCTGCTTCATGCACCCTTGGGAATCCCAGCCATGATCTGTGGTTCTGTTGGGGTACAGACAGCTGAGAGCACTGCCCTGGGCTGAAGAAGGGAAGTGAACCCAAAGGGTTATGTACAGCAGGCCTTCCCTTGGAAGGCTGGGGCCCTGAAGCTTTATAGTGGTTTTGTCTCTCAAGAGCTTCCCGAGAGGCTGGGGGCCTAGGGAACACATCACGTGGGTCCCTGATAAAACTTCAAGGGTCTGGACTAAACCCTGGTTATCTGCCCACCCTGACCTTCCCCCCAAGCCCCTCCATTGACACATGATGTGGTTGGAGCTGGCACTTGGGATAAGATAACAAGCCTCTTGCTACCCAGAATGGACCCCTAGCAAGGTCTGGCCGCTATTTTGGGATTCAAAGTTTTATTCCCCCCGGACTCTTGTCCAGAGCACTTTTGAAAGCCTGCTCCTTCAGAAGCTCCAGCTGCCGGGGGCTCTCCATCCTCTCCTGGAGGATGGGGGCTAGCATGGCACCGTGGCTGGGAGCAGGGAGTGGTTTACTTCCCTGGCACTTGCAGCCTGCTGCTTGTTCTGGCTAAACTAGGCTCTGGCAACTGGACAGCTCTGGAGAGGGCCTCAGGTGTCCGCATTTGGAAGTTGAGGACATGAGGATGGGAGCAGAGCACAACGCCTCTGCCCCACGGGCTCAGCTCTGAAACTCCTACTGCCTTGTTACACTTGTTCACATGTCTTCTCTGCCATGGGCCTCAGCTTTCTCATCTGTAAAATGTAAATCAGTTCAGTTCAGTCGCTCCGTCGTGTCTGACTCTTTGCGACCCCATGGACTGCAGCACGCCAGGCTGTTACTCTACATAATGTTGGGCGCATGATAGTTTTCAATAAATGACAGCTGTTGTGATTATTATCTTGGTCATCCTTCATGGTTCTTTTTTGTTTGTTGGTTGGTTGGGTTTTTTTGTTTTGTTTTCTAGTTTTTTCCTTTTCGGTTATACTGGGTCTTCGTTGCTGTGTGTGGGATCTCTCTTGCTGCGGTGGCAGGGGCTTCTCTTTGTTATGGAGCATAGGTTCTGGGTGCTCGGGCTTCAGTAGTTGTGGGATGCGAGCTCAGTAGTTCAGTTTTCAGGCTCCAGAGTACAGACTCCATCCTTACGGTGCTTAGTTGCTCCAAGGCGTGTGGAGTCTTCCCAGACCAGGGATCGAACCCATGTCCCTTGCAGTGGCTGGTGGATTCCTGGCCAGTGTACCTCCAGGAAAGTCCTCATGCTTCATGGTTTTGCTTAGTTTCTGTCACCTCTCAGAAGCTTTTTTGACTTCTCATCTTACAATGTCTCCTGTCTGTGAATTTTTATAATGTTTATTGTTTTTACCTCTCCTGTAACTCTTACCAAGAATGACCTTGGGTTGCTCAGTTTGGGGCAAGCCTATGTCTTGACTGGTTAAAAAGCTTGTTGAGGGCTGGACTCTGATCTGATGCTTATTTATATTCATTTATTCATTCATTTTAATACTAATTCATTCATTCAGTTACTCAATCAACATTTGAATGTTAACTGTGTGCCAGGCACTGGGAACATAGCAGGACTGCTAAAAATCCCTGCCCTTTTGGAGCTCACATTCTGATAGGGGAAGGGAAACAATAAACAAATGAAAAATTGGTGAAATCTGGAGTGTGGTAGATGGGGGATAAACATTGTAGAGAAAACTGAGCGGGGGGAGGGAGACAGGGAGTGGCAGCTGTGGTGTGAGTTCCTGTGTTAGCTTTTAGAGCTTGGCCAGGGACAGCCCCCGAGTATAGTGACTTTTGAATAAGATCTGAAGGAGGAGGACAAGTGAGGCCTGCAGATGTTTGGAGGGGAAGTGGTTTATGGAGAGGGAATAGCAAATGCTAAAGCCCTGAGCTAAGACCATGCCTGGCCCTTTCAGGGAGGAACAGGGGGCTGGTGTGGCCCCAGGGCATGAGCAACGGCAGAGCAGTGGGCAGTGAGGTCAGACAGGTAAAGGATCCAGTTTGGGTCCAGACCGAGCAGGGTGCTCTGCTCAGCAGCAAGGCTTCTTGACTTGCTGAAGATGGAAACTGGCCAAAAATACCTACTTGCGTGCAGGGCACCACCATGCTGAAAGCAGTTTCTCCGACTGGGAGCCCGAGGGTGGCAAGCTCCTACAAAGGCGGCAGCCCCCACATCCTCCCGTCTTTAACACCCCTTCCCTAATGCTAGTAGAAGGTCTGGATCACAGTGGGTCCTCAAACAATGAGATAAATCTGTAGATGAAGTCTTTATTCTATTAAACCCCCTTCCTCCTACCCAACTCCTTTTTTTTTTTTTTAAAAAGAACCACAGCTTTTAACTTACAATTGTAGCAATTGGTTATTTGAAATGTCAAGTATATATTCCTGTTCTTGCCTGGGAAATCCCATGGACAGAGGAGCCTGGCAGTCTACAGTCTATGGGGTTGCAAAAAGTCGGACACAACTTAGTGACTAAGCATGCATCCTTGTAATATTCTAAGTGTGGTCAGATCCTCAGGCCAGTCCCCAAAACCTTTCTCATCCATTGAGTAGGTGCAATTATAGCATCAAGAACCAGATGTCTCTAGTTCACCTGTATCACGGGCTAGCTTAGTCCATGTGTAATATCCAGAGAAGCTGTCCTCCACTGTTCAGTGAGAAGGAAACTTCCAGGCTAATTGATGACGATGGTGATGATGATGATAATAATACTACTAATAATATTTGGAGCATGAATTATGTGCCAGTCATTCTGCTAAGCACTTTGCTCATTGAATCCTTACAACAACTTGATGAGAAAAGCACTCTTACAGTCCTTACTTTATTGATGAGAAAACAGAGACACAGAGAGGTTAATTTACCAATGGTTATAAGCTAGGAGGAGGCAGGCCTGGGGTTCTGAGCCAGGCAATGGGGATACAAGCCTCTTGTATCTTATGTCCTGGCCTTCCAGGGAATCCTGCCAGCCAGTCTTGCCACTGCCTAGGTTGTCCATAGACCTTAGATACCAAGTATAGAAGTCAGGGAACAGAGACCACTGGTGGCAGGCAGGAGCGGCACTCTTTGTCCCTGAAACAGGAAAAACCATTTGTTCCTGGAACCTGACACTTCAGGGGGTGGGTTTGCTGTGTGCCATTGTCTTCCTGGGCCATTTACAAGTCCAGCACTTGGGGCTGGGGACGGGGGCGGGGTGGAGTGGGGAGCAATGTGTAGGTTGGTGGAGGCCAGATTAGAGCGTCTGGCAAGACGTTTCTGACACCTAGGCCATTCAGCTCTCAGCAAAGCCCAGCAGGTGGCCAGGGCTGTTGCTTTAGCTGGGAGGGGGCACCTCCCCATCTGCCCTGCCCGGTTTATTGTTGGAATGAGCTGGGCCCTAACTAGTCCTTCCTCTCTTCCCAGGCCCCAAAATAAACAGCAGCTGTTGGCTGTATCTCTCTGTCGCTGCCCGTCTGTCAACAGCCACTGGCTTTCGTTTGGCCCTGCCTCTTTTGGGTTTAATGGCATGGGGCATTGGGGACTTTGCAGAGCCTGCCTTGGTGGCCAGCTGGTGTGCCCTGGCATGCCCTCTCCCAGGCAGTGCTGACCTGTTGGCCACATGCTGGCACTGTCCCCTCCTGCCCTTCAGGTGCTCATGGTGATCACAGAACTCAGGCTCCAGACTCTGAAATCAGTTCTGCTCCTGGCTCTTCTGCTTAGCTGCTGACTTCGCGCAGGTAGCCTAACTCTGAACCTCAGTTTCCTTCTCTGTGAAAATCTGGGCTGCCCCAGTGGCTCAGTGGTAAAAGAATCCACTTGCAATGCAGATGATGTGGGTTCAATCCCTGGGTTGGGAAGATCCCCTGGAGAAGGAAATGGCAACCCACTCCAGTATTCTTGCCGGGGAAATTCCATGGACAGAGGAGCCTGGCGGGCTACAGTCCAGTGTCACAAGAGAGTTAGATGTGACTTAGTGACTAAACAACAACGACAAAAATCTGGTCATGGGTTCTATATCCTGGCATCCTGTGAGGATTAAGACGGTACAGTGCTGTCTGGCTTCTGCCATTGAAGCCAGACTGGCTGAGTCCTCTCTTTAGCACTCAGGAAATTTGTGCCTACCAGGGAGGTACTGGAGCCTTCCCCACCGAAGTTTCTCATCTGGACAACATGGGTAATAAACGCCTCTCCCAGGCTGGTGGTGAGGAGTAGATGAGCAGTGCCAGGCACAGAATAAGAGCTCGATGAATGGAATAATGTGTGCTCCCTTTGACAGATAAGACAGAACACCCCCTGAAAGAGTCATTTGCAGGCACACATTCAAGAACTGACAGAATGGCTCCTCTCCTAAGGGCTGGATTCGCACGGCTGTGCCCGTTCACTTGGCTTTGTTTCTAGCCTGTGTTCAGAACTTCCACTTGAAAGGCTGAGGGTGGGGAGCGGGGGTGATGGCAGAACTGGTTATAAAGCAGGATGCAGGCACAAGCAAGGAAAGCTGGGATTTCTGTTCTACTTGGCAGTGGTTCTGCTGATGTAATATAAGAAACGGAAAGAAGACTGAGTCCGAGGCCATGACCTGCCTTCAACTGGTGGGGCAGATCCCCTGGGGTTGACCAGTTATCTCTGCTGATGTGTGAGCCCCAAGATGTTCTTTCATGTGATCTTCACAACCTCCCTGTGGGCCAGCTCGCCTTGGCTCCATACTCCGGGAAACTCTTGTGTTTTTGACTCTTCCTTGCAATCTATCCTCCCTTGTGGAAAGATTGTATTGGGAGCCCCAATTAAAGCATCCAGAGTTATCATTCTCAAAAAGGAAAAAAAAGGCACTTGACCCCAATTGTGTTTGACTTCAGTGCTACATGCCACTGTGGGCACATGAAGCCCCCAGAAAAGAGGCCCTCACTCAGCATGGAGCATTTGCCCCGTCTTCCTGGAAGCCTGATCTTTAAAAAGGAGGCTGAGTGTGCTGTTTTGTCTCCGCCGTGCTGTTCTTGTCCCAGGAGAAAGGTCAGTGGCAGTTTCATTCCCAACATTTGGGGTAACACTTTCTGATAGACAGTGATGAGAATGAGGCTGCACTTTTGAAAGGAACATAGCAAAGTAGTTTAGAGCAGGACCCTGGAACCAGATTGCCTAAATCCAAGTTTCCCCTCTTCCATTTATTTCCATATGACCTTAGACAAGTCACTTAACTTCTCTGTTCTTCAGTCTCCTCTTCTATAAAATGGGGATAATAACAGTGCCATCCTCATAGGATTGTTGGGAGGATTAAATGAGATAATGATGATAAAGGCACTTAGAACAGTGCCTGGGGCAGGGTTAGTGCTGCCTGAGGGTCCCTGTTGTCAGCTGAGCCAGCAGGGCAGGTGTAGGCAGCTCCCCATCAATCCAGGCCTGACAGATATACATAGAGAAGCCTTGAGAAGCCACCTGGTGTGTGTGATAGAGGCATCTGGGTTGGGGGTCGTGGCATGTTCTAGAGGAGGGGGTTTTCCAGTGCTGAGCGTGCTGCTCACCGCTCCAGCTCAGTTTCCTCAGATGACTGTGCCCAGGCCTTCCTTGTAGGGTCACTCTGAGAACCCGAGACCGGGGAAAGCATCTCAGGGCCACTCTCCTTCTGGTGGCCATTTAAACAGCCTTGGGGTTTGGCATGGGGACCGGGGGTGGGGGTCGGTGGACTCCAGCCTGACCTTGCTGACCAGGAACCTTGAATCACACTCTTCCCACACCTCTCTCTCATGAGCAGCTTCTGGGAGGAGGGGGTTATTGCAGCAGGGTAGCCCCCACAGAGGGTGGCAGTGCCTCCTGCTGGTACCAGCGGTGTCCCAGGTTGTCACGCTCCCCACAAATGGTCTTGCTGGCTCTGAGGGGCCTGCTAGGAAGGGCTGCAGGTCTTCTGCCCGTTTCGCAGGTAAGAGAGGCTTGGAGAGGCACTGTACATGTGGAGGACACCATCAGTGCCCGTCCCCCATACCCTGAGCTCACCTGAGTTCCCCTGCAGTGGCTTCCAGCATGCTGGCAACTCCCCGCTCCCGCTTCCCCCTGTCCCCTCTCCCCACTTCACCTCTCTGGGGGAGGGCTTTCTCCAGCTAGGGCTCCACGGGAGCTTTGCTCCACCCAAGCAGGTATAGCCGAGGGAGGCCAGGGGAGGGAGTGGAGGCAAGTTGTCATCCCATCATTCCATCATCCCTGGGAGTTGATATCTCAGCTGCTTGCTCTCCACTGGGACAATTTGGAAGTGATTTCTAGCCAGAGGCCCAGAGGATCCCCAGCAGGACTGAGCCCCAGATGCCCACAGCAGTGACATGCCCATTAAGTACCCTCTATAGAAGACGATTGCTTCTTGGCAAGAAAGCTATGACAAACCTAGACAGTGTATTAAAAAGCAAAGATATCACTTTGCTGACAAAGGTCTGTATAGTCAAGGCTACGGTCTTTCCAGTAGTCATGTACACATGTGAGAGTTGGACCACAAAGATGGCAGAGTGCAGCTCCAATTATGGTGCTGGAGAAGACTCTTGAGACTCCCTTGGACTGCAGGGATATCAAACTAGGCAATCCTAAAGGAAATCAACCCTGAATACTCATTGGAAGGACTGATGCTGAAGCTCCAGCACTCTGGCCACCTGATGCAAATAGCCGACTCATTGGAAAAGACCCTGATGCTGGGAAAGATTGAAGGCAGAAGGAAAAGAGGGTGGCGGGATGAGATGGTTGGATGGCATCACCAATTCAATGGACATGAACTTGGGCAAACTCCAGGAGATGGTGAGGAACAGGGAGGCCTGGCATCTGCAGCCCATGGGGTTGCAAAGAGTTGGACACAACTTGGCGACTGCACAACCACAACAATCAGCTTCTATCCTTTTCTGGTCTCACTTTCCCTACTTCCTCACTTGGGGGTTCCAGGGATCATCTCCCTGGTAAACCGCCTGCACCCAAGGCCTTGTCTCAGGGTCTGCTTTGGGATGAACCCAAACTGTGATAGCTGGCTTCCTCCTGCTGACAAATGGTGGAGCCGGAGTGAGAACCTCTGAGACTCAGTTCCCCAGGCCGTGCTGTCTTTCTGGAGGTTCCTGGGGTTCTTGTTATAGAAGAGTTGGAAAAGATCCTTATGCGATCCAGGGTTTTTTTTTTAAGTTAATAAGAGGCAGTGAGTCATCATGGGCAGGGCTGAAGAATTCTTAATCAATACAGCAGCTTCTGCAGACCTCATCAGAGAAGGAGCCCAGTCAATGCAAACTTGACGGAGAGAAGCAGGGCCTTAGAAACGTGGGAATCTGACCTTATATAAACTTGTCTCAGGACAGAAGTAAACAAACAAGGGACTTATGGATAAACAGAAATCTAGTGTCTTTATCCATCATAGGTCAGGCCCGGAACATAGGTCAGCAGTGTGTGTCTGAGGAAGTAAGGACGAGAGTTTCTGGCCTCTGTGCTCAGGTACAAGGTGACATATGCGAGCAAGACACTCTGTTGTTTTTATTGCTGTAATCTAGTTTCTTGTAACAGTGTTGGAAATTGTGGTGAGACTTGGTATCCTTAGAGTTGGTGAAAGCATCTTTAAGAAGATAGAAAAAAAGGAGTGTGTATGAGTGAGTGTGGAATGCACATGTATGTGGGGATGTGTTAGGTGCACATGTGTGTGCGTTGGTGTGTTGTGGGGGTGTATTTGGGGATATCTTGTGTATGTGTGTATGTTATGGGTGTTTGGGGATATGTCTGGGTGATGTATTTATATCTGTGTGTTTGGGAGTGTGTGTTTATGTGTGTGTGTGTCTGTGTGTTTTGGATGTGGTATGTTTATGTATGTGTGTGTGTGTGTATGTGGAGTACAAGCTGTTGGGTCGTTGTTCATCAGGCATATTCCTGGGGCCATCTTGTATCCTTGAAAGTTCCTTATGATCAGGCTAAAGGGTTCAGAAATGCTTAGATTTTAGTATAAAATGGTTTCATAGATTCTCACGTGTATTTACCATAACTATCTTTTCTTCTGTGCCTTTTCTGAGTTTGGCAGACCTCATTTCACTCTCACAGAAGAAAGATAGAATTACTCCCATCTTATGGGTAAGGAAACTAGGGATGGGGACGGTTAAGTCGCTGACTCACGGTGACAGCGCTATTAAGTGGTAGAACTGGGGTCTGACCAACCTCTTAACGTCTACCCTCCCCTGCTCCCTCCACCCACGTGGGGTGAGCTGGTGGGTGGAATTCTACCGTACTTTGCACACACAGAAAGGGCCCTCCTCTCCATCTAGGGCACTTGCTTCAGGAACATGACTTCTGGCTTCAGAAGAGGCCTTGGAGGAAGGCTGTGAGGCAGGGCCGCCTGAACCAGACTGATGTAGACACGCCAGAGGGCCTGATCCCAGGAAGGACTTGTTGTGACCCTGACCGGGGTGAAGATGGAGGAGAGACTGAAGAAGTGGGCAAGGAATTGAGAAGGGGTGGGGAGGAAGCTGCAAGAGTCCTTGGGTTCATCCCCAGGCCTCAAGGAGAGGGTAGGTACACACTTCTGCTGAGTAAGGAACCTTATACTTGGTTTTACCCTTCAAGAGCAAATGTCCACCTCCTGTTTTACGGTGAGCCAGTCACGTGTCCAGGTGTATGCGGCTGGGGTAGTGTGGAAATGTCTATGTTATCTGTTATGTGATCTAACCTCTAATAAGGTGACATGCAGAGAAACAGGCCTCCCTAGCCTGGATTCCTGGAAGGAGCAGAGGGCAGCCATTTCATCAGTGTGCATTCTTGACAGACAGAATCAGTGGGGCCCCTGGGCTTCCCTGGCCACTCCCACCCATGAGAGCTCATGTCAGACCAGTGGGAAATCCCACAGAAGCCGAGGTCCCAGATATGTGTCCTGGGACTCATTCATGGAGCTCAGATACCCTTGGGTTCCCCGAGCTGCTGGGAGAGGACTCCCTGGTACCCAGCCAGCTCAGCGATTCCAAACAACTCCTCAGGAGCAGACAGTTCCGGCCAGCGTTCCTGAGAACCGTAAAGAGCCACTCTGCCTCACCCATGTGCCCCAAACATCAGCCAGGCTATACCCTAGGAAGTAGGTGGATTCAGGCAAGGCAACCTCAGCAGCCCAAATTTTCAAAAGCCATCCTTTAATAAATTCCCAGCACCAATGCTATTAATATTAGGCGTTAAACTATTATGGTGTTAACCCTGTGGACTTGTTTGACTCTCTGCTGATACGGCATCACTGACTCAATGTACATGTTGGAACAAACTCTGGGAGATAGTGAAGGACAGGGAAGCCTGGCGTGTTATATAGTTGGACAGTTGGATATGACTTAGTGACTGAACAACAACAACAATTGCTGATGTGAATTAGGGCGGAGGGGCAGAGTGCCGCAGTTACAGGTGAGGCAGAGTCCCCCACAAGCCACGTGACTGGGAAATTATTTTAATCTCCTTGAGCTTCAGGGATAATAAAAGCAGCACAGACTCATAGAGCTGGTGGCTGGCATCGAAGCATTATTAATGATAAAAACACAGGAAACAGTGGGAGCAGGGCATCCTCGTGTTATGGCTGCAGGTAGTCCACATTGATGCTCTTAGCCCACCGCCCCCCTTTTTGGGGCACAGCTTTATGAGATATAATTCTCATACCATACAATCAACCCATTTAAAGTACACAGGTCAGTGGTTTGGGGTATGTTTATATTAATAGAATTGTGGCACAGTCAATTTTGGAACACTTTTATTACCCCAGGAAGCAAGTATGCTTTAGCCATCACTTCTAACCTCCTCCCTCGCACTGGTCCCCAGCCCTTGGAAATTCATTTCCCTTCTGTCCTTATGGATTTGCCTATTCTGGACATTTTATATAAATAGAATCAACAACTATGTGGACTTTTGTGACTGCCTTTCTTTCACTGATATAAGGCTTTCCAAGTTCATCCACCATCAGCCCTTTGATGGCTTATGGGAGAAGCTTTATTCTTTTTTTGTGCTGGCCCAGGAGCCCAGGGCACAGAGCCTCACCACAGCCTTGGCAGGTGGCTTGTGGCCCCAAGCATAGGTTCTCCTGGAGCATCTCCTCTCCCTACCTTTTGGAGCATCTGGCTCTTCTCTGCTGCTCTCCTGTTTTGAAGCTGGTGGAGGCTGGATCTTGTAGGAAAATGTTGAATGTGCCTAGAGTTGATTTCCATTACTTCCTCTGGCCTGGTCAGCAGCGTGGGGGCAGGGTGGAAACTGTGCAAAGTCTTTGCTTATCTGTCCCGGGGGACTCTCTTTCCGGGAGGGGATGGGGAGAGAGACAACACAGCATCTTTATTTGTTTTTAATGTTGACTAACTTCCCAGCCCCCTTACCACATTCTGGTGAAAGTCCCTGGGTTCCTGGTCAGGCTCTCCTCCCTTGAGACACAGGGTCATGGGACTTATCTCTTGGGGGCAGCTGATGGGGAAGTCGCCAAGTGTTTTGGAGTCCTCTGCGTATATGGACTCAAACAGCATTTGTTTGTCCTCTAGCTAGAGCTGGTCCAGTGCAAAACTGGAAATCCGTTAGGAGGCATTTGGCTGCAAGTAACTAAATCCCATCTAAAACTATCTTCAGCTATATAGAAATTTATCATCTTACTCTTAAGGCAGTTCAGAAGTAGATAACAAAAAAATTATAATTTAAAAAACTATAGGATTAATAAACATTTAGGTCATTTTCAACTTTTTTATTTTCACCATTTTAGATAGTAGTGCCCTAAACATCCATATGTATATATATATGTGTGTGTGTGTGTGTGTGTGTATTTGGGAACTTAGGCTACTATTTTTGTAGGATATGTTGTCAAAGTGACATTGGTAGGAAAGAGTGTCTGGGATTTAGGACAGGTAGGTCAGCCCACATTTAATCCATTTTTCTATTCCTTCAGTATCTAATTTCATACAATGAGAACTGACATTTCCAATGAAGACCCTTGTGGATCCCTGATGTTTGTGAAATCAGTTCAGGAACATAGTATTATCTTACATCTCCGTCCACAATTTATGGCCGAGCATCAGGCTAAAGTAATGTTTAAAAGCAAAAGGCACAATGCAAAGGGCTTTTTGGTCAACCCAAGTATTTGGTATATTCTGTCCTCTGAGTACCCTACTTAGCAGTTTTGTTCAAAAGATTATGTGATTCCCTGTTGGAAAGCACAGGGGGAAATGTCTTAACAATACCAAGTATTGTTTAGACTATAAGGAAGTGGGGAGCCTCAGATGTTGCTGGTGGAAGCAGAGTCCTACCATGTGCCTGGGGAGGAAGAAAACTGGAATACTCTGTGAATTAAGGCTGCCACTTGGAATAACACAAAATCACAGGAGAAGAGGATGGATAAATAAATATGCTATATTCATATGATGGAATTCTGTGCAGTTAATGTGAATACAATTTACAAGTGTCAACCTGGAATGATCCCCAGAACAATACTGAGTGAAAAAGCAAGCAATAGAATATTATCTCTTGCACCATTTATGTAAATATTATTTATCTAAATTTCATACCATTACTATAAATTAAAAATTATTCCCAAGAAAATAGTGCCTTATACATGTTTACATATGTTTGTGGAAAAAGTATAAAAACACAGATCAGAAGGAAACACACAAAAAAATTCATGAAACTGGCCACTTCTAGATGGGGAGAGAGAAATGGGGCTGGGAGGAGAACAAGGTATTTAAACTTTTTCCATAATGTGTTTCTCTAATTTAAAAAATGTTAAAATTTTAGCCTTTATTTATTTTGATTGCCGCCTAGAAGGATTTGTTATATGTTACATGTATTCTTCATTTGTTCATTCACTCATTCAGCAAAGGTTTGTTAAATGCCTACTATGTGCCAGGCATTGTTCTAGGTTCAAGACTATATAGCACACAAAAGCAGACAAAAATCCCTGTCCTAGGGAGTTTATATTCCAATGAAATGTAAAAAAAAAACAACGTAAAAAAAAAAAACAATGAAATGTAAAAAATGTAAAACAAGTTTATATTCCAATGAAATGTAAAACAAATTTTTTACTTTTTCAAAGTAAAAAATTATAATACAATTCCCAGGTTAAAAAGATAAGTTAATAAAAAGTTAAAACTTTTTAATGTTTAAATGTATTCCTTCTTTGTTTATTTAATGATTTTGCAAAGTTACCATAAAGCAATAATTCATATTAAAAAAATTCATTTTGTATTTATTGAGGAAAAATATTAAACTCAGAATCAGGTGCCTTGGTCATTGGTATGGAAGTTGGGTCTAAATCAGAATTTAAAAGGGCAAGAAAGATAGGGGCATCTTAACATAGCTTTGATTCCAACACAGAATTTGGTTGAGTGACTCTTGAAATAGCAAAAGTAGCAATTACAAAAGTAGCCCAGAGCCCACCACACTGGGTGAGCCCTACCTGGGAGTAGAGCTTATCTGTTCAGTGCCTTGGGTGGGATGTATCATTTATTAGAGCACTGAGCATGAAATGAATGCTTTGTGGAGATACAAGAGCAGATGTGCACAGGAGCGTGTGTGCGTCTGTGTGCCCATGAGCACATGTGTATGTCCAGCGGATTGCTTACTCTGTGCCCTGCACTGTTGAGTGCTTTCTGAGTTCCCTGTCCTTTAATCCTCACAACTCTGGGAGGTAGACGTGTTATCGCATCACCATCTTACCAAAGAGGAAAGAGTCTTAGCCAGGGTGGCAGAGTCAGTGATTGGTGGGCTGGGAATCAGAGCCAGGAGCCCTGGCCTCTGGAGCTCGTGCTCTCATTCCTTAGGCTATTAAGCGGGTAGGGGTGAGGGAAAGACAATTCTGGGGAAGGCGGCGACAGAGCAGCCAATAGATGATGGGGAGCCCTGAGGAGACTGGTTGTGGGACCTTGGGACATGAAGAGAGACTGGGGCCTGGGGCTGGAGCATCATGCTTGGGTGTTCAAACTTCCCTGCAAGCATAAGAAGCCCCTGGAGGTGTTGCTTGACATGACCCAGGATGTGTTTAAAGATGTAACTGCACACATGGTGTGAAGGATGGATTGGACTTCAGGGACTAAGGAAACCGGAAGACCAGGAGGGGATGGCAGTGTGATGCAGCAACACGTGATGAGTGGGTCAGGCTCCAACAAGGAGGACTGAACATCCCTTAAATTGCTCTCCCAGTTCAGTGCTGAGGGTGCTTTGTGCATGATTCTGTGCAGCATCAGAACCACTGAACTAGAGTAAAAGAAACAAAAGGCAGATCTATAGCCCTCGCTGGACTGTAACATAAGAGGTTGGAGGTAGCTGCAGTTCATCCACAGAGTTGACTCCATTCTGCTTTAAGGTTAAGCCTTGATAATCTGCAACCCCTTTCAGTTCAGTTCAGTCACTCAGTTGTGTCAGACTCTTTGCAGCCCCATGGACTGCAGCACTGCAGCATTCCCTGTCCATCACCAACTCCTTAAGCTTGCTCAAACTCATGTCCATTGAGTTGGTGATGCCATCCAACCATCTCATCCTCTGTCCTCCCCTTCTCCTCCCGCCTTCAATCTTTCTCAGCATCAGGGTCTTTTCTAATAAGTGAGTTCTTCACATCAGGTGGCCAAAGTACTGCAGTTTCAGCTTCAGCATCAGTCCCTCCAATGAATATTCAGGACTGATTTCCTTCAGGATTGACTGGTTGAATCTCCTTGCAGTCCAGGGGACTCTCAAGAGTCTTCTCCAACACCACAGTTCAAAAGCATCAGTTCTTCAGCACTTAGATTTCTTTATGGTCCGACTCTCACATCCATACATGACTACTGGAAAAACCATAGCTTTGACTAGATGGACCTTTGTCAGTCAAGTAATGTCTCTGCTTTTTATCATGCTGTCTGGGTTGGGGTACTGTCTGGGTTGGGGTATAGCTTTTCTTCCAAGGAGGAAGCATCTTTTAATTTCATGGCTGCAGTCACCATCTGCAGTGATTTTGGAGCCCAAGAAAATAAAGTCTGTTACTATTTCCATTGTTTCCCCATCTATTTGCCATGAAGTGATGGGACTGGATGCCATGATCTTAGTTTTTTGAATGTTAAGTTTCAAGCCTGTATGCAGGTCAGGAAGCAACAGTTAGAACCGGACATGGAACAACAGACTGGTTCCAAATAGGAAAAGGAGTACGTCAAGGCTGTATATTGTCACCCTGCTTATTTAACTTATATGCAGAGTACATCATGAGAAACGCTGGGCTGGAGGAAGCACAGGCTGGAATCAAGATTGCTGGGAGAAATATCAATAACCTCAGATATGCAGATGATACCACCCTTATGGCAGAAAGTGAAGAAGAACTAAAGAGCCTCTTGATGAAAGTGAAAGGGGAGAGTGAAAAAGTTGGCTTAAAGCTCAACATTCAGACGACTAACATCATGGCATCTGGTCCCATCATTTCATGGCAGATAGATGGGAAAACAGTGGAAACAGTGGCTAACTTTATTTTTCTGAGCTCCAAATCACTGCAGATGGTGATTGCAGCCATGAAATTAAAAGACACTTACTCCTGGGAAGGAAAGTTATGACCAACCTAGACAGCATATTCAAAAGCATAGACATTACTTTGTCCACAAAGCTCCATCTAGTCAAGGCTATGGTTTTTCCAGTAGTCATGTATGGATGTGAGAGTTGGACTATAAAGAAAGCTGAGCACCAAAGAACTGATGCTTTTGAACTGTGGTGTTGGAGAAGACTCTTGAGAGTCCCTTGGACTAAAAGGAGATCCAACCAGTCCATCCTAAAGGAAATCAGTCCTAAATATTCATTGGAAGGACTGATGCTGAAGCTGAAACTCCAGTACTTTGGCCACCTGATGCGAAGAACTGACTCATTGGAAAAGCCCTTGATGCTGGGAAAGATTGAGGGCAGGAGAAGGGGATGACAGAGGATGAGATGGTTGGATGGCATCACCAACTCACTGGACATGGGTTTAGGTGAACTGCGGGAGTTGGTGATGGACAGGGATGCCTGGCGTGCTGCGGTTCATGGGTTCACAAAGAGTCGGACATGACTGAGAGACTGAACTGAACTGAACTGAAGTTTCAAGCCAGCTTTTTCACTCCCCTCTTTCAGTTTCATCAAGAGGCTTTTTAGTTCCTCTTCACTTTCTGCCATAAGGATGGTGTCATCTGCATATCTGAGGTTATTGATATTTTTCCTAGCAATCTTAATTCCAGCTTGTGCTTCATCTAGCCCAGCATTTCTCATGATGTACTCTGCATATAAGTTAAATAAGCAGGGTGACAATATACAGCCTTGACTTACTCCTTTCCTAATTTGGAACCAGTCTGCTGTTCCATGTCCAGTTCTAATTGTTGCTTCTTGACCTGCATACAGATTTATCAAGAGGCAGATCAGGTGGTCTGGTATTCTCATCAGTTTCAGAATTTTATACAGAATTTTATTGTGATCCACACAGTCAAAGGCTTTGGCATAGTCAATAAAGCAGAAGTAGATGTTTTTCTAGAACTCTCTTGCTTTTTCGATGATCCAACAGATGTTGGCAATTTGATCTCTGGTCCCTCTGCCTTTTCTAAATCCAGCTTGAACATCTGGAAGTTCACGGTTGTCATACTGTTGAAGCCTGGCTTGGAGAATTTTGAGCATTATTTTACTAGTGTGTGTGAGATGAGTGCAATTGTCCGGTAGTTTGAGCATTCTTTGGCATTGCCTTTCTTTGGGAGTGGAATGAAAACTGACCTTTTCTCATCCTGTGGCCACTGTTGAGTTTTCCAAATTTGCTGGCATATTGAGTACAGCACTTTCACAGCAGCGTCTTTTAGGATTTGGAATAGCTCAACTGGAATTCCATCACCTTCACTAGCTTTGTTCGTAGTGATGCTTCCTAAGGCCCACTTGACTTCGCACTGCTGGATGTCTGGCTCTAGGTGCGTGATCACACCATCATGGTTATCTGTGTCACGAAGATCTTTTTTGTACAGTTCTTCTGTATACTCTTGCCACCTCTTCTTAATATCTTCTGCTTCTGTTAGGTCCATACCATTTCTGTCCTTTATCGAGCCCATCTTTGCATGAAATGTTCCCTTGGTATCTCCAATTTTCTTGAAGAGATCTCTAGTCTTTCCCATTCTATTGTTTTCCTCTGTTTCTTTGCATTGATCACTTAGGAAGGCTTTCTTATCTCTCCTTCCTGTTCTTTGGAACTCTGCATTCAGATGGGTGTATCTTTCCTTTCCCCAAGGAAAGGGGATCACCTTGATCACCACCTCCTATACAATGCTGTGAACCTCCGTCCGTAGTTCTTCAAGCACTTTAATCTATCAGATCTAATCCCTTGAATCTATTTGTCACTTAGGTCATACCTGAATGGTCTAGTGGTTTTCCCTACTTTCTTCAATTTAAGTCTAAATTTTGCAATAAGGAGGTCATGATCTGAGCCACAGTCAGCTCCTGGTCTTGTTTTTGCTGACTGTATGGAGCTTCTCCATCTTTGGCTATGAAGAATATAATCAATCTGATTTTGGTATTGACCATCTGGTGATGTCCACGTTTAGAATCTTCTCTTGTGTTGTTGGAAGAGGGTGTTTGCAATGACCAATGTGTTCTCTTGGCAAAATCTGTTAGCCTTTGCCTTGCTTCATTTTGTACTCCAAGGCCAAACTTGCCTGTTACTCCAGGTATCTCTTGACTTCCTACTTTTGCATTCCAGTCATCTGTAATGAAAAGGACATCTTTCTTTAGAAGTTCTTGTAGGTCTTCATAGAACGATTCAGCTTCAGCTTCTTCAGCATTAGTGGTTGGGGCATAGAGTTGGACTACTGTGATATTGAATGGTTTGCCTTGGAAATGAACAGAGATCAGTCTGTTGTTTTTGAAATTGCACCCAAGTACTGCATTTCCAACTCTTTTGTTGAGTATGAGGGCTTCTCATTTCTTCTAAGGGATTCTTGCCCACAGTAGTAGATATAAGGATCGTCTGAGTTAAATTCAGCCCCTTTAGGGGGTTGTAGTCAGGAGGGTGGACCCAGAAGGTGAAGGTAGCACCAGAGCAGTGAGATTCCACTGCAGCTGCTGGCTTCATGGCCTTTCTCTGTGCTGGTTTTCCTCACTTCTCATCATTCCTCTTATCTCCTGGGATAACCCCTTTCCACTTCCCAAACAAAGATGTTTCCCTAGATTCTGTCCAGTCATGAAACCTTATACTTCCATTTTCTCCTCTCTGTACTCTTTGCTTCTGGATCTTCTTCTCCACTTAATCTATGACCTCAGGGTAGATCTGTGTCCCCAGGAGGACCTTCTCCTGGCTCCAGACAGCCACCACCTTCTCCCCAAGGGCAGACTGTCCCCCGCCACTCACCCTACCCTACTCCCTGACCACGCAAGTATTTAAATTAACAGCACCACCGTTTTCCCAATCCCCAGAGTCAAAATCTGAGAGTGACATTTGACTTCTCCCCTGACATTCACTTGGATTCCGTGATCTGCTGAGTAGTGGTTCCCAGATATACCTGGGAAGATGGTGAAGAATTTCTTTCTTTGGGATCACGTGCTCCAAACCTGGAGGCTGATTCAGGTAGCCAGGCATGAGGGCGGGACCCAAAGTCCATGTCTTTTTCAAAGCTCTCCAGGAACTTCTGATGCTGAGCGAAGTGCTGGAACTACTGCCCAGGTCTGCTTCTGCGCTGTCTCATGGATTCATTAGCCTTTCACTTCCATCTTGCACTCCTTTCTCCATCACCCTAATTCTAGACCACGTGGCAGTTTAGATGGGCTTCTGCAGGGCACTGCAGCCAGCCAAGACCAGAACGGTCACCTTGTGGTCACCCAGCATCTCTCTCGGCACCTTTGCCCCAAAGCCATTTATTGCCTGGAACTTGCCCCCTCACCTGCTGAAATCCATTAAGCCTCATGTCAGATGTGTCTTCTAAAGGACCATTGAAATCCACCCAAGACAGATAGGCTTCCTCCACTCCTAGCTTGTAATAACTACTGGTTTACATATTTCTTCCCTCTGCAAGATTAATTGAACAAGCATGTGTGAAGCACTAACCCAGACATTTAGGATGAGGAGGGGCAGACAGGGTCCTTGTCCTTACACTCCAGGCTACTCACCAGATGCTAAACTCCTTAGGACAAGGGCTCTGGAGGACCCTGAGTGTGCTCTCCGTCAATACTTGCTGGCCTTGGCTCTGTATCCTGCCTTTCCTTCCCAAAAGAGTAGGTCATATGCTGGATTTTCTGCCCTCAGGTGCAGCAAGGTAATTGTGTTTTTCAGTTTATTGCACATCATCCCACTGCAATGCCCTCCTCCTGCTTTATTTTTATTTTTTCTTCTTCATCCCTAATTTTCACTCCTATCCTTTCCCCCTTATACATCCCCTCTAACCTGTTTAACATAAGCCCATGTGTCCTCAGAAGGGGGCTTCTTCCCAGGTGGTGCTAGTGGTAAAGAATCCACCTGCCAATGCAGGAGATGCAAGAGACAGGGATTCGATCCCTGGGTCAGGAGGATCTCCTGGAGTAGGAAATGGCAACCCACTCCAGTATGCTTGCCGGGAGAATTCCATGGGCAGAGGAGCCTGGTTCATGGGACTACAAAGTGTCAGACACAGCTGAGCACAACACACACATCCTTAGAAAACAGGCTGTTTTGTTCATATGTGTGGTTTGTAATCTACATAAATGGTGTGCTGTAGGTTTGGTTGGGTGGTTTCCCTTTTTATTCAATACACTGTTTGCAAGATCTATTCACGTCGTTATATGCGTCTGCTTTATCACTCCTGCCTGCTGTGTGGTGTTCCATACTGTCAGCCACAACATTTTGTTTACTGGCTCCTTATTCTTAATGGACACCTAGCTTACCTCCAACACTTCCTACTGCAAACATTGCTACAGAAAAACATCCCTGTACACTCAGCCCTTTCACTCTGCACAGATTTCCCAGCACGGACACCCTGGAGTGGGATCACTAGGGCCCAGGCATATACAAACAGTGTTTAAGCACCACCCTATTGTTTTTTCAGAACAGCTATACATACGGTTTATTCGCCTCCCAGCAGTGAACCAGGGTTCTATCTCCCTACACCCTCACCAACATTTGATATTCAGAAGAGTAGATTTTTCTCTCTCCTTTCCAGAGAGGGTCTTCCAGGCTGTTGGTGCTTCTCCCCCATGGACCAATCCAACCAAGATTGGAAGACATAGTACATTTTAATGTCTTCATATCATTCCTTCCTGGCCTGTCTCCCTTGCCTGTAATGAAAGTTCTTTTTACAATTCCCCACCCAGTTCTCACTAATGGGACCAGAAACCTAAAACCTTTCTCAATTATCTTAAGAACTCAGCCAGCTTTTCAAAACTAAACCTCCTTTGTTTTTCGAGTTAATGTGGAATAAGCCCCTCTTATCTCATTTTCCCCCTTTGCCCAGTGCCTCCAAGCCTCACGGGCCATTCTTGTGAATGCCCCAGAAATGGCCTTGGACAGGTCCTGCTTCATTCACCTGTGTGTGCCATGGGTGGGCGTAGGCCTGCAGACCTGCCCCGGATGTCGCTCCCATCACAGAAGCCAGGTCTGGGATTTCACTCTCTCTAAAAAATGTGGCCTGTAGCCTTGTTTGCAAACAGAAATCAGTTGGGCTTATTTGCTCGGAATAATTATAGGGAAAAAGACCCTTACCTAATACTATCCAACTTTTGGCCTGAATGTTTCAGTGGATAGTTAATCATAACTGTTCTATGACATCTTTTTTGTTTTTGGGGCCACACTGCACAGCTTGTGGGATCTTAGTTCCCCGGCCAGGGATGGAACCTGAGCCCTCCCAGGGAGAGTGGGGAGTCTTAACCACTGCTCCTCCAGGGAATTCCCTGTTCTATGACGTCTTATGTTGCTGGGGTGGACTATTACTGAAGTCTGCAACCTTGCCTTGTTCCAGCAAAGCACAAATGTGGCTTTAGGTCCTATGTTAGGTACATGTTATATGTTTGCCTGATTTCTCCAGGTCCTCTGTGCGTTCTGGGAGGGTGATGACTAGGGTCTTCCTTACCCTCTGTCTCTGCAGAGTCTGCCTGCCCGCTCCCCCACCGCCCCTCCCCACTGCTGCCCCTCCAACTCCTGTTCCTAGAGCTTTACACTTAGCAGGTGCTCGGTAAATACTTGTTGGGTGGTTGACACTGGATTACATGTTAATCCATTGTTTTCAAAGTCTCAAACCAGACCTATTTAAACAAACAAACAGAATCCTCCCTTTAAAAAGTGGCATTACCCTCTTACTCTTGTACATGTTCATTTTAGGCTCATTTATTGCTCTTTGGGGTGGAGTGGTTCTTGGGAGAGTAACTCTGAGAGCCTCTTAAAAGAGACGTAATAAATTACACCCTTTAGAGAAGATTGGATAGCTGCTTGTATCCCAGAATTGGGGTGGGGAGCACAACATTTCAGACGGTTCCTCTGCTCACCACTACCCACCTCCACCCTCCACCTCCACCCCTGCCTGCAGGACTTGCCTTCCAGAGTAGTGTGCGGTATCCTACGGATTGCCATTAAATAAACAGTCCCTTGAAAACACAACGTGAAAAAAAGTGCTGCCTATGTATTGCATCAGGAGAGCTAAATATTATGGAAAAGGCCAAATATTTCCATCGTGTTAACAAAATAAGAACCCGGCCGTGTGGACCGTCCCACTCAGTGGGCAAAAGACGTGGTGGAGACTTCATAAGGAAGAAGAACTGTCAAGACAGCATGAGCGGCAACGGGCGACTGCCCCGTTGAGAGAAGAAAGTGTGTACGTGCGTGTGTGTGTGTGTTTCCACATGCTATGGCAGAAGTTGTGACTGTACTGTTTACCTGGGAAATAAATTAACGACTGCACTGGTGTCTGTATCTCGACTCACCCCAACGATGGGCCAACTGTGACTCGGCCTGGGGGTGAGCTTAGGAGGAGGGGGAGGACGTGCTGAACAGAAACAGTCTTTGTTCTTGCAAGACCCGAATGGCAGATTCACAGGAAGAGAGTCCTCGTGGGCCTGGAATGAAGATGGACCCTGGGAGATAGGGCTGATGGCTCTAGCAGAGGCCCTGCCTTTGGGCTGTTGGCCAGGGAGGGTCCCTGACCCTGAAGTGGAATATCTGAGTGATGAGATCCCGCTGGCTTCCCCGGCCCACCTCCCTTCGCCAGGTTGAGCTTGTGAAGCTGGGGGAGCGCCATAAGGCCAGGCGGCCTGACTTTAATTGGAAAGAGACCAGGAATCATCTTGCTTTTATTAAAAAGTTAGGCTGGGTTATCTCAGGGCTCTCCCCCAGGGACGGTGATGCTTCAAAGCTGACCAAGTGCTGAGCTGCTGGCCTGCCCATTTTAATGAGCTGGGGGAAGCTCATGTGAGGAGCAGCAGTAAAATTGCTCACCAGACTTGAGACATGAGAATGTTGTTTTTAAACCTGAGAATGTTATCCTTGACTCACTGGGAAGAACTCCCAGGTGCGGAAAGTGGACTCGTGTCCCTCCTGCTGCTTTGGGACCCGACACACTCACGAGCTTCCCAGCTTCCTCTCCTGAGCACAAGTCTCCTGTCCCCGGCCAGGTGTGGCTGCCAAGATGGTCTACATCAGCTGATGGAGGACCACAGCATCCTATTACAAAGACATCCCTCCCTCTCTCCCTCCCCAAAGATACCAGTGTCCTGTGCCACCATGCTGGGCCCTGCCAGGCTGATGACCACCATCTCTGGCACTTGCTGAATTCTAGCCAGGGACTGTGTCAGTCAGTCAGTTCAGTCGCTCAGTTGTGTCCAACTCTTTGCAACCCCGTGGACTGCAGCACACCAGGCTTCCCTGTCCATCACCAACTCCCTAAGCTTGCTCAAACTCGTGTCTGTCAAGTCAGTGATGTCATCCAACCATCTCATCCTCTGTCAACCCCTTCTCCTCCCACCTTCAGTCTTTCTCAGCATCACGGTCATTTCTAATGAGTCAATTTTTTTTGCATTAGGTGGCCAAAGTATTGGAGTTTCAGCTTCAGCATCAGTCCTTCCAATGAATATTCAGGACTGATTTCCTTTAGGATTCACTGGTTGGATCTCCTTGTCCAAGGGACTCTCAAGAGTCTTCTGCAGCACCACAGTTCAAAAGCATCAAGTCTTCGACATTCAACTTTCTTTATAGTCCAAGTCTCACATCAATACTTGACTACAGGAAAAAACCATAGCTTTGACTAGATGGACCTTTGTTGGCAAAGTAATGTCTCTGCTTTTTAATATGCTGTCTGGGTTGGCCATAGCTTTTCTTCCAAGGAGCAAGTGTCTTTTAATTTTATAGCTGCAGTCACCATCTGTGGTGATTTTGGAGCCCAAAAAAATAAAGTCTCTCAAAACTCAGTAAACACAGGCCTCACTATAAGCCTCACACCAGCCCTCTACAAAGGCAGGACTATCACCATCCACTCTTGGTAACTCCATTTAACAGATGAGGAAACAGAGGCTCTAGCAGGCATAGAAATGTTTGCCCACGGTCACATGGATGGTCTGTGGCAAGGCTGTAATTTATACCTGTTGCTGTTGTTTAGTCACAAAGTCTTGTCTGGCTCTTTGCAGCCCCAAGGACTATAGCCTGCTGGTCTTCTCTGAGCATGGGATTCTCCAGGCAAGAACACTGGAGTGGGTTGCCATGCCCTTCTCCAGGGGATCTTCCCAACCCAGAGACTGAACTTGAGTCCCCTGCATTGGCAGGTGGATTCTTTGCCCCTGAACCATCAGGGAAACCCCAGAGTTTACACCTAGGCCCATGTCTTTCAACGCTGCCCCCTGTGTCTGAGGACTGTGCAGAGATGGCCAGGACACAGCCTTGTCCTCAACACTTCACAGTTGAGGTGGAGAGTGAACACTTCGTCTTTAGAAAGACAGTTTGGTAGCAAAAACTCCAGGTGAGCTCTAAGGAGGGGGTGGAAGGAATTTACGGTGCATACAACGTGCCAGGCTCTGTGCTACATGCCTTGTGTCCATGACTTCTTTTTAATTTTCACAGCAACCCTGTGAGATTCACAGGACCGAGGATCAGAGAAGTTTTGTCACTTACTCGACACCACACAGCTCATGGGTGGTGGATCTGGGCTCAAGCTCACATGTCTAATATTTCATAATAACTATAAATGGAGTTTAGCCTTTTAAAAATTGTGAATCACTGTATTGTGTACCTGTAACCTATATAACATTGTACAGCAACTATACTTAAATTAAAAAAAAAACACCTCACACACTGAACTCCAAAGCACATTCTCTTTGCCTGATCCCCGTCCCTCCTCCACCCGAGCTCCCCAGGTAATTCATGAATGTGGTCACCACAGTGGGTGTGGACCTATCAGGATAACTGGTTAGCCCCGGGACATCCTTGTTGGGAAGGAACTGGATTCGTCCCTTGATCACATGCATGCTCTCTGCTTTTCCCTACTTCCTGCCCAATTGGAAACTCACCTGTCCTTGACCCCCAGCCCCCTCCAGGCACCTTTTCCTAGTTCCCTAATGCTGTCCATGCAGAACCCTTGCACTGGTTCAGCCATGCTGTCCTTGAGGAAAGCATGCCCATATCTGTTTTCTCATCTGACCTTTCATTCATCCAACAAGCATTTATTAAATGCCTGCTGTGTGCCAGGCACCCTTTGAAGTGTTACAAGTTCCTGCATGAATCAAAACAATTACAAGTCAGGAGAGGAAGGAGATTACAGGCTGGCTGGGAAGACCGCCTTTATGAACAGTTTCATGCGTGGACCTGCAGGGATGGACTGAGATTAGGATAGGAGCAGCATGCTCTGAAGCACGAATAGCAGTTGTTTAGTCACTCAGTCTCGTCTGACTCTTTGCAACCCCATTGACTGCAGCACGCCAGGCTTCCATATCCTTCACCATCTCCCGGAGTTTGCTCAAACTCATGTCCATTGAGTCGGTGATGCTATCTAGCCATCTCAGATAGAATGGGATGAGATGAACAGGAGGCAGCCCTGCAAATTTAGAAGGAAAGAGAAGGGTGTTCCAAGCAGAGCAAACAGCACTGACAAAGTCTCAGTGGGGTAGCAGGGAGGGAGGTGTTTCAGGATTCTCATGAGGGAAGTTCCCTATTACCACTGTGATTCCCATTGTATAGGTAGTTAGGTGAGGCCCAGGAATGCTACTTTCTCCTAACCTGGGGTTGGGCCTAGGTTGCTGCCAGGTTCTAAAGTGTGCCTGGGGCACCAGATGCCATTGGACTCACTGAGAAAACAGTCCTAGCATCAGGAGCCAGCTCCACCCACATCTGGGCTCAAAGGCTGGCCACGTTCCTAGTAGATCTAAAGCTCTCTGATCACGAGAAGGAGCTAGAGAACACATGAAGAGCCTGGTTGGGGGATTCTGGGCTCAGTGCAGAGAAAGGACAGAATCAAGTGGAGCCTTGTTTAGGGAAACCTGAGAGGCAGCATTGTCCAGTAGAAAGGGCAGAAGCTTTGGAGTCCACCAGACCTGGCTGTGCATCCGGGTTTCCATCTGTGTGACCTTAGGTGAATCATGTGACCTCTCAAAGCCCAGGTGCCCTTGCTTGCACAATGGGAGTGACAGTGTTACTGACATGACCTTTGTGCCTGAAATGCTCGGATGGGAGTCTGGCATGTGGTCAGACCTGAGGACGCACTGGCACCTTTACTGACTAGAGTTCATGAAACGGTGGGTGTGCAAAACAGGCCAATTTGTGATTTCTTTAATTTACAAGGGGACTTCTTTTTCTGTTTGTTTGTACTAGTTTTGTGTTTTGCTGCACCACTCGGCATGTGGGATCTTAGTTCCCTGACCAGGGATCAAACCCCCAACCCCTGCATTGTAAGTGTGGAGTCTTAACCATGGACTGCTAGGGAAGTCCTTTCAAGAGGACTTCTTGTTTTTTAAACAAATCTGCTGATGAATCTTTTGTACAGAGAGTTCCTCATACAGTTTGGAAATAAATTTGTTTTATATACAACTGTGTTTTATCCGGGAGCCACCCCCCCTCCCCGCCTTGTTCTCAGCTTCATTCAGAACTGAGCTGAGTGTGTCAGCGCTGACCTGAGAAGGTGTGTGCCACAGGGCTGTGCTCTCTGCTTCTGACCCAAAGTGTTTGTCCATGACTTGGATGGGATTTTAAGGTCATGATGCTCACATCTTTACCATCTGAGCCACCAGGGAAGCCCAGCAATCATGTATGGTTGTGAGAGTTGGACCATAGAGAAGGCTGTGCACCAAATAATTGATGCTTTTGAACTGTGGTGTTGGAGAAGACTCTTGAAAGTCCCTTGGACAGCAAGGAAGTCAAACCAGTCAATTGTAAAGGACATCAGTTCTGAATATTCATTGGAAGGACTGATGCTAAAGCTGAAGTTCCAATCCTTTGGCCACCTGGCCAAAGAAGAACTGACTCATTGGAAAAGACCCTGATGTTGGAAAAGATTAAAGGTGGGAGGAGAAGGGGACGACAGAGGATGAGATGGTTGGATGGCATCACCAACTCAATGGACATGAGTTTGAGTAAGCTCCAGGAGTTGGTGATGGACAGGGAAGCCTGGCATGCTACAGTTCATGGGGTTGCAAAGAGTCAGACATGACTGAGCAACTGAACTGAACAGAACTGCTCACATCTATAGGCAACCCAGAGAGGAAGGAGAAAGACGGTGTCAGGCAACAAGCCAGCTTCCAAAAATGCCTTGAAGAAGATTGGGATCAAATAGGCATAAATGTAACCTGTTTTTATTATAGAAACCAGTGCCCCAAGTGCTGGTTTTGGTTTTCGTAGAAGAGGAAGTGTGACATGTTAGAGTTTGGGTCATCTGAGAGGTCGGCAGATGGCCACGTGAGTGACTCTCCAACCCTAGATCCGCGTTCACAGAGTTCATGGTTCTTAGACTGCTCAGAATGCCAGGGTTTGGAACAGTTAGAGGAAGGAGGTGGTGAGAATGTGCTTCTGTCCCGCCATCTCGGTCTGCCTGCACTTGGGAGGGTGGGTCTGGCTGGGTGCACGCTGCGTGAGGACAGGGTACATGGAGGAGAGCCTGGTGGAGGAGAACACAGGCTGGTCATGGGGAGCAACAGAAGTGGGGCAGTCCACCCAGAACAGAGGAGACACCTGAAGAGGGGGTTTGTGCAGCACCCTCTTTCAGGAGAGGAGTTTGATCTGAGCGCTGTGGCTCCAGGGGCAGAGCTAGCAGGTGTGGGTGGTAGTCAGCAGGCAGGAGATTCAGAGCAGTGTAAAGACAGACAGTCTGATGCTCAGATGCCCAGAGATTGCACAGACTGCTTTGCTCATCACCTCCCTGCCCCCGCTGGACGGATGCAAGTGCAGGGCAAGGCTCAGTGACCTTTCAGGTTCCCTTCTGGTCCTAAGAGTCTGATTCCCCGATGGGCTGACACTAGCTCTTTCCATGTGTGGTCGAAACCTGGGGGGCACAGCTCTTCCTCCCTCAGTCCCTCCATTGAGATTCCCATTTGTGTCCATGAAGGTGATGGTGTCAGAGCCTCGGGGCCTGAGGGTGGGGACAGGGTGAGTGGTCGTCCTTTACACTAGCAGTCTGGCCTCGGCCTTGCTGAATGTTTGTATGTACCCAGAACCTCCTGTAGAATCTGAGGATTTCTAGATCCAAGGGCACAGAGCCCATGGTGACCATGCTGGATACCAACCCCAGCCTCTGGCTCCAGGTCCCCTTTCCCTTGCATTTGACTCAGCCTGTGCACAGGCAGCCTCCCAAAGCCACAGAAAAGCCCAGAGAACAGAGAATTTTAGAAGCTGGGGGTGGGGGAGGGGAGGGACACCAGCAGTCATATCCCAGCTCTGCCCTTTTTCATGTCTTCCCACTTCAAAGACAAGGAAACTGAGGCCCACAGATGAAATGAGTTGACCAAAGCCACGGACAGAACCAAATTCCATCCCTGCTCTCCTGCCCTTGCGTGTGTGCATGGTCAGTCACTCACTCGTGTCTGATCCTTTTGCAACCGCATGGACTCCAGGCTCCTCTGTCCATGAAATTTTCTAGGCAAGAATACTGGATGGGTATATATATATATACATGGGTTGCCATGTCCTTCTCCAGGAGATCGTCCCAACCCAGGGATCGAACCCAGGTCTCCTGCACTTCAGGTGGATTCTTTACCGTCTGAGCCACCAGGGAGGCCCTTCTCTGCCCTTAGGACCCACTGGATGTCTCCTCTGCCTCTGCAGGGTACTGCAGAAGGGGCGGGCATCTGGTCCTTGACAATCAATGGGAGAGTGCCATATGGGCACATTCCACAAGGCTTCAGCTTTCAAAATAGCCCGCAGGCCTGTGAGCTTCCTCCTAGGGGCCAAGGAGTAGGCACCAGCTGGTAGGGGACAGCCTAGGGTAGCAGTTTGAGGTGGAGGGAGGGAGTGTGGGTGCTGAGATGTCTTTTCACACCAGTAAAGAAAGAGTAAGGCCTCGGCAAGCTGAGTGGCCTGACTTGGCTGTCCTGGCCGAGGCCTGGCCCCTGCCCGCTGTACCTCCTTCCCTCAGCTTAGCTGCTTCTGCACCCTCTTTCCTGCCTCCCATCCCCAAGCTCCCTCAACTCTCTGGGAGCTCCCTCAAGTTCTCTGGGAGGCGTAGTGTGAGGTCCGAGGCTGTCACAAGGTAGGAAAGAGCACAGAGGTTGGAATCCAAGCTTAGTACATCCTGATTGTGTGACCTCAAGCGAGTCACTTACCCTCTTGGAAACAACATCATCTTCTGTAAGATGGGGACAATCCTTGTGCCCTTTTCCAGGGCTGGCATACAGATCCCCTGAGCTTGGTATCTGTTATCCTCTCAGAAACTTAGCACCTTCTCTGTAGGATGGGGATGATCCTTGTGCCTGTTTGCAGGGTTGGTGTATGGGTCCCCTGAGCTTGGTATATATGGCTGCCTCCAGCATAGACCCTGCTTGGAGCTCCTGTCCCTTCCTCAGGTGCCATAAAAATTGCAGCACTTGGCTGACCGGGACCAGGCGTGCAGTCCTGGAAGGGAAGTGGTTAAAGCCAGACCGATGAAAGCAGAATGAGGAATGACACATTCTTAGACAAAGTCAGCACTGCTTTAAGAAGTATTTATGCAGAAGGGATTGATTCTCCCATAGTTTTCTCTTACTTCTTGCTTGGCATAACCTTGCTCTGGACAAAACTAGAAGACCTTGCTCTTGGGATCGTTGTGAAGTATTTTATTCTGAAGATGTCCCAGAACAACTTGATGGATCTTGCCCCAAACACCCTTGAACATAAAACTTGACACACTTTCATGAGTCAAGGATAAATTTTGTGAGTCAGGATAAATTTCTAGCAGGGGAACTAAGTATGTCAAAGAGTTTGCATTTCTCATTTTGATATATACTGGCAAATGGCCCTCTTAAAAGATTTCATGTCCCTCCTGCAGTGTGTGAGACGTGTCTGTTTCCTCGTACCTTCATCAGCTCTGGGACCTACCAAACTTGAGTGTTTTGCCAGTCAGTTAAGAAAAAGAGTTCTGATTTTTTTTTCAATTCTGCATAAGGTTGAGTATCTTTCCGTGGATGGTTCAGTCACTTGTATTTCTTTTTTGGTAAATGCCTACTTACATTCTTGGCCCATTAAACATTTTTCTGTTGGATGGTTCAACTCATTCATTTGGATTTAAAGGGTTATCCCTGGTGGGTGGGTAGGGAGTCTCCGAGGGGGCTTGATGGTGTTGACGTCACTTTCCTTTGAGGCTGTGAGTTGGAGGTGAGCCTCTTTGCAGCCTCCACCCAAGTGGCTGCCCTGGGCTTGCTCTGAGCTTCCTAGGGTTCTCTTTGTTAACAAGCGTGAAAGTGCTGCTTCTCTCTACATCACAGTGCTGGCCAGCATGTCAGGGCAGAGCTTATGATTGGACAGCTGAGCGAAGGGCTTGATGTTGGATGCACTGCTTCTGGGATTAGGGGAGTAGGGAGTGTGGCAGGATGCCAAGGAAGAACCTCTGTGTGTGTGTGTGTAGTTGTGTGAGCCCCAGGATTTCTTTGGGGAGCTTGGTCTTCTAGGGGTTATATCTGCATAAGAAGCATCCCATTAGTGAGTGTATTCCAAATAGCAAATTTACTAACCTTGCTTTTGTGCACAGTATGTAAAACACCCAGAAAAGGTCAGTTGTCTCTTTCCCAGCGTAAGTAGCTATCAAAATAAATAAGACAGATGAAGTCACTATAACCATAACAGATTTACCACTTGTATCTGGAGCTGGCCAGCGGAGCTTGGTGGGACTAAGCCTCCTCTGGCACTGCCCCCGGAGGAAGCCAAGAAGTAAATGAGCGACCAAATGCTCTGTGTTTGCTGTGGGCGAGGCGTGTGCTGAGCACTTTGCTTGCATTTTAATCATCACTCAAACTCTTCAAGGCATGTCCTCTTATTACCCTCCGTTTGCAGGCAAGGAAATGGAGGCTCAGAGAAATGAGATAATTTGTCCACCTAATTTTCTTACAGCACATAGAGGCAAAGCTAGGATTTAGAACCTTAAGCTGTTGGACACCACCCACTGGACTTGCTTGTCTTTTCTCCCCAGCCCTGACCCCTTGGTTAAAGCTGGAGGGAGATTCTACATAGAGGCTAGAAGACGACAGGCCCACGGTGTCCTGGCCGAGCATCCCAACCCCCGGCCCTGCCCTCCACAGCCCAGCTGGCATCGGCGAAAACAGGGCTGGGAGGGGTGGGCCCTTATGTGGGGCTTTGGTGTGCAGCCTGGGAGAGCTGGAATCGATAGCTCACGGCTTGCCCTGCTTGGGCCTGGGTGTGAGTGTGGGTGTGGGGAGGGGGCCTGGTCCCTGGGGGTGGGCTCTGGCCAAGTGAAACAGGCTGAGGTCAGAGGGAGCGGGCCGCCCTCCCGGAGGGAATGCCTGGATGACGTGACTTTGGGGGGCGCTGGGGGAGGAGGCCAACTGTGTGTTTCTCATCTCACCTCCACGCCTCAGCCAGATGGGGAATCGGTGCGGGAAGCCGAGCCAGATGCAGCGTCTGGCAGGCTTCCCTGGCCGCTGCGCGCAGCTCTTCTCTAGCCAGCTTGGCAGATCCCTCCACTATCTCCCCGAGGGGACCCGGGAGCAAATGACGTCCCAGAGTTGGCTGCGGCAGAGCAGGGTCTCCTCTGGCCACGCAGCAGGCAGAGGCAGGGAGAAAGCAGGTCAGGGACCCAGAAGACGTGACCTGATACCCTCTTCCCTCAGCCCCAATGGCTCTGCCTTCTGAGCCAAGTTTGGGGGAGGGACAGGAGGTTTATAAGGTTTGCCGTCAGATCTGGGGCCTGGGAGCTAAGTGAGCATAAAACAAAGCCTGATTCCGAGTGCTTGGTCGCTCTCCTTTTGCAAAGCTGCTCACGCTTTTTCAGCACGGACCGCCTCTAGGTGTCCGCCATTCTTTGCACTATCCTCCGTCATCTCTAGGTGTCCATCATTCTTCACACTGTCCACCAATGAGCAGCAAAGCTCCCCGGGCACTGCCAGGACCTGAGGTCTCCCTGCTTCCAACTCTGAGCTCTCTCCCAGTCATGCCATGGCATCCTGACTGTGATCCCTCTGGGGTCCCAGAAGCTTTGGGGCAGGACTTAGTCTCCAAGTATCCCTTCCCAGACCCCGTTTTCCTGCCCTGGTTCTTATCACCAGCCTGCTGGTGCCTACTCCTGGCTCAGGGACCCCTCTGTTCCTCCTGGGCTCCTCCATTCTCATATCTTCTCCCTTGCTCCTTAGATCTCCCCACACTTGTTCTTCTGTCCTTCTTCCATCCCAAACTGTTCCAAGTTTCCCACCCCAGAAACGCTTTAGCTTGACCTGTGTTTCTCTGGCTTCCTCCCTTCCTACTCTGTCCTGCCCTCATCTTTCCCTCCAGCCTCAGAGCCAGGGACTCTTTGCCCATCTCCTCCCACTCACCCCTTGGGCTTCAGGATGCATCCGCCCCAGGTGCTCTTGGTCCTCTACCCAGCTCAGGCTGTGGTAGACCAACCCCCCAGTGTTTGTCTGTGCCCTTCCTTCTGCTTAAGATACCCTCTGCCACCACCACCCTGGCTCTCACCTCTTTGCCCCGCTGACCTTCCTCATCTTTCATCCTTCACCCCACCTTCAACATCGCCTTCTCCAGAAAGCTGTCTTGGCTTGGTGCCTCTCTCCTCTGATTCCCCTCTCAATATGGCCTCCACAGCAAATTAGCTATTAGTGCTGCTCTTTCTCTTGGTCCAGTAGCTCCTGGGACCAGAGCGATATTTTATTTGACTTTGGGTTGCCAGTGTCAAATGAGGAGCTCAGCATGCAGTAAACTTTATAGGACTGATCTGAATTTTGTCAGAGAGAAATCAATCACTTGCCCAATGTCCTTAGTTATTATAGGAAAACAAGGGAAGTCAGGATAAAACACTTGCTTTTGAGAACTCTGTGACCCAGTTGAGAACAGAATTGGGAATGAAATTAGCAATCTAGGTCTCCGATGCTGAAGTGGGTGCTATAGCTACGGGTGCCCTTAAGGGTTTTGGAAAAGGTAAGAAGACTGTGGGCAGAGGGTCTGAGAGGGCTGGAGGAGGGCAAGGGCTGGGTGGGATCAGATGAAAGAAGGCTGGGCCGAATTCCGGAGTCAGGAGTGTGAGCAGAGAACATGTTTCTAGAGAAGGTGAGCAGATTCACCTATTTCTGCAATTACCCTCTGTGGGCGCTTCCAATATCAGAGCAGCATTAGTGGATTTTAAGCACAGTTTCCCTGTCCTGGAAGCCAAACAGGAGCTGATTGTGTTTCCAGTTTTGCTGCTTGACTGGGAAACTTTTACTGCAGGCCAGGTTCTGCCAGGGCCAGCGAACTCTCCAGGCAGAGAGCGGGATGTTTCTGGCGTTGGTTCTTTCTAGTCATCACTGGAAGGGAACCTGGTCTCTTCTTCCTGAGTCTGGGAAACCAGGTGCATTTTAAACCAGTCTTTCTCATTAATCAGCTAGACACACCTACTGTGTGCCAGTGTTGGTGATCTGTACCACGGGGGTCACAGTTTCCTCCAAGACTAATGGTCATGACATGACCCACAATATGTAGGTTTGCTGTGTCCCCTGGGGCAGAGGGAGCCCCAGGGCTGAGGCGGTCCAGGAAGGCTTCTAGGAGGTGGTGGGTCTTGATTGAACTTTGGGGAAATTAGACAAACTGAAAGGAGGGAGAGATGGAGCCTTTTCTGGCAAGAACTCCTTAACTGAGACTGACATCATTTCCCTCCTAATATTTTTAAAAATGCTTAGTTGTAATCTATTTCTGTCTCTATAGAATTGTCTGTTCTGGGAATTTTGTAGAAATGGAATCATATGTGTGGTCTTTTGTGTCTAGCTTCTTTCACTTAGCATGATGTTGTCAAGGTTCCTCCATGTTGTAGCAGGTATCAGTACTTTATTCCTTTTTATTACTTAACAGTTTTTCATTGTATGGCTATAATATATCATTTTATTTATCCAGTCATTAGTTGCTGGACATTTGGGTTGTTCTCACTTTGGGGCCATGATGTAATATATATAATATTTTGTAATTCAGGGCTGCTATGAACATTCACATAGAAGTTTTGGTGTGGACATGAGTTTCCATTTCTCTTGGGTAGATGCTTTGGAATATAATTGCTGGGTTTGTATGGTAATTCTATGTTTAACCATTTGAGGAACTGCCAGACTATTTTCCAAAGCAGCTGCACTATTTTACAACCATTTATTCTGTCAACAATGTATGGAGGTTTTAATTTCTCTACATCTTTTTGTTGTTTTCAGTCGCTAAGTCGTGTCCAGCTCTTTGCGACCCCATAGAGTGCAGCAAGCCAGACTCCTTTGTCCTCCACTGTCTCCCAGAGTTTGCTCAAATTCACGTCCACTGAGTCAGTGATGCTATCTAACCATCTCATCCTCTGCCACCCCCTTCTCCTTTTGCCTTCCATCTTTCCCCAGCATCCAGGTCTTTTCCAGTGAATTGGCTCTTCAGATCAGGTGACTGAAGTACTGGAGCTTCAGCTTCAGCAACAGTCCTTCCAATGAATATTCAGGGTTTTCAGCTTCAGCAACAGTCCTTCCAATGAATATTCAGGGTTGATTTCCTTTAGGATTGACTGGTTTGATCTCCTTTCTGTCCAGGGGACTCTCAAGAGTCTTCTCCAGCACTGCAATTTGAAAACATCAATTCTTTGGTAATCAGCCTTCTTTATGGTCCAACTCTCACATCTGTACATGACTATGGGAAAAATGATAGTTTTGCCTGTGATTTGCCAGCAATTTTTGCCTACACTTATTATTATCTGTCTGTTTGATTATAGCCATCCTAGTGGGTGTGAAATGATACTTCATTATAGTTTTGATTTGCATTCCCCTTCACTTTCACTTTTCACTTTCATGCATTGGAGAAGGAAATGGCAACCCACTCCAGTGTTCTTGCCTAGAGAATCCCAGGGACAGAGGAGCCTAGTGGGCTGCTGTCTGTGGGGTCGCACAGAGTCGGACACGACTGAAGCGACTTAGCAGCAGCAGCAGTGGCTAAATGGAAGGGCTTCCCTAGTGGTTCAGTAGGAAAGAATCTGCCTGCCAAACAGAAGACCTGAGTTCAATCCCTGGGTTAGGAAGATCCCCTGGAGAAGAAAATGGCAGTACACTGCAGTATTATTGCCTGGACAATCCCATGGACGGAGGAGCCTGATGGGCTACAGTGCATAGAGTTGAAAAATAGTCAGACGTGACTTAGGGACTAAACAGCAGCAGCAGCAGATGGCTAAGTAATGTTGAGCGTCTCTTTTTGTACTTATTAGTCATTTGTATATCTTCTTTGGAGAAAAGTCTATTCAGATCCTTTGCCCATTTTTAAGTTGTGTTGTCTTTTTGTTATTGAGTTGAAAGAGTTCTTTATATACATGGATTGCAAATATTTTCTTCCATTCTTTAGACTGTCTTTTTACTTTCTTGCTGGTGTCCTTTGAAGGACAAGTTTTTAATCTTGGTGAAATCCAATTTATGTATTGCTTTCTTTCTTTCTTTGTTTACTGTATTTTTGGTGTCGTATCTTAGAAACCATGGTCTAGTCCAAGGTCTTGAAGATTTGCACCCATGTTTTCTTCTAAGACTTTTGTATAGTTTTATCACTCGCACTGAGGTATTTGATCCATTTGGGGTTAATTTTTGTATATGATGTGAGGTAGGGTTCCCTTCTAATTTTGGATGGAATCAAACGGAGATCCTACCCACCTCCCCAGCTGGTAATATTGCTTTTCTCTTTGCATCTAGATCTCACGTCAAATATTTTCTCCTGAAAGAAGCCTTCCCTGACCATCAATCTGACTTAGCCACCTCCCCTGAAGTCAGTTTTGGTCACTGTACTCCATTTTATTGGACCATCAGAAATGACCATGTTTGTGTCTGAAGCCCCATGAGGATAGACTGTCTGACTTACTTCTAGTATGGCTGGTACCTTCTGCAGAGTCTGACACTCAGCTGATGCTCAGGACGATTTTTTGCAAGTGGAAGACTTTTTGCTAAAGGAATTGTATTCCCAGTGGATTTTGCTAAACCTTTCTTAGTGTTTCTGGCCTCCTGGAGTTGGAAGTTGGAGGGCTGAGTGGAAAGGGGTTTCCCAGCAACATCACAGGCAAGTGATCACTCATCTCTGCCCTGATGGTCCCTTACTTCACAAGACGGCCCGTCCCATCCTTGGGCAGCTCTAGTTGGCGAGTTCTTGCCAACATTGGGCAAGACCCGCTTTTCTATATTTTGCATTCACTGTCCACCACCTTCCTTTCGGTATAATTGGAGTTGACCCGCTCATACTGATACTCCTTTAAATATTTGAAACCAGCTGTTGTGTGTCTCTTAAATGCCTTCTCTGGGCTCAGCACCTCTAATTCTTTCAGCTGTTCCTCCTGGAGCCGAAAAGGGCTGGACTCTGAGCCCTGAGTCGCTGATACAGGCCCCATGGACGTGGTGACAGCCATGAGCTCCTGAAGAAGCAAAGGCCCAGCCACAGTTCAGAACAGATGAACCCCTGTCCCCTTGTTTTCTTCTCCCACTTGAGTTGGTGCATTCCAAAACTGGAGGCAGAACTTTGAGAAAAACCACTAAATACAAACTCCCTAACTGGATCTCTTGAAGACGGAGCTGACTCTCTACTAGTACCCATTACTTATGATACTGCTTGCTACTTGAAGTGTTTTTTCAGCTAGTCCGGTGGTCTGTTTGGTGCTGGTCCAGGTCCACCTTGAGTGTGTTAGCTACAAGTTGGCACTGGCCATGGGTACTTGCCATCTACCTCTACAAGGATTAAGTCATGTGCTGCTGCAGCTGCTGACCTTCAGAACCCCTGAAAGGAGTCCAAGGTGGAGACTGGAGGGGAGGGTACAGAACTAGTAGAACAGGTGTTTAGATTGTTAGATGTTTATAGGAGCTGAGTTTACGAGTCCAGTTCTCCTATCTCCTCATATCTAGAAAAGCACTAAAATCCTTCAGGGTGACAGCTATTTCTTGTGACTAGCAGAAAGCTTCATGAGACCAGCAGAAACCTTCTGGGAAAATATGCACTTGATTGTGTGTATTCTCCCTACACTGCTGCTGCTGCTGCTGCTGCTGCTAAGTTGCTTCAGTCGTGTCCGACTCTGTGCGACCCCATAGACGGCAGCCCACCAGGCTCCCCCGTCCCTGGGATTCTCCAGGCAAGAACACTGGAGTGGGTTGCCATTTCCTTCTCCAATGCATGAAAGCGAAAAGTGAAAGTGAAGTCACTCAGTCGTGTCCAACTCTTAGCAACCCCATGGACAGTAGCCTACCAGGATCCTCCGCCCATGGGACTTTACAGGCAAGAGTACTGGAGTGGGTTGCCACTGCCTTCTCCACTCCCTTCACTAGAGTCACTTATATACTGTCCTTCCCCTACTTCTTTGGAGCAGTTTTTCAGAGCTGTCTGAGGTGCTGTCTCCCAGGCTGCAGTCCTCATTTTACTCTAAATAAAACTAAACTAGCAACTCTTATGTTGTGCTTTTCTTTTTTTAGTCAACAAGTGGTTCTCAACCTGTAACAACCTGTAGACTTACCTGGGAGCTCTGAAAACTACCAGTGTCCACCCCGCCTTCCCGGATTCTAATTCAAATGCTATGAGTAGCGCTGGCAGACTATGTTTTTAAAGCACTCCAGGTGATGGTATGTATAGACAGGTTGCAGACTTTGGCTTCAAGAGCTCCACCTTGAACTTGAAATCCCCTTCAGCTCCCCGAGAGTGAGCACATACTGGATGTTGGCAGAATATCTAGGAGCTAACACTAGTCAGAGTACAGGCTGAGAGAACACAACTGTTTTGTAAAGATGGGAATCTCATTTTAAATTTGAAAGCCAAACACAGTCCAATAAAACAATATAGAGATGTATAAAGTGAAATTATTCTATTTTCTTAACCCAAATAACCATGATCATCAATTTGTGACATTTTCCCAAATTTTTTAAATGTACACACACACACACACATATATATATGCACAAATCCCCATATATAACTCCCCTTCCCCCGAAATAAATCTAATCTTATTGTATACACACTGTTTTGTAATATTTTTTCTTTTCTCAATATACTATGAACATTTTCCCTTGATGACACAGAAAGAGCCACCTTATCTTTAATAGATATATGACTCACAATTTGACCATTTTTTTAAACCGATAGACTGTCAACCTTCCTTATTTTTTTGCTGTTTCAAACAAAGCTGCATGAACATCTTTATATATATATATATATATATAAATACACACACACACACACACATGCCTAGATGCACATATACACACACTTGTGTGGATAAGTTCTTAGAAGTAAAATTGCTGTATCAAAGGGAATGCAGGTTTGGAGTAGAGATTGCTAAAATGCTCTCTAAAATGATTGTTCCTGTCTATCCCATGCAACAGAATTCCTAATAACAGCAGTTCGCCTTGTGTCAGAAGTCAAGCTTTGCTGAGCACAGCAGAGAGGAAGGTGTGAGTGTGTCAGATGGCGGGGAGGAAGCGGTGGGGTCACTTCCCCCTCAGGTTGTGTGTGGAGGAATCCGCTGGCCTCTGGCCTTGCCTGGCTGCTGTGTTTCCCAGGAAGAGGAAACCAACCCGTGTGTGTTAACCTCTGCTTGCTCCCCAGGGTGTGACGGGAGAGCGGGGCACGTTCACAGGATGTGTGTGTCCAGGTCAGCAGGCCCAGGTCAGCCGTTGATTTCGGAGAATGTGGGGCTAGAATCGTCCTTTCCGGCCTGGTCCTAGATCGCTGGGCTGCATCCAAGCCCCTTGGAAACCCAGGACCATGGTCCTTTCCAGGGTTCAAGCGAGTATATGGTTGTTTAAAGTTTCCAGGTCTCTAGCTCCTGAATGTCAATATACATCTAGAATTTTTCTCGATTTCTACCATAGAGAAAGCCTCCTCCCCCTATCCCGGGCATCCCGGCACCCTCTCTGAGCTCCTGGGCATTACCCAAGACACCTATGCTCACCTATTCTGGGCCTCTCCATCGGAGGACCTGCTGGCCCAAGGTGGTCAGATGCGTCTGTTCTGATAAACTGGCTTGGGACCAGAGGGAGGTGGCAGGGCTGGAGGAGGGAGGTGCAGAGGTCCAACCACATGCCCTCAGGTACTCTGGAGAGCAAGCAGTGGGGGGCGACACCCAGAGCCCTAGAAGCTGCAGTGCCTTCCTTTCTTGACCCAGGAAGGGTCATTGGTGCCTCCAGAAACTTCTAGGAAAGAGGCAAAAACTCCAGGAGCACAAAAGACTGTGCTAGGCTCTTTGAAGGGGAAGGGGGGAGGAGAGGTCATGTGTGGCCAGCAGCTGCAGCGACCCCAGCACCGTGGTTGCTGCGTCCCTCGTGTTCTCATTAAGCTTCATGGTGGGGCAGGTGTTACCACACCCATGTTACAGATGGGGAGTGGCGGCTCAGAGACAGAAACAACTTCTCCAGTAGCCAGATTGGATTGCGTCTGAACCATGCAAAATAGAGCCCTGGTCCCCAAGCTGGTCTCACTACCCCGCTGCCACGTGGGTGGCCTCAATACTGACTGATGGGTCACCTACAGGTAAAGCAACCGATTGAAGAGCAGATCGTCACGGCTGGGGGCTCCGCCTGGGCTCAAGGCAGTCTGGTGTAGTTATCAAAAAGAGAAGTGGTCAAGCTGCGGGGTCAACACCGCACTTAAACCTGAGCTTCATCACTCAGGAACTTCAGGTAGATCTGTTATTTCTCAAGGTCTCTTCATTTGTTAACTGGAGATGATAACAACATTTTCCCCCACAGAATCAATGTCAGGATTAAATGAGATCATCAAGATAAAGTGCTTAGCAAAGCCTGGAATGCAGTTAAGTGATCAATACGGGGGCATGGCTATCATTTTTATTCCTACTGAAACCACAAGCTCCTGCATTGAAGAGAAAGGTTTGTAAAAAAAAAAAAAAAAAAAACCAACCAAAAAACTGGCTCATCCTGCTGTCCTAGCTCTGCTGACTGCAAGGATGGAGCTTCGGCAGCTGAACCTTTGTAAAGGTCTGTGTAAATTTTGTCAATCCTTCTAGCTTCTACTTTGCACACTCATTTCCTCTCCAGGAAACATGAAAAAAAGAAGAAAAAACGCCTCCGACCCCGAGGGGCCTGCCACAGCCCATCCATCCTTTCAGTGGGGTGCTCCCAAGGATGGCCATTGTTCTCCCGGCCCTGGGCCCAGAGCTATTTTTACTCTTCTACTTTCCCAGGCCGGCCTTGTTATTAGTAGTGTTGGGGGAGAGAGAGAGAGAGAGTGTGTGTGTGTGTGTGTGTGTTCGTTCCCCTGCTCCTGTCCGTCTGTGTCCCTGATTCTTACTTCCTGTTCCCCCCCGCTGCTCCTATTCCTGGTGTCATGATTCAAGTCTCAGGGCAAATGGAAAGAAGTCAGTTCACCCCTCCCTCTTCCTGAGTGTCCAAATAGCTAAGGTCCACTTGGGCACTCACCATGTGCCAGCCCCCACCTTGTGTCATCGCATTTAATGGGAAGCTCCCATTATAAACCATACTTTGCAGCTAACGAGACCCTCTTACTCAGAGAGGCTAAGACACATGCTCAGGCCCACACAGCAGTGAAGTGTGGAAGCTAAACTTCAAACCCACCAAATGCCTTCAAAAGCCATCTTTCTCCTCTGCAATGTCAGTGCTCCCTTTGGTGCTTTTTGAGCCTCATTTGTTGGTACCCCATCGCTCCAGCTGGTTTCCCTGCTTGATTGGTCAGTGTGAGTCTGGCTGCTCCAGCTGAGCTGGAGGGCCTGGAGGTCGGGGTCTCTGCCTCGTCTGTCGTGTGGCACAAAAGCCAGCAGCAGGCAGTAATGTCACTCGACATCAGCTGGTTGCTTTGTTCCTTCACTTACTTAGGGGACATTAAATGAGCACCTCTTAGGTATAAATTGTCTTGCTGGGTGTTAGAATGCCAGGGTCTGCCTTGAAGGAGCTTCTGTTCTAATGGGGAGATATGGGGTAGATCAAACATCCTCAGACAGCCCCAGAGTGAGGTGACCACAGTTCTTCCCATCTTGCAGAGGAACGAATGGAGTAACCAGCTATTGGACGCTTCCTCCAAACCCTGTTGCCTACACACTGCCCTCCAAATTAAATAATAAAGGCCCGGGATGCACGCAAATGATGGCAGGTGCTGAGAGTGACGGATCCCCACTAGACATTCTTGAAGGTGTTTGATACAGTTTAGGAGCCTGCTGACTATCCCCTCCTTCACATCCCTTTAAAAAGCCCTCTTTCCCAAATGCAAGTCAAAACCACAATGAGGTGTCACTTCACACCTGTCAGAATGGCTGTTATCAGAAAGACAACAAATCATGAATGTTGGCCAGGGTGTGGAGAAACGGGAACCCTCAGGAACTGTTGGTGGGCATGTAAATTGGTGCAGATACTGGAAAACAGTGTGGAGTTTCCTTAAAAAATTAAAAATAGAACTGCCATATGATCCCGCAGTTCCACTTCTGGGTGTTTATCTAAAGAAAATGAAAACATTGATTACAAAAGATATATGCACTTTTATGTTCATTGCAGCATTATATGTGATAGCTAAGACAGGGAAGTAACCCAAGTGCCCATCAACAGATGAATAGATAAAGAAGGTGTGAGACACACATATGTATGAAAGTGAAAGTGGTAGTCATTCAGTCGTGTCAGACTCTTTGCGACCCCATGGACTGTAGCTCGTCAGGCTTCTCTCTCTGTTCATGGAATTTTCCAGGCAAGAATACTGGAGTGGTTAGCCATTCCCTTCTCCAGGGGATCTTCCTGACCCAGGGATCAAACCCGGGTCTCCCACATTGCAGGCAGGTTCTTTACCATCTGAGCCACCAGGGTAGCCCATATATATGCATGTGTGTATATATATGTATATATATTCCATGTGTATATATAAGGGAATATTACTCAGCTATACAGAGAATGGAATTTTACCATCTGCAGCAGCATGTTCTGCTAAGTGAAGTAAGTCAGATGGAGAAAGACAAATACTACTTGATTTCGCTTGTATGTGGAATCTAACAAACAGAAATGAACAAACAACAGAAACAAAGTCATAGATACAGAAAACAAACAAGTGGGTGGCCAGAGGAGAGGGGGCGAGGGGAGGAGAAAACAGATGAGAGAGATTAAAAAGTACAAACTTTCAGCTAAGAAATAAATGAGTCATAGGTATGAAATTACAGTGCAGTAAATATTGTCAGTAATTATGTAGTACTTTTGTATGGTGACAGATAGTAACTAGACTTATTGTGGTGATGATTTTGAAATGTGTAGCAATATCAAGTCACTATATTATGCGCCAGGAACTAACATAGTGTTATAGGTCAATTTACTTCAAAAACAAACTTGTAGCAAAAGAGATCAGATTTCTGGTTACCAGAGAAGGGTGGGTGGAGTGGGAATTTGATGAAGGATAAAAATTCCCAGTTGTGAGATAAGTAAGTACTAGGAATATGACGTACAACATGAGAAATGTAATTAACACTGCTGTATATCACATGTGAAAGTTGTTAAGAGAGTAAATCCTAAGAGTTCTCATCACAAGAAAAAAATTTTCTATTTCTTTGATGCTATACCCATATGAAATGCTGGATGTTCGTGAAGCTTATTATGGCAGTCATTTCATGATGGATGTAAGTCAAATCATTACGCCATACACCGTAAATGTATACAGTGTTGTATATCAAGTATATCCCAATGAAACTGGGAGGGGAAAAGCCCTTTTCCCAGAGGAGAGCCTTTTGGCACAGGTTTATAGCGTGTGCATGGCAGCCATGTTTTGGAGGAGTGGGTGGATCCTGGTTCTGGGAGGAGCCTTCTGTGGGCCACACTCCTTGTCTCTCACAAGCCTTTCTGGGGTTCGCTCCTGCTGTGTTTGTTGTGATTGCTCCATAGAGGTCCAGAGGGAGCCTGGCTAGGGTGGTCTGAAGCCTGAAAGGCTCCACCATCTGGTCATGAACCCATACTGAACCTCTGTATGTGTGTGTGTGTGTGTGTGTGTGTATGCATGCATGTGCGCGCTTTAGAGGGGAGGTTGCCCCCAAGTCCAGGCTTATAAGTGCTGCTTATTGCTCAAATCTGCAGTGTCACCTACCCTCCCCACCCCATGAATAATCATCCACTCCAGAGGAGATGTCAGAATTTTAGAGGACTACACCCTGAGGGTGCTCAGAAACGTTAGCCAGGTGGCCACAGGCCATTGAACGTGATTTTGCTGGCAGGGTTGTGGGTTGGCAAAGCTTTTGTACCGACGTATCTATATTCTGCCCCTTGGCCACTGAGAATTTGCTTCTGGAGGTGGGGGTGGTCCCCAGGTGTTGCTGCTAGCGACCTCTTTGGCGCTTTAAACCCAGTAGGTGTTCAGTCATTAGCCAGCCAGTCGTATTTCAGGGTGCCCAGCAGACTGCCAGGCCTGGGATACCTCAGAGGGGTGAGAGAACACAGTTGCTGCCCATGGGGAGACTGGGAGGACATAGTCACCCAAGTGAAATGGACAGGGTGACAGCATGTGTCCAGTGCTGGGTCATCCTGTAATAAACAAGTAATAAACAAAGGCAGTCTAGTAAGTAATAAATAAGTATTAACAAGTAATAAACAAAGGCAGATCTAGTAAGTGGCTAGTTGTGAGAAACAGACTATGAGCACTGCAAGAGAGGACCACAGACTTGCTAGGCTGGTGGGCCCAGGTCAGATGATGAAATCCGGGAGGCTTTCAAATTGGGTGCAGCCAACTGTTATCAACAAGTAATAAACAAAGGCAGTCAACAAGTAATAAACAAAGGCAGATCTAGTAAGTGGCTAGTTGTGAGAAACAGACTATGAGCACTGCAAGAGAGGACCACAGACTTGCTAGGCTGGTGGGCCCAGGTCAAATGATGAAATCCGGGAGGCTTTCCAATTGGGTGCAGCCAACTGTTATCAAGATGAGTCTTTGACACTGGAGTCTCTGCCACTTAATAGTGGGGGTCAGTGGGCCCCAGGCAGAAGGAGAAGGGGCATTAGCCCAGCATTGGTGGAGCCCTTGCCTTGGCAGCAGCAGCCCTAGGATCCTCTGCCCTGCTGGGTCAGCTGGATCTTGGGGATCAACCCGTTCTAATTTGAGACTCCCCTGCCTGTCATAGGACTTAGTATATGGGGCCCTTTGAATAGAAGGTTATATCCAATTGGTACCTTAGGTGGGCTGTCATGATGAACTTCTCCAGCAGGAAGCCAGAGCTGCAATCAGCTCCCTAAATGAGAACTCCCCTTTCCTGGCTGTTGGAATGTATTCGTTCAGACCTCTGTGGCCATAGCCTTTAGCAGCCTGTCCCGAACATTAAGCATCCGTTCATCTGGAAGATCTGGGAAAATGGAGGAACTGGGTTCTGAGGAGATACTGTAACCTCAAGGGACCTGGAAGGCAGTGACAACCTACCCAGGGGACACGGTGCTGTGTCCTGGCTAAAATGTTTCTGTATGCATTAGAAGGAGGGACTCCTTTCTCTGTGTGCCTGCGTCCCAGAGCTGTGGTGCACAGTTTGGGGTGCAGAGTATAGGCTAACTTTTGGCCCCTACTTGTCCCGGGCAGTCTTTGGACAGTAAACAACTTATACAACTATATGCGACAGCCCTCGTCTTTGCCAGCTATTCCCACCCTGTGTTGGTATAAGCAGGTGAAGGAAGGTTGTCATTGGGTTTCCACTTGGTCGAGGGCCAGGGGCAGCTGGCAGGGGTTTAGGGAAAATAAGACCTCCTCAGTAAACTGAGCCACTGTGCCCAAGTAGAGGATTTCCCCACACTTCCTAGCTTCTTGCCTCTAACTGTACTTTTCATCAGCATAGGGAGCAGTGGGTGCTTACTGGCACTTTCTAATTAAGCGTGGGCAGGTCCCAGGCCTTCTAGGAATGATTAGGCCATAGCTTTGGGTCATTAATTGGTCACAGTCCAGATCTGAGCATGGCTCTCCCTCCACAGGAACTGGGCTGGGCTTCAGTCTCAGTTCTCTGGAGCTGAGCTGCTGGTCTGATTTGCATCAAGGCTGTTTCCTTGTTGAAAGGAGCAGGACTTGGAAGTCTTGGAAGCCACAGACATTTCTGGGCCTAATGAGCTGAGCAGATGGAAAGCGACCCAAGATGGCCCCAGAGTGGGTGGGCTGGTGGAACGGAGGCATCGCAGAGTTTCTGTAGTTGCGTCTGTGGAGGAGGGTGAGCGTGGCAGGTGAACTTGAGACTCTAGGGCTTCCTCTCTGGGGGAGGCTGAATGCAATCCCTAGATGCTTGCCATCTGTCTGAAATGACCAGAGATGGGGAAATAGAATCCATGCGTTTTTTAATCCAGAAGGAAGGGAAACTCCACCTGGGGAAACATGACTCCAAGTAAAGTGCGTGCAAGCAGAATGTTTAATTGCAAACCTTTCTTGAGACCCGGCTGCTGGGTAACCTTATCCTGGTCATTCCTGCAGCCAGAGGAGGATTTACCTGGGCCCCTGACGCAGACCCGGTGAACAGAGCTGGCTTTCTCCAGTGACCTCTGCCCTGTCCCCTTCCCCTCCACCTGCTCCTTCTCTGCGGTTCATCCCTAGGGTTTCCCACACAGCCAGCTCAGGTGGGCTTGAGAAACTCTGATGTGGGGGTGAGGCAATGGGAGCAGGGCTGGAATTATGATGATCTGGGTGCCCATCTGGGCTGATGATCTAGGATGATCGAGATTTGGAAGCAAGCAGACCAGCAAACAACGAAGTAAAGGGGCCTGGAGGGTATCCGTGGATCTTCTGGACTTACCTTCAGGGAGGCCTCTGACCCTTTCTTTAGGTCAGGGTTTACACTGTTTGTCCAGGAGGGTGGGCTGGGCATGAGGGTGGGAGGCTCTGGCAAGTCCCAGAGGTCTGGGAGAACCTGGAATGGGGGCTCATTTCCCCACTCCCACATCTAGTCACCAGTTGTTCAGTCACTCAGTGTCCGACTCTTTGTGACCCCTTAAACTGCAGCACGCCAGGCTTCCCTGTCCTTCACTATCTCCCAGAGTTTGCTCAAACTCATGTCTATTGAGTCAGTGATGCCATCCAACCATCTTATCCTGTCACCCCTTCTCCTCCTGCCCTCAATCTTTCCCAAAGTCAGAGTCTTCCAGTGATATGGCTTTTCACATCATGTGGCTGAAATATTGGAGCTTCAGCTTTAGCATCAGTCCTTCCAATGAATACATAGGGTTGATTTCCTTTAGGATCTATTGGTTTGATCTCCTTGCTGTCCAAGGGACAGTCACCAGAGAGCCAGTTTTTCTTGTGGGTTCAGGTCAAGTCTTAGATAGCAACAATGCCCTGTGACTCTTCGACCGTTTTGAATAGTAAAGGAGGAAGGGCAGGCGTTCTTGGTCCTGTGCTGATCAGTCCTAGACTAGGAGTTAGGAAGCCTGGTCTCCTGTCCTCGCTCTGCCACTTACAGGGGGAGCACACCTGCGATGAAACCACCGTAGTGGGTCAGGCCGGTGGCTTTGAGGCTGTGTGCACAGAGCAGAGGAAGAGCCTGAGGGTCTGAGAGGCTGGGCTGAGGTCTCACAGCCATGATAAGGAAGGTCCTAAGAGTGGCTGACTCCAGAGTCTGTGCCTCTTCCCTGGCGAATCGCCATCCTAGGTCTTACGTTCCTCCTTTGCAAAAGGAGGGGCCTTCCAGCTGCCAGAGCCAGCGAGCCTGTGATTAATTCTCCCTGGGAGGTGACGGGAAGCCCCTAATTACTAGAGAGGATGGAGCAGGGGTCATGCTAAGCCCAGTTAAGCCCTTCCTCTGGGTCCCGCTTGGTTGGCCAGGGAGAAAGACTGCTGTCTGATGGCCTGCGAGTGAGGGCAGGCTCTTTCCAAGAGGGCCCACTCATTTGGGGCCTCCTTCTGGCGTGTTGTGCATAACGTCTGTACGAAGGGGAGATGTGGGTGGAAGGCAGTTGTAGCCAGCAGGATTTGGGATTCAAGGAGCTGGAAGTCAACAGGGGGGATGGGGTGGGCTGTAACCCCCAGAAAAACCCCAGAGCATCCGGCCACAGTTGGTGGAGCCGGTTATGTATGAGAGTTTCCTCTGTGTCCGTCTGGTTTTGTAGCATTCTTCACTGTTGACTTCTGTCTGGGACAAGTTCTGTCTCTTCTTGGTCTCAGGCTCTCAGAATTAGTCTGCCTCCCCCATGTTCCTCAAGGGTTGTACAGACTTCTCAGATCACCCAAAACTTTATTTAAAAAGATGCCATTCAGTCTTGATCACGAAGTTTGATTAAATATCCCCACTCCTGAATTTACATATAGGTAGACAGTCCAGTGTAGTTAAGAGCATAGGGATTAAACTCAGCTGGACTTGGGTTCAATCCTTTGCTCTGTATTTTCCTAGCTGTGTGACCTTGGGCAAGTTATTTGGCTTCTCTGAATCTCAACTTCCTCTTGTGCAAAATGGGGGTGGCAGTGGTAGCTACCTCATTGAGCTGAAGATTAAATGAGCTAATGCATATGAGTGCTTTACACCGTGCTGGCACATAGTAACCATTACCTAAATGGTTTCTACAGTTTATTGTATGAGATATATGTTTATATATGATATAAAGTAAAGCATATCCCTGGATGTTTATTTATGTCAGTAGTTTATTTTGGGCTTGTGAGGACAGGGACAGCCTTTTCACTTAATGTTCTTTCTTGTTGGGATCACATAAAACATGTCATAAATACCCCATTTCAGGGTGGCAACACTCAGCTGTATTTGCTTTGCTTTATAGCTGTCTCCTTGGGTGCGTTTCAGAACAAACACTCCGCACTGCACGAGGCTAACTCTGTGACTTAGAGATTGGAGTGGAGAAGGAACTAGATTCAGGGCTTGTTTCCTTGGCTGTGAACTGAGCAGCCAAACATACAGCCTCACACTCCTGTGTGCAAAACCCTTGCTGCGGACTCAGTGTTCGTGCCTCCCCCAATCCCTCCTGCTAAGTCCACATGTTAAAGTCCAGATCCCCGGTATGATGGTATCCGAGGTGGAGCCTTTGAGAATTAATTAGGTCCAGACGCGGTCATGAAGGTAGAGCCCCAGTGATGAGTTTAGTGTCCTTACAAGAAGAGAAGGAAACCAGAGCTCTTGTCTCCACCGTGCGAAGGTACGACACGGTGACCAGGAAGCAGGTTCTACCAGGAACCTTGATCTGGGGTTTCCAGCTTCCATGACTGTAAGAAATAAACATTGTTGTCTAAGCCACCCAGTCTGTGGAGTGTTGTTACAGTGGCCCAAACAGATCAGACAGCCCTGCTCCAGGCAGTGAAGCCCACCACTCTGATGCCAGGGTGTCCGCACGCACCTCCTCTTCGCTCCCGTTCCTTCCTTTTCACGACCCTGGCTTCTCTGGCCACTTTGTTCCCCTCTCTGGTGGATTTCCCCTCACACCTCCTGAATCAGAATCACCAGGCAGAGGCCAGGGAATAGGGATTTTTACTGAGCTCCCCAGGTGATTCGGATGGACAGGGCATTCTGGCAAGGGGACTGGTGATGGGGCCTAGAGCTGCCCGGTCTGCTCTGAAGGCAGAAGGAGCAAACATCTTAATGCTGGGTCGGAGACCTCACAGCAGGCACCGGGGGAAGTTCAGCAGAGTAGCTCTGAGGTTGTGTGGGGGACCCTCCCTCTAACCGAGGCCTTGCCCAGGAAGGCGTGTCTTTGTTGTGGGTTCAGGTGAGAGGAACAGAAATGGTGCGAACAATAGGCCAGATTGTGTGGGTTTTCTCCGGTCAGCAGTCCTGCCCACCTCCTGGGCCAGGCAGCCTTCCATGGTGGCCTGAGGCCATCAGTGGTCCAGAGCCTGACTGAGCACTGGGAACTGGGGTGACACTGGGAATGGGGTCCTGAAATGCCTTCATTTCAGAAAAGTCTACAGATCTTCCACACGCTAACTTCCCTCCTGCACATCTGTGTCTCAGCCAGAAGGCCAGTGTGGTCATTCAATGGGGCACAGTGTTTGCTAGGCACCGACTCTGTGCCGGGCGTAGAGCTAAGACTCAGGGACACTGGGATGAATCACACATCTCTGAAATGCTCACAGGCTCCTGAAGCAGGTTTAGAGTGGGTTCCGAGGATCAACTGAGGCAGAATCAGCTGGAGTGGTTTGTTTAAAACATAGACACCCAGTTTCAACAAACATACCGCTCTGGTGAGGGGTGTTGATACTGGGAGAGGTTGTGCAAGTATGGAGGCGGGGATAGAAGAGAACCCTGTGTACCTTCTGCTCAGTTTTTCTGTGAACCTAAAACTGCTCTATAAAAATTGTTTAACAAAAGAAAATGTAGATGGCTGAGCCTCCAAAACCCAGGTCTACTTATGCAGAATTGTAGAGGGTGGGGTTCTGACATCTGTGATTTTGGAAGATGCTTTGCAGGATCTCATTTACCGTAAAGTTTGAGAATCAGTGGAAATTAGCTACTTAGATTTTTTTTAAACAAGCCCAAATTTATGTTCATTGTATAAAGTACATAACAAGAAGATGGAAATTAAAACCACTTGTAACCCTACCCACCTAATATAATCATCCTTAGCATTTTATTGAATACCCTTCTAGGTGTGTGTGTGTGTTTAGACATGTGTGTAGCATCCATGTATACCTGACACTATGCTAAAGCCCTGGGGACAAAGATGAGAGAAAGAATGGTCTTGGTATGGAATACCCACAGTCATGGGAAATGATGATTGGTGCAGCTTGAGGCCCTGCCTTAGATACCCACTCACCTTCTCTTACCTGTCCCCCACAGGTATACATCATCAACGTGACCTGGTCCGACTCCACATCCCAGACCATCTACCGGAGGTACAGCAAGTTCTTTGACCTGCAGGTGAGTGAGTCTGAACTCAGGTGGGGCCTGGTTCCATATGAAGTGGCCTGAGCCTCTGGTGGGCTAGCCTGTCTCATTCCTCACTCATCCAGAGACCCCCTTCCAGCAATCTCAGGATCAGAGTTTAGACAGAACAGAGGGATGAAGGAGGGCACCTTGGCAGTCAAGCTGGGCTGAGCTCAGTCTTGGATGTTGCAGACAGACACATGGGGCTATGTTGACTTCTTAACATGACTGTTAACAGTCATGCCTTGTCACCCTGACGCATTCGGAGGCTGGGAAGATGGCCGTGGGTGCTGTGTGCCTCAGCAGACATGTGTCTATAAACATACAGAGTGAGACACAAGCCACCACATCATTGTAGGCAAAGAAAAGCAAACATACAGAAAAGACTGAAACAGAAAATAAGCAATGTCTTCAACTACAGACACAAACTGGGCATACCACTGTGTCTGTCTAACTGAATAAGGCTCTGCTGTCCTGTTTGCATGCATATATAATATGTGTGTCTCTTTCCCATACCCAGGCATGTCACATGGTGGATGGTAGCATGGGTCCCACAGCTCCAGTGTAGACACCTCCCTTGATGTCAGTTAATTTGGCTAGGCTTCTTTAGGTCACAAGCAACAGTTTCACACTCATACTGGCTTAGATGAAAAGGAGACTTGGTTGGAAAGATATACCAGGGAAGCTTATGCAGTCAACCAGATGGTGGAAGGGAAAGTGAGACAGTGGCTCCAAGAATGCCTGAAACAAGGCTGTGCTCCCTCTGTCTTGTCTTGACTTCTCTCTGGGCACTGTCCTCAGCAGTTTGGCAGTCAGTGGCTCCCAAATTTCCTACCTTGTGGTTTCCAACAGCAGAGACTGCCTCTCTCCCAGTTCTAAATTGAAAAACCCCAGGCAAGACTCTGATTGGCCTGACTTAGATCAGGTGCCCTCTCTGCACCAATCATTACAGCCGAGGCTGGAGGGGCATGAACACCAACATGGCCACTAGCGGGCCCACCCCTGTTTATCAGAAGCTGAGAGCTTCCAGACTCTTCCTTAGGGCCATGAGCCTGGTTTAGGCCTATTAAAAACACAAAGAAGGGACATCCACCGCTGGCCCTCACAACCGAGTTCCACTTCTTCCTGTGGTGGTGAGTCATCTTGGAGATGCCAGGCTTGCACGTTTACCTCCAAGTACTTGATTTTATCCCATTGTCCTTATGGCTCTGCCTATGAGATGAGCCAGAGGTGAGCCAGCTTCCTGCATTACAAATCCTCTCTTAATCGACAGTATGGGATTGCGAGCCACTCCTTACCCTTCTCCCTTCCTCCTCTTCCCTCATCAATTCCTGTCCAGTCTCCTTGTGTCCTTCTGGTGTAAACTGTTGGAATTTGCTGATACCCCCTCAATGGGTATAGTGTGCTGGACAGGAAATGATCACTTAGTTGGGGAGAGGGAACCCTGAAAGGACTCATTGATGAGCCAGAAGGGGTCTGAGAGCCAGCGGAAACTCTCAAATCAGAACTTTTCTTCCCCCCTTTTCTGTTCTACTCCCCCACCGCCTCCCTAGTTACAGAATCTCACAAGGAAGGAATGCTGCTCCCCCCACTTCTCCCTTGCCTGGAGGGCTCATTTCCTGTGTGTCGAGAGAGGACACAGGGCATGAAGCCGCTTGTGTGATGCGCTAGCCCTAGTCATGAGCATGGCCAGGCCTGTCCCCATGGGTCATCGCCACCCTGTAGATGCAGTTTGAAAGGGTGGTTCTTCGGAATTTAACCTTTCAACCAAGTATCTTTCAGAACTTGACTTAAGGACGTATAGTGGCATTCATTTCAGAAAGCCTTTCTCATTTATCAAGATCTCTGATTTTAATATGGCGGCTCCTAAAAGACGAAGAATAAACAGCATTGCTCATTCCATCTCTGGTCACTGGTGGCTCTCAGATCTCAGTTCTGAGCTGAGGCCCTGGGGACGCATTTCCTGAGGCCAGTTGCTGGCTCTGTCACTCTGTAACTCCGGACAGGTTCCTTAACTTCTCCACTTTCTCATCTGTGGAATGAAGATTCGAACGGTACCTACCCAGTAGGGTTGTTGTGAGGATTAAATGAGTGAATCCATGTTTCTCCCGACACATGGTTGTCTAGTATGTTACTCAGTGTTAATGGTGACCAGAATGCTGGGATGCCTGGTTGAAGGGTGTGGGGGCTTAGTACCTCCTGTCATGGTATTGCTTTCTTGTTTCCCGCCCTTGGCTTCACTCTGCTGAGGAGCTGTGCAGTGCCCAGTCCTCTGTCAGAGTGTTCAGAGCCCCACCGGCTCTCTCTGGAGCTTGCCATTCAGGCAGGATGGAGTGAGTTGGGAGTGGGGGTGTGGCCCACAGGGGCCTGCTCTCAGAATCCTTCTGCGCCTCCCCTTGTAGGCTGAGCTCCACATTGGAACCCTGGAAGTCCTGGGCTGACTAAGCCAGCCTGGGGAAAGCTGCTTAACTGGCTTTACTACCTCATGGTTCTGATTTTTCTGGGGATCATATACTTTATATCCCAAATATTGCCGGAGATATACTAAAAAGTTATTCATTGTTTACCTGAGATTCATATTTTATCCTTTGTCCTCTATTTTCACTTGCTACATCTGGCAGCCTTAGGCTGACTGTGCATGGTGACAGTGGAAGTATAAAGACGAGGAAGCCAAGGCTGGAGTGAATTGGCCTTTGGTAAGGCCTCCACCCAGAGAAGGCAATGGCACCCCACTCCAGTACTCTTGCCCGGAAAATCCCATGGACGGAGGAGCCTGGTGGGCTGCAGTCCATGGGGTTGCACAGAGTCGGACACGACTGAAGTGACTTAGCAAGCAAGCAAGGCCTCCACCACATGTGCACTTTTGCAGAGCAGAAGTGGCCCAGGCTGAGGGACACTCAGTTGAGAACAAGGTCCTGTCTTTTAGAGGTCTGTATCTGATAGGGGAAATAGGCTTTTAAGCAATTAAGTCCACTATAGACGAAATGAATACTAGATTGAGGTACAAGTAACATGCTGAGGGATGGAGAGGAAGGAAAGAACATTCTTGGGAGGGGGCAGCTAAGAAGATGCACATATGGTTTTGATTGGTGACAGAAGCCAAGAGCGAAAGAGCCAACCACCCCCACTCCAGGTTGAGGGGATTTGGTTGCTTTTTGAGATTTATAGTTATTGGGGTAAAATGTGTCCCTAACTTATGTCATATTTTTTTCATTTATGTCTGCTTGTCTGCCTGCTCTTCATGTGTCCATCCATTCATCCATCCATCCATCCGTCCGTCCTCAATCCATCCAGTCTTAAGTGCCTACCTTCTATGTCCCAGGCATGATGCCAGGCTCTGGGTGGGGTTTATTGGTGAGCAAAAGCAGATCTGGTTACTGCTTTTATGGGACTTACAGCTTAGTGAGGGAAGACAGGTTTTAGTTTAAAATATACATACATATTATTTTATACTATGCTAAATGCTGCAAAGAAAAGCACTATAGACATGTTATAGGGAAACGTTATACTCTGTTAGAAGACCAGGCTTCCCTGAAGAAGTTAGTTTATCTGAAAAATCAGTGAGTTCTTATACTTTATTTTGGGGATCAGAGTTTCTTTTGTACATCCTTTCAGACATGCATGAATGTACATATACAATTCTGATCACCTTCTTGGTCATTCACACCCACCTCAAACCCTTCCAAGGGAACTAGAAGAGGACCCCCTACTCTGCCCCACAGCTTCTCTCCCTGTGTCTTCTGCCTTGAGCCTTCAGACTCAGTGGTTCTCCTTCCTTCTCACCCAGGAGGCTGCACCCTGAGCCCAGCTCCTCCTCCTGCCCGCTGGGAAGCACCAGATACGGAGCCTTTAGACCTGTGCTACCCAGCGCAGTTGCCACCAGCTACACGTGGCTAGCTACATTTAAGTTAATTAAAAAACTTAAATTTTAAAAATTAAGTTTAATTTTTTAAGTAATTTTTCATTTACTTGTTTATCTGGCTGTTCTGGGTCTTCACGGCTGTGCAGCTTTCTCTGGTTGCAGCACGCGGGGGCTGTTCTTCGTTGCAGTGCTCAGGCTTCTCATTGCCGTTACTTCTCCTGTTGCACAGCATGGGCTTTAGGTGTGCAGGCTTCAGGAGTCACAGCTCTTGGGCTCTAGAGCACAGGGCTCTACAGCAGATACAGAACTTCTCTATCATCTCAGGAGGTTCTGTTTGTCTGGGCTGCCTCTGACCATCTGGGACACACAACAGGCTCCATCTGGCTTTATGCCCACCCAGGCATGCTCTGCCACTTCCCAAGGCCTCCCCAGTTGTCCTCTAACATCTTCCAGGGCCCCTGCAGCAGGAGGGAGGCTGCATTCCACCATGACTTGCCCCATCCATAGACAGTTCAAATTCAACAACTCTTCCAAACACCTCTTCTGGAAACCAGGTCAGTTACTAGAGAGGGCTTCTAAGGGCATTTCAGATGTCACATTGGGAACAGAGAGAGGAGAGGCTCTTGGTCTCCAAGTGGAAATTGGTTTCTTCTAAAAATAATTCACCACTCAGCCCTATCTGACCAGGAAAGGGACCTGTCCCAGAGGGAGCCGGCGGGGACAGTGTCTGATGTGGAGGCCTGTTTGGTTATAAAGAGCTTAGGTTATAGGAGGTGGATGTGGAGGTGGAGTTAAGGGGAGAAGGAGGAGGGAGAAGGCCTGCAGATGCTCTTAAGTTGCCTTCTTTTTGGCGCTGGACCATATTTCCAGCCTCTGTAAATTTCCTCGCACAGCTCCTTCACTGTTAAGTGTCTTTTCCAAGGCCTGGCCCCATTGAGGAAGGACCGGAAGGCTCTCTGAGGCTCCGGCTCCATCGAAGGTTGTTTCACAATCCGATTACAAGACGCGGGGATGCAGTAATTGCTCTGCAAACACTGACTCCGTAGTGCTGCTGGCCCCTTAGTCTGAACTCCGGCCAGTGAGTGCACGGGGTCAATATTTGATCAGACCAGGGAGAGGCCCTTTAGCCTCCCCCACGCTGTTTAGAAGATAGAGTTAAGAAAGCTGTTCAGGTTTGCTCTAAAGGACTTAACCTGTTTTGAAGATCTTTTTTATCTCTCTTCCTTATTCGTCTCTCCAGCCTGTCCACCCTCTTACCCACCCAGGGTCACCCAGCCCTCCAAAAGCCAGGCTAATGATGGGTGAGGAAAACTATAATCCTTGAATCGTTAATAACCAACCTTAGGAGGGATGTGTATGTGTGGGGGGGCATGTTCTGATGTAATGTATGGAGAGTCATAGGATCACGGCATTTTTATAATTAGAATTCTACTTCCAGTCCATCATTTCACTGGTAAACATCTATGCTCATTTTTCTATTCATTAAATTTATATGAACTTTAGTTTAGTTTGGTGTCCAGAGCAGGCCTCTGCTCGGGTCAAACTGGGGTGATCCTGTGCAGGGGTCAACTTGAGAGTAGAAGAGGTGTCTGGGGGAGGTGTCTTTCTTGCCGGCTCTTTTAATCATCAAAGCAAGCCCTGTGTTGTTTGAGATCATTGACCCTAGACTAAAGCCTGGAGGAGGTAACTTGCCAAGTTCTAAGAACAGTTTTATACCCAGGATTCTAGAGAGTTCCGGCACCTAGTGTGGCAGTTCTAGAACCAGCGGTGCAATGAGCTGAGGCTCATTGTGATTGCTCACAGGCCCCAGACAGACAAGAACATTGACCTTAACCGAGATCAGTTCCCTATCCCAGGAAGCCTCCTACTGTTTGCCACGGCAAAAATGGGAACATAGAGGGTGCCTAAGTAAATTGTTGTCTCATACCACTTCGTACAGCAGTCAAAAAAAATGAAATTGTCCTGTGGATGGAGCGCTAAGAAATGTTAATGAATGACCGATGCAAGTTTCAAAAAATTGTATGACAGTAGTTAGGCAAAAACAAGATATATCTTTTACAAATACATACACAGAATAAATGCATAATTATTCTTAAAAGGTCTGGAAGGATGCGTTCCAAACTGGTAATGGAGTTATCTCTGAAAGAGGTTTGGGGACATGGGTAGGAGGAAGGGCTTGGTTTAAGGGGAATCTTAGCTTTCTTTGTAATGTTTTACTTTTTTAAAAAAGGAGAATGGGTTCATATATTATTTACAACATTATATATAACAATTAAAAGGATACCTGTGGGAGGAGGTGGGGAAAGCGGGAGGTCTAAAATAAACTATGTCTCTCCTGGTCGTTACAGTGTTTGTGGAGGTCGTCGTTCAATCCCTCAGTCATGTCTGACTCTGTGACCCCATGGACTGCAGCACGCCAGGCTTCCCTGTCCTTCACCATCTCCTGGAGCTTGCTCAAACTCATGTCCATTGAGTCAGTGATGCCATCCGACCATCTTGTCCTCTGTCGTCCCCTTCTCCTCCTGCCTTCAATCTTTCCCAGCATCAGAGTTTTTTCTAAAGAGTCAGCTCTTTGGATCCGGTGGCCAAAGTATTGGGGCTTCAGCATCAGTCCTTCCAGTGAATATTCAGGATTGATTTCCTTTAGGACTGACTAGTTTGATCTCCTTGCAGTCCAAGGGACTCTCAAGAGTCTTCTCCAACACCACAGTTTAAAAGCATCAATTCTTCAGCGTTCAGCCTTCTTTATGGTCCAACTCTCACATCCGTACATGACTACTAGAAAAACCATAGCATACACTATAGTATAATGGGACAGAAAACACACAGGTTAAAAAAAATAGACATGAAGAACATATCTAACAAGATAAAGTGAAAATGATGATTAAAATCATATTGCCTCATATTTACTGAACCAGCATTCTAGATCATTCCTGTGGAATGAAACTGATTAGACTCCATTACAGCAAACCCCAGGGATGTGTCCAGATTATCTTGTCAAACTGGAATCCTGTGTTCAAATATTGCGTACAGCACATGAACATGTGTGTATTGGGCCAAGAGACACTTGGGTGGTGGTTCTTGTGTCATGATGAACCACACTGAGAGCTTCATGGCTGTGGAGTGTGGTGGTTGAGGGTAGGTAATCCAGGGCTAGGGAGGTTAGATTCCAAGACCAGCTCTATCACTTACTAGCTGTATATAACCCTCAGTAAGTTATTTAACCTCTCTGTACCTCGGTTTTCTCATCTGTGTGATGGGGATAATAAAAATACCTGCCTCATGGGCAGGATAGAAGGAATGAAATGAGACAATCCATGTAAAGAAAGCTCTGAGAATAGTGCCTGGTGTGAAACCCCTAGACAGAGAAGCTGAGCCTTCATCAGTTATGTCCTCAGAAACGTAACTCCAAGAGAAAAATAGCTGGACATCCCCACTCTAGCTGGAGGCCAAGGTTTCTTCCTGTGCCCCATTTATACTTCACTTTCACCAAATGAAGTTTATACTTCACTTTCACGAAGTGGTTATGTCTGCCGCCTCTGTCTGTGAGAGAGGCAGGTGGTGGTGGTAAGGGTTTCACAGATAACTCTTTCACGTCCAAAGTGTAACTAATTACCAACCCACCTTCCTCTGTTAGGAAAACACAGCTGTTTAGAAACTAATAATTGATCAACAGTTTCTTCTTGCCCTTGGAAAGAGGCATCTTTCAGATTCCCGACGGGCACAGGGGGATTCAGGGGAGCCCTGTGGGGATTCCAGTAGCTCCTGAGAATTCTGTGGCTGGCCTCCCCTCCCCCAGGAGCTGGCTCTGCCTCAGCAGCTCCCTTTCATCTGGCCCCGTGGCCTGAGGGTGAACTCCAGCTTCCTCTCTGTCTCTACTGATTTCCACTTTGGCAGTTCTGCCTAGCATAGGGGTGAGGATGGGCAGGGTGGGGGCGGGGTGCGGTGGGGTGTCTGTTCTCCAGGGAGTGTTAGGCGGGAAGGCCTGGGGAAGTGGCATCTCCAGGCCAGCTCAGGATGGAAAGCCGTTGACCACTGAGTTGGACTCCTGGGTTGCTTGACGGATTTATCTATTTATCTATAAACTTGAAGGCGGGTTTATTTTTTTCTGCTCTAAGCAGATGGAATTTGCATAGTTTGTACAATGATGCCTTCTTGTGCAATTTCCCCAACTCCACGGGTTTAGGAATGACCTTGTACAGGAGGGTTCTCGCAGGTCCAGGATAGATGGGGAGAGGTGGCCGCAGGCAGGGTACATAGGAGAGGGTCTCTGCACATCTGTGCCAGGTGCATGCTGTCAGCCACCCCCACCGCCTGCCCTGGGCAGAGCCTAAGGGTGCAATGAGAAGAGAGGGGCTTGTCTGAAGGCCTGAAGCAGCCCAGAGCTGTGGGGTCCTCGCCATGCTGCCACTGACTTGGGGAAATTAATCTTTTCCTATACAGATGAGTACTTGGTCTGTGAGTGCCTGTTTTGGTACCTGCATGTGTTTGGTGAATTCGTCTTCCTGACCAATGATCTGTAGGTGATCTTGGCACACGTCTCCAGAGGAGTTCCTCAGGGACCAAACCATGTCTGGCAAGACCCTCCCTGGAACCACCAAGGAGTCGGGAGCCACCTCTGCCTTGTTCTCTGGGTTCATCCTCTCTCAGGGTCAAGGTGGGATTGTCACATGGCAAGGGAAAATGTAGACATTGATGAAAATTGTAAAAAAAAAGGTGTAATGTCCTCTAGATGGTAAATCTTGGCACAAACAGTTGGCTCTAAGCCTCTGGGTGAAATCTGGTGAGGGTGGACATTGAGGGGCTTAGAGGGGGCTGCCTGCTCCCCCAGTGACTGTCCTGCAGGGTGGATGAAAACGTGTCTTTCAGGGAGAGAAATCAGCTGTGTGCAAATATCATAAAATGGGAGGTACATGCTTGCCAACCAGCTTTAACCAGATCTGCTGGAGAATTAGGGTGGAAATCATCTACCAGGAAGATAGCATATCTAGCACTCATGTTGCCACTTTCTGGCCTGGTGCCCATGACAGGCATCACTAATCGATTATGGTACATTCTCATCCTCTGTCAATGGCTGACATTGTTCATCGATCTGGATCTCAGAGTCTTTCTAAAAACAAAACCCCAAATAGCTTCAGGAAGTCACTACCTATCAGTTGGCAGTGGTACCTTGAGATGAAACTATTGGCCATCCCCTGATGTAGTCCATTTCCTTTGTTTGACAGATGAGGAAATGAGGCCCTACAAGGGGGAAGTGGCTCTTCTACATCACAGGGGCCGCAAGTGTCAGCAAGACTAGGACTCGGGTGCTCTAGCTTTAGTTCTCATTCCAGTGTGGAATTCTAGCCTCCCTTCCAGAAGTTTTCTTTCTATTTTGGCTGAGGAGGGCAGGAAGCCCCCACTGCATCATCAAGAGAGCTCCTGGGGCACAGGGGAGGGCAACCATTCACCCTCCCCGGCGAGAGGTGGCCTGTGCACAGCAGAAGACTTCTCTCCGGCTCCCAGAAAGGTCCAACCTTCTGCTGCCTGGAGCTCAATCCATGTCCTACCTGCCGCTGCCCACTTCTCTCATTGGCTAATAAACCCCAGCTTTGCCAGAAGCAGCATCTGAGTCAGGCCACACCACCTGCCTGACCGCTCTGAGGTGTGCACCTTGTTTTCCTGGCATGAGGGTGTCATGGCAGGGTGTGTTTGGGTGTTACGTTAGGCCTTGCCGCCCTCACCTCCCTCCTCTTCTGGTCTCAGGCTGCAAGATATGACCTAGAAAAACCCAGCTTTGCCCCTACCAGACCCCCATTGACCCCTTTTGTATAACCGTGGGAAAGTTGGCTGGGAAATGGATGGGGGCAAATGTCCCCTTCAAACTGGAGAATGAGGGGAAGGAAGATCTATGGTGGTGGTCAGGTGTGTGTGTTTGCTCTGTGAAGCCTTTAGCTGTGACCAAGTCACTCCCTTCCCACAGGAAGGAATTTCAGATTAATCTTGGCACCTTGGAGGAGTGCCAGCTACCTGCCTGCACAGGCCTGGTTACAGGGATCCCAAGGGGAAAAGTCAGGGTCATCCTGGGTGGAAAAGCCAGGCTGGCAGCCTTGGCCTGAGCCACAGCTGTCAGCTGGTGGGAGAATCAGGGTAGGGCAGAAGGCATGGAATGAGTGAGCAACCCCTGGTGTGGACCCCTGCGATCAGGCCTGCCACTTGGGCATCCCAGCAGACTTGCTGAGGTCTCAGCATCCATGCACCCCTCCCCCGAGTAGCAGCAGTTGGTTTTGCTTTTGCCTCTTGGGGACCTGGGGTAGCCAGGGTAAACTGTGGGAGCCTGAGCTATGGGCTTGTTTGCGGGAAGACAGACCCCAGGTGAGCCAGAGGTGCCAGCTGCACTGGTTCCCTCACTGGCTCCCCACCACTCTGGTGGACCCCAGCCCCCACGTGATGTCAGGGGCTGCCACACCAGCATCTCAGGGCCATTTCCTCAGGCCAGACCATTGTACGAGTTATTGGAGACTTGGAGTTCTTTCCTTTTTATTCAAATTTTAGCTAGAGCCAAGGAAAAAGATTTTAGTTCCTCAAAGACCTTCACAGTTGGGTGGTGACATCAGGCTCCAGAAGAGCTCATGGGGTTCCTAGAACCAACTCTCCCACTTTCTGAGTGGAGCAGTTTGTCCTGGTGGTGGGACACTCAGGCTTCGTTGTCAGACAGACTTAAATGAATGTGACCTCAGCCCCACCTCTTATCAGCTGTGTGACGCTGAGCCATTACTGGCCTCCAAGAGACTCAGCCTTCTCATCTGCTGAGTAAGCTAACTGTTAGTCACCCAGTCATGCTCAACTCTTTGTGACCCCACGGACTGCAGCCCACCAGGCTTTTCTGTCCATGAGATTTTCCAGGCAAGGATACTGGAGTGGGTTGCCATTTCCTTCTCCAGGGGATCTTCCTGACCCAGGGATCGAACCCAGGTCTCCTGCACTGCAGGCAGATTCTTTACCGACTGAGCTAATGACTCTAATTGCAGAAGTAGCCTCATAGAGTCCTCACGACATTTCCAGGAGACAAGACACAGGCAACCTTTCCGCTGAGCCTGGAGCAGCTCTGGAGCATCACTAGGATGGCGATCACTGCCCTGTGAACACTGATCCTGTCCAGCCTGGACGGGGGAAACATTTTCCCAGCCACGAAAGGGTCCTAGGCACCCCCAAGCTGCAGTAAAGAAGTGCTCCAGGGCTGGCCAAGAGACAGCCCCACACACCAGCCAGGGTCTGGCTCCGTCTGCTAATTAGGGAACGTTTATCTGGTGCCCAGCAGAACAAAGTGGCCGGTTCAGCCACGCTGGAAGGCTGAGTTCAGTGAGGGTGTGGGGGGGCTGCTGGGGCGGAGGCTAGGAATGGGGCGGGTGCGGGGGCGTCCCTGGGGCTAAATGGACCACATTCAGATATACCTTTAAAAAAATCCACCCAAACAGGAAGCCTGAGGCTGGTGTATAGCTGGAGTTGGGAGGCTCTGGTGTTCGACAAGCGGCCTTTCTTCCCTCTTAGAGAGACAGTGCCGGTCTGGTCTCCTAAGGAGCAGTTGCTCTCCATCTCTGGTGAAGGCTGTCCCGGCTGGCTCCCCAAGGAGACCGGGTTGTTTTTATCCTGAGATTCCCAGGGCTCCACCTTGTGAGGAGGAATCCCCAGTGGGAGGGTGGAGAGGAAGCCCTCTCTGTGTGTGCTGGGCCCTGCCCACCCCTCCCTCTATCTCACAGAGCACTGGGGCAGGGACAAGGACCGGGGTATCCCGGCCAGGAAATCTACCACACGCAGGACTCAAAACCATTAGATTTTATCCATCATGTAATGAATTAAGGGGACACTTTGCGTCAGTTTGAAATACCTGGGTTTCCTGGCTGTGTAGTTGAGAACTGAGGTGAGGACGGATGGAGCTGCAAAACCACGTTCTCCGCCCACAGGGGCCAGGACCCAGACCAGCAGTCTAGCTCTGAGATCCAAGCTCTAAACCCTTCTGTCCACTCTAACCTGTAACTTTAATGTGGCCCCTGCGTGGGCCAGAGCACTGCAGAGCCAGCCTGGGAGACCCCAGCACATCAGAGCGGAGGGGGATCCTTTCCCTCACTTGCCAGGAAGGCTTCTGCCTCAGAGCAGGTGGTGCTGAGCTGGCTGCTGGAGGTGGGTGCTGCCCTGACCCCCTGCCCAGGCTGGGGAGGGTCTGGGCTGGGCCAAGAGTGAGAGTGAGAGAGGTTGTCCATTTCTCTGCATCTGCTCGTTTCCTTTTCCCTTGAGTCTTGGATTCCCCCAATGGGGAATCTCTCTGTCTCTCTCTTTCCCCAGTTTGTCTGTTCTCTCTCTCTCTGTCTCCCAGGGGTTTCTGAGTCTCAGCCTGTCTCTGGGCATGGCTCTGTTCATCGCTGTGGCCTTTCCCCAGCCTCCTTTCTGGAGGCGTTTCCTCTGGCTCTGGTACGTCTTTGTCAGTCTCTGGGTCTCTCTTGTCTGAATCTCTTCCTCGGGGATGCTACCAGGTCCCAAGCCAGCATGTGGGAGAAGGGCAGGTGAGGGCCTGACCCTAGTCTGTATGGGGTCAGACCTGACTGCAATGAGCAGGGGCTTGGCAAGTCTGCACCCCCAAGGGCAAAAGCCTGTGGTGGAGAGTGGGGCTGCTTCCCTTCTCAGGGACTCTGGGGCCTCAAAATTAACCTTTTTCCTGATGATGGCTTATGTATAGAATCCAGTGACAGCCTTGACACCCTGGTTGGGGGGCTGTCCTGCCTCCAGAGGGCATGCATGATGGCCAGCTTGGCTCCTCCCCCTTTCCCCTGCCTGATCACAGCCCTCACCCAGGCTGCCCAGAGTTGGGCTCCAGGTTCCTGTGGTTGGGGTGGGCACAGGGAGGGCAGTGCCCACCTGTGCCAGGGAGGCTGGCTCCTCCCCTTCTCTGGCTGGACAGAGGGTCTTCTCTCCTCTGTTCCCTCCCCTAATCCCTTCCTGCCCTGTGCTAGCTGTTCCTCCAGGGCCACCCTCCCCTGCTGCTGTCCCCACTAGAAATAGCTGAGCAGGGGGCATTTGCCCAGACCAGGGAGTGGCCCTTGCAGGGTCAGGCTGGTCCCCAAAATACCCCACCAGCTGTCAGGGATCGGGGTTAGATAGGACACCACGAATAGCTTGGGCAGAGCTCCACTCTCCCCAGGCCTCTTCTCTCAGCGAGGGCAAGTTCTCTGGGCCCAGCCTCTGTTGTCAGCTAGAAGGCAGGTGGGGGTGAGCACCTGACCGTGTTTGCTGAGTACCTGCTAGGGGCCAGCCACTGGGTCCAGGGCGGGATTGAGGGGGTGGAGACAGATGACCATGAGCTGACCACAGGCTGACTCTTGGAGGCCTCTCCGCGTATAAGTCACACGTACGCCCGAAGCTCAGCATGTTCCACACCCAGCCCCTACCTAAGTGCCTCCCTCCTTCCCCTCCTCCCTCCTTCCCTCTCTCAGTCACTGCACCATCTCTCACCCCTGCAGAGCCCTCCTCTCTGCCCCTGGCCCTTTGGCCAAGCCCTCCTGATTCTTCCCTCACATCCACAGCCTTGTTACCAGGCTTCCCAGCACTCCAGTCCGGCCCCTTCCAGCTGTTTCTCAGCATTGCAGCCAGTCAGCTCTTCTTTTCTATTGTTTATTTTTTTAATTATGAATTTTTTTAATCCTGCAGAAAATACTATATCAGTGGATCTTCTCATTAACACATGTTTACATTTTGCCACACTTTATTCACACGCTTATTCTAAATGGAGGTATACTTGACATCGCTTGTGGCTCAGCTGGTAAAGAATCCACCTGCAATGCGGGAGACCTGGGTTTGATCCCTGGATTGGGAAGATCCCCTGGAGAAGGGAAAGGCTACCCACTCTAGTATTCTGGCCTGGAGAATTCCATGGACTATACAGTCCGTGGGGTTGCAAAGAGTCAGACACTACTGAGCGACTTTCACTTCACATACTTGACATCAAATACTTCTTTTTCCAGGAAATAAAATGGTGCCAATAGAGGAGGTAAATAAATAGAGGAGGATAAATGCTAGATTCCCGTCCTCCTGCCTCGGGTCTTACTGAGAAGGTGGAACTGGAGGTGGGTCTAGGGGAAGGGCTGGTTTGGTGGACTGAGAAGATGTCCACCTGTGTGGACCCTGAGTGTGTGAAGGTGTGGAGGCAGGACTGCCTGCCCCTATCACGGTCGGGGGATCCCGGCTTCGTGGAGGACGGAGCTGGGCAGGGAGGGCCACGGGTGCCGGCAGGCCTCAAGCAGCCAAGCCCTTTCCCCCTCAGGCCTTCCTCCTCCTCCCGCACCTGGTGCTAAGTGGGCAGCTGCCGAGTTTATGAGGTCGCGAGCGGAAGCCATCACCTGGGTCGGCGGCAGCACCACCACCTGGACAGGCAGCCTGCAGCTGGGCACCAGGGTGGGCTCCGTGGGGAGCTCTTCCTCTTGCGTTTCCTGGTTCCCTGGCAGGAGTCAGGTTCTCCCCATCAGGAAAGCCTCATTAAACCAGCTGGCCTGGCCACAGAGCCTGGGGAGGGCAGGGCTGGCCTGGGTGGCTCACCTCACTGCATGGGCTGCTTGTCTAGGCTCCCCCGGCAACTCTGCCTGAGTGCAAGTTTTTGCTTCGGGGACTTTTCTCTTTTTCTTCTGGGCCCCACTTGCCTTCCCCTTCTGCAAGTTGTGAAGAGACACTAGGACACCCTTGGCCTAAAGGGCCTCTAGAAGGGGGAAAAAGCCTTGTTGTTATTCAGTTGCTAAGTCATGTCTGACTTTCTGTGACCCCGTGGACTGTAGCATGCCAGGCTCCTCTGTCCTCCACTGTATCCTGGAGTTTGCTCAAATTCATGTCCCTCGAGTCAGTGATGCCATCCAACCATCTCATCCTCTGTCGCCCTCTTCTCCTCCTGGCCTCAATCTTACCCAGCATCAGGGTCTTTTCCAGTGAGTCAGCTCTTTGCATCAGGTGGCCAAAGTATTGGAACTTCAGCTTCCCCATCAGTCCTTCCAATGAATATTCAGGGTTGATTTCCTTTAGGATGGATTAGTTGGATCTCCTTGCTGTCCAAGGGACTCTCAAGAGTCTTCTCCAACACCACAGTTCGAAAGCATCAATTCTTCAATGCTCAGCCTTCTTTATGGTCCAACTCTCACATTTGTATATGATTGCTGCCTCCTGTGGGCTAAATGGCCAACCTCAGTGACCAGGAAGGGAGTCATCAGAGCAGTGACCCAGCGTTGGCCCTGGATGCCATCAGCCAGATCAGGGCACTTGGGCCCCCCAGGGCAGCTGTTAGGAGTACCTGAGGTGCCAAAGGAATTCAAATCCAGTTGGGACCACCCCCAACCTGGCCCATCCCCATGCCATATCCTGCTCAAAGACAAGTCTGCACATCCTCAAAATGAGCCCAGCTCTGCCCTCTTCCTCTCTGTCCACTCTAACCCCCACCCTGGTCCATCACATTCCCATCACATTCCACCTGGCAGTTGAACCAACCTTCTTAGGGATCTCCCCACTTGTGCTCTTGTCTTCCCACCCATTAGAGATCCTTCTAAAAATAAATCAGATTGTATAACACCCACCTTTTATAACCTTATGAAAGCCTTCCTTTCTTTTGGGAATGAACTCCCAATTCCTTACCCCACCCACCTGCTCTTCCAGACCTGTCCCCTGCCGCCTCTTTCCCTGGCTCTCAGATCACCTGCTTGATCCTGGGGCACCCGTGCAGTGCTGCCTTGGGGCCTTCGCCATTGCTCTTGCCACTGCCTGGAATGCCCTTCCCCCAGGTCTTCAAGCAGCCAACTCTTTCTGGGTTTCAGACCTCCTGTGGCACCTCCCAGACAGGCCTTCCTTGATCACTTCCTCCGAAAGCCCCCCAGCCCTGTTGCATTGGGCTTCCCAGGTGGCACTCGTGGTAAAGAACCTACCTGCCAATGCAGGAGGTGCAAGAGACTTGGGTTCGATCCCTGGGTCAGGAAGATCCCCTGGAGGAGCAATGGCAACCCACTCCAGTATTCTTGCCTGGAGAATCCCATAGAAGAGCCCAGCAGGCTACAGTCCATGAGGTCCCACAGAGTCCAACATGACTGAAGCGACTTAGCACAGATGCACCTGTCACATTGTCACATTCTGTTGTCTTCAAGACATTTATCTCTGTGATAAATTATCTTCTTAACTCTTTGTCTATTGCTTATGTCTCGTCCTTGCTGGAATGTGAGCTTGAGGAGAGCAAAATCTTGCTTGTTCAGCAACTTCTGTTTTCCCAATGCCTAGAACAGTGCCTGAAACAGAGCAGATATTCAGGAAATTGGCATCAAATGAATGGATTGGGTGTGTGGTGAGCTGGCACTGAGAGAAGGGAATGGGCGAGACAGGCCCGCAGCCTTCTGCTCCATGCCAAAGATGAGATCTGCTGCGTAGCTCCCATTCCCCCTGGTGGGTGCCCATCTTTGCTTGTAGACTGGACTTGCCATTGGGAACACTTGTAAGGATTAGCTGGAACAGAAAGTAACTTTCAACTTTAAAACTACTAGAAAACAACAGTGACAAATTCGAGAACAAGGTGCATCTGGAAAGCGAGAATATAATGCTAAGAAAAAATATGCAAAGAATACTAAAAGTGCAATACTAAATACTAAACGTGAAATCAAAAATGTCATCGCAACATAAGACATTCAGTAGAGGGTCTGGGGGGAGGGATAAAGAAATTTTCTAAAAGATTAAAATACAAAACTTGGAAGAAAATTACAGATGATCAACCCAGAAGAGTCAATATCTGTTGAAAAGGAGTTCTTACATGAGAGAACAGAGAATATAACAGAGAGGGAGAGAGATTAATGAAAGCAAGTTCTCTAATAATGAAAATAGTATGTATTTTGGGTTGAATGTTCTTTTAAATACTTCTGGTTGATCTTTCCAAAGATGGCCACATCTCCTGTTCCACATGACTTTTGCAATGAGACTTTTTTACCTCTTTCAGTACAGAGTCGGTTTTCTCTACCCTTAACCCTCTGCTTATCCTGAATCACAGGTTTCAACAAGAATATCTTCCACTTGAAGATATTCTTATCTGTAAGAAATGCATGATTAAATAGCTAATTATCTTTGTAAAAAAGATTAAAAAATTATGTTCTAATAAGAGAGAGGATGGGAACGAGGTTTGAAGTACCTCTTTCTCTCCCTATTTCCCTTCTTGTTTTTAGTAACATTTTCTTTGGGATAGCACAAATTAGTGACAGAGGAATACATGTCATATTTTCTAGGGGAAAATTTTATTTTCCAGTTTGAACTCTTCTATTTTGAAAGAACTTGAAATTTTGTTACCATGTATATATATATTACTTACACAAAATATTTTTGTGTATTGCTGTAAAATAAATAATGCTATAAAAGAAGATTTTTGTCTTGGAAGAAATATACCAAATGAAAGAAAAGTCTATGTGTGGAAATAAAGTATATCTTTGGTTTATGGGTCGGGGGGTGTGGGGAGAAAGATTAGCTTAAATCCTTGTGACAAACTGCTGGTTTTCAAGTTTTAATGTACACGAACTACTTAGCATCTCGTTTAAATGCAGGTCCTAATTCAGCAGGTCTCCCGGGGGTTTGAGATTCTGCATTTCCATCAGCTCTTAGGTTAGTTTCAGGATCACAGCTTGAGTAGTGAGGCCAGGGAGTATTGGAAAGATACATTTGAAGCCCTTCTCTCCATCCGTTGCTGTTTCTTCCTTCTGTTCAAATGTGGTCAATCTCCCCTTTGGCCATGGTCCATTGTGATCAGATGGGAATTTGACCTGGTGAGTCTGGTGCAGAACACTGCTCCAGCACTTCCCAGGAGCTGCCAAGGGTGAGTGTGAGTGGCCTCAGAGGGATGGTGTGCTCGTCACTGGAGGTGTTCCTGTGAGCTCAAATGGTCATGTGTCGGAGGTGTCATGAGCCTTGTGTGGGGACGAGGGGGCTCCTCCGTACAATTTCACCTTGTGCCTCTGTGTGCCTTCTACAAACTTGTGGAACCAGGATCTCAAGTTGGGGCTCATTCACCTGTGACTTTCACAGGTCATCTGGCAAGCTTCAATCCCCACCCTTCTCAGTCCTTCCATTGGCATTCTAAGTACTGTATGTGTGATTTGGTAGGCAGGGCAGGGGGAGAAGGGTTGATGGCTAGGCTTCAGGAATAGTTCAGTCATGTAGGAATGTAATGCCTGACTTGATTGGATCTAGGAGTGGGAGGGGGTTCTGCATTTTATATTGTCTTCCCACCTTCAGCTTGGTTCAACAGACCTTGATTTATTGTAACAAACTCTCAGTGATTCAGTACAATGGAGGTTTATTTCTTGCTCATGTCATAGATCAAAACAAGCTCTACTCCAAGTAGTCACTCAGGGAATCCAGACTCTCCCATCTGGTGACTCAATTCCCCATGCATCTGTTTCCACCCAGCAACAGAGGGAGGAGAGAGTGTGAAAAATTGCAGGGAGATTTTATGGGTTGCCTGATGGAGGTACACATCACTCCTGTTCATATTCCATTGATCAGAATTCAGTCACATGACTGTAATTCCCAGCAAAGAAGGCTGGGAGATGTAGTCTAGTTGTGTGCCCAGCTATGTGTCAGACATTGTGATGAGCAGTGGGCACAGTTGCTTACAAGAGGCTCACAGGCTTTTGAAAGGAGGCAGATGTATGAACAAATCATTACCATATGGTAGTAAGTGCGGCTCTAGAAGTGTGACTGAACCACAGAAGCAATCTAGAGGAGTCAAGGAGGGCTAAAGGCCTCAGAGGTGGTGGATTGGATTCCAGGAGAGAGGAACAGAATGTGCAAAAGCACAGAGCTCTGGAACAGCATGTTGTATCCAAGGAGGATGCTGGCAGGGCATGCAGTGTGTGCGGACCTGCAGTAGTAGCAGGACACAAGACTGGAGAGGTCAGGCGGGGCAGAGGTCGTGAATGGGCTTGTGTCCCACAGGAGGCTGACAGCCAACAAAGGGCTCAAAGCTGAAACAGCCAGATGAAGGCGGATTACAGCAACATCAGGGATGGTAAGTGCTTAGCACTCTCCTCATCAGAACCTTTAGAGAGGTTTTATATGTGTTTTGGCCTCTTGTGCTGTGGGGTGTCTGACAGAGGAAGATATGGGAAGGTGGGCAGGGGACTGACCCGAGGCACCAGCTGCAGCAGCACCCCTGGGCACTCCCTGGGCCCGTGTGGCT